>NW_024100591.1:0-600000 GCF_016545835.1 Crotalus tigris | reverse complement strand
GCATGGCAGTCTGGCTCAGGAGGGGAGTGAAAGGGAGCAAGGAATTGCCTGGCTGGGGGGGGGATGAAGGAAGCAGGGGCACGGCGCATGGGCAGCTCCATTCCTCCCCCACCTGGCTCATGTCATTGTGGCAGCAGCGGTGCGATGTGCTGTGCAGCCTCCTGCCCCATTGCAGCAGCCAGGTGGGATGGAGTGGGCAGGGTCCTAACTAGGGTTTATTCTTGGAGTAGGGCTTATATTAAGCCCCCCCCAAATCAGGGTAGATCTTTTTTTTCGGGGTGGGGTTTATTTTTGGGGACACACGGTACTAATAACACTGTTACAAACTCTGCAATGCCTCCACATCAGCCTGGTAGTATTTTTCCCAGTCTGTTTCACAAGGAATTATCTCTGTTTGTATTTATATAATTCAACAGATAGTCATTCCTATTTGTTTTAATTGCAAAGACAAATAGTAGTCTGGGTGATCTTATTTCTTCTACTGAAAATGAATCGGATCCCATTTAAATACTGAATGGGAAAGCTCATTGTTTTCAATATTGTTTTCATTTTTCTATGTACTCCTTTTTACTTTGGTTATTTATGGAGTTTTTTGTTTTGATCTCCCTGTAATTGTGAAACATATTCCCTGTCAGCACTTTCTTGATATTTTCAAGAACTGTCCTTTAATAAACATTGTAGATTTATCAATTTGTACAGGCAGAGAAGGTGCAAGACAATATTCCAGGGGGTGCGAAAACTTGGGTTTTCACAATTATAATGTATATGCATAATTCATTGCTATTCTTTCGAACTTTTGTAAGGGGTGTGAGAATATATCAGAAGCATTCTAGGGGTGCGGGGGATAGAAAAGGTTGGGAGCCATTGTTCTAGAACATATAGTAAATTCATTCTATGGTAACAGTTAATACTCTGGACTTGGTTTTAGTAAGTATACAGAACAATAGTCTTTTAATTACAACCATTTGTTTAGTGACTGCTCAGAGTTATAATGGCACTGGAAAAAGTGATTTATCTGTTTTTCACACTTGTGACTATTGTGACATTCCCATGGTCCTGTGATCAGCATTTGGATTCTTGACAACCAGCCTGTATATATGACAGTTGGACTGCCTTGGGTTCATGTGATCATCATTTGTGACCTCAGCTGGTTTCTGACAAGCAAAGTCAATGTGGAAGCCAGATTCACTTAATAATCATGTTCACTTTGAAGTGATTTGTTTAACAACTCTGGCAAAAAAGGTCATAAAATGTGGCATAACTCACTTATCAAGTCTTGCTTAGCAATATAAACTTTGGGCTCAAGTGCAGCTCAAATGAGTCACAATTCTTTTTCTCTTCCGTTTGCCATAATTTGCACGGATGGGAGCTAGACGGTCATTGGGCCAAGAAATGGTTAAAATCTTTCTCATATTTTCCAAGGCTAAACTATTGCAATAGAAACTATTTCTGAGATAAAACCTCATGCAATTGATGAAAATAGGCTTCAGTTTTGAAGACAGCATGAGATGTGTTTTAACACTGCTATCTTCTGGAAACCATTATTACTTTAAAATATTAATCTATAAAAATAATATCTTTCAGAGCCACAGGATTTTTCTATATGAATTCCAGTGAGATAATAAAGTGGAAGAACAATGGTTTAGATGCACAGAACCTGCTGATTGCAGTGAAATTAACACGCAAGCTTGCAAAAATTGTCCTCCATGTATTCTAGTACAGGCAAACATACAGAGGATGTAAACCTTTAAATAGAAATATCCTTGTTTTCTAACGAGGATCAACAATACTAAAACATAGCTTAGATGTATTTCTTTGCATTTCTGGTCCCAGAAATCACAATTATGTCACAAGATTATGTGCATCATGACATCTTTATGCAAATAAAGTAAATAGATAATTCATGTCATTTGCATAAAACATCATGATGCACACAATGCCACTCCATCTTCCCCAGATACTTGTTTCTGGTCTAAATTCCGAAAATCAACTCACACTGCCATTTTTATTTTTATTTTTTATTTTTGGATATTCAAGCGGAAATTAGGATAAAATATCACATCAAGCTGTCATAGTTAGAATTCATAATACAAGTCATTCCTAAGGCACAGTAACTGAGCTCAAATTGCTAAACCTGAAGCAAACCTCATTTTATAGCCCAATGTAGCGTGCAAATTGTGTCATTGGGTTATTTAGTTAATCTTGTGTCACTATAGATCAGTGTTTTCTCAACTTCAGCAACATTTAAGATGCACAAGACTTCAATTCCCAAAATTCTCCAGCCAGAATTCTGGGAACTGAGGTCCACACTTCTTAAAATTGCTGAGACTGAGAAACGCTGATCTACATTTGCAGGTTTAAGTAGATTGGGTCTGAATGAGTTTTTAAAAATGTTACTGCTACTACCACCCTCCTGACTGATTAGACCTCTTTTAGTGAAGAGAAGTCTCTCATCTGTGGTTTTCCTTCCTATCACGGAGAAGTATATTAGCTGTTAGCACAGGAATAAAAAGGTTTCCATTGGACAAGCAGCTTTATGGTGGCTTAATTTTTTTTGCAATTGAGACCACACTTTGTCATCAGTATTCAGTATAACTAAAACTGCCTCAACTGCCTTTCCCTACAACATTTGTCTCATTATTGACACAGGTAGTGTGCGCAGACACTTTCTTCCTTGTGCTTTCAAGTCATCTTGACTCCCAGTGGTTGCCTGGATTAGTCCCTCAGTTCTCTTGGCAAGATTTCAGAGATGGCTTTTCCTCGGCATCCTAGGGCTGAAAGAAAGAGACTGGCCCAAGGTCACTCAAGCTGGCTTCTCCTAAGGCAAGATTAGAACTCATGGCCTCCTGGTTTCTAATCTGGTGCCTTAGCCATCACACCAAGCTGGCTTTCACTGCACACTCATACCCCGCTCATTCTCAAATACAAATTAAACCACATAACCAGGAATCATCTCCCAACAGGCAGCACTGAATGGCTGCATCTGGGTAGTTCTGAATAGCAAACCAAAGAAAGTCTTCAGCCAACTAATGTCATGTCTTGGCTCTTTCGGGTCAACTTTGCATGCAAAGCGAGATAGCAAAAGGCCATAGCTGCTGCAACCCAACAACAAAAGAAAAACAAAATTGAAAAAAAGATTGAATTGTTCACTTTGTAGTTCTAGCTTCACATCTATTGATTGATAATTAAGACAATAGCAACAAAGAACTAAATCAATTTTGGGCTGTTTATTCATAAAGTATGAGCAAATACAAACATTGTTTACTTTGCCATTCTGAATAGGAATGGATTTTTTTTTCAGGGGAAGATGAACATTTCTAGTTAAAAAGTCAACTTTTCAATTTTCATTAATAAAAAAAATCACCGATCTATGAAAAATCAAGTTTTTGTTAAAATCTGCTGGGGGAGGATTTCCTTTAACACTATCAAGAAAGTCTAGTGCTGCCATTTTGTTTTGTTTTTTCCCCGTTTTATTGTAAATTTACTTTTAGACATTCAGCAGTAAATATATAACATTTCTGTTATAAATATATAACAATATATTTACCAGTGTTTGAATAAGAGGATTTCATGGCATTTATAGTTTGCATGGGTAAGAAAATTTCACATTCAGTGTGAGTAATGATTACACAGATTAAACTCTGAATGATCTTTTTTGTCACAATAGATTTCATAATGCTAGGAAATTATAGTCCTAAATTATGCTTTGAAAAGAATTCCAATCATTCCCACTTCTTATATAGATCTTAATTTAATGTATCATTCTCTAAAAAAAATAATAAGGCAATAGGTATACATGTGTATTTCGGATGTGGGTGAGTCATAGAAATACGCTATCTCCCTTGGAATGACATTTCCTTCTCCGTGTGTGTGTTTTTTTTTCCCTCTCCTTAATCCCATCATAGTAGGCATCTTATTTAAGAACAATACACATCAAATGAACTCCCAGCAGTCAATTCAGGATCAAGCTCCGAAACAGTCTCTAGACCAGTGGGCAGTTCAGGATAGTGTCACAACAGTTCAGCAAAGGAGACCGTATTTCTTTGAGTTAGAGAAGAGACAACACAAATGACCCACATTGCATTTTGGTGCCCTGGCAGAAATAGACAGCAGAGTAAGTACATGGTTGGCATAGAGTTGTGATGAAGCTTCGTTGCTTTATCAGTGTAAACATGCTCTATATTCCTATCGTGATGGAAGAAGACAACACTGAAGAAAAAACACAGGAACACAGAGGAACTGATGAAGGACAATCTTGTAACAGGCTGATCAGCTCTTTCTGCTTTGACTCACTTGGACCCTTTGGCTCCCAGTCAGAACCTAGAAGGTTTTCCAAGATGCGCACTTCACATTCTCCTGTCAATATGGCTTCCTTGAAAGGATGGCAGCAGCAGGAGCTGTCAATTCCCTTTGAATGAATCAGCTCTTCTGGGAAGAAAGTTCTTAGAGCTGCCAGTAAGGAATTGCTGAACCAGAGTGTGTAATAGCAAATTGCCAAATCTCTAAAAACCTTACCTATTAAAAGCTAATGTAATAAGATAATGATCCATAATGGAACACATATAGCAATAATTTCTCACACCTAAAAGATCACAGAAATTAATTATGAAAAAGAAAGGTGTTAATAGACTGTCCTATCCAAATATGAAAACTCCCTCCCTCTCTAATGAAGGAAACAAACGATTAAGTGAAGATCAGAATTAATGAAAAGTTGCAAATCTCACTTCTAAACATCTGAGTGGCTGCGGTGCTCCCTTCAGCCATTTCCTCGGACTCCGTACAGCCCTTTGAAATAACTAGTATGAGCTATAACTGGTTTTAATAACTAGTTTTCACAGCTGCTGGGTTAGATTTTGCAGATGCCACCTAAAGTCGCACAAATAGGCGGCTGAAGTTATCAAGAAATGGGAAGGCTTTAATCCATCTGGCTTTCATTCTAGTGCTTTTTTAATAGTAGACTTTTGCGAACATCTCCTTGGTGCCTGACCATAAGAATATTAAGACACAGTTCCCAGAAGCTTGCATTTAATTTAATTTGAAATTTATTTCCCCCCATGTCGCTCCCTGGCATTGCATATACAGGACCAAGATTCCAAAGCAGCTTTCTGGGCGGCACTGAAGAATGATCTGGTCAGCATGGGAATGCTCCAAGGTGGTTTTACTTCTCATGCAGCAAAAGAATGAAGTACACCTCAACACACCTGGGATTGTTGCCACATCAAAGGCTAGATGATTTGGTTGTCAAGCAGAGGGGCCCAGAGCTTTGTTTCTTTCAGTGAAAACATTGCTTGCAAAGTGCATGAAATTCCCCTTGTGCTGGTGTTGCAGTCCGCACATGGAAAAGCAAGTATTTAGACAACTCTCCACAGTGTAAAGGACTGATCACCAAGAACACCAACAGCCTCTGCCTAAAGCATAAAGGCACTGGAGACAGAAGAATCTTAGTGTCAATAGCCTTCCCTGTGAATTAGGGAGCATTAACGTAGACTAGGAAAAAATGGTACGCTCAAACAGATACTGCACGGTAATAGCTCTGATTACTTTTCACCCACTGCTTCCTTCAATTTTCTTCCTTTCAGGAGCATATGCAACTGATTTAAGAATGGTTGTTCTTATTTTTGAAAGACTATCATTTTTCTCATTTGGGTCCCTGGGAAGAAAGAATTGCAATAGAGTACATAAAAATATTCCTGTCCTGAAACATGCCATGATGTCTGGTATATGAAGAAAAAATAAGTAAGAAGAATGAAAACCCACTACAGTATTTAAGTCACTGAAAAATCCACCTGGATCCCATCATGGCAAAAAAAAAAAAAAAAATCAAGCAAAATAACAGGATAATGAATACTTAATTTGCAGTTACTGCTGCAAAATGAATTCTTGCAAAAAAAAAATGGAACTCTGTCTGAAACAATGCTTTACTCTGGCCTTGATCCAACAATTTCTTACAGACCTCAAGTGTTAATTAGTTAATAACAAGTATCCCAATTATTACAGATCTGCACAAGCAGCAGCTTCTGCTGGTGAAATTTACATAGTTTGCTCTCACAGGAACTTGATTTACCTTCCTACAAAGGGCCTAGCTTGGGTTAGGAGCCTGTAGCAATCTGACTGCCCGATCACTCTTTCTTTCATCATTAGCCAACGGAAAGATCCGTAGAGGACATCCTATCTAAATCACTAAATCATATCTGTCCCATGCACTCAGCCAGGGTTTTTCACAGCTTAGGCACTAATGCTTGTTTTATGACTTCTGATTCTGTAAGGTAGAAGGAGACGCTGGTATCAGCCCTGGACCATTTTCTCACTTAAAACAGCATCCTGAGTCATTTTAGAGTCACTTATCAGTCTGGGTTTCTTGTTTGGATATAGGGTCTGGACTGTGCCACCTTTCAGATAATTCTTCCAATAGACAATTATGAAGGTACTACCAGCAGCTGCCCATACAGTGTTGAATGCTAGTCAACCTGAACTGGAAACCAATGGCTTACAGCACGGACAATCCAGCAACAGCAAACAGATCAGAATGCATGTAGGAACTGGCTTACATTCTTATCAGATGTTACATATTGCGGCCATCTTCACTGCTTAGCACCAAGAGTTTATACATTAGATGATGAGAAGGTATCATTAATGAGAGACTCATCTAGCCCAAAATGACACGACTAGACGCACCAGTCTAACGCAGCATAAAAGATAACCTTTCCAGGCTGGACTGGATTGTTTCAAAATGCTACAGATCCCCGTTTATTTTAATTGGAGCAGAATAATTATCTTTCTTGCTCCAGTACTAGTGAACAATGGCAGCTACTGATGTACACTGTATTTCTTTCTTGGTTGGAAGACACTAAAGGACTTTGCCGTAGGCGTTCTGAGTTAGGCTACACTATGGAGACATTCTTTAGAGACATACTGAAATCAATATTCTTCTCTTTGTTCAAGTGAATAAAAAATTATAAAAAATAAAATCAGCATTAGCACAAAGCTTGGTAATTTCAACAAGGGCAAGAGGGCCACCAGTCCAACGGTGTCTTAAGACTCTCCTGGAATCAAAGCAAGAAGAGAAAAGTTTTTGTTCCATGGCTCTTGTTTCACTCTCTTCATATTGTCCAGGAGAATAAACTATCTTCTGTAAATCCAAAGCCCATGCTTTATGTATTCAAACTTAAAAGTCTTACTACCTTGCCTTAGAAATGTTTCAAAACATTTCTCTTGTGTAAAATTATCCCATTTGTTTTATAAATCTGACAGGATTTTTTTCCCCATTAAAGGTTGCTTGCATATATTTCGCCATGTCACAGAAAATGCTGATGATACGGATTGATCCTGAAGCTTAAAAGCCAAATTCTGGAATATGTTGTTCCACAAGCCTGTCTGATGGATGATATTCCTAATGCTATTAACCTGTAGGCATATGAAGAATAAGAAGTCTCAGCGCTTTGCTAGGATTTCTCTTCCAATGTCCACAGAACTTCTGAAGTTGCACTGGGTAGTCGTTATCATTCCACACAAATTTAGCACATTAGGGCTGGTTCCAGGATTATCTTGGTATTGGATACCAAAGGAACATCTCAAAGTGTGATATCCATAATAGTATCTGCTATCTCTAGTTGAATACTCCTCAAATATCCTAGGCCACCCATTATCCATAAGCAGAAGATCCACTTAAGGAGATGTGCTACTTGAAAATAAGACCACCGATAAGAGAGAAAATAAAAGGCCCACTTATAATATTTACATCTATAGATTGGGCCAATATTTGGTCCATAAACTCAATTTTAAAAATAAAAATCATATAGGAAGTAATCCAGTTCTTAAGCAGATCTATCCGTCATCAGCTATTAGTAAAGGTCCTTCCAGGAGAGGCCTCGGGCCTGTAATCGTATTTATTCAGTGTACTGGGATAATAGGTTGTTGTGTATACATTTGTTTGTTGCAAAGGATAGAAGTTGGTCCTGTCATCTGGTATTAAATTGTTCTTGTTCAGTGTCTGTAAAAGAAGAACAAAATGATTTTAGATGTAGTCTCATCCTCCTTTTCTCTGTGTCTCTTCTTGACTTCCCTGTTCTCTAGTACCACATCCAGTTATAAACTTCCCTCTGACTAAGCTGTGCTTCTCTGTACAAACTTTCTGTTGGTTGGGATACAATGCTTCTGGCTCTGGAGAAATTGAACCCTACCACTGTTATAAAACCAACACCCACAGATGTTTTCCTTTTTGGAAGCTGATTCTCTATCATCACTTTGTAAACTGTTGAAGATAAATAGAAAAATTGGGCAATTGTACTCCAATACCTCTTAATCTGGCTCTTAATCTGTTTCTCACCCGCTCTCTCCTTAAAACACATTACTGTTCTCTTTCCTTCAGAAAAACACATGAGCAATTAATTTTTCATCCCAAGCAGTACTTGATAGTAAGAATAGCATAGCAAAGGACAAACTTTAAATCCAAGATTCAATATATATAACCAAAGACCTACAAACACCCGCGAAAACCTCAGAAAACACACACACACACACGCGTATGTATGTATGTATATATGTGTGTGTGTGTGTATTTTACCTTGAATGTGCACCCTGTTAGCCCAAATATGGGAGAAAGAAATCTTCTTTCTTTTTCTTTTCTTTTGCCTGTATCAGCTCAATCTAGAGCCATCCACAAGCAGCAGTCGCCAACTGCGACATCATTTTACATTTTTAGGTTGCTAACAAAGAATAAAGAGAGAACTGGTATAGCTATTTCGAGTTCCTTTAACTCTCTTCAGCCAGACTTACTCTTCTGAGATTCGAACCTGGGCTAAATGCATGTTAGGCAGTTGTTATAACCTCTAAGCCACAGGCTCTCCCTCACTTTGTTAGCTGTCAGGAGAGAGACAGGAGGGGAGATTTTACCTTGAATGTGCACCCTGTCAGCCCAAACATGGGAGAAAGAAATCTTCTTTCTTTTTCTTTTCTTCTGCCTAACATGCAGATAGCCCAGGTTCGAATCTCAGAAGAGTAAGTCTGGCTGAAGAGAGTTAAAGGAACTCGAAATAGCTATACCAGTTCTCTCTTTATTCTTTGTTAGCAACCTAAAAATGTATGTATATATATATGTGTGTGTGTGTGTGTGTATGTATGTATGTATGTATGTATATATATATATATATATGTTTTCTGAAGTTTTCGTGGGTGTTTGTATGTAGGTCTTTGGTTGTTCGGGTTTTCTCCCGCGTAAAATTGGAAGTGTCTTGGCGACATTCCGACGAAGTCCCATTCGTCATCTTCAGGCTGGTGCTTTCAGCTTCGTGCTTCGAGGAGCAATGTGTGGTCTTAGCTATTTCTTCCTTTTAACTGCCAGTGGGGGTATGAACTGATTGGGTGGGAGCTTGGCTGTGTTCTGATTGGGTGGAGGTGTGTTCTGATTGGTTAGGGGCGTGGCTGTGCTCTGATTGGCTGGGGGGTTGGCTGTGCTCTGATTGGCTGGGGGGTTGGCTGTGCTCTGATTGGCTGGGGAGTGTTCTGTTTGGTTGTGCTCAGGTTAGTCTGAGTTGCAGGGGGTTTAAGATTTTGGGCTGCCTTGCTATTTTTTGGCTTTGCGTTCGTGGTCGTGCCTCATCTTCATGGAGGGTGTCAGTTTGCTTCATGTATGGATTGGAGGGGTTTAAAGTGGCTAATGATGCAGCTGTGGTCTGGCTTCTGGTTTGTGGTCGTGCCTCATCATCGGTGTGGCTTTGGGTTTGCTTTTTGCGTGGATGTGTGATGGTGACATCCTGTGTGGTTTTTATGAGTGTGGGTCTGGTATCATTTTTTGTGTTAGGGAGTCGCTTGTCAATAAGGGCGGGTTTCCAAATGGCTGGTAGGCGGGAGGTATCATCTCGCTTGTTCATGCTGTGTGGGAGTTTTTCTCTCTCGATAGAAAAACATCAGTAAATATAAAACAAGTAGAAATTAGAAAGTTTAAACAGCATTGTATTACACTTATGAAGAAACATTATGGGTGGAATAAAGAAAGTTAGGATTAGTTGGAAATAGGCCAAACCTTATCTAAACTATGGACCAGATTACTCTTCCAAGTTTAGGGAGTTTTTTCAGAAAATTCTAGCTCAAAAGCCAAATTAAAATCTCCTATTTATAATCCTACTGTGGCAGGAACACACCTGTCCTCAAACCATCCAATGGCAACCGCTCAAGCTTTAAAACAAGCCTATTTACTCTTTCCTGATTACTAGCTCTTGTGCTTAACTCGATCTCTGTTCAGATAATACAACAGAGATCCAAATCAGGATGTAAGACCCATTTCAGTGTGAGAAATTGGAAAACATTTTGGGTACCTAGGCCCATTTAGAATTTGGAGGTCATCTGTGGGCAATCTTACAAAATGACTGCAAAGATGGGTGTGGTAAGCTATAGAGTGCTCATTTATCACATTTCCCATTTTATTCTGCTACTCTCACACACACACCCTCTGCCCCAACAAGTGGCTATAAGCCCACACATCACAGCAGGTATTCTATCAATCAATAAAGTGGCTGAACCCAGTGAAAGGTTGTTCGCTATTATTCTGCAGAGCAGGAGACAACCCCACACTCAAAACCTTAAGTAGCAGCATCCGCTGATATTAAAAATGTGACAAGTCTACAGGGCTTGCTGCAGCTGCCATAAGGCTAATGACACCTCTGCAAGATGTATCACTGCTCTGCCAGAGTAATTTCGTTGCACGGGGACCACACCTTCCCAGCATGGCTGATTGCTCAATGAATTAAAGGGGGTTGGGGGAAGGCACTAATGGCATTCGACTAAGCTGTACTGCTAACTCCTTGCTTTCCCTCCCTAGCTGACATGATATAAATCAAAAGCCCTTGGAAGGGATATTTAGTGTTGCAAGATGAGAGCACAGACAGAATGCAGCTTCTGTTCCCCCAGAGACTTTCCAACCTGTCACCAGATCAGCCTCTGTCCCTTTTCAGATCAGCCTCTGTCCCTTGACAACATCTGCTTGGCCATTTGATCTGTCAATGCTTTCTAAATTGGATGGAAGGAATCCTTTGCTCCAAATGCAACTCATGAGTAGCAAAACAGTCTGGATTGCTTAGAGCACCGATGGCAAACGTATGGCACGGGTGCCAGAGGCGGCACTTGGAGCCCTCTCTCTGGACACACATGCTGTCGCCCCACCGCCTCCCCCCATGGCCCCCCATGGCCCCCTCCTCACCAGAGTCGCCCCCGGGCACAGCCCACACGGAGCAGCCCAGCCAAGGACATAGCCGGGCAGCAGGGACAAGACTCTCCCCTCATGCCCCATAGCGTGCCATGGTGCTGCAGGGCTGCCTGGGAAATCTGCTGCAGTGTGCTATGGAGGCGATGCGTGGCCCTATGAGCAGGCGGGGCAGAGCAGGAAGGACGGGAGGTGGGGGGCGGTTTTGGGGCACTTGGTCTCTAAAAGGTTCACCATCACTGGCTTAGAGGGTGGTGCAAAAATGGTGTCGAACAGAAACAGATGCTAGCTTTCCAAACTGCTGCAATTCATCAGCTTTTGACTAATGGCCGAATCGGGTACAATCTCCCTGTTGATGCCTTCATGGATCATCTTGGCGTACTACAGAGAGATGACTACTTCTACACCAAAGCCAGGCGTAAAGGAAGCAAGAAAAGAAAGGCAGTGAGAATGGAAAGAGCAAACTAAAAGAAAGGAAAGTGTTAGTTAGATGGGCAAAACAAATATCTACAAATACGTGCCTGGCTCAGCCACATACTTTTGGAAATGGAAAATCTCCTTTGCTATCTCTATCATGCAAAATGAGGGGCAATAAATGTTATTTTCAGGAGTTGCCAAAATGACTATTTTGTAAAGCAATGTTTGAAACATCACATTCTCTTTCTATTCTTATTTCTCGTTTCCCAGCTGAAAAATCCACTATTTTTCTTCCCCCTAAAATTTCAACTCTCCCCCCCAGTAGACATACATAAACAAAAAACCAGAGGTTGTTTTTTGGTCCATGGCACTGATATTTGCCAACAGCAAAATCTTTCTTAATGGGGAAAGAAGTCCCAAGGTCCATACTGTGCTAACCAGATGAAAACAGGTCTCGTATTGTTAAAGATGGGAAGGCTACCTTACAGAGACATCAACATTACTCCTATGCCTAAGGATGTCATTTCTATGAACGTCATAAATCTGGGTTTCATTGATAGACAAGCCTTTCTTCTGCTTAATCCTGCCGATTCAGTCACTGACATTTCCTGCACTTAAGTCTTCCCAGATCACAATTTTTAAAACTCAGTGATCTTTAACCTTTCATTTCTAAGCTCAGCTCTTTCTTCTTTTTTTTCTAAATATGTGGCTAGCATCGGGGGCATCCCTAAAGCTTGGAAGCGACTACCGTCTTCCTTGAATTCTTCTTAATTGAATTGTTTCTCTCTTTGGCCAATCTCATTAAAGACCTAGAGAATGATTAATTTTTCCTTTACACATTCTGAGCAACTCCAAGAATGTTCCATCTGTGGCCAGCGCTAATGGGTGTGATTTTTTTTTAAACACTGATGTATCCATTGCATGTTCCCTTTTTTTATACCACCTATAAACCAGCAACCATGACTAAATTATATGGTGTGTGAAAAAGTACTTGCATTGAATATTTCAAATTTGGCTAATACATATTTAACTGCCTCGAGAGTGCTTTAGAGTTGTGCTGATCATGCAGAAAGTCAACCTTTTCCTTCAACTTAGACTGTGGAAAGCCAACATTTTGGATGTGAAAAAAATGCATCTTCCCTTTAATGTTTTCCAGCAACTGATGCTCAAAGAAAGATTGCTTCCAACACCAAATACAAAATCTAAGCCCAGTGACTCAGGTTTAAGATTCATTAATCCTCTGAACAACTTTCAATATTTTATCTCAGTTTCAGATATTCCACATAGCCATTTTAGATAGCGAAAACAGAGACAGAATTATGAGAGTCCCAATTTTTTCAAATCTGAAATACTCCTGGGTGCAACAAAACTATTTTGATTATGTAACATGTTACTTTAAAATATTTCGAATATGATCAAAATAGTCCACCTCTCCCCATGAAATGGCTGTTGTTCATTCTAAATGTGTGTGTGCGTGCATGCGCGTGTGTTGAACTGACAGTGGGATGTTTTGAAAGCAAGTTACCTGCTTGAGTCTTCTTGGAAACATAGGACTAACTATTGTTAGACAGACATTATGGATTAGATGGATCTTGGGTTGAGGGAGCACTGCTCACTCATACACATTCAAGTGTCTTGTACTCTCAGTAATGTGGTCACCTTAGCCTACTACAACCTACCTCATCTGGCCCGTTTTCCAAGATTTCAGAAATGAAATTTTTCTAAACCTGCAACTATGAAAGCTTTCAAGTGCCAATGCCAGAGCCTGGACCTTTGACATCTGCACTCAAAGTACCATAGTTATCATGGAGCAATCAGCACAGATCCTGTTGATCCTACTGGGTTTTAGCATTTTGAACATTCTTAGTGGAGACCCAGATAATATCAAGAGATCCACACAACAATTTGGTATTTTTTAAAATTAAAATCAGTCTGCCACCTCACCAATGTGAGGTTGGCCCCAACTCTTTTATCCTTTTGTAATGACCTAAAGACATGGCTTGCTAGCTGGTCTGGGGCTTCCATCCCCATACAGTGGAGATGGTTGATCAAGTAACAACAGATCCCACCTTCCCCCGCCCTCCTCATGTGTCTTTAGATTTTAATGTTTTTATTTTATTTTATTTGTTTTCACACACACACACACACACACACACACACGTATGTATGTGTGTGTGTGTATATATATTTTCTCCCACGTTTTCTCCCACGTAAAATTGGAAGTGTCTTGGCGACGTTTCGACGAAGTCCCATTCGTCATCTTCAGGCTGGTGCTTTCAGCTTCGTGCTTTGAGCTCGTCATCTTCAGGCTGGTGCTTTCAGCTTCGTGCTTTGAGCAGCAAATTTGCTGCTCAAAGCACGAAGCTGAAAGCACCAGCCTGAAGATGACGAATGGGACTTCGTCGAAACGTCGCCAAGACACTTCCAATTTTACGTGGGAGAAAACCCGAACAACCAAAGACCTACATACAAATACCGCGAAAACCTCAGAAAATATATATATATATATATATATATATATATATATATATATATATATATATGTATATGTATATGTATATGTATATGTATATGTATATGTATATGTATATGTATATGTATATGCATGTATGTATGTATATGACTGTAAGCTGCCCAGAATTACCCTATGGTAAAATGGGCGGCCAATAAATTTTATTAAAAAATTATAATAGTCATGATTAATGGGTGGGTTATAACATAAATTATGTACATGAGCCTTTTGGAACTTGCTCTTTTAGGAGCAGCCTTGCTGGTTAGGAATTGTGAAAGTTGTAATCCAAACCATCAAGAGAGCATCAGACCATTTAAAAGCAGCGGCTGGAAGTGCAGTGCTTGGGGTTTTTTAAATTTTATTTTAAATAGCTTGCGGTATTACAATCCAAACAACTTGGCTGATCTGATGAGGATGATGTAAAGAATTCTATTAAAATGCATGATGTAAACAGCTTGTATTACAATAGGCATTCATGCTGAACATAACATGATACTGTCCAAGTGCTATACAAATTGTAGCTAATTTAATAAACACAAATGGCTGAGGAGATGACTTGAAAAGTGCTTTCCTTACCTTTCCTAGAAGATTTGACAACAGAACCTAGAATACTATTGGGGGAAAAAATGAGAAAGTGGTGGGGAGAAGGGATTCTGGGGTGAGACCATCTAGTAATAGTAAAAGGCCCAGACTTCTTATCATCTTAGAAAATGCTGAAACACTACTGTCATCAACAGTAGTTCATGGAATCTTAATGCTTAGGCAGGTAAAATCTCCTTCACACTAAATCTTATTTAATGTTGTGATTAAAGCATAAACAATGCTCTCAACCTTCTGATTGACTGGTGAACAGGAATGACTGATGATTGAAACATGGGCAATAGAATTATCTTTGGAATTCTTGTATTTTTTATATACTATGGCTCTAATATAGATGCTTGCTGCTTCTCTTTTCTTCCATGCTCCACATGTTTATGGATACATGCACATGAAAATGCGGTGTCAAAATATGTTTTTGCACCTTTAATGGTAGAACTGGTTTGTTTGAAGCTGAAAGGATCAATTTTTGTATGTCCAGTTCAATATCTGATCTTCTGGATCCAAACATAAATCTTGTGTTATTTGCAACCCTTCCATATTGTAGACCCTCACATAAAATGAAAAAGTTTAAAAGTCCTTTAACACAGAATGAAAAATATATTTTCAGAATGTTAAGTACAAATGTTTTTGCAAGAGATGGGAAACAGAGACAGAGATTGCCTTTTTATAATGCTGTGAACAGGTTAAATGCTTTATTTTAGCAAATGTTCAGATTATTTTTTCATTGTTTCATATCCACTTGTATTATTCCTATCTCAATGTATGTATGTATGAACATGACCGAATAATTACTGTCCTTTGTGTCTCTAATGTAGCACACTATATATCAGCTCTGGGTTCTCATTATTTTTTTTACTCATATTCAGTCATTCCTGAATTCTGGTTACTCTCTTTATGCCTTTATTTTTAAAATTCAGAGTTACAACAGCAGAAAAATGTATGATGAGAGAACCTATAGCAGTAGTTGTGGTTGTGACTTTCTGGGATAATAGCTTTTTCTCCCCCCAAAAAATCACTCATATTTTTCTACCGGGGCATTTAAACAATGTCCAAATTGACTATGTCTCCTAATAAGCTGAAACTTTTCCACTTCATTAATTACAGCAGATGCCCTACTTTTCAGAATCCCAAATTCATCTGTGCTTTTGGAGAGCTCAAGGGACCTAAACTGGACATCTCAAACGTGGTGGAACTAATGCATTAGCCATTCGTATCATGGAGAGGATTATTGAAAAAAAAAACCTCCTCAGAAGCTTTTCAGCACTGCTTATGACATTAAAATTACAATCACATACTCGTAAAGGGTTCTGTTAATTTCAACAGTACTTATTCATCTTATCACTCTGTTGTTTAAGTAGAGTAGGGCAGAGAGCGTGGGGCCTTCCAGATTTTGATGAAGAAGTACAATGTTCTCCCGCCCCCAAATTGCAGTTAGCAATATCTGGAGAATGAGGTGATTCTTCACCTGTACAGGTAAATAAACAATTTATTTTCTGTCTCTCTTTCATTCATACTTCCTCCATCCACCAAATCTCCCCTTAACAGATATTATGCCCACCATCTAGGGGCTCCAGTTTTCTGATCTACATTTATATTAACTTTCCCACTATATTTAAATTATCATTCTCCCAATAAACCTTGGGGACTGAAATTGTCTGGTGGAGGAAAATAGATATTTCATCACTGATAAACAGTAACTAAAGTATAGTTCTTAAAATAGGAGAAGCCGTGACAGGAGAAAACCAATCCACATGTATATTGCCAGTGATTTTCTAGGCATCATCTTCAGTTTTCTAAATGGACCTTCATCTACTAGTAGCCAAACATGACTCTTCTACAGTTTTCTCCTTTAAAGACCTGCTTTTCTAAACTCAGCAAAACTGCACCCCTATTTCCTATTGGAATTTTCTCTCCATTCCTATAACCTGTGATTTTTTACTCTCAGTCTATACTTCTATGGTAGAAGACAAAATTCAGGAGATCATCTTCAAAAACTTCAGCATAGCCTTCAGCACCATCCTGGCATTACATAACATTTTAGTAGTGTCTAAGGACTCCCTCTGATTATGGATAGAAAGAAGCAAATATTGTCAGGACAGTGGAAATTCAGGAAACCCAGTTAATGAAGCTGTTCTTGAAACAAACAGGATATGGCCTTTCTGCATCAATCAACATGGATTTAATTAGATGAAAGAGAGGAGAGAAACAGGATGGGTGGTAGAGATTTTCTTTTATCTCACACAACTTTCATTTTCCAAATTCATACTGATTTGGGCTTAATAAAAATGTTTTCGCACTAACTTGCAAACAACTTTCTGCCACTGTAGGAAGAATACGTTTTGGAAGGAGTTCAATAAACAGGAAAGGACAATATAATGCCCTTCATCTGTAATCATTTAATTGCAGCTGTACCCACACCTAACAATGGAATTTGCCTAATGCACAAAGCAAATTGATATTTATTCTATTTATGCATTCATCAGATTTTTTTATTCCACCTTTATTACTTTATAAGTAATTCAAGGTGCCAAGTATACCTAATGCGCTTTCCTCCTCCTGTTTTCTCCCAACAACCTTGCGAGGTAAGTTGGGTTGAGAGTTTTCATGCCCAAGGCAGGACTAGAACTCACAGTCTCCTGGTTTCCAGGCTTAGAACTGGTAAGAGATAACTTCTACACACCAAACTGGTATACAAATTGGCACATACCAAACTGAAGTCACGATTCAGGAAACATGAAAGACATCGGTCTTTGACATTTGCTTACTGAGATAGCCATGATCAGGAAAAAATCCTAAATTCAAGGTATTCATGTTCAAGCTGGGTAAACATCCTGAGTTCTCCATCAATAACCGTTTGCAAATTCCTGCCTACATGTCTCGGACAATTTGACATATAGTCAAGGACTAGGAGAGAAAAGGAGGATATGAAAGAGCTTTGTGCCTCTTAATACAGAGCTATTATCTCTCCCACAAATCAGAGTATCTCACAAAAAGCTCACAGGCATAAGAGGATTGCTCCAAAGACCAAATGACATTCAGCTCTGCTCATTTCTCAGTGATGCATATGTAGTACTTCTAGAAACCTATTGCAGAAACAGGGACTGTCAAAGTACTCAAATTGCCTTATAAAGTGAGCATGAACTAGCACTAAAATTTGGGCGACAAAGGTTTTTGGCAGTTCTGGTTTTACCACTTTGAGAATACAGCCCCTGCTCCCCCACAAAAAAAGTATTGTTTCCTTATCCTAAAAAATAATAATTATATAGATATAAAACCAGGCTCAAATTGTCCTACTTTGGATACATTATGCAATGTCCCAGCTCTCTGGAGAAGGCTCCAGTGTTGGAAAAAGTGGAAAGAAAGGGAAGAGGATGATCAGCAGCAAATGGGGTGGACTCAGTTCCAACAGAGATGAATGTACTATTAGAATAGCTGCAGGATCAAATTAGAGACAGATCATCACGAAGAAAAAATTATCTATGTGGTTGCTATCAGTCAACAATGACTTGATGGCACATAATCAATCAATCAATCAGTCAAGAGATACTTTCTCCAAAGAAAATAGTCTAGCCATTTTCCTACATGCAGGGGTTTTGTGTGCTTATCGGCAGCAGCAAAGAATTGAACGAAGCATGCTATTTATATACTCAAACTATCTCAACAATATTTTCTAATGAAAACTGTCCAAAGGATCTTCCCATAAAAAATACAGTTAAGACCCATTTTAAAGAGCAACAAAAAGAAAATCCACAGATGGTAGCAACAATTGGAAGAGGAGTACACAGTCCTAATATACAGAGAGTCCTCAATTTACAACCAGTTGTTTAGTGACTGTTCGAAGACATGACAATACTGAAAAACAATTACTTCTGACTGGTCCCTGCGCTTATGAGGGCCATAGAATCCCCTGCAGTCCCTTGGCAACGGGCATGAATTTATGATCGTTGTAGCATCCTGAAGTCACGTGATCACCACCTGCACCCTTCCCAGCCGGCTTCCAACAAGCAAAGTTAATGTGAGAAGCTGGATTTGCTTAACAACCACAGGCTTCACTTAACCAGAGGGATTCACTTCACAACCCTGGGAAAAAAGGCTACTAAAATCAGGCTTGAACTCACTTAACTGTCATCTGGCTTAGCAACAGACGTTCCAGTCCCAATTTATGATCATAGGTCGAAGACTACCTGTAAATGGTTTCCTGCATTAAGAAGATATCCTCTCATGGAGAAAAGTTGCAATTTCATTTAGAACCTAGCCAACTGAGACATAGTGAGTCTGACATGGAAAAGCGTCTACAATCTCCACTTGCATTTGGAAACTTTAGAGGTTTATACAGCAAATTATTTTTCTAAATAGGCTGTTCAGTTATAAGGATCCCAGTTTAGGTGTACTGTAAAACATCAAATAGCATTTAGCTCTGTTTCATCATCTAAAAAAAAATGAAGTAAAGCAATATGCTGTATTTCCTTCTATGGCCCTTCAAGATCCTCACAGACAAAACTGGTTATTTACAGCTTCTAAGGTAGGTTTTAATCTTTTTGGTGGTGGGGGGAGGGGGCAGCAGGGATACAGGTCATCTTCCTCTTCCAACACCTTTTCTGTACAGGAACAAGTAAGGCATTCTACATGGAGGAAAAAATATGCAACTCCTTAAATCACAGAAAGAACTGAACCCTGAAAGAAAGAACTGACATTCCACTTTCGGCATGGATATAATGAGGCTTTGCTGGGGCACAGTTTTCCTCCCATCTCTTCGATATAACGTTTGTTCTTCTAGATTCTAAAGATTGTTATTGATGCACCCAGCCTGCATATCAACAGATCATGCATGCATCCATGAAATTATATATTCAGTAGAACTGACTGTTTCTTTTCCATTTGTCTGCTGGCAGTGATAGACTTTCCCTGTGCAATCTGGCGCCTATAGGACAGGGGAAGCCTGAATAAGGATTCATAGGCTTCAAAACACAAAGAAACCAGACTGGTAGGTTGGACTGCTATTGTATGCCATGGTACTCACTTGAAAATCTGTGGAAATGCTTTGCTGTATCATCAACACTATTTGGAAGCCTGATTTTTCAAGGAGGCTCTCAACTGGGATTGGGTTTTCAGTGCATCCTGCTTTTGTACTTGCTCTCTATTTACTTGTTTGCTTGTTGTTTGCTACATGCAACAAATAGTAAACTTTGCCATAATCTCTGCAAGTTAATCAGATGCTTTTAAGGGGCATTTTCCCTTGTCCCCAAGTTACTTTATTGATTAGAGTTGCTGGTTACTTTATTATGTGTTAATTGATACTACAATATTTATTAACTTCCCAGGATCATTTCTTGATTGGGGAAATTCCAGATAAAACTAAAAAAGAGGTTTCCAAGTCAATTCATATACAATAGAGAATATTTTCTTACGAATAAGGCTTCCAAACAAACAACCCTTTCGGGCACTTCAATACGGTGTTTCCCATGCTCATCAAATGTATTATATGTGTACCTCTGAACAAAATAAACTGTTTTCTGACCTCTTCTGACACTGATTAAAATTTGAATGACGAGAGGAACATGAAATGAATAGCATTACCTAAATAAAAACAGGGAAAAGGAAGAAAGCACAGTCAATATTTGAATATTTAGCCTTTAATAGGAGGCTGCACTTGTTATCCAAAGGTATATCACTAGCGCTCTTCTCTTCAGAAATATATCTCAGCTATATTACCAAGTCTATGCTTATGACCAAGGTGATGGGCCAAAGCAAGGCTATCCTCTGTGGAGAAACAGGCTTTTTAAGCCACAACAAATCTCTCTCTACCAAAACAGGCCATGCCTAAAAAGGAGGCACAAAATGAGTAACAGAACCAGAAGAATTATGTGGTAGGTTCCGATTGGACAAAGACATATCAGGAGGTTCAGTAGATAGTATAGTTCTGCCACATGATTTTACTGATTATAAAATTCAACTCAAAAGTATACTGCAAAAAGAAAACAAGAAAATTGCATGCAAAGTTAGGAACCACTGAGCACTACAGGTACACTGGGCCCTCAGTTGCAGAACTTCAGCTCTCAAATAGTCCTAACCACCATAACCCATGGTAAAAATGCTGGAAATTGTAGTTCATTAAGTCTGGAAGATCACAGGTTATCTATTTCTGCTGCAAATGAATAATATGCCCAAAGGAGATCCATTTATGGATGTAGTTTCTTACCTTGAATTCCATAGGTGTGTACTTTTCATTCTTGGGAGTTGTGTTGCCTTTGTAATGAAGATGATTGGGAGTGGTGGGATGGATAACAGTTGACTCCTGAGATTGTCTCTGGCACCGTTGACAGTAAATGTAGATCACAAAGGTTAAGAGGCTAGAGCCAAAGAAACAGGAGAGTCCTGTGGCAATGAGGTGGATGAGGCTAAAACCTGGAAGAGATGTATTAAGAGGAAGCTAAGATCAGTGACACAAGAATGGCAAAACACCACTTTTCTCAATTAGAAGTTGCAACCTTTGTACTACTATTTGTAAACAAAATATTGCCAGGTTTTATACATTGCTACCATGCTGGCACTTCTTTCACAACATCCTTCCCATTACTAACTTGGCTATGTACTACCATACTCACTGCTGCACTGGATGCCAGATGGCTTCTGGGTGCAATTCAAGGGCTGGTTACCACCTTTTAAGCTTTTTATGGCCCAGGGCTTAATTTGAGGAATCACCTATCTCCAACCGTTTCTGATCATGGACAGAGTAGATGTGCTCCATGACTCCTTGATTAAATAATGCCATTTATTAGAACCTGGGAAGCAGGTTTTCTTTGGAACATCATCCCTCCTGTGATCCATATGGGTCTCACCCTCTTAATGTTCAAAAAGTCACTGAAAACTTGGCTATTTTCCCAGGCCTTGGGATAGGTTGGTTGCCGAGCTTTTATTTTCCTTCTTTTAAACACTTTAAGCCATACAGAATGACATGGTGTCGGATAGCCTTTAGATTTTATGTATATATGCCAGAATGTATATATAGCTCAATGTATTCCTCCTGCCCTTTCTCTAAAATCAGTTTTATATAGAGAAGTGAACCTTATGAGAAAAACATATTAAACAAAGCTTGTATCTTCTCTGTACCTCCAGGGGATACCTCATTTCTTTTCACCTGCAAAACTTTGGATAAGAGGTGTCCCCTTGATGATAAAAAATACTCACACATTACAACCATAAAAAAGGATATTTGGATGGCTACTGAATGCATGCAGACTGAGAATAATTTTCTGATCCCTTGGTACAAGCAAAATGCAATTCTGAAAACATCTAGGACATTGCATTTATCTTACTCCCTTCCTGTTTGCCCATCTTCATTCTGTGTTAATGGAATCATACCTTGCTTTTTTAAAAAAGTATTTCTTTCGCCTTTGATTGAAATTGAAAGGAAACATTAAAGCTGACAGGTTGAAAAAAATGAAGCTTACAAACAACACACACCTAAAGAATGGCCTGTCATAGAAAGCACATTTCACTAATCATGAAGGAAAAAAGCCTTCAGGGTTGCTTAAAATGCCAGGGAAGAAATAAAATAAAGTAGATGATAAAGAGGTGGATGCCTGATATTTTAGTTGGAGGGCTGCCTTAATGGCCTCTGATGATTAATTAATTAATTTAGTCCAGTTTTATGAATGTCACTTGCATCTCAACAAGTGACTCTGGAACAATATTAATCAGAATTCCTACTGATCTAGCAGCATTAGGAGTAATCCAAGGAGTCTCAGGTGACATTTTCATCATCAATCTGAACCTTGGCCTGTTTCTTGCCTATGTATGATATGTTATTTTGTAGATTTATGGGTAATTGACCCTATATCAGTCATTGATTATCCATGCTTCCTTCCTCTATTTAGAGAGCCAATTTGGTGAGAGATTAAGGCAGAAACTGGGAGACTGGAATTTCTAATTCTATTTTAGGCATGAAACCAGCTGGGTGATTTTGGGCTAGTTTCTCTCTCAGTCCCAGGAAAGAGGTTGTGGCAAACAACTTCCTAAATCTTGTCAAGGAAACTATAGGAACTTATTCAGGCAGGCATTAGGAATCAATGTTGATTCAAAGATGCACATACATACTTCCTTTACTCTTAACGGCTTATCTCCTGACTTTGGCTCATTCTGTTATTTTATATTGCTTTGCTCCCTCATACAGGATAGTTTGGATATAAGTGTCTAAGTTGTATCTAAGAGACTTGCTAAGAAATGTAACTATGGTGGGCAAGAGCTGGGATTAAGGTGTTTTTGATGCTCCCAAAATTGTTTCTGCCAATTATAGTCCTAATACATTGTGTAACTTTCAGAGTCATTTTGTTGAAAGTGAAAAGAAAAATACATTTTATTAAATGGCAAGATTGACCTTGTGTGATCAGTTGAAGAACACATGGAATTACTGAATACCAAACATTCTGAGAAACAAGCCCCTCCCCCTCAACCAGTGGTGGGATTCAGCCAGTTCGCACCACTTTGGCAGAATGGGTAACTAATTTTTCGTTGCCCAGGCCCAGAATGGACTTCCAGAAGCGGCATCCACACAGAGAACCGGTTGTTTGAATATTTTCAAACTTGGGACCTATTTTATCAATGGTTAGAGAAAAGATTTAGGGATTAGGAATTTAATTTATATTAGTGAATAAGATACTCAGACAACACGTTTTTGTTGAATAATTATTATTGAGCTCTGTTAAAATAATAATAAAACTTTATAAAAAAACATATTTGAATCCCACCACTGCCCTCAACATACACTCACACTTTTCTCACAGAAAAAAAATTCTTTGCTGATGAAGGGAGCAAGCTAAATCAATTTTTAAATGTGCAGTAGAA
Organism: Crotalus tigris; assembly: GCF_016545835.1. Classification (NCBI taxonomy): domain Eukaryota; kingdom Metazoa; phylum Chordata; class Lepidosauria; order Squamata; family Viperidae; genus Crotalus; species Crotalus tigris. The sequence goes on along the minus strand of NW_024100591.1, from coordinate 576,430 downwards.
ATTCCAAAAAGAACAATACTTTTTCATGTGGAAATCTTTGCGGCATGTAAAGGTCTTTTTTTCTTTCATAGTCAGATTCTACCCTGCATTAAAGCATCAGCAAAGGAGCACACAATATTATAAATATTTTCAAGGGCATTGTAACTACAAAAATGCCATAGTTTTATGGCTCTGCCCATAAGCAAATATATCTCATGAATCTAACAATGGGCAGAACTTTAAAAGGATCAAATAAACTTTGTTGTTTGTAGATAAGGAGATTTGTTTTTTCGGCTACCAGTCATGAAATACCACTTGCATTAAAAAGCAACTTTCACCTAAAATAAAAGCAAAGGGAAAAGAGCCATCAGTATTTGCAGCTGATTATGCTGGGAGACATAAAAAGCCAATTTTTCTTCTGCCCTTTTCAAAGTCTTTGGTCATAACTTATAAGTAACTACAGAGAACAGAGTAATGATTCCGCACAAGGAAAATGCCTTTCCCTGAACTTTGAAGATAAAACTTTGTTGACTGGCAACTTTTTAAGGCAACCCAGATCTTACAAGGGCTGCCTTGCCTTGGTTTCCCTGGGTTCTATAAGTAGATTTTTAATGATGTATCTCACCTTGGTAAAGAAGGGCCCGCTGCTATAGACAGCTGAAAAAATGACTGCATTCTGATTATATCCCGATGCCCCCAGTTTATTACACTAGAAGCTAGTATTTTTATACTGTTGTCAGTAACAGGTTTAATATTGTGCTAGGCAACCTAAATAGATCAAAGCCTAATGTAAAAAGAATATTTAAAACAAGAGGCACAATTTAAAAGTTCTGTGGGAAAAAAAATCGAAGTAAAAAACTTCAGTCTTGCAGGCCAGGGAAGACTCCCTGCCATTCCTGTTCTTCAGGTATTACAGCTGTTGAGTCCAATTACTCCTCCTCTGCTTTGCCTGCTCACAAAGGTTGACCTAAAGCTTCCTCCCACCCAGCTTTTGACTGCTCCCAGTTGCCAACACCTCTGGCATCCCATGAAGAGAAGCTGATGACATTGCATGGGTAAGCACAGAGTCCGATTTTCTAGCAGACTATTTTTTCCCATCTGCTAAGTACTTTGCTACTCCCCAAAACATTGCTGTATCGGGGCTTTCTACAATGGAAGATGGCAAACACGTCCAAGGAAATTTTCTTCAATCAATTTATTTCTTCAGAAAATGTGGGCATTTCTTAGGAGGAGTAGAGGCTTAACCCACAAGATGGGCAGTAAATAAATTTGATAAATGCAAATAAGTAAGCAATGTGGAGAACTACAATTTTCAAGATTTTTGGAATGGTCCCTAGTTAATGGGACATAGGGAAAAGTGAAGGAAATTACAGAATCTAGGATAGTTCGTGGTTTTAAGTAGAAAGAGAATAAGGGGTGGAAAAGAGAGAGGCGTGGAAGGGGATCTGAATGGTTGGATGTATTTGGACTTGCTCACTTTAAGTGTGCACTAACAATTTATAACTAAGTGAATGTGAATGTCTAAATAAAGCATGTCCTGTTAAAAAATAACATCCATATCAAAAACTTTCCCTCCCCAACTCTGACAACAAGACTCCAGTGGAATTAGAGATATCAACAGGGATGTGAATCACACAGATTAATGGTTTTGTTGATGCATCCCAGAAAAAAGTAGGCATGTTAAAATAAATGCAAGATCTATAGTTAGCTGTACTCTACCTCCACAGTTCACGCTCTCATCAATGCTTGATGCTGGCAGGATTACTAAACAAAATGAAAAAAAGGGAGGGGAAACGTCATTTTTGTCATCTGCGACACTGTACAGGCAATTAAAATGATTTTGCTCGCTATGTGGCAAGTTAATTTCTGCTGTAAACAAGAAGCTCTTTCAGAGATCTGGTGAAAAATACAGAATGAAATATCATACAAAGAGAAAAAAAAACCCTTCTTGAAAAGAACATGCTTCCTATCATCACAGAAATGTGGATCGGATTGAGAATTATTTAAAGATAACAGTATTCTGTTGAGAAAAGATCTGTGCACAAATCATAGTCACATATATATAAAAACTGGAAGAAATGAGTGATACAATTCAAATGGCATTTACAAAACATCTGAATGACACAGGTGGATAATATTGCACACATATTATACTTTTGCCTCCTGACTCCAAGTTAGCTAGCTATTTATTAAATAAATCTATATAGCCACCCAACTCATGCATAGGTGACCTTGGGTGATTTATAACATTTAAAACTATAAAAGATTAACCATATAAATAAAACTGTTAAACACCCTAACCCACCCTTTATTATTATCTTATATGACATCATTTATTTCACATTTTTTAACTGAAGAATAATAATAGTCTTGGAATTTGCTGCACCAGACAAAGCAATGAATAAAGATATGTCAGTATTTCAACTGACTTTACTTTCATGTTACCTGTCATATTCACTGTTAGTGATTCATCTAATTCATCCAAGTTCATCTTACTTTAATGCAAGCTTAATTTATTTTGTATTTATGAATCATAAAATCCCACACATCCAGTGGTGGGATTCAGCCAATTTGCAGCGGTTCAGTAGAACTGGTAGCTAAATTTTGCTGCATTTGGAGGACTGCCTGGCTTCCAGAAGTCCAGTCTAGGCCTCAGAGGCCTGGAGGAGGCCTCCCAGACCTAGAATGGCCCGTCGGAAATGCGTGGCTGTCACTTCCGGAAATCCCTTCTAGGCCTCGGAGGCCCAGGCCTGCATCAGATAAGAGAACCAGTTGTTCAGGAATTCCACCACTGCACCCATCCATATAAACATAAATAGTCTACCTTTGCACTTGTAAATAAATAGTTTCATATTTGCTCATTAAGAATGTAATTGATGTCCTTTTTAACATTTTAGCCATACGCTAAATAAAATAGATGTTAGTCTGAGACAGGTAACTTCTTGAAGATGATTTAATCAACATCATAAAACTCATCATAACCACTTGCAAAATTATTATACTCCTACAAAGTATAGATTATTTCTAAATTATTTCATTTGTATCTACCCTCTATAATCATATATTAATTTGTATAATATTCACTTTGCCAAATGTCATCTTATGAATGTAAGCTTATGAAACATAAAAAAACGTTCAATAAAACCACACGCACACATCATCCTATTGATATTAAAAATAGCAACCACTTTTATTCCATATGGGAAGCTCACCCAAACATTTAATCAACTAGTCAGATTCTTGCCTCTCTAGTGTACTGAAACATATGAAACTCGACCTACCAGGGATCTCATTATACAGACATTCTTGGTACTGGGTGCTGTTCCCTGCGCACTGAACAGATCCTGGACTGTGGATTTCACAGAAACGGCTACGATACTGGATGCTATCTTCATTGCATAAACTCCATTCAGACCATTCAGACCAGCCTCCTTAAAATTATGTATGTCAGAAATAAGATAAATTAGGCAGGATGATTCAGTGTCATGCTAGGAAAAAGTATAAGAGATGAATACTGAACTAAAGATCAGAATGCAGTTGTTCAGCTGAACAATCTGCCTGGGAGTTATAGTTCAAAAACATACTGATAGTATAAGGTAATCAACATGCTGATGATACCCAGTTATATATCTCCTCCCCGAGCTCTCTCAGTGAAGCGGCCGATGTAATGGGCCATTGCCTCGAAGCCGTGAGGGTCTGGATGGGGGTTAACAGACTCAGGCTCAATCCTGACAAGACTGAGTGGCTTTGGATGTTGCCTCCCAAGGATCATGTCGATTGTCCAGTGTTGACTCTTGCGGGGGAAAATATACCCCCTTCGGAGCGGGTTCGCAACTTGGGTGTCCTCCTTGATCCACAGCTGAATTTGGAACATCAATTGACGGCTGTGGCGGGGAGGACCTTTGCACAAGTTCGCCTGTTGCACCAGTTGCAACCCTACCTGGACCGGGAGGCTCTCCTTACAGTCACTCACGCCCTTGTCACCTCACATCTGGACTACTGCAACACGCTCTACATGGAGCTACCCTTGAAAAGTATTCGGAGACTACAGTTGGTCCAGAATGCAGCCGCGCGAGTGATAGTGGGTGCTCCTCGATATACCCACGTTACACCTATCCTCCATGAGCTGCACTGTTTGCCTATTGGTCTCTGGGTCCAATTCAAGGTGTTGGTCATTACCTTTAAAGCCCTATATGGCTCAGGGCCAGGCTATTTGCGAGACCGCCTACTACCTCATAGTTCCCTACGTCCGGTTAGATCCCACAGGCTGGGCCTCCTTCAGGCCCCGTCGGCCAAGCAGTGCCATTTGGCGGGGCCGCGGAGGAGGGCCTTCTCTGTGATGGCGCCCACGCTTTGGAACCAGCTCCCCCCGGAGATTAGGACCGCTCCCACCCTGTTGGTCTTCCGTAAGCTACTTAAGACCTGGCTTTTCCGGCAGGCCTGAGGTTTATAAAACCTGACCCCTGGATGACTGTCTTTGTACTGTTTGTTTGTTATGTTTTATGTGTTTTTTATTGTTAGCCGCCCAGAGTCCTTCGGGAGTGGGGTGGCTTATAAATTTTAAAAATAAATAAATAAATAAATAAATAACTTTTCAGACTATGCCTAGCACATATTTTACAGAACATCCTCAATTAGCAAAGTAAGCTAAAAATTCTTACTGTGCTTGCTCTCAGTTTCATCAAAACCTCCTCCTTTAGTTTGTAACTTGGAATTAAATGTTCCCACTACAGTTGTTTTTAGTAACCATTTGGGAATGGATAATGTATAGCCATGCTTTTACAACTAACTCTTTCAACATCACTTTCAAGGCTACCAATCGAGTCACCCTCTTTCTGGAATACTGAATATTCTTTAAATGTGTTAATTTTAATAAAAACTGTAAAGATGGCATGACAGAATCCTGTCAGCTATGTTCCACCAAAGGGCTTTCAAAGCATCAGATCTCATACAGCAGAACAGGTGACAATCAGCAGCTGAGAAGACAGCCTTCCAGCTGATTAAAATTCTGTAATTCCAACCTAATTGGAGGATGCCAATAGGAACGATAATACTAAGCATTTAACAGTAGTTAAAGAGTAGTTATTGCTGTTACATAGTAATCTTGGGAAGCATTATACTAGCAGGTCCTGAGGAACAAATTAAGTGCTTGCTACCTTCACATGGGTGTGTATTGCAGAGGGCTTCCTCTGTGTGTAGCCCAATGCAGATATCCTCTCCATTAGTTGGTGCTGGGTTGGTGCAGGTCCGGGTGCGTTGGTAGTGTCCACCTCCACATGTTGCTGAGCACGGAGACCAAGGAGTCCAGCAGGACCATGAGCCCTTCACTGTAGATGATTCAGAACACAATAAATAGGCACCTCTGAGTTTAGTCTACTTCAACCCAAATAACAGCATTATTGCAATAATGACAGACCAAAGACTACAGTGAAATATTTTTTTAGATAAGTGGCACTATTGTTAAGATTTTACTCTTACTTTTTATATTTTTATACAGCTACCAATCAATACAAGTTCACTTGGTGAGAGATAGAAAAATATAATATCAAGACAATGTAAAATATAATAAATTACTGAAACTAAAAAATAATTAAAACACTGAAGATGTTCAGATGAGGAGACTGTAAGATATGCACTTAAAATATTTGAGTGAATAAAAGCATCTTCGCTGAAAGTACCAAGAATGTCACAATGCAAGGCTTTCTGGAAATTTTTTTAATAACGAGGACACTACCTCCAAAAATACTTGGTCTTTAATGCATATGCATGAAACCTGAGCTCTCTCTATATGTTGTATATACAATATATATCTATATACAGTATGCTGTGCATACCACATATACAATTATGTTGTATAATTACAACATAATTAGCACTTATCATAATCATATTAACTGGGATTGTTCAGCAATGACTGAACATATTGTCCCTGCCTAAGACATTATTTCCCTTGTTTCACTGAGTCAATGCATTCAGAGAAATCCTCAAAAGAAGACCTTAACAGTTCAAGCAGGTAAATACATGGGAAAGTAATCTTTGAGAAAAACTGACCCTAAGCAATTTAGAGTTTTAAGGATTAAAATCAATATTTTAATGTATGAACTACTGCAATTGACAAAGCACTCTGTTTTGTGTGAAAATGCCAGTTACCAGTAAAGGACCAATCTTATTCTGGAATAGTAGCAATTTTGACCTTGTTTTTAAATGCAGGCAGCATTCTGTTACTGCGGTCTAAATATTTTAGACCAGCCTGGCAAATTAGGATGATAAAGTGGAGCAATCACAAGTCATTTTGTAAAAAAGTGGTACAATACTTGGAATACCAATGGTCTTGTTTAAACGCGAAATCAAAAAAGGTCTTACCTGGGCAAGGGTGTGAGTTACAATCCTGATATTCCATTGCAGATCCTATGCAAGGAACACCACCATTCTTGGGTTCTGGATTGGTGCACATTCGCTTCCTGGTTTTGAAGCCCAGTTCACAATCCCGAGTACAAGATGACCATCCACCCCAAAAAGACCAGCCGCCATTGATAATGCGGACAGAGGTCTTGCCACTTTTCAGAAGATCATCGACTAGAGCTAGTTGGGGAGAGAAATAAAAGGTAGCAATTAAAAAATCCAGGCAAACCTGATAGGACGGGCATGTAATATCCTTCTGGTAATGGGACAAACTACAACTTTCTTTATTACACAATGAACTACATCTCAACTCCATTTCAAACAGGCAAAGCATTGTAGATCATTTCTTAGCAGCCTCGGGGTTTTTTTTTATTCTTTTGCACTTTAGTGCAGTGCTAAGGCACCATAAAACCTGGCTAGGTTGTATGCTGATCTTACACAAAGGAGCAGAATGAAGTCAGCAATAAGACAAAAAGCTTGTGTTTACAGTTTTTAGAAACTGGCCAACCAAGGCAATCAGAAATTATGAGAAATAAATTGTTAAATAATTCATAATATTCTCAGTAGATATTGATGTATCGGTTACCTTAATTTTGAACCAAAGTTTTCATTTCCTCTTCCTGAAGTATGCCCTAGATCAAATTCAGCTTGGTCTTAACTAAGATATGCCCACCTTCCTTAGTATTACACTCATAAGGCAAGGACAGTTTTAGTTTTGATTTTCTGCCAATGTCTGGTGCTGAGTAAGCACCAGGGAAAGGATCTCATCTGCATTTTTATGCTTTGATAGCACAAAATGATAATAAAGGAATTCCATTCTTCACATTAATGAAGACATCATAAAGAAGGTGGAATGATTACCTCTGGGGAAGAGTAGGATGAAATTTAAGAGTTTTGGTGGAAAAGATGTATGACTATTTCATCTACCATCCTGTTCCCAAAATACTCAACCAGCAGAAATGAGGAGAACAAGCAGAAAGCAAACCATTCCTACATCTTGTGGCAGCATAATTACACCTATTTTAATTATACAATATTTAAAGAAATTCTCTTTGTCTTTCAGACAGGTTTTAGCATTATGCAAGTAATCTTTAATAATTCTCTCACTATTCTTTTTTTTTTCCTAAACTAAAAGCTGCAAATTGTAATCTTTCCTTATAATGGAGTTGTCTCAGCCATCTGGCTGCTTTGAAATCCTTTCTGTTTTTTTCAGCAATATAGCATCATTTTGAGATGCAGCAACCAAAACTGCGTAAAATATATCCTACTGAGTATATAAGATACTGATAATCTTATTTTACGTATCTCCCTTCTGATTCCTAGCATGGAAATTACCTTTTCCACAACCAAGTTGATTTCTTAACTGAGTTTTTCATCGTGAGCTTGAAATGTCTTTCTTGGTCAGTTGCTGACAACCAAGTCTATTTATTTGCAAATGGCTTAATAAATAAATAGGAGACGCCAAGGATGCAGTTTACCAGCCCATGTGAACCAGAGACAGAATGCTTCCACAAAGTATATTAGGACAGTTAATAGATGCTTTGTCACCTTAGTGACAAAGAAATCCAAATCAGGTATAAATTCATAAATGCTTCTCATGGCTGTTCTCACAAACCTTGCCCTTTTAAAAACATAAGTCAAGCTTGCAAATTTGCACACTACTGCAAGTATAGGCTCTGCTCATTAAATAATGAGCAAAAAGAACTGAAGTTTGGTAAGCAGACAAACAAAAAGATTTCATCTAGTCACTTTATACTGTGGATCAGGGGTCCCCAATCCCTGGGCTGTGGACCAACACCAGGCCATGGCCCACCAGGAACCAGTCTACGCAAGCGAGCAAAATGCCACCTGCGCAAGTGCAGGACCCAGGCAGCGCACAAAACCACATTACCCCCCCCCCCAGAGTCTGTGGAAAACCTGCCCTCCGTGGAACCAATCACTAGCACCCACAAGGTTGGGGGCCACTGCTACAGATGATTCTGATTACAATATTTTGCATGTAATTAAAGTGCTACAGTTTCTTCTGTGATAGCTGATGTAGCATCATTCGTTCATTCATTTGTACGTTTGTTCGTTCATTCATTCATTCAATTTCTATAGCTGTCCAACTCAACCAAGTGACTCTGGGCAGCTTACTATTCTAAAATTATAAAACAAAACAAATTCAAAAAAATTAAATCAATAAAACACTCACAAAATAAATACAAATAGCAGCTGGGATGATTAATCAACTAATCAACTTATGTACCGGGAGTGATTCTACTTAGTAACAGTAATTCTTATGCTCCTGGAGAATTTTGGGATGGGCACCTTTATAAACATAGAAATTAAGAAGCTCCCCCTGCATCCTGTGAGTTTCATGCATTCTAATTTCCCAGAATTCATTATCTCTACCAGCTGGCTTTGATCTGCTCTTCTACTAGCAGCCCAGATGGGTGCTTATCCAACTCTCTGTTTCATCCACCCAGGTTTCCACTATCTGAAATAAGTTGTCTGCCTTCTGGCAAGACATACAATCTGTGTCGCAAACTGCGGAGCCATCATTAGGGCAAAACCGACTCTCTGTCTTCTTTCTGCCAAACTGTAGGTCATGGGGGTCAGCCAGCTGAGCACGACAGGTGTAACGGAAGCGCTGCTCTTGGCGGGCCCCACTTTGAGTAATATTGGTAGGGGTCCAAGGAGTCCAGGGGGTGCTTCTACGCACTTCTGGGCAGGCCTCTGGGCTGCAGGTTTTGTACTCCTATAGAAAGCAAGAGAAGGGAAAAAAGGGAAGATTAAACCAGAGTCTTTAACATTTTTGAGGGAAATACAAGTTTACCACTACCCTGGGGTACTCCATGATTTAAGGAGTCATAAGATAAATCTGGAATATTTGATTAAAAATACAGAAATTGTTGAGGCAGAAATAAAGCTCAGAAGGCATATAAAACAAGTTCTCTTATTGCTCCCAGTGCTTTAATTAATAGAATATAATACTGAGGTGGCAGACCATAGCTGAATAATATACATTGCTCAGGCATATACACACAAATTTTATAAGCAAGTCCTAGTGTTCACTAAAGTGGTAAAACATTGGGGGTGTCATGTCAGAAACAGATTCATACGACTGAATGCATTTCTCAATGCTTTTAAAAAATATCCTTCAGATAAAAATATTGATGTCAAGTCAAACCCAGCTTCCCATCTGAACACAGAGTCTTAGAGAGGCATAGGAGAAGCAGTCGTGTTGTTTATTCCTGTAAATAGTTTCTAACCACAAGATAAAAACAAATGACAAAAAAGCACCTAAAGGTAGGACAAGAAGCAATGGATAGAAACTAATCAAGGAGAGAACCAATCTAGAACTCAGGAGAAATTTCCTGACAGAACAATTAATCAGTTGCTTCCAGAAGTTGTGGGTGCTCCAACACTGGAGATTTTTAAGAAGAGATTGGATAACTATTTATCTGAAATGGTACAGTGTCTCCTGCTTGAGCAGGGAGTTCAGCTAGAAGATTCCAAGGTCCCTCCCAACTCTGTTATTCTGTTAAATGGATTAGAAAAATACAGGAGTCTAATATTATTTTCTATCAAACTCCTTCTAAAGCAGGGGTGTCAAACTCGCAACGTCATGTGACGTGCCGCGACGTATTGTGACTTTTTTGCCATTGCCAGCAATGGGGCAGGCGCGGTTTCGCTATGATGCATCCAGCCTGCAGGCCGGCAGTTTGACACTCCTGTTCTAGAGGATACCTATTTAGCTTCTAACACCAAAAATAACATTTATATCAGTTTGAGGGCAGAGGATATTCAATTTGGCCCTCAATAAGACTTTGGCCACCTAATGAGAAGGAAGGACTCACTGGAGAAGTGCCTAATGCTGGGAAAGATTGAGGGCAATAGAAGAAGGGGACAACAGAGAATGAGGTGGCTGGATGGAGTCACTGAAGCAGTAGGTGTGAACTTAAATGGACTCCAGAAGATGGTAGAGGACAGGAAGACCTGGAGGAATGATGTCCATGGGGTCGCGATGGGTCAGACACGACTTTGCAACTAACAACAACAAGAAGAAGACTAGAGTTTCAAATTAACTATATGTAACACAGAAACACAGCTGATTCTCAGACTTGTTAAAAACTAGCAGAACCTTCTTTGTTATGCTAGACATTGCTTATGAATATGAAACATCCTGGGGAGAAGAAGGAGAAAGTGCTCAATTTTTTCTGCTTTGTAAAGAAAGTTCTTCTCAAACATGTCCTATGATAAAAAAAAACAAAACTGAAAACTGAGACAGCCACAATATGTGAACCCCAGTAATTCATTTATATAGTTCCATGTAAAATTGTCACTCTCCAGCCCATAACTGTTATAGCTCCAACATCTCTTAATCAACACAGCTCTGCTACAAAGCTTCATTAATTGCCATATTTAGTAGGCCAAATATTAGCACAAAAACACAACATGTTTTGGAGTAACACAGAGATTCCCAGTTGAGGAAAGAAAGGAATTCATTTGTTTGTTTGTTTGTTTGTTCGTTCATTCATTCATTCGTTCATTCATTCATTCATTCATTCAATCAATCATATCACTGGTGAAGTGCAACCCTATTGGGATTTCTGAGGAAGGTATGGCAAACTGAAGTATGGTGAACTGAAGCAATGATCATGGCAAAGACCAAGGAATCAGTTCCTTGAAATCTCTCTGAATGAAGAAAAGATGGAAGATTACCCATGTATGTTCCAGATGGCTGCTCGCTAAAAGGAGATTACAGGATAGTGATTTCCTATGTGTCTGAATGGAATGGGACTAGCCATATTGCTCAGAACCATGGTAGAGATATTTAAAAGAAACTAACTTTGCAAACCTCACCTTCTGATCATTTTTGGAAATTGCTTATTAACTACTTCTAAACTATTAGAGACCTTTGAGATGGCAAGTTTGAAAATGCCTTGTGAATCTGCCTTTAATCCGGAACAAAAGAAATGTTAACCATAATGTTAAAAATTTAGTCTCAAATAAATAGAAAAAAACTAAATACATTTTTATTCCAGAAAGTTACGAAGGGGCTAAGGGTCCAGATAAAATTTGAATATTAAAATTTATATAATAATATTTTGGAATTAATTATAAAGTATAAACAGCTTCCCATGGGAAATAGATTCTGTTTTGATTTTTATAAGACATAACATAAAGAAATTAATGATTTCAAAAACTAGACACTAGAAGGGATTAAGGAGGGAAGATATATAGGCCTGCCAGATGATGCAAAATGTAATGACAATGAAACTACTGAAGGAGACTTTTGAAAAATGGAATCAGAAAATAGTAGCCACAATTTCAACATTATCAGTAATAGTGTCTATTTCTGTGAATAGGCTATGATATTATTGAAGAAATGTCAAGTCCTGAAGCATCCTGAACCAGACACTTCAGATTGGACCCTCCCACACCCGAAAACACCAATTGGAAAAGACCAAGGAGAAAGGAGGAGAACTACTGCAATACCAGACCTTCCACTCCTAGATTCCTAGCTGGTCTAGAAAGATACCATTATCAGTAGCATCAAAAGCTGCTGATAGATCAAGAAGGATCAAGACAGTTTCATCATTTCCATCCTGGCTGTACAGGGGTCATCAGCAAGTGCGATCAATGTGTCTCTGTATTTTGCTGCAGCCTGAAACACAATTGCAATGGGTCCAGATAATTTGTTTCCTCTAGGGCACTCTGGAACTTCTCAACAACCTTACTGAGAAAGGAAAGGTTAGAGATTGGCTGAAAATTATCTGGAACCATTGAAGAAATGACACACCGCTATCTCTTTCAAAGCAGCAGAAGCACTCTATATCTCAAGAATCAATGTACTGCTGTTTGCATCCAATCACATATAATTCTTTAGGAGAGTCCCTCATTCTTTAAGTCACCTTTCTGATTTGGGATGGCATCTTCTCTTGAAAGATGTAAGTAGACTTTAATTGACTGTCTAGAAGAAATAAGACAAGACCCCGGAGCAGGTCAGCCCTTCACTCTCCATTTTTTTCACTATATTCTGGACTACAATAATTTATCTATATCACCAACAATCAATTTGAGTGATTGTTGCAGGACAGTCAAGATAACAAGACATATCCAGGAAATGTTGTTTATTAGCTCTACATAATGATAAGATGTAAGATTTGTTTCAGACTAATTTTGAAAGTGAAGAGGAACTAAAGAGCCTCTTGATGCGGGTGAAGAAGGAGAGTGCAAAAGTTGGCTTGAAACTCAACATTAAGAAAACCAAAATCATGGCATCCGGCCCTCTCAATTCCTGGCAAATAGATGGGGAAGAAATGGAGGTAGTGACAGATTTTATTTTTCTGGGCTCCAAGATCACCTCAGATGGGGACTGCAGCCAAGAAATTAAAAGACGCTTGCTCCTGGGGAGGAAAGCTATGGCAAATCTAGACAGAATACTAAAAAGCAGAGACATCACCCTGCCAACAAAAGTGCGTATAGTCCAGGCCATGGTTTTCCCAGTTGCAATGTATGGCTGTGAAAGTTGGACCATAAGAAAGGCTGAGCGCCAAAGAATTGAGGCCTTTGAACTATGGTGCTGGAGAAGACTCCTGCGAGTCCCTTGGACTGCAAGGCGTTCAAACCGGTCAGTCCTAGAAGAGATCAACCCCGACTGTTCTTTAGAAGGCCAGATCCTGAAGTTGAAACTCAAAATACTTTGGCCACCTAATGAGAAGGAAGGACTCACTGGAGAAGGGCCTAATGCTGGGAAAGATTGAGGGCAATAGAAGAAAGGGACGACAGAGAATGAGATGGATGGATGGAGTCACTGAAGCAGTAGGTGTGAACTTAAATGGACTCCAGAAAATGGTAGAGGACAGGAAGACCTGGAGGAACATTGTCCATGGGGTCACGATGGGTTGGACACGACTTCGCAATTAACAACAACAACAACAATTTTGAAATTAAAAATTTAAGCTACTGGTGATTTTAGAAATTGAAAGATGCTTTCCAAAAATGGAAATTGGTGAATAGCAATGCTTTATTTTCTTTTTCTCTTGGATCTTACAGGACTTGTTTCATCATTTTGAGATATTTAATTTTTTTTTTCTTTTTTCTCCTGTAGCAAGTCTCAGATGAGGCTGTTAGGGGAATCTTGAAAAGAGGCAAAGAAATCCAACAAAGCAATATCAAACCGTTTTAACTAGAAAACATACCACAGCACAGCCTGGACAAGAGTTTCCATTTTCACAGGACCTCTGCCTGGAGTGCATGCCTCCACCACAGTTTGCACTACATTTATTCCAAGGGCCCCACGAAGACCAGAAGATTGGTAATGGGCATGGACTGTTTTCATTGCAGAATCTGAATGCAAATAAAAATGGGAAGGACAATAGAAGCAGACACAATCAGTGTTCTAGATCTCTCCATGCACAAGGAAAAGTTAGAAATGATTGCTCAGATCTATTTATACCATCAAGAAGACAAAAAAATTTCCTGAAGCTAACTTCAGTCTGAGTACAAACGCAACAGCACAAAAAGATACGGAACACATAGGTTACCATATTTAAACCACTGAAATCAGCAAATCTTAAACTAATTTTGGCTAATCTGCCAGGTTTCATGTGTTTCCTTCAGGATTTCTGGATATTAGAAACTAGATGTACATATACATAATAAAAAACTGAAAATATATTTTATTACCGGTACTATACCATTTTTATTCATTCATTGCCTGGATATAAAATAGAGCAGTGGTTCTCAATCTGTGATCCACAGACCCTGGGGCTTGAAGAAATGTTATAATTTAAATCTTGAGTTAAGTTTTGATGGTCCGTGGCCACGGTCCATGGCCACAAAAGGTATTTAAAAGGAGTCCGTGGTGAAGAAAAGGTTGAGAACCACTGGAATAGACTAAATGTATTTCAGAAACAGGCAGTTTTACAAATGTTTACTGGATGCTGAATCATGGTAATTAGACTTCTTTTCTTGTTGGTTCAAAATAATTTGCTGCTTATTCAAATAGCTTTTTCAGTCTCAGCAAGTTAATTAGGGGGACACCATATAGGTCCCCAAGAGTGGTTTCATCTCTCATCTAATCTGGTTAGGCTCATTAGGTGAATAGCAGAGAGTTGTTGGGGTGTAAATGTTCCAGCATCCCAGCAACTCTCTGCCTACTTGCCTAACAAGCCTACCCAAATTGGGTGAGAAATGAAACCACTCTTGAGGACATATATGGAATCCCCCTAACCAACTTCCTCAGACTATAGAAGCTACTTGGATAACCAGTGACACATTTCAAACTAACAAGAAGAGAAGCCCACTTGCCACCGCTCAACTTCCAGACCACTCTACCTGGATGACTGAAAATCTTCATCAATGTTTTACAAATGTTTATTGCCAGAGCTGCAAATTAGCTTAATATTAAACCCGTAAGGAATCTGTACAGAATGTAGAATACCAGCTTCTTGGAATTAAATTGGCCTAAATAGCAACTAAGCTACAATACTAGAAGAAAGCTATCTTTTAATATTGGTTAGAAAGCAATATGTTGGGTATAATTGAGCTCAGTCTGTCATTACCTTTTGAACCAACCATGAAATAACATTTTGTTTACAGATAAACTTGACGTTGTTTACTAAGATTTATTTCCAAGAAAGTTTTTATTCTTTAATTCTGTGCACCTACCTCTGCATAAACAGGGATTATTTCCAGAGGACCACAATTTTATTCTGCCTTCCTATGCATTCAAAAATAATCTGAAACCACATATATATTTACCCAATCTCTTTTTTGTTTCTTTTAATTATACAAATAAACACTTTGCAAAAACTATTAAAAAGCTATTGGCAAAGTTATTTTTCTTTCTAAAATGTAAAAAAAACAAAATAATATTCAACTGGGTCAAACAACAGTGTCTATTATTACCCCAATGTTTTTGATTGTTGCAAAATAATACATTCTAATTCAATTTAATTTCAGTACTTAGTTGCTTAATAGAAATAGATCATTAAGTTCAAGGAAATTAGTAAAGCAAAAAAAGAAAACCATTGTTTTCATTAGTCACAAGTTAACTCAAAAAGAAGTCCAGAATGATGGAGTACATGATTTTACATTTTGAATTCCTAAAGATGCTTATGCTGACTATCTCCAATTAAGAAAATAATATATGGGTCTTGTAAATCTGCATTTTCAGGGATTACTGACAAATATTTTAAAATCTTGGGATTTCAGCAACATACTATGTAGGAAAAACACAAAAGCCATATCCTGGTTTTAACCATAATGCTGTTATGCGCTCTCTGCAATTGTTACATATTCTCTTTATTTTGGACTAGGCCACTCCCAGATCCAAAACATATACAAACTCGTTTAATATCATTTTCATGGTTCATTATATCGTTATAAGAAATGGTTTGCCATCTCCCCACAAGTGGTGACAGCCTACATTGAAAACAGCTTCAGGAACATGCAATGCAGGCAATGTATCTTTTTAAAAAAACAGCTGCCATTTTTATGGCAATTCCCAGATATTATCTTTTTGAATATTTATTACTAAAAGCGTATAGACCAAGGTTATGCAACAAAATACCACATTATAATATTACTTTCGCCTAAGAACTGTCTTGGTCAGACTTTGGGTCAGCCAGGCCTACCTCCAATAAGGTATAAGTTGTGGGTGTCTCCAACACTGGAGGTTTTTAAGAAGAGATTGGGCAACCATTTGTCTGAAATAGTGTAGGGTTTCCTGCCTGAGCAAGAGATTGGACAAGAAGACCTCCAAGATCCCTTCCAACTCTGTTATTCTGTTATTCTATCCACTCTCAAGCTCCATGCCTCCGTTTACACATTCAACATCCTATAACAAGCATGTTGACTCCTTCATAGGCTGGGTGTTTCGGGAGGTGAGGGTTCTGGAGGATTTGAGAAGGTGGACAACTTTTAGAGAGTATTCCAGTCCCAATGCCCCTATTTACAACATTTATAAGCCATTCCTCACACATATCTGTTTGGACTGGCAACCTTAATTTATTACTGGAGGGAAACATCCCTGTTCCTTAAACATTAAGTGGCCTTAGGATGGCTACTGTGCTCTGTTTAAAGGTATATTATGCCACAGTGGAATCAGCCGTAGACTTTGCCTTTCAGAATCAGCAATGTTCACAACTTAACACTGATGCGTATGCTTTCCAGTATGAGTTTGATTTTAATTAATCACAATTCTAAAGTTTAGTATATATCTAGCCTTCATTTCCACTCTGAGTTCTGTAAGACAGAGTACAACCTAGGAACAAATTAATAAAAAGAGAAATTTAAAAAAACACAGTAAAAATTAAATCACATAAAACAAAATGAAATGACTGAAAACAATAACAACAGTAAAAGACAATTGTAAAATCATTTAGAAAAAGCTTGGGAGAATAATGTAATTTCTATTAGTATTTAAGAAGTAAAAATAAAAAAATGGATGCTAAGTAAGAGTCCTGGGATAGTCCTATTGACAGTTGCCAGCTCCCCAGCCTCCTTGGTAGGGGCCACCAGTGGGAGGCTTCTGAGCAATATCACCCCAAATGGGCAGGTTTAGACTGGAAAAAGCAACTGTGAAGGGTATTGTACCACATAGCGTCCCCCTCTTTCCAAAGAAAACACAGAGCTCTGGCTTAAACTTTGACAGAAGTTTAAGGATGGGGATCATCTCTCACCGCTCCTCTCTGCTTTGTCCGACACAGACCCTGCCTCCGTATCGCGGAGCAGGGTTGCTGCATGACCTCTGACGGACCTGAAAGCCAATCCCACAGGAAGTGCTGCAGGGGGCCCAGGACGACCATGGGGTCCAAGCTCCATTCCTGACAGAAGGGAGGGGAAAGGAGGAGAGATAAAACATGGCAACTGGGTTAATGTTTTTGTTCAGTCCTATGATAAGTTCAACCCCACTGGCTATGAAGTACCAGCAGGTATGCAGAGCTGACTAGGTTGATTAAAAACATATTAATAGAATTAAATACTCCCAATGGCAAAATTTATAATTTATAAGAATAATTCAAAAATAGTAATTTCATTGTGAACAGATTTATGCTTAGGTAAATTATAACACAAATAAGTTTAGATTTTATAAACCCAATTCCTCATACATTCCTCAACGTTCATAAATTTACATTCTTGCTGTAATTTTTCATGTTTGGTATTGCAGAAAAAGAAGAGGGAGAACAAGGTTGAAAGGGGAGGATTAAAGTTAGCCTGGCTTTGGAAGTTTGATTTCTCAACAATTACTTGTTTTAAGTAACAAAGCTTAATAAGCAGTGACACGGTAATATGTATATCCATTTGAACGGCTAGAATAGGTTATGAACTTTTTAAAAGCTAATGATAAAAACTATAAAAATTGCTACCTAAAAATCAAAACATTGTTATTTCAGAAACTTAACACTCCATACAGATGAACAGTGGACATTTGTTTACACATATTTGAATGGATATTTTAAAAGATTCAGATAATATCTCTAAGGACTTGCATTGGTTAAAATAGCAAACCACGGTTAAACATAAATTATAGGTTCTGCGGTCCATTTTTTTTTTTTTGCTACCACTGCTTTTATTTATCTTATTGACGTTTTTATTAATGTTTCACTTTAGGTAATTTTTACATTCCATGTATCTTTATGAATGGTGGGCTAACATAGAAACAAATAGAATATATGTATACTTGAATCTTCTAAATACCCTTTGCAAATGTGATTTTTCAATAAAGTTTTAAAAAAGGCAATAGTTTCCCCATAATGTGTGTTAATATTAAGGCCCAGCCAATGAAGTGAAGAATCACTCTAATAACTTGCAATTATTTCTTTGAGAAAGATTCAGGTTATACTGCCTATTTTTCAAACAGACATATGGTTTTCTTAATCCCAATAGGAAATACATTTCAGGAACAAACTTCTATCCTATCCAAGAAAATATCACAAAGTAGAACCAGACACGGTTTTTCTATCATCCCAACATTCCTGTTTTCTCTATCTTAGAAAATGAGGTCAATTTTTTTTTAAAGTTTGCTCTGAAGTCTTTTTCACAAAATATGTTCTTTCTTGGATTCCTGAAAGTTTATGTGGGAAACAGATATAACTGAAGAGCTTGGAAACGAAAAAGTAGCTGGTAGTTCACCTGTTGTAGCAGGAATATTAGAATCAAAACTCCACCTTTGTCTACACTTTCCTAATTTGTTCTCTCATTCTCTCTTGGGAGCATGACTTTAGATCAGTGGTATTTTATTCCTCTTTCATTGGAGGGCAAGAAATTTTTGAAAATTACTTTTTCCCCTTGTAACTAAGTCCTGTTTTTTTAGCAAGTTGGAAAAAAACTGAACATCAAAAAATGCTTTGATAAAACAAAACAAAAAAAATGGGTAAATGCTTACTATGTCCAGAATGATATAGGAAAAACACAAACAAAACCATCAAATCAAAATAATACACAAAATCTAAAACTATTAGCTAGTTGTGTGTCCTCATGTCAACATAATCACATTAAATAATTCAACCATTTTGTCAAACATATGTTGAGACAAATATTTGGAATAACAGTCAGAATATAAAGTTTAATATGTTCAGACTTCTTTTTTTGAAGATTCAGATACATTCAATTCTCAATAAGGTTTTTATTATCACAGTGACATTTTCAATAGAAATCTTAGATTAGTTATTACAACCTCTCCTTTAAATATTTTAATGAAAGAATCGCAAGGCATACAAAGCCAGCTAAAATGGGAAATTGTAGACCTGTGGAGAATGTAAGATTATAATATGGCTGTATTTTTAATAGTCATTAAATGTTAACACTAAATAAATTTTTCATCTATTTCCTACAGATAATCATATGGTATTCTACATTTAACTGATCAACAGTGCTGGCAATAATTAAATTATTACACTACGTATCTTATGTCTCTTGCAGAGAAAATGATGCTCCACATGGTGGAGTTGTAACAGCTGTATAAACTGCTTTTCAAATTAAAAAAAAAAACCAGGGAGGATCTAGAAGATCTAATCAAACTTTTTTGATTTTTTTTAAATCATGTGTCATCCTGGAGTGAGAGAAGACAGATATTCATATCCCAAGTGAGTCACAAATTCAGTGGGAGATTTTGAGAAATCTTTTCAGCACCAGGTTCTGTTCAGAAAATCAGAATAATTATCCATCACACTATTTTCATAAGCACAAAATACACCTTTGCATATTATGTGTCTAAGTAACTAATAAAGTTCTATTACTTCATTTAATAATATTATTCCAAATGCTAATGTTCTCTAGCAAAGAGATGGAAAATCATTCCTTCCCAGTGAGATTCAATTTGAGTCTGCCCTTATATCAGTCAAAAGAAAACTGGCTGAACAGATTCTGCAGAGAAACTAATCTAGATTAAAATATGTGGAAACATTCTCCACAAGAACCATCCATATTGTGAAGGAGTTTTCCATGTCTCTACTAGCTAATTTTGTCACAAGTATTTATAGCATCCTAAAGAAAGATGAATTAAACTCCTTCAAGTGTGACAGCTTAGACTGCCAAAGCACCCAAGGCAGCATATGAAGTGTATTTGTCTTGCTATAACAATACTAAACATATCTTTCACCAATAACTACCTGAAAGGTGCACAGGCATAAGAAGAGAGGTGTAAATGCACACTTGTGGATGCATGCATTTATGTATTTTTTTTATGCATTGATATGCATGCCTTCATCTCTATTATGTACCATTTAATCAGCTGATAACATACACATGACAGGAACACATAATATTAGAAGAATAGCTTGAGTGTACCCACTAGCCATTGTACAGTTTCAGGTAACTTCAGAAAATTAAATCTGATTCTCTGTGACCCAAGCGAACAGAAGGGATATGTTTAAACTGCTGCTTCAGTACTAAAACACCTTACCAGTAACACTGAAAAATGCAGACCACCTTTCTTTTTCATTAATAACCTCACACCATTCTTCAGTATAACACCGATATCCATTACTCGCTCAAGGAGATAATCCTAGATTTTGAAGCTTCAAATTTCATGTCTTTCATGTTTCTGTTTTTTAAACACTAGCTCATGACCTTTGTTTTAATACTGAGATAGTGCTAGAACTCGTATAGTTAATGGAGCTAATACCATATTTTCCAACAAAGACATTGGAACTAGTTCAAATCTTGAAGTGAGAAGGGTTAAGTGGGCAAGTACCGGGACATGGACTATTTAAATCTACGGACTTTTAAACATGATAGCTTACGTTTGCTGTGATTAAAACAGCAAAGCTTTGATCTAACATATGCTAGTTTAATAGGATTTGGATTTAATGAAGAAAGCCTACTGAAAAAGATAGCCATACCGAGACATTGGTGGCACAGGAGAAATAATGAATTGAGAAGATGGAGGATGGTTCAACTGGTAGGTTGTGACCAACTTTAAGAGGTAGTGCTCATCTCAGTTTATTAAGCCAAAGAGCCAGTGTTGTCCGGAAACATTTCCATGGTCATGTAGCCAGCATGACATCATGCCACAACACAGAGCGTGTGGTAAAATATGGAATGCTATTACTTTCCCGCAAACTTGTGGTACCTATTTATCTACTTGCATTTGCATGCTTTCAAATTGATAGGTTGGCAGAAGCTGAGACAAGTGACAGGAGCTCACCCTGTTTCACGGCTTTCAGGTCTTGAATTGCTGAGCTATAGACCTTTAATGGTCTAAGACTTAGCATCTTAACCACTGAGCCACTAAGTCCCTGTAGTTATGAGTAAATCAAGATAAATTAATCAAATGCAATTGTGGGCTAAAGTCAACATAACCACAAAGCCTCTGAACAAAATATCTTATACACCTTGCCAAGATCGAAATGCCTTTTTGTGTTGGGATAATAATTGTTTAATTTGGGATGGGACT
This sequence comes from Crotalus tigris, assembly GCF_016545835.1. NCBI lineage: Eukaryota > Metazoa > Chordata > Lepidosauria > Squamata > Viperidae > Crotalus > Crotalus tigris. The sequence goes on along the minus strand of NW_024100591.1, from coordinate 555,156 downwards.
ACTGCCCTAATGGAGCCCATTAACCTTTTCCCCTGTCATTATTTTTCCTATGGAAAATGTCCCTGTCTCAGATGATGATGGTTCCAAATAGTATAGAAAATAATTCTGTAGCCAAGCACAACTGGGAAGCCAGAGTTTGGGGCATGAGTCCCATTGCCAACGTCTCACATAGCACAGCCTCAAAAATATTTTTTTAGAGTGCTAAAAAAGCTACCACCATTTAATGGCCTGTTTTTATATGGCAGCTCATTTATTTGCATGAAACCATTTGGAAGTATCAATAGTACAATGGCCAAACTCTCCAGTGTTAACAAGCCAGGAGTAAGGTGTAAATTGTCTGCCGTATGACCATCCCACTGGTCTGGAACAGCCTTTAAAACCATATTTTTCTCCTCCAAATTCTCCACTCACTAAGAACGCTGCCTTTAAGTAGGTGAGATTGGAAATTCTGATCCAGAGTGGTGATGGAGAACAAAGTCAGGTATTGTATTTATTCCAGAGTAAGTATCTCATCTTAAATGTGCAAAACTTAGAAAACATTTTAATAGCTATTGCAAAGTTACTGGGATATACTTACATGACATGGGAAAAAGGCCACTTGGTAACAAGATGCGATATTACATAAGAAAAGCAGATACGCCTAATTTCTATTTTTTAATGTACTGATTAATTTCCATGAGAGGCAGATTTGGTTCAGAGGCAGTGTTCAAGGGTTCAAATTCCCAATACTCTACCAACTCTACTGCTTTGCTATAATAAGTATTTAGTAGCCTTGCATAGTTTTTTGTAGACTGCCTTTCTCAGGTTTAAGGTCTATAAACATGTTGGATCACGATAGAATGTAGTGGGAATTCATAATTTGATGAAAGGAACAGTTCCATCCTTCTGGTAACCCGAGACAAAAACATTCTGAAGTACCTTGAGCAATTTGCAATCTCTATCCTGGCTCCTTCACAGTCACGTCCACCACATCGTGGCTGTGGGTTGTTACACATCCGTGATCTGCACATGCAGGAACCTGTACTATCTCCATCTGTGTGTTCACATGGTTGCCATGGAGACCAGGTCCCCAACTGCCCATGCACCATCAGATTTTTCACCTAATTAAAAGAAAAAAAATCAATATGGTAAGTCTACAAAGTACATAAGTTGTATAAGAGCAAACGTGGTAAAGCCAGGAAGCCTTGAATCATTCCTCTGACTCTTCAGACAATACCACACTTCGGTGCATTCTTAACTCATGCAAACAACCAGACATAGTCAGAAAACAAATCAAGAACATCCATTATTCTTCACAATGTATAATACAGTCAATGCATCTTATGAAGATAGAACCAACTTTCTAGCATTATAGTTTATGGTGGATTAAAGAACCCTGTGCAAATTTTGATAGATAGTTCTGAACTTGTCTAAGTTAAAAATATAGTGATAACAATCTTCATTTTTTTCCATATTTACAGTCCTTTATGTCTGCTGTATCAAACTGACCATTGCTTCTATGACTCCCAAAACGCGCCCCTGCGGGATATTGCTTTCATCTTTCCCCAGTACAAAGGAAGACAGGGAAATCCTCCATGGGCTCCTTTCTCTTTTATCCATTTATCTTCTCACTACATACAACAATGATTTCCCCAGAAAGCACAGATGGTGATCAGGACAAACTGTTTGTTGCACTCCTAATCAAATTCACCCTGTAACCAGTCTGTTTTTTAATTCTTTACAGACTTTTGGTGTAAGGATAAAAAGAGAAAGCAGTAATAAAGAAAACACAGGTTACAAAGGAAAACCATAAGGTCTAGAGACTCCTCTATGAAAAAACTGGTGAATTCAGGTAAAGTATTTGTAGAAGAAAAATCATGTCTGGAAGTCATAACTGCAGCAAAGAAATGCCTTACAGCAAAAACAACTACCTTTCTTGAAAACAAGAGGGACATAATCCTATAGCAGCTGCTACTGATTTTTGTCAAGGCCAGAGAAATACTCTCCCCGCTTCATAAAAGCATCAAAATACGGAGTCTCTTTTGGAGGCAAATAGTTACAAAACAAGGATTGCAAATCATAATTTATCTCCTATTTCCTCACTTCTTTACTTGGTCATTGCTAAGCTCTCTCCTGGCACTTCCTCTGAGCCTCCATCTTGCATCTAAAGACTACAAGGTATAACATGGAAGTAATTTAGATCTGTCATTATATTCATCACACTGTAGTTAGAAGGACTTTAAACATCTGTTCCAAAGCTTTGTTTTTCATCACACAGTAATTCAGCAGCCTGCAAACAATAAGTAAGAAGACTGAATGGTCTTCCCTGCTGTATTCTAGCTACTGTTCAGCTGGCCTCCTTGCTTAAAAATATTACATATTCATGCAGGATGGAAAGAGTTGTGTAAAGTTAACAAATACCCATTCTTTTCAACTTGTGCAGCTCAAGAAGGTGTACAATGTACTGTATACTCAGTCTCTGCCACTCCTGGCTAATTAAATTAAATTAGCCAGGTTGGCACTGGCCCTATGGTGATAGGAGGAAACTAATATCTCTTTAAGTGAGGGATCTGTTATACAATCTTTATTGTAAAAGTCTTCTGGGAATTTAGAATATGTTATTAATTGTATGCATGAGCCCACTCATGCCTTAGTCACTTCCTGCTTGGAATACCGCAACATGCTGTACATGGGATTACTCTTGAAGACAGTCTGGAAGCTGTACCTGGTCCAGAATGCAGTATCACATGGTTCACCCAAAGTATAACACTTGGCAGGGCAAGCTACTACATATGCACAAGGAGCAAACCCCACACTCACTAGGAATGATAATGTTACTTAGTCAGGTAATGAAATAACTACAGGCAAACAACCAAGCTCAAAGAGCACCAAGGACTCCATAGAGGCAAGGTTCAAGTTATAGGACAGAAATGAAGAAGAGAAACAGAGATTATCTATTTGAAAGCAAGAAATTTCAGGATTGATTCAGACAACAATTTAGCTTTGAGGTCTGAATATCTTCAAAAGTACATTTTTGTCCTACAATTTTGGTCTTCAAAAAATAACTCTTTTTTTTTTGTATTCCACCATCAACTAAGACAGGGAGGGAAACCTTTTAATGGATCAGGCCACATTTATAGAGAGGATCAGAATCATAGTTGAGTAGACATTTATGGAACTGTGAAGGACATGTTGGGACACACATGTCGGAAGGTGAATTTTCTGTTTCTTGGTTTTGGTAAAGGAAGCTTGAACATTTTCTTTGTTGAAGGTTAGATAATATTAAATTATTTCTTATTTTCTCCTTCTCCCTTCAGGAATACTACATTTTGTCATTGTTGAGTTGCCTAATAATAAAGAGGGAATTTTATCATAGTGAATCAATCTAGGAAAGGGGGAAAAAACTGTGTATGTTCTCAATATATCCTTAAAATCCTAACATGTTCTCAATCTGAAGGCAAGCATTTCACAACAGAAAATATATTCAAGAGAACCACAATTGCAATGCATCATTCTTGCAATATTCATTACAATACCCAGCCCACTCCTTCAACCCGTTTATATAAATTTTTATATAATGATGGCCTATGGGATTTTCCAGTACGCAAGGGATTATAGTATAATTTATGATGCATGCTTACTTAACACACATGGTCAAAAAATACACAAGGTAGTAGATTGCAAAGGAGCAATTTTAAATACATGCAATATGGTTTTAGGATGAGAGAATTGTATCTAATATGCAGTTTGATCCTAGAAAGAAAAGTGAAATAAGAAAAATGCTCTTTTCTAATCACCTGAACTTACCAGGAAGGTCTTCAACTAACCCTAGAACACCGACCCAACCTTAGAAGCAAATAAATAAACAACCAGCAGTTTCTTAATTGTGGCAGGCTTCTTTCCTCCATTCTTTTAGGGAATATCTAGTCTAATACCCCTGAAATGTCTGAAGTCACCTTCAGTCATTTTCCCAGGGATTCAAATTAAACTGGGGATTCAAATTAAACTGCCTTAAGGGAGATTGCATTGACGTTGCATCTACTGTTAGCTTAAAGATGTTTTAAAATCTGTACTGAAGGGCATATGTGCTAGCTGGGAGTCTTTTGCCTCCCTTTACTAGCCTCTAGTCAAATATTCTGCATATGGCTCCCATCACATCTTAGCAAAATGGGTCGCTATACAGTAAAGTAGGGAATTAGATTACTGCATCATCTAGGGTTCTCTTTTTTTTTTTGACCACCCTTCCTTATAGCAATGTTAAGTAATTTTCCACCTGCTGCTGGTTAAAGAGATGGCCACATATGGTGCAAATCAGTGCTGTTCAATTAAGTCTTAATCCACTTTGAAACAATCCATGATGACTGCCAGTTGATGTGTTAATGGCTGCTCAAGGTGCCTTTGCAAGTGCTGTCTTGGGTATGTAATGCAGAGGAGAAGCAAGGGGAGTTACATTAAGGGAGCTCTAATTGGATGGAGCACTCCATCTTGTATCACTGAATTCCTCCTTCCCGTGATTACCTTATGTAGCTTTCCCTAACCTTTCTGCTGGAAGAACGAACGTCTGCAGCTCTCACCTTCCTTCTCCATGTTGTAAGTGAGAAGAGTAAAACAGCTGCAAATCCATTCAGTACTCACGGGGTGGCAATGCACTGATTCATTAGGCCTTAGAAATGGGAACATCTCAGAGTCCTATTTCCAACTCATATCTTGTCTCTGTGGCATCAGAAACACAGTTTTTGTATTGTCCTGGGCATTATGGTAAACAAATAGCTACTGTACTCTACATCTTCACAGGCAATTATGAGTTTGGTCTAGTGGTTAGGAGACTATGAGTTCTAGTCCCACCTTGGGATGAAAAATTGGCTGGGTGATTTTGAGCCAGTCACTCTCTCTCAGCCCAACTCATATCATGGAGTTGTTGTGGGGGAAAATAGGAAGAGGAAATAGTATTGTCATCATCCTGAGTTGTTTATAAACAATAAGAAAGTCAGGATAAAAATCAAATAAAAACAAATTAAATTCATACTTTGCTTCAAGCCCGTTTTCATTAGCATGATGAAAGCAGCATCATGGTGCAAGCTCTGCCCTTTTAGGGCTGCAATGTCATGATGCATGTAGAAAAGAGGTGAGGCCATGATGCTGCTTGCGCTTAAGTCATAAAAGTGGCTGGTTTTTAGTTTCACATATTGTCTTATCCAGTCGGTCACCATCCATTGTGGCAAAGCAGAATCACTTGAATCAAGCCTTTTGAATGTCCATCTTAGAGATTCCCATTTCTAAGATATGATGCAGCTGTTAGTAGTCGTGCTTTAAAATCCAAACTTTACTCTTCCCATCCCTTGTGTCATTTCTAAAATCCAAATGATTCACAACAGGCTATTTTCGGGGACCATAGAAGACTGATTAAAAAAGGAGGGGGCTTCCCACCGGGCTAGGGCAGACATTGTGTTTCAAGGAAAGAATTAACACCTCATACACCTAGCAACAGACAGAGGCATTAAACTGTGACAAGATAACAACACCTGGCAGTCAATAAACATTATATCCCAAGAACAGCAGGAGAAGGCTATAAGTAGACAATACTTTCAAACCATATGAGAAACTAAGCAAGAAGGAATGACTAATGCTATATGGGGAGAGGGAGTGGGGTGGAAAGGAGTAACCAAGGTTATTAAGGACAGGAAAAATCCTAGCACTGCAACTTTAAATACAAGTTGGCAAGCTGCACAAAATATCCCTCTACAATTTAGCTATCAATCACCCCTGCATAATGGGAACATAACAACAGTAACAATAAGGACTCATTGAAGTTGAGGAAAAGGCTGTGCAAATCTTAGTGCTAAGGTTTGCTATAATGTCTAGGTCTACACCATAACCAAATGGGATGCACTTAGGTTTTCCCACATCAGTCCTCATGCAGATGAATGGAAAATATTGAAATTCTAGTAGTCACCTAACCCATGTGTCATGGATGCCACAATGCTGCAGCAATTTCATGAAGACTGGTTCAAAGCAAAATGTCATACATTTTTTTATATTCCTGATTTTAGATTTTTACTTACAGGGCACTCGGTAATATTTTGACTCCAGAGGCTCATATTGGAGCTGTCTTCAATGGTTGTGCATCGCTTTTGCTTTTTATCCCAGCCGCAATACGGGTCCCTTGCGCTCAGACACTCTCTAGTGGGAAAAGAGAAAGAGATTCATTGACCGGAAGCTCTAAAACAAGTTAACATACACACCTTCTTATGCAACAGCTGTCAAGTGTGCCAAATCGCAGCAGCAGAAACAAATTTATTTTAGAACAAAGGTTGATTTGCAAGGAAGGTTTCAAAAATGGCCAAATTAGCAGGCTAATTAAAGCCACTATTTTTCCCCAATAAAAACAAACAAAACCCCCTAGGTTTTTCACTGTTACTTCAAACCAAAAGGATAATAAAGAACTGCTTTGCCAATCTAATCAAAGAATATCTTGCTGTAAATAATAACATGAGAAATCTAATTTCCTACAAAATAAATATATTTTGGAAAAATAACTTGTAATGGTTACAGAAACATAAGGAGCAGGAATAAACCAATAGAAAATTATCAGATTTTAAAAAAAATACAATAGTAGCATTTATAATATAACATATAAGCAGTACATAATTAATCTCTATTAAATTAAAAAAGTGGTACTTAATGATATATTCATTATGTAAACATGGAGGTCCATTTTTAGCCATCTTTATTAAAGAAAATAACTGGTTAAAATTCAGTAAAAGTCACAGGTCAAACTAGATCTTATTTAGGAGAGCAATGCCAGTACACTTTCAGCTTGGAATGTATCATTTCTGACTATGGTTAATATGTTGTGGAATTTTTTAAATTGAATCCAGATGCTGCTAAAGAAGACTTTCCATCTACCTTAAAAGCAATAAATTTGAAGCTGGTATTTAGAGCCCCTTCTAAATACATCGTTGGCTAATATCAATTCATGCTTGCTTTATCCATTTATATAAGTAATCTAGAGTAGTCAAAGCAGATCACCTTAGAGTACAAACAGGATTACACAGTAGACACAGTGGCTGGTTTTTTTTAAAAAAAGAAAAATGATTAAGGGTTCTGTCATCTTCCTATCATTTAACAAGCAGATCTGGAAGGGGCTTAATAAATATTCATCAATAAAAAAGACTCAGGTTCTTCTTATTTTTAGTTCTATTGGTGGTAGAAAGTAATTTTGTTCTGTTCCTCCTCAAGTACTTGTGAAGAAGACACAACACAAATAAATAAAAAAAACTGAGATTCCTTTAATCTTAAGGATAAAGAGCTTCCAACTTTCTGAACAGGCGGAAGTGACTTAATTTTCACACTTATAGCTCAGGAAGTAGAATAGCATAGAATAGAATAGAATAGAATAGAATAGAATAGAATAGAATAGAATAGAATTCTTTATTGGCCAAGAGTGATTGGAAGGAATTTGTCTCCAGGGCATAAGGTCTTAGTATACATATAAACAACAATACACAGGCAATTAAAAAGTTCTGCCTCAGTGGTTTTTGTTTGTTTGATCTGTAATAATTAAATCAGCACATTCAGTTCTAATCCATAGACTGCCAAAAGATTTTGCCATTAACTATCAGTAGTGTGGAATGGAGTAGGGGAAGAATAATCAAGATACAACTTAGGAAATAAAATGAAAAATCGAATTTTTCCAAGTGTAGACTTTGGTATGATAAGTTAATCATTCACATACAGTCATGCACATTCAGGAATATCCCCTAACCCATGAAGTGGCACTAGAAATGACACAACCTGTCTCTACAGCACAGTGCAATCTATACAGTGCTATCAATGCACAGTTAGTGCAAAGTGATGCATATGAAAGCAAGTATCAGATTCCCTTCAATTGTCAGATTAAGGATTTTCTTTTATGAGTCTTCACTTTATTCTTCCTATTCAAAAGGGATCCCTACTTTGTAATTTAGGCACACTCTCTTGGCAGTTTTAAATAAAGACTGAGAGCAAAAAGAAGCAATACTCTACTTTATTGCCCTTGAGAAGCTCTGTGGCAAAACAAAACACAGTAATGGAAAAACTAAGGAGAAATGGTCCTTCTGTGGCAGCTCAGTCCAATCATACCTACCAAGGATAAATGACTATGTAGGAAAAGCTCTGGGCTTGTCAACTCAAGTAAATACGTGTGGACTTTGTTTTTTGGTAGACTTTAATATGGCAAGCTAGGTCAGCCCATATTGATCTAATCCACAGTACAGAGTAAATTAGCACAGAATAAGGGGGAAATTAGTTGCCTAGAGTCACTGACTAGACAAATCAGACAAAGAGAAGAAGCATAACCAAATGTGGCTCCTGAAGATAAGGGGGGGGGGGAATTAGTAGAGAAATAATAAATTTCACTCAAAAACTCCAGCATCATAGAGAAAATCTATGTGATTGCAAAGAGTCACCACAAAATTTGAAGGCACATATTGAAGGAATTTTATACAATCCATTAAACAGACATGTTCATTGAACATCCAAGGGATGGCAATACATTTTTTAAAAAACGAGTGGGTAGTAATTAAAAATTAGGAAAGAAGAAAAAGCACATCTGAAAAAATTTCAAATCTCAAAGCAAAATCAAGGATTCCCAAGCATACCATTTCATATTACTTGTTTCTCCTTGGAAGCTACAAGGAAGAGAAGATCAGAATAACTCTTTACAGTTCTTTTATGGGGCCAGCAACTGTATCTTTAAAAAATACAATTGTCTTAATGTGAAGAAGCAGATTAAACTTGGCTGAATGGTAAAGCAGAAATATCCCACAAAGGTGTCTGAAAATCGAAATGTTTAAGTTTCTAATTTATCATTTAAAATCCCAGACTTTTAAAAAAACACTTAAACAAGCATCATAAAAGAGGCATTCCACATCCTTTTCACAGAGACATTCCTGACATAATAAAATAAAATAAAATATTTCTTTGAAAATAAAATTAATGTGCTTTTAAGTGAATTGACTTATTTATTGTGGGCAGTGTCCCAATAAGTGAAAATGTTATAAAACAATGAATTTAAGCAACTCAGTCTTGCTTCCTAAGAACAGATGAAACATGAGAATTACATCAAGACTTTATTTATTTAAAATATCTGTATGGCTACCCATCTTATAGCAAAACTCTGGGTGACTCACAGTACCCCCCACAAAACAATACAATCCCATAAAACAAAGACGCAAGCACTTCAGCCATCCTCCTGGAATGTTCCCCAAAACAAGCTCAAACATGCTCATTCTAACCCAGTACTTGGGAAGACCCAGCTCTTTATGACCTTTGGAAAAGTGAAAACAGTGGGGATATATTGGATCGCTAGGGGAAGGGTCTTCCCCAGAGCTACAGAAAAGGCATACTTCCTAAGCCACCGAAATGGTAATATTTAAGGGAAGGGACCTTGAACATGCCCACTTTGATCTGGTGGGTGAGCAGATACCCTCAGGAGAGGCAATCCTGGCCCCATAACATGTAGAGATTTAAAGGTGATAATCAACACTTTGAATTGCACCTGAGCAGAAGCTGGGAGGAGAACCAATGATGTAAAATTAAATCATCACTCAGCATTGAAACAATGTTTTTGGGACATCTCAGTATTCTAGCAACCACTAACTTTATGCAAGCTATAGTAATTCTAGTATATACCAATTATCTTTACTTGGGGCTCATAAAAGATTTATTTAGGGCTCCAGCTTTTCAGATGAATGTTAATTTCCTTTTACAAAGTGGCCCTTTAAACCAGGGGTGTCAAACTGCTGGCCCATGGGCCAGTTGCATCATATGGAGGCCACACCCACCCAAGCTCCGGCAATGAAAAAAAAGTCACGATACATCGTGACACGAGTTTGACACCTGTGCTTTAAACTGATCAGATTCCATTCTCCTTACTTAAAGCTCCTCAGGAAATAACATAGTTTGGTCATTCTTTGGTTACCCTAAAGCAATTCAGAAATGCATTTTTATACAGGAAATCACAAGATGTGCACATGTGTGCAATACTTTCTACTTGGTCTCCATAAGATTTTACAGAATGAGATATAACTTCTTAGATTTAATGTCTACATTGCTGTTATTTGGTGTAGTGGTTCAGGTGCTCCCCTAGAAACCAGGAGACTGTGAGTTATAGTCCTGCCTTAGGCATGGAAGCTAGCTGGGTGACTTTGGGCCAGTCACTCTCTCTCACCCAAACCCAACCCACCATACAGGATTATTATTGTGGGGAAATAGGAAGAGGAAGGAGTATTAGGTACCGTATGTTTGCCACCTTGAGTTACTTATAAAGTAATAAAGGTGGATTAAAAAGTTAATAAACAAAAAAAAACATGTAGGTCTACCAAACTTTCAAAATCTACCCTCAAACTTCCCTGGTTTTTAAGAATGAAAACTGAAAAAGACAAGAGGACCGTCCTTTGCTACCCAGAGAATAAATTCAAAGAGTTACCTGTCCTTGGATTGTGGGCATTAAACTAATATATATATAATAAACAGTACACTGTTGACATTTAATGTTATATGGATGGGAGGGGATGTTTTGCTTTGGTGTTAGGTTGTTGTTGGGTGTTTTTTTTTCTTTTTTTTTTCTGTATGCTACCCAGAGACACTGGCTGTTTGAGTTTGGCAGCTTATAAACCTTATAAATAAATGAATATTTTTAATACACACACAGAGCTGCAAGAAGAATAAGCAATAAGCAAAGGGGAAACATTTATCACCCCCTTTAGAAGCATAAAGTCTAGAATCCAGAATTACCACTCATATGGAGAAGTTATAAACTACAGGAGGGAGGCCTGCAATTGGCAACTTGTAAACCATGAACTCCTTCCAATACAACGGCTGAAGAATTATAGTAGAGCTTTCCACTGCTGTGAGTAGAAAACAAATCAACATAGTGTTGAAAGCCTTAAACTAGCTTTAACTATTTAAAATTGTTTTAAGAAAGGATGTCACAATCCTCTTTGCCCCATGCATGCGGATAACTGACATTTTTCCTTGCTCTATCAACTGCAACCCTCTCTTTGAAATGCAGGGTATGACCCATTGTACCTTTGATCACCCATTGCCCCAACAGCTTCTCTTGTGATACAAAACAGCAACTTCAAGGGATAATGTGTAGGAAGGAAAATTAACATCTCTCCAATTCCAAGTCTCAGTGTTTCTTAATCTGCTTGCGGGTCTTAACATTTTTTTTTTTAAAAAGCCTACAAATTACTGTATTCACACAATCAGCAAGATGAGTAGCATATAAATTTAATAATAAATAAATATAAATGTGCAACAATGATAAGTGCCTTAATTATGGCTTTTTCAAAAATCATTTTTCAAATGATTATAATGCATCACAAAGTCCATTTTTAAGATGTTCCCAAACTTTCAGATACTAAACAATCCAAGCAGATTTATAGCATGAAATTCCCTTTTCTTTTTTTTCTAGCACAATTCAATATACAAGTTACTCCTCCATGCATGCCTATTTTGATGGAAGTCCTTTTTCACAGCCCATCAACATTTGAAACAGACTTGTGCTGGGCATGAAAAATCTCTGAAGATGGGGCTGCTCAAACGTTCTGGAAATCCTTACCAAGAAGGTCCATCTAGCATAATTTCTGATGTGAGAAGCTTTGCTGGATCAGACCAATGGTTCACTCTGTCTAGCCATCCAACATCTCAAGAGATGTTTGACAACCATTCATGAGCAGACAGATTTCAACCTTTTAAGCAGACCTGTTAATATACTGGGTTTTTTTTTTGTTTTTTTAATTGGTATTTTCTCCAGCAGCATCTGGACGAATGTGGGAAGAATCCAGAGAAAGAAATATTTTAGGAGATATTAAAAAGGCAGAAACTTCTCTCTCCCATAGTCACCTAGTTAGTTTTCATACCTAAGGCAGAACTAAAATTCACAATCTCCTGGTTTCTAGCCTGGTGCCTTAACCACCAGACCAAAATAGCTTCATATTTTCTCTATTTTTGAAATCAAAAATGGTATTTTCAAGGATTTAAATTTAAATTATTATTAAAAAAGAAGGTAAGGATAATATGAGTGGGACTGTAACTATGGAGAGCTAACTGTGTCTAAAGTGTGGAAGAGAGAGAAGCAAAACAGAAAAAAAGAGAAGCCTTCCTTTTATTTTCACCATAATAACTAACGCTTCCTCCCCATGGCAACTACAAGAAAAGCTGCTAACCTGGCAGAAGGATGCAGGGGTTCATTAGAACAGCTTACAGATAAGGGCATTTCACCAGATTTATTGCAGAAGATGTTCGAAGTATTTGGCAAAAAGATGACTGCAACAGTAAAAACAGAAATGGAAAATGGATTTGCAGGGATAAAAAAAAGATGTCAAAGAAGAAGTTAAGAAGACTGAAGTAGGGCAATTGATTGGAGACTTAAAACAAATTACTGACAAAATGGAAGTTTTTGAAAGTAAGATAGAAGTTATAAAGAGTGAAACGGAGAAAGATTTGGATGACATGGTACACTGGAACTGAGAGGAAAAGAATTTTGTTTAAGGTTTAGACTTTAGAGCAATTCCAGAACATGGAGAAAATATTAGACAAAAGATAGTTAAGTCTCTAATTTGTTTTGACTGGGAGAAAAATGACACTGGCACCAAGATTGACAAGGTTTATAGGATTAATATACATTTTGCAAAATTAAGGAAGTTCCACGGGATGTTCTTGTGCACTTAGTCATGTAGAAGACCAGAGATCAGGTTTTGCAGCAGTGTTTTAATACTAGGTTGAGAATTGATAATATAGATGAAATTGTACTTAGAGAAATTTTAATTAGAACACTACGTAAGAAAAAAAGAGCATTTTTTTTCTTGACAGTCAAACAAACAAAAGAAATGTCCATTTAGATGGGACTCTATGCAGATTTAGACTGAACTCTATGCAGAAAGCAAGAAATTGTTTGGAAAAATTTAAAGGAAGCACAAATGAAAGTAACAATGATAGATGAGACCAAATAAATGCCACAACAGGCATAATAAGACACTGAAAATGATTCCATGTTGGCTGCTATAGGTATTCCTTTTTTCTAAAATCCTGGTTTTCACTGTGGGTTATATATGCTTAAAGTGGAATATAAATAAATTTGGAACTTTTGTGTAAAGATGAAAAAAAAAACCATACTTGAGATTTCCAGCGTTGATTTTAAGATAGAACAAATTATAGTAATGTGATGTAAGTTTAGAGAAGAGGTTAAATATAATTTAACTTATAACTGCTATAAAGAATATCAGAAGCCACTGCTTTGTATTTTCCTTCCTTCGTTCTTTCCCTACTGTGTAATATTTTGCATCTGTTTTTATCCTTTTTTAAAAAATTTTAATAAACATTATATTTAAAAGAGTTTTTTCCTCTTGTATGTTGTTGCTTTAAATGCATATTTGTTACTATTAATATAATGTGATAAAAAGACAAAAAAAGAGGTGAATGACTAGTTTTTAGTATTCCAGTAATTTTTAACATGCAGAAAATATATAAATATGAAGTACCCCACCTGGAGTCTGAAAATAGAATTTTACATTTAAAAAGATCATAAAATCTAGTTTTAGTTTTTGTCCTCTAATCTGCAATACTTGCACATGCAGCTGTATGTATATGACAATATCAGAAGATGTTGATCTTTTAGGCCAGATTGCCTACAAAATACAGCATAAATTGACACAGACTGCCCAAAAATACATTGTGAACATTAAAACAGGTATACCAAGGAAATGGCCTACTCTAGCTTCTCTTTCCAAAAATAACATAAAACAAAAGATCTTAAATGTAATAATGAAGAACCAGAGCAAAATCAGTTCCTATGATAAGATTTTTGTGGAATAGCTGAAAATATTTGACAACTGTTTAGATCACCAAAAGACATATTAAACTAGCTTGCACCAACCTGATACTTCTTGATACATTGGGGACATTCTGGAAGTTGCAGTGCCATTTTTAAAAAAAAAAAAAAAAATCTTGAAAACGCCAGACTGGCGTAGCTGATGTTAAAAATGAAATGCTTCTTAACTGGAAAAAAAACCCTTTACCTTGGGGAAGTTAAGTTCAGAGTGAAATCATGAAGACTTTAAAATATTAATTGAGCCTTAAGACTTGCATCTGTAACCAATGATCTTACAGCATTCATTACTCACTGAACAAAATTGTCTTTGGTGGGTGTAAGAAACTCTTACAATACTTTCTTAAGCCTCAAGACTATAAAATACAGCAGACATTCAGGATATCAACAGTCCAGCCACTGTTCCCTTTTCAAAATTCAACTTAGTTTGAGCTTATCTTGCCTATACCCAATGTAGCAGCCCCCAGGACAATAATTTATCTGGATTTATCTGGTCTACCCTCTGCTGGATTACTAGAAAACTGCTGCTGTAGGCATCCAGGCTGGAAGTGGTATTAGCTACATAATAAAGGGAGGAGGAAGCACACAAGCCAAGGAAGTGTACAGGGAGGCCTCAACCTACAACCGTTTGTTTAGCAACAATTAGAAAATAACAACAGCACTGAAAAAAGTGACTTATTATTGGCCTTTGCACTTATGACTGTTGCAGCATCCCAGGGTCACATAATCGCCATTTGTGATGTTTGCAGCAAACTCAATGGGGGAAGCCAGAGTTGCTTAACGGTTGTGTCATAACTTAACACTAGTGATTTGCTTAAAAGTCATGTCAAAAAAGATAGTAAAATCAGGTGCAACTCACTTAACAACTGCCTTGCTTAGCAATGAAAATTCTGGCCCCAGTTGGGTCGTTAAATTGAGGACTACCTGTACATATAATAATTGGATAGGAAATCTGGATGTGGAATAGGTTACTGCTTGAAGTGGTTTCTGTCTCTTCTTCAGAGGCTGGGTAAGCATCTCTTGGGGATGGTGTCAGGAATCTTGGAGTGTGCGGGGAGTTGTACTTGATAGATTGGGAAGGATAGATTCCAAGTCCATGATGTTATGACTTACAGAGGTAGTTGATTATCCAGCCCAAAACTCAATTATGAAAAATGCCTTATTGTTTTAGTTAAGTATGCAACATGGCCCCAAGAAAGGAGCTTATTTCTATATCTATGCAAAACTCAAGACTGCATCTTTAATGGAAGTCCCCAAATCTAGATGTATTTTAGTAGATAGCCATTAATAGAAGTTGATGTTGTTCAGTTCGTAGAGGAAAGGATATTTCCTCACACTCTTTACAGAAAGTAAAGGCAGCAATAAAATGCATTTGTCATTTATAAAAAGTCCAGCTTCTGAGTTTCTGCAAATATCGTAATATCCTTCTGCAGCAGCTGCAGAAGGTATGTTTTCCATCACTTCACACCATGCCTCTAACAAAAAAGAAGAAATGAATGAATTCTCCACTTCTCCGTGCCTCTTTCTTTGCATCGTACAATGGAGAAGGAAAAGGGCAAACAAGAGTATCTTGTTTATTTCCTAAAGAAAACTGTGACACTATTTGTGTTTGTTTAAGTGTCAAAGAGCAATTTTTGTGACTGACAGATCTGAGGAAGATGAAGGCCTATGCAGAGTCCCTGGGTGAGCAGTGAGAATGCTGTTGATGTATTATGTATATTTTGCAAATATCCACACACATGCACACGGCGTTTGCTTCTAGTTTGCTTGAGGCTGAAATGTGCAGAATTGTTAAGGAACTTAAGAGTTCATGTTGGGAAAGTAAAAAAATGTTTTTAAAGGGGGAAAAGAAGCAACCTGTTGGCGAGGGACCCAGAGAAGAAATTATACAATCCAGATTTTGAAATGAGTGTCAGAAAGAAAGTTGGAAAAAACATCCCTTGATTTTGTTTAGTCTGGTAGTCCTCTATTTACAACCAGAATTGATCCCAAAATTTCTGTTGCTAAGCCAGGCAGTTGTTAAATGAGTTTTGCCCTATTCTGTCCCTTGCTTGCCACAGTTGTTAAGTGAATCACTGTACTTGTTAAGTTAGTAACATGATTGTTAAGTGAATCTGGCTTGCCCAATGACTTTGCTTCTCAGAAGATTGCAAAAGGTAATCACATGACCCTGGGACATTGCAATTGTCATAAATACATGGCCAGTTGCCAAGTAGCCGAATTTTGATCATGTGACCATGGAGATGCTGTGTGAAAAATCGTCATTAAGTCACCATTTACAGTGCCGTTGTAACTTTGAATGATCACTAAATGAATGGTTATAAGCCAAGGACTACATGTAGAACAGGGAATAGATAGGAACCTGGTCACGTTTCAGGTTCTGCTGTTGCACCCTACAATAATAAACTCATATTCCTGGAATTTTGGAGTACGTTTCTTGACCTGGCCTATCTTCAAGGCTTGACAATAGTATATCAGATAACCATCCCTTGACTGATAGATTTAAGTGCCACTCTGATACTGAGCAAAGGCCCCACTTAATCCAGAATTTTGTTTCCATCTTGACTGGTCAGATATTAATGGCAAGCATAAGCAGAGGAGGGTCACATAGACTAATTTGATTATAAATTTTGCTGGGAAACTTAGACATTTATAAAGCAAACCTTTTTCCACCCCTTCCAACCAAGATTAATGAAGGAGGAGAGGGAAAAAGAAAAACCATGAGTAGAGAAAAAGAGGAAGTAAATAGAAACTAAAAACAAGTAAAAGGGGAAAGATTTATACGATCTGAAGAAAAACCAGAATATATATGGAAAAAATAGAATCAAGTCTGTCAACGTAAATGTAACTAATTGCTACCAGTAAAAATACTCAGAATTTGGTGGGAGAAATAAACTAAAATAAGGACTGTAACAGGATTGATAATAAGGCAATCTAAATGAATGGAAAGAAAAGAAATGTATTAATATGATGATTATTTTTTTAAGAATATTGGAAAAAATATATACTAAATTGTCAGTTATTAAAACAATAAGAATTGTATTAATGCAATGTTTGCAAAAAAGGATGTTTTTTAGGGAAAGAGGAAAGTAAACAAAATTAATATATGAAATACAGACTATAGAAATTAATTGTTAAGGACTGTTTTTACAAATGTAACCCAGACACCACACTGTTTACCAACTATTGAATGACTTATGTTTGTGTAAAAAACTAATAAAAATTATAATCAAAAAAAAAAAAAAAGAAGAAGAAGAAGCTAAAAACAAGTGACACCTTCACACAAGAGTTCTGCTTCAGTTCAAAAGCAGCTCTGGTCAGCTCTGGTGACCATGGAGATGCTGTAAGTGTGAAAAATGGTGATTAAGTCACTATTTACAGTGCCACTGTAACTTAATAAAGTCAAAATAAAATGTGAATAGTTTGTGACTAAACTTGCATCTCAAATATTCAAAAGCTGAGCCAATTTCACTTACTACGGTTTTGTGGATGATCCACTAACCCATTCAGATGGATTATGACTTATGGCCTCATTCTGGCTTTATTTATGCACACACATACACATATATATGAAAAATGTATATACCGTAATATGAAGTAAGGACATGATGGAGCTAGCATTCAGCTCAGTGGTGGGATTCAAATATGTGAATAACCGGTTCTCTGTTTGGATGCTGCTTCCAGAAGTCCATTCTGGGCCTGGGCAACAAAAAATTAGCTACCGGTTCTGCCGAACTGGCTGAATCCCACCATTGATTCAGCTGTTAACTCTGTAAGAATCTCTTATGAAGAAAAGATACCAAAGTTTGACTATATTTAGTTGGCTTAATGTTTTTATACATTGCAGTGCATTTGATAAAGTAGACCACAACCCACTACTTCATAAGATAGAAAAATGTGGGTTAGACAGCATCACCACCAGATGGATTCGTAGCTGGCTGACTGGCTGTACTCAGCGTGTGGTCCTCAATGGAACTGCATCTACATGGAGGGAAGTATGTAGTGGGATGCCCCAGGACTCTGTTCTAGGCCCAGTGCTCTTCAACATCTTCATCAACGATTTGGATGAGGGGATAGATGGGGAACTCATCAAATTTGCAGACAACACCAAGCTGGCAGGAATAGCCAACACTCCAGAAGACAGGCTTAAGATGCAGGAGGATCTTGACAGACTTGAACATTGGGCACTATTTAACAAAATGAAATTCATGGTGAAAAAAGTAAGGTTCTACATTTAGGCAAAAAAAACCCCAAATGCACAGGTACAGTATAGGTGATACCTTGCTCAACAGTAGTAACTGTGAGAGGGATCCTGGAGTCCTAGTGGACAATCACTTAAATGTGAGCCAGCAATATGCTGCAGCTGCCAAAAAAGTCAATACAGTGCTAAGCTGCATTAACAAAGGGATAGAATCAAGATCACATGAAGTGTTAATACCACTTTACAATGCCTTGGTATGGCCACACTTGGAATACTGCATCCAGTTTTGATCACCACGGTGTAAAAAAGATGTTTAGACTCTAGAAAGAGTACAGAGAAGAGCAACAAAGATGATTAGGAGACAGGAGGCTAAAACATATAAAGAACGGTTGCTAGAACTGGGTATATCTAGTTTAATGAAGAGAAGGACTAGGGGTGACATGATAGCAGTCTTCCAATATCTCAAGGATTGCCACAAAGAAAAGGGTGTCAAGCTATTCTCCAAAGCACCTGAAGGCAGACAAGAAGCAACGGATGGGAACTAATCAAAGAGAGAAGCAGCCTAGAATTAAGGAGAAATTTCCTACAGTTAGAACAATTAATCAGTGGAACAACCTGCCTCCAGAAGCTGTGAATGCTCCAACACTGGAAGTGTTTAAGAAGAGACTGGACAGCTATTTGTCTGAAATGGTATAGGGTTTCCTGCCTGAGCAGGGGGTTGGACTAGAAAACCTTAAAGGTCCCTTCCAACTCTGTTATTGTTATTGTTATTATAGTGTGGCAGTATACCAAAATGGTTAAATAAATAATTGTACTGTATTATCATCTGAATGGATGCACATATCATGAACTCATTAAAACCTATATGTCATAGTAAACAGAGGTTAAAATAAGAAACTGATGTTAGTAACTTCCCTAGAGCTACAAATAGGAGTGGATGGCATATAGTTTGTTAAAATAAAATAAATTGTGAATAGTTTGTGACTAAACTTGCAGAGCCTTATATACGTACTCATTAACTCATGCATCTCACCCATAGTGAGCACTTTGGGCTCTCCAATTTTCCTCATAGGCAGGCTTTAGCTACTGCAGAGGAATACACAGGCATACAAGAGCTGTTAACAGAAAGCAAATGAAAAAAACTCCAGGGACAGGTTGGATGAACATTGAAAGCTTGGTTTTCCCTTTGAAAGACTTTAAAAAAAAAATCAGATGAGTCTGGAATATATTTGTAATTATAGAATTTTGCCTTTTAAAATATTTTTACTTGTTGGGTTTAAATCGCTCACCATACATAAAGGAAAAAGGTAAAGGGGAAAGAAATATAAAAATAATAAATGTATGTTGATTTGAAAATAAAGTGTCGTTAATAATAATAATTTTACAAAAGAGAAAATAAATTACAATCTTGGGAAGGCAGGAGTGTGAGGGGACTCAAAATATCTCTGCCTTGATTCTCTTTAAGATCGGACAGAGCAAGTCTGACTGATTTTCAAGATTCTATTATTGTACCCAACAACAATAGTGGCGTATTCTCTATACTCCTTGGAGTGTCTGTTTCTAACCTGATTGACCCTAAAGAAAAACCTGCAAATTGATTAAAATGTTGCATGTGCATTTAAAAAAAAAATAGCTGTATCCTATCTAGCAAAAATATTTTTTCCTCTTGTTAGATGAAAAACCATATAAAGTGTTTTGTCTTTGGTGTGGCTTGTAATACTCATAAACAAATGAATCTAAATTTAATTAACTAGCAGTACCATTGTAAATAAGATCATTCGAAAGTATATTCCATGAGCAAAACAGTTCTGGGTCTCTAATAAGTATGTTTAGAATTGGAAAAAGAACATCATCAGTTAGTTAATTAATCATGTGGCAAATGTTAATGTCCTGCTTTTTGCATGCAAACTTTGGATGTGGCCATCATCCAAACGATTCCAGAAAGTCATGGCTCATTTCCACAAATATTTGATTATTTAAATGCCGCCAGAAACTATTTAGTGAACGATATCATAGTACATTTATGAAAAAAATAAGAGAATTATAGTTGAATCATAGAACTGTACAATTGAAAGGGAACTTGGAGATCAACTAATCTAGCCTCCTACTCAAGAGATAAAAAAACACCAGCAGCCCTTCAGATACTACAAATTTTAAGCTATAGTAGGTCCACTTATATTTCCAATTAACTGTTAACCATGCTATTAAATCATTGGGGATTCAAGAAAATTCTTCTCAGAAAGCACTTAGCAGATGGGATTTATTCTGACAGAAAATTAATATCAACAGACACTCACTCCCATGTTCATTATTTTGCAATAAATGATTTATCTGATGCCTAATAAAGTATATCCCAAGCACGGTGTTTATAAACAATTGAATTCGTCTCTTTAATACAAGAGCGATTTCCGCCTCCTGCTCCTTATTTTTAGCCACCAAAGCCATTTGCATGAAAATAGGACTTTGGCTCCTCAGGAGTTTTCTTGCCATCTGCTACTGTGACTCTTCTGGCTGATTATCCTAGCTTCCAAAGTCATGCAAGGGAATGGAAGCAGAAGGTACAGTTTCAGATTAATGCAGGAAAAAGCAGGACACAAGTGTCAACTTGGTGAAAGTTAATTTAACAAAGAATTCATAAGCATGCAACTATGCACAGTTATATCCAAAATTGTTTTCATTTGGAAACCATCAACAACTTTTAGCCCTTCTTAAAAATTATGGTCATGTGAGTTGATCTCAGGCAACCAGGCTGTCTCCTTTGCGTATGCAGATATGGTGCTATTAGTTTCTATTCAATTAATGACTGATCATGCAGATATAATTTCTGCAGAGAAGGAGCTGCTCTCAAGTTGCTTGATCTGTCAGTCCTCTCAGGTCAACAAGACTATTTGAACTACACAGGATGTAGGCTGTGCTTTCTTTTGTATGTGTATGGGGGGTGGGGAGTATGTCTTTGAGACAGAGTTGATTCCTGTTGACTGGTCTGGGCAAATCCCTACAGTTCTCTTGGCAAGATTTCAGAATTGGATAGTCTTTGTCTTTTTCCTATGGCTTCTTCTTCTTCCATGTCTAGATCAAACTTTAACTTGCCAAAATGAAGCCACCTTCTTGGCTTTGTATTTTGGCCAAAAATAAGTCATTATTGGTACATGTTTCTGGTAGTACCTGAAATACCAGCAGATGGGCCAGACTCTGCTTCCGAGAGCTGAGAGAGAGTGACTGGCCCAAGATCACCCAGTTGGCTTTATGCCTATGGTGGGACTAGAACTCATGGTCTCCCAGTTTCTAGCCTGCTACTTTCAACAGTATACCAAACTGGTCTCCCAGACTGCTCATTCCACTGGAAAAATGTCCTGAAGTGGGGAGGGGGGTTTCCCATAGAGTCTTAGCTTGGGTACAGAAATTAGTGAGAATCATGGGAAATTCCCACCTGATCTCAACACAGAGCATAGCATTTAACAAAATTCTTGGGCATTTTGAAGAACCCCAGATAATTCAAGACAAACTGCTACGCCTTCTTCAAAGAACTATGTAAGGTTGCTTAATGTAACTTTGTACTTGTCATTCTCACCTATTTTCCTATTCCTTCTCTCCTACTATTAGTGCTGGGATTTGAGAGCAGAAAAATAATACATTTCTAACCTCTTCCACTGGGCTGTGAACCAAAAATCATGGAGAAGCTGAACCCTTTGTTTTGCTGGGAGAACATCATGAAAAGGAAAACAGACCATATTGGTCTCTGATATTAGCCAAAGAAGAAGTGACTGGAGGAAACTCATTTTTCCTCTTGCTGTTAATCTACAAAAGCTCAGTCCTTCTCTCTTGAGAGATGCCCTGTAGGTCCTTATCCTTCAGCAGAAGCCATAAGACTGACCAAACAAGAAGTCCCGGAAGAGAAGTCAGCCAGGGCCTCCTGAAATTGCATATAAATGTCAGCTCAATTCTTTTCTCTGGCCTTGAAGATCTGATCACCCTCCTCTGTCTCCTCTCTTCCCTCTCCATCTGTTGTGTATCTAGTCTCTGTGAGTCTCTATTTTTTAATTGCTCTGAGATTTATCAGAAGGCATAGGGTGAAAAACAGCATTAAAATGCAGCAAATAAAGAAAATAAATTTAAACATCCGTTCAGGACGGAAAGAAAAATAGATGTACAGTGTGTTTGACGGGGTATTCAAGAAAATATTCTTCTGAAAGGATTAATGGTTATATAAAAGAGATTTTTAAATCCTCGTGAGAACAGAGGAAAGCTTTGAAACAGGGAGCTGATTTTTAGTGAAACCACAGAAATCTAAATATGGTTATTCATGGTTCAGGTGACAAAATACAGTTATATTCATTACATTTTAACAATGCCATTTTAAATTTAAAAGCGAAGCTACTACAACAGGAGCTACATTTATTTTTCACTAAAATTCCTTCTGGAAGGCTACTTGGGTTGTCCATAAACAACATCACTGGGTACTGGGGTCATGCTATTTCAAAATCATCATCATTAGAACAATTGACTAAAGCCTCCTAGCTGCCCTTGCTCACATTTATCACTATGCTTAAAATGTGTCATTAATATAATACACTTGAAACTTAGCTCATGCCATAGAGCAGGGGTGTCAAACTGGCGGCCCACGGGCGTAGGCCACGCCTACCCCAGCTCCGCAAAGGCAAAAAAGTTGTGATATGTCACGATACGTCACGTGACATGATCAAGTTTGACACCCATGCAACAGAGGATAAAAAAATAGTATTCCGTAACTACATTATTCCATGTACTATTCTTCCCCCTATATTATACTCCTGACTTTAAAAGATAGCATTGTGGTGTGGTGTGGTGTGGTGTGGTGGTTAAAGTGTTGGTTAAGGAGAAGGAACTCCAAGTTCTAATCCACAGTCAGCCATGGAAGGTCACAAATTTGGGCCTGTCCCTCTCTTTAAGTCCAACCTAGATAACAGGTATATCCATCCTATTTTAATTCATTTTATCTGATGCAGAATTGTTATGTCCTGTAACACCATGTTACAATGGATTTTATAAAATTAAAAAAAAGAAGAAAATCTGATCGCAGTGTTCATTTACAAAGCAGTATGGCTACTGCCAAAGAAACACATTTTACAAATAACAGAGGAGTGTTAGACGTCTGTCTAAGTAGCTGGGAGCAAGAAATTGAGCTTGGCAAAAAGATATTACTTACAATTATTAGTTTATTGTGCCATTAACATCAACTTGCAAGAGGATGAGCTGAACAATCAACCTTATTACTTTTCAGCCAGCTAATTTCTAATTGCTGACAACCTCAATGACCCATATATAGAACTGAGAGATTCTGTCATGCACCAAACCAGATGGCGCAAAGAGAGCAGACAATAAATTCAAGGATATTGAAGCCTTATGAAAAATAAAATTGTAAAAATCCCACAATCTCAATTTTCTAAGTACAGACAAACCAAACCAAAACCTAAATTGCAGAGATAAAACTAAACCAAAAGAAGTTTAAAGAAACCACATGTCTCATGCCCACAGAAAATCCAACTGAGGCAGAAATTAGAAACCTGATCCAGACACCAGTCAAGTGGAAACAAGTTTATTTTCCAAAGAACACGACATGTTTCTGGCAATCGAACACCAAGAGTCAGTTCTGTTTAATGGCAACTGATTCTGTTTCAACAGTGGGATTAGCATAATGAATTAAATTCTGAATTCTGGGTAGATCAAATATTTCAGAATACATTCAATCCAAATATATTAATTGTGTGGTTCGGAGGGCCCTATGTGGAATGCTCCTATACCTCAAATATGAGTTTAGAAAAATACACTGGTTCCCGACATACTGAAGGTCAGTTCCCACTTAAAGGGAGTCTAGAGTAGCTGACTCCCCTCTGCAAAAGTTATCCTTCTAACATGTGACACATTACAAGGCTGCGGTGAAGGGAGCACTACCCATCTTCCCCTACATTTTTATGATCATCATCTAGACTTGTTGGGGGGAGATCACAGTTTCTGATAGTTCAGTCTCTTATTCCTGTAGACCTGAAAATCAAGAATTGAACATCTTGTGAATATTGTTTGCAAGTCAACCCAAGCACTGACAGTGGTTGAGTCATTGCAGCATTAGTACTCTAGTCAATATTTATACATCTGCTGATGATGTGGACTGCTGCTTCCTTCTTATAAGACACTGGAGTGCTACGAACTGCTCTGGTCTCTTAGATCATTAACAATGGTTGGCTGTTTATACATGCCAATTCCAGGAGAAAATAAACGATGAAATGGAAATCCAAACAATTTAAAGCAAACTTTTCTCTTTCCATCTGAAAAATTTCCATCCCATGACAACCTGCAAAATTATAAAACATTTGGCTACAGTAAATAAAGAATAGCTGTTTGCTTTTTTGCATAATGTAAAAATCAGGGACGCATATGATAAAGACTCAGCATGTTTATAAAGACATAAACACACACTGTTACAATAGCAACAACTAATTAAGTAAAATATATAATAATGTACTGGGAAAGGAGGCAAAGATTCCATTCCATACGTGATATAACTTGCACCTCATTTTTGTAAATGAGGAATTGCAAGATTACATTTACTACAGGAATTGCACGGGTTAATCCATTTTTATGGATATATCTTCAACAGAGCTTACCACAGGGTCCAGGGAGATAAAGGAAGCCTTGAATTAAAGCATAGGAAACCATGCCCTCCATCAGAAAACATGACAAAAGAAAAATGAAATAGTTGTAAGCTTGACACAAAAAAAGAAAATAAAAAATCAAATTGAAATATTTTAAGTCCCTGAAGATTTTGTCTATAAGAATATTGTGGCTTCATGTCAATTTATGAATTCACAGCCTCAAAACCCTGTCTATTAACAAGCTCATGTAAGTAATAATCATGATAGCTGTTGTTGGTAAGAAAGGATTAAATGGAGATTGGAGTACATATAGCTAAGCCCAGCATTAGCCATACCCGAAAAATGTGCGTTAATAATATATTTAAGCATAGTGTAATATTTATAAGAGGTATCAACCCCTGTACATGCACAAATGAGTAGGTGGATGCAGGAATAAAAGAAAATGGATAATGAAGAATGAATCACTGCAATCCAGAAAACAAAACATCTGGTAAATGGATAGAAATTTTGTTTTTGGGTTTTTTTTTTTTTAGAATATTTTTATTCCAAAGTTACTGTTGAACATGAAAAGTCTAGAGAAAGGCTCTGAAACTTTTTGATACATGCAATTAAAGCATCAAAGTTAATGGTGCATAATTAATTTGATTTCCATTTCTTTTGAACTTTTCTGAATCGTTTAGGATTTCCATTAACCAAGAATAATATGATACTTTGTACACACATGTACAGTATTCTGGTGTATTTATTAACATAATCATTCCGCTTTTCAGTTTTTATCCCACATACACTTTTCTATCATTTCACTGAGACAACAGGCTCTTCATGGGGTTAATTATTTATTTGTTAAAAGGAGGAACATAGGAACACAACAGTATTTTGCTTGGATATGAAGATGAATAGTTATGTTGAGGAAATTCTGATTAAATCTGGATTTACATCTATGCCACTAAAGAGAGCTATTAAAAATATATGAATAAATGCTGCTTCATAAACACTATAAAATTCCTGTTGCCTTGCCAAACACAAGTAATACCTAATAAAAGCAGAGATGTTGTGAGTTTTCTTCAACCAACTATATGGGCAGCCATCCAAATGGAAATTCAGGAGCCATAAAAGCAATGAAAGAAAGTATACATCAATCGGAGTAGTGGAGTACACTCCCTCTCCTGATCACAACAACCTTAAAACGTAATGTAATATTGCTTATCAGAAAAATATCCTTCGTAGCATAACAGAAATTCAGGGATGAAAATTGCTGTGACATTTTTTTTTTTTAAACGTGAACTGTCCCAACCTGATCTTCTTAAAATTTTGTTTATCTACAATTACCATCACAATTCAATTTTGATTCCCTCCAGGTAAGAAAAGGAGAATTAAGAGATGGAAACAAAATCATAGATTACCAGAATATTTCAGAACTAGTATCAGGGGAATCAACATTTCTATTAATTTATAACTCATTTTTCTATCCAGGTAGTCCTCAACTTACAACAGTTCATTCAGTTCAAAGTTACAACTTTGAACTGAAGTTCAACTGAAAAAAGTGACTTATGAGCGTTTTTCATACTAATGACTGTCGCAGCATCCTCATGGTCATGTGATCAAAATTCAGATGCTTGGCAACTGGTTCGTTTTTATGACGGTTGCAGTGTCCCAGGGTCATGTGATGGCTTTTTATGACCTTCTGATAAGCAAAGCCAATGGGGAAGCCAGATTCACTTAACAGCTGCAATGATTCACTTAAGAACTATGACAAGAAAAGTTGTAAAATGGGCAAAACTCACTTAACACATGTCACACTTAGCCACATAAATTTGGGGCTCAACTGTAGTCACAAGTTGAGGACTACCTGTATTCCCAAAATATAGACGTGACAAAGGAGTCATCAACTAATTTTAAATCAAGTCCTCACCCATCTCGCCTATCCCTATTTCCACCTCCCTTCATCCTTATTCCCTCCATTCACCCATATACCGTATATGCCGGCGTACAATGCGACCCGGCGTATAAGACGACCCGTCTTTGTCACCGAGTCGCATTCCTAGAACGTCATCTTATACGCCGGAAACTACCAGTATTTCCGGCGTATAAGACGACTCGGCATATAAGACGACCCCCGTCTTTGGTGCCGATTTTAACGCTTGTGGAAGTCGCCTTATATGCCAGCATATACGGTAATTTTTTCCTATCCATTTCCTCCTCATATAGAAACGCCTCTGCTTTTCTCTTTCCTTTTCCAATAGTCCTCCCTGCTCAGATCTTTCTTTTATTTGTTCTGTTCTCCTGTGCTTTCCTTTTCAGCTCCATGGTTCATCTTTTCTGTTCATTTTCAGGTCTCCCTCAGCTACCTTAAATGAGTATTGCCCAAGATGGAGAAAGTCACCAGGTACACCTGTATGCAGAGCCGATGTGGGTAGTGGCTCACTTGAATGCATTCAAACATTGCTATGCATAATTGGAACATTCGTACTGCTCTGGAAGGAATAACAGAGCATCAGATTAGATGGAGCAGCAGGCCCTGGGGGATATCATGGGACCTAAAGGAGGGGGTAAAATGTTACAAGATAAGTTATGGGCCCAACTGAATGGTCTTATAAGCCAGACTCTGTTGCGGGCCTCTGGCTCCCACCTCTATTTTATGGGATACTTATTTTCAGCAGACCAGAAAAAAGAATATATCCATTAACTCTCAGAGGACTTGTGGGAAAACTTGACAGATGGAAACGTAAATATATTTTGGATATATCTGGGACATCTTGCAAAGTTCACTAGAGTGAGACATTACAGTAGTTCATTCAAGACACTGAATTCCATAGAGGAAAATCGTAAAAGAAGAAATTTACAAAACAATCTAAACAGCCTAATAACAGAACATCTGAATTTTCCATATAATCCTGTCTGGTTGAAATGTGCAATAAACTTTTTTCAACATAAACTTTGTGATATCATGTAGTTCGTAATTAGACAGAGCACAGCGAGGCAGGAAAGTTGTGTCTTGTTAAAAAGTTACAGAAATATGTGTGCGTGTATATGTATGTATGTATGTATGTATGTATGTATGTATGTATGTATGTATATATGTCTTTGGTTATTAACCCTAACCCTAACCCTAACCCCAGCCTGAAGATGACGAATGAGACTTTGTTGAAATGTCGCCAAGACACTTCCAATTTTACGCGGGAGAAAACCCGAATAACCAAAGACAGACAGAGACACACACACACACACACACACACACAAATATATATATTCTGAGGTTTTCGCGGGTGTTTATATGTAGGTCTTTGGTTATTCGGGTTTTTTCCCGTGTAAAATTGGAAGTGTCTTGGCGATGTTTCGACGAAGTCCCATTCGTCATCTTCAGACTGGTGTTTTCAGCTTCGTGCTTCGAGGAGCAATGTGTGGTCTTTGCTGTTTCTTCCTTTTAACTGCCAGTGGGGGTATGAACTGATTGGGTGGGAGCTTGGCTGTGTTCTGATTGGGCGGAGGTGTGTTCTGATTGGTTAGGGGCTTGGCTGTGTTCTGATTGGCTGGGGGGTTGGCTGTGCTCTGATTGGCTGGGGGGTTGGCTGTGCTCTGATTGGCTGGGGAAGTGTTCTGTTTGGGTGGGGGCTTTGTTGTGCTCAGGTTAGTCTGAGTTGCAGGAGGGTTTAAGATGGTGAGCTGCCTTGCTATTTTTTGGCTTCGCGTTCATGGTCGTGCCTCATCTTCATGGTGGGTATCAGTTTGCTTAATGTATGGATTGGAGGGGTTTAAAGTGGCTAATGATGCAGCTGTGGTCTGGCTTCTGGTTTGTGGTCGTGCCTCATCGGTGTGGCTTTGGGTTTGCTTTTTGCATGGATGTGTGGTGGTGACATCCTGTGTGGTTTTTGTGAGCTTGGGTCTGGTGTCATTCTTTGTGTTAGGGAGTCGTTTGTCAATAAGGGCGGGTTTCCAAATGGTTGGTAGGCGGGAGGTATCATCTCGTTTGTTCATGTTGTATGGGCGTTTTTCTATCTCGATGGCTTCTCTGATTATTCTGTTATTAAAATGTTCAATTTTGGCGATAGTTCTGGTATTTTTAAAGTCAATTTCATGTCCTGTGGCTTTAAGGTGTTGGACCACGGAAGATATTGGTTCCTCTTTTTTGACTGAGTTCTTATGTTCTTCAATGCATGCACTTATTTTTCTGTTGGTTTGTCCGATGTATGTGTTGGACAAGCGGTGCATGGGATTTCATATACTCCTTGATTTTCTAACTCAATTTTATCTTGGGGGTTTCTTAGGATGGTGGATGGAGCCTTATATTATATATATATATATACATACATATATATATAAGGCACCACAGACAGAATAAGCAAGATATATATATATTCGGGTTTTCTCCCGTGTAAAATTGGAAGTGTCTTGGTGACGTTTTGACGAAGTCCCATTCGTCATCTTCAGGATGGTGTTTTTGGCTTTGTCCTCCTAGAAGCATGAAGCTGAAAACACCAGCCTGAAGATGACGAATGGGACTTCGTCGAAACGTCGCCAAGACACTTCCAATTTTACGCGGGACAAAACCTGAATAACCAAAGACCTACATACAAACACCCGCGAAAACCTCAGAAAACATATATATATACATATCCATCCAGCCAGATTGGCCTAAAATGAAGACTATTGGGAGTTAAAATTCAACCACATTTGGAGATTTTTAAGTCTGCCAATCCTCAGAAAAAAGCTTTTTTTAAAAAAAAAAAATGCTGTCCCACTTAGGTTGATCTATATGGGAATTATATCAGCAGGCTGACAACTCATGAAATATACAATACACAGAATCCAACCTCTTGAAGCTATTTCCTCCTTCTTCATCCATTTTTCTTCTGCTTTTATGAACAATTTTTTGACAACCAGACACCCAGGTTTTGTCATTTCAACTATCAGTTATACTCATAGAAAACTGCTATTGTTTTCTCTGCTGAACTGTGTTTTGGAGGGAGGGGGAGGTGGTTGACTGATAAAGCAAGCCTTCTTGGTTGTTTAATGAATGATTTTTAAAAATTATTTACGGACATTTTAATATTGATTTTCAGTTCTACAAAGACACCTAGAGAACAAAAACAAAAATTTTAAAAAGCAAAAAAAAATAATCAATGCCTATAAAAAGATTTCTAATATCCTCTTTTCTAGATAGGGCGGGGGGGGGGATTGATAAGAATCATACCCACATTTTTTTCTCCTAGGAGCAAAAGTAATTAAGAATGAGATTTTAAATGGTAAGAACAAAGTGAGAGGAGAAAGCTTTTAGTCTGGGATGACAAATGGGATCCTCTTGCTAGATCTCTCAAGAATGCCAGGGTTACAATTTAGTATCTGGTCTATTCTGCCAACAACACACACATTCATGCTTTGTTTTACAGCATAGGAGATTACTGTAGCTGCCCATTTTACTGTGGGTGGCCACAGTAAAAAGAAGTGACTAACTCTGCGCAAAAGCAAAATTCTAACAAGTTGTGAACTTCTACGCTGCATTTGAGCATTTCATTCTTTGACATCTACCAAGCTGGTACAATAAGTGGAGATTTACTATAGACAATTTTTGACAAAACTTAATTGAACTCAATCTGGTGAATTGGCTTCTGCTAAAATAAAACAAGAAATAAAATTAGTAAGCATCTCTTGAGCCTCTCATGTCGGGCCCTTTCATCTTTATATTTGTGTATCTTGGGCCTTTCATCTTTCGTGTTTACATTTCCAGATTCATTTAAAACACAGTTTGCACATACAGCTTCAAGAGAATGAATAAGTCTATCAGTAGAGATAAAGATGTTCTATTCCATCAAGCAACCAAAGAAGTATATCTAAGCTTAGTGATTTTAATCTTGGTGATTAGTGCTCAATTCTCTTTATTTATTTTTTGTTGGAGAAAAACAAAAATCCACAGGGTGTACTACCCCTTAGTGTGGGATGTCTACTTCCAATCTGATTATTTTCAGCACTGTTGACAAAGTGTAGACAACATATGCTAACCAAGCTAGCTGATGTAAGACAAATATCAAGAACATATGTAAAGATATTCTATTGAAATTTATAATTATACTGGGTTATTCTTTTTTATTGCAGTCTTTCAACAATCTTCACCAATCAGGATCCCTTTTAATATTACAATTGACAGTCTATCCAAAGAGTTGATTTAACAATGAATGCTGAATGAATGCTGAATAAGCCACAGTGGCCTGGTTTACCCTTAATTTAAGCCTTAAACTCTGATTTATACATAATGTGACATGGCTCACACATTATTCCAAGTTAAAAACCAACAAAGTGGTTGATGGTACTTCCATCTCTGAAAGAATACTCTTCTTTTCTTTTAGGAGCTCAAGAAAGTGTGCATAGCACTTCCTCCTCCCACTTTTTCCCAACAACAAACTTGTGAGGTAGGCTGGGCTGAGAGACAAGGTGTGATTAAAAATATTAAGGAATATTTGTGGCTTACACAAAATGCTTTCATCGGAACTGCAATTTCTTATACCTCTCCTTGGCCAATCTTGTCAAGTCAGGATAAGTACTTTATATGAATGATGTGCAATCAAGACAGTACTAAAGTAAGAAAGTCTGAGAAAGATTACATCTGTTTCCCATTAGGCCTTTTACTGTGACTTTGTGGGAGCTATTTCTCATGACTGCCAGCCCCACAAAAGTAATGGTGTCTATTTCTAATGGCTAACTAATTGGCCTCTTCCTTCCTATGTGCAATACAAGTGATAAACCGAAAACACAAGAAAACATACATCTGGGAATAGTCTTTGAAATGGTATCAATCAGCACTAATAAACTTTTCATGTAACAGATGAGTC
The DNA here is from genome assembly GCF_016545835.1 of Crotalus tigris. NCBI lineage: Eukaryota > Metazoa > Chordata > Lepidosauria > Squamata > Viperidae > Crotalus > Crotalus tigris. The sequence continues at coordinate 523,650 of NW_024100591.1, read as the reverse complement.
TTGTTCAATAAAGACTGGTTCATGCTGCCTTTATAAACATGATTATATGGAGCCATAAATATCTTTTGAAGGAAATTAACAATATGAAGCTCTTTCAAAAATATTAAGATTACAATATTAAGAATATGCAATAGCAAGTTTATCTCAGCAGATTATTTTTTTCTTATGGCTGGAATTCAAAATAGAGATACCAGGTTTTCCAAGAATTGGAATATTTTCCTGTTTAAATTATTTCCAATTAGCACATCCATCGCAATATTCATCGTTTTCCATAAATATCTGAGCTACATTATTTGATGTTGCCTTATGTAGACAAACTAATAAGATTATACAAACTAATGGGATCAGGGCTAGCAATGGCTGATAAGGAAAGAGACCTTCTTAATGGTGAAAAGTTCAGAAGATATGGATAATAAACTGTTGAAATCAGAGATGCCAATATCATAATGTGTATCAATGGCATGATTGCATCTGCAATACAGTGTGCAGCTCTGGTTGCCATATCTCAAAAAGGATGTTGGAGACGTTTCAGAGAATGGGAACTGAGATGATCAAGGGGCTGTAAGGAATGGGTTGCAATATTGGGAATTTTTGCTCTAGAAGAGAGGCAAAGAATAGGGGCCATGATTGGAGGGTATAAAAGTATGCATGGTATGGATAAAGTGGACAATAAGTAGTTTTTTTTTAACTCTTCCCCAAATATTATACCTCACAGTCACCAAATGAAACTGAACCCTGAAAGAATCAGACAGACAAAAGGATTTTTGTTTAAACACAATTTCCAATTTAGCTTTGGAATTCATTACCATGCAATGTGGCGCTGGCTACCAGCTTGGCTGGCTTCAAAAACAGGTTGAACCAATTCGTGGAAGTTATAGGATCAATGACTATTAACCTTGGTAGGAGTGTGACTGCCTCTGAAGGCCATCTGCTGGGAACTGGTCAGCCTTCTTGCACAGATGGTTCGCCACTGAGAGAACAGACTGTTGGATCAGATGGACTAGGAGTCTGATTCAGCAGGGTACTGCTTATATTCTCATGTGAAAACATTTCCATGGAAAATTTTAATCCTGGAAAATTTTCTGGTCCACATATCTCTTTATAAACTGATCCCTGTCCTATAATCCCTCTTCTGAAAATGCAATTCCAGGAGGCTATGAAAGATATTCCATCACCACAGACCAGTAGCAAATGCCCAATGGTCAAATCAAGCCAGATATATGCTCTGAAAACAAAGCCAGAAGAGAGACACCATCAAGCAATGCCATTGGAGTAATTCCGTGCAGAGGAAATAAAAGCAAACTGTTTGTTGCGTGCCTGTCATGTTCTTGTTCATACTATACCTCTGAGAGCTCTCAAGATATCCTGGAGCCTAACATCTGCTGAGAACACTAGCGCGCCTAAGTTTAATCAATGTTAAGATCAATTTGTCTCCTGGGTTTGATCGGCTTTCCTCTCCTCCCAACCACACTTTCTCCTCTGTAGTCAGATTGAGAGGATTCCAAAAATCCTGAATAATCAAAACTTCTAATCAGCCTTGAGGGTGTAAACAACTCACTCCTATCCTGAAAGCAAGATGAAGCCAAAGAAAATAAACAAGTTTTTGGTATTCCTGCCTTAAGGGCAGAAAGTTCTTCACTGTATGAAAGCCTTTCTTTCTTTAAAAAAAAAAAGTCAAAATTTAATGTGCTGAAGATGGAGTTTCTATAAAAAGCCTCTCTCTCTCTCACACACACACACACACACACACACAAACACACATACATACACGCTGAAGTAGGTGTGAAAAAGCGGAAGAATATCTTGCTTCCCTTCTGCAACTATTTATTGGCATGTATTAAACATACACTCAACAATAGGCTATAAATCACCACCTAGGAAAAATGCCAGGCGGAAAGCAATGGATGAAATTAAAACATCTTTCTTGATACAACCAAGTGCTGAAACTGATACAAAGCTAGTCAGAAAATGTGTTGCCAGGGGTGGGGATAGCAGGAATCTTTCCCCACAAAGCCAAGGTTTTGAATGAAATATCCTTACAAAGCAGTTTTTTTCATTACCCCATCTACAAAACAGGGCAGATCTGCCTTTGTTTTTTTAAAAGATTCTGCACAAATGGCAATTTTTGCGAAGTACATTCCCCATTATTCACAACCACACAATGAATTAATAAAAGTTAAGATTGCTGCTCTGTTTCTTCCTGATCACAAAGAAGGGATCAAATTGAGTTCAAGGAACTTTTATATCAGCAAAAGAAATGAATATCATTCACAAAAGTATCACTACATCCAAAAAGGACTTCTAAGCATGAGAACTGAGAAAGCTACATAATTCTATCCCTACTCAACTGAATAGCTCTAAGCTTTTCTAATGGAACAAAATCGGAGCAGGGTTCTGCAAGCACTGAAAATTAAAGTTTAGCCAGTATCCATAAGCTTCTTATACTGGGCACTGTCAATACAATACCCATCCTTTAGAACTGATGCCTGAAACAAGAGATAGGAATAATGTAGCAGTCTCCATTAAGTAAAGCTTGACTTCTAATGACTTAACAGGAAGGTCCATATATAGATAGTCCTTGAATTACGAGTGTAATGGAGACTGTTAATTCCACTTGTAACTTGAAAACTTGTGGGAGTGAATCTTGTACCTCGAACAATATCACTCTCTTGTTCATTAAGATGCACACGGCTTGTTAAGTGAACATGAGGTATCTCAGGGTGGGGAAGGCCATGGAGGGCCTAGTGATGGAACAGGCCCCCAAGGCCTCCCCAACCCACTAAGATACCTCATGCTTCCCCCTCACACCAGATTCACCTTGAAAAGATCCAACTCCTCTCTGCTATGGTTCCTCTGCCGCCTGGATCTGAGGTCGGGGGACACTTCAGATCCGGGTGGCAACAGCCTTAAGAAGACATCTGGTGCCTGGATCAGGCCACCAGAGAGCCGAAGTGTCCCCCGGCCTCAGATCTGGGTGGCAGCGGCCTGGAAAAGGCCTCTGGCGCCCAAAGCGGGCCACCGGAGGTCCGAAGCATCCCCCAGCCTCAAATTCAAGTGGTAGTGGTCTGGAGAAGGTGCCCGGATCAGGCCACCAGAAGGCCAGAGAAGCATCCCCCGGCTTTGGTTCCATTCTCTGTTGCAGAGAACAGAGGCCTAAAGTACCATGAGATCACGCGAAATCAGTAAGGTGAGATCTTGCCCCACTGATCTTGTGTGATCTTACATTACTTTAGGCCTCCATTCTCTGTGAATGCACTGAAGGCCTGGAGCACAGAAACAGGCCAAGAAACTGAAGGCTCTCTAGATCTTCACAAGGTGAGTATCCACAGGCCTAGTGACTATGGACACCTAGCCAGGGGGGAGGGAATAGGCAGGGTGACTGTTGCAGTGCCTTTGAGGTCATTCGTAAGGTTGAATGACTGCCATGGTGCTACAACATTCGTAACCTCGGGACTATGTCATAAGTACTTTTAAGGGAATTATGTTGCAAGTTTGAACATTCACTAACTGAACTGACCTTACTCGGGGATTACCTATAATATGATGGCTTGGGTTTCTTATTCTTTTCTGGACATGCTCTTTTTGCCTTGTGACTTGGATTCAGTTACTGCTGCAGTGGCGAACATGTTTAATTCTGTGACTTGCCTGGGTTGTTCGGGTTACGAATGCAATTTCCTGAAGCCGAAAGGGTTTGGGGGTTTTTGTGGCTCTGGTCACATGGTCAAACAAGAGCTGAGCTAGCACCAGTTTGTTTTTGCTTTCTTGGTACTTCATGGAGAATCTGCTGCTGCCTGAGCTTGAGGACTGCTTTTGTAAGTACTTTAAAATATTTTTTTGTTACTCTATAGCAGGGGTGTCAAACTGCCGGCCAATGGGCCGGATACGTCATGCTGAAACTGCGCCTACCCCATTGCTGGCAATGGAAAAAAGTCGCCATGTCACATGACGTTGTGAGTTTGACACCCCTGCTCTATAGTAACAAAAAACCTGCTGTTTTTAAATATTGTACTTTGCAAACTATTGTGTTTGTAAGTACACTACTTTGCAAAGATAAAATTTGCTTGCATTTTCTTTGAAACTGCTTGTAGAAATGCTAGCCAGCCTTCTATAACATTGTGTTCCCTTGCTTATATTTTGGAGATTAATGTACATTATTGTAGTTTGTAGATTTTAAATTTAAATTGCCTCTAGAAGCTGTGGAAGCCCCATCACTGGAAGCTTTTAAGAAGAGACTGGATAAGTATTTATCAGAAATACTCTGTTGTGACAACAGAGTAGACTAAATGACCTCAAGGTCCCTTCCATCTCTGTTACTGTTGCAAGCCGAGAGTTCTGCAAATCCCTCCCCCATCTCCCTCTGGGTGCCTGGCTGGAGACTCTTAAGCTAATTAGTGACACATGTTTTTTTTTAAGCAACCGCCCAACCCTGACACACATCCCCGGGCAGCTGAAGACACTTGAGCTGACTAGCAGCAGTTGCTTTTTTAAACAAATAACTGCATTGGCTGCAAGCCCTGCTTGGAGGCAATTTAGTTCCTGAGCCAGGCACCGGAAACAGCTGATGGGCAGCCAGCGAAAAAGCCTCTCAGTTCAATAAACATGGCAGGGATCAATTAATAAATCAGAAGAAATAGTAAATCAGATCTTCATTCATTTAACAGTCCATTTGATTCAATTAATGAGTTAGATTTTAAAAATTTGTAAAATTGAGTCTGATTCATTTGACTAATTTTTTGACTTACAAGCCTAATGGGCAGGCTCCATTAGATTCGTACCTCAAGGACTACCTGTAATCACAGAGTTGGAACGGGCCTTTTATACCATCAACCTGGACTCCTTTCAGTCCAAGAATCTAAACTCAAGCACATTAAACAAATGGCCATCTGGCCTTCACTTTAACACTTATAATTGTGGGGGGGGGGGAGAGCAATGGTTCCACAATTACTGTTTTTATAAAGAACTCAGTTAGAATCTATACCCTAGCAACTTTAGTCCATTACTTTATATCCTATAGCCTGGAAAAAGAGAGATCTTTATATCCTATAGCCTGGAAAAAGAGAGACCTATGCATGTATTCTCAAGTCTATCTTCAGAATGGTATACGAAGGCCTCTTAAGCTCCCTCTGCCCCCTAGAAGGCAGAGAATTTCTGTTTTTATCCAGTGTATATCCTGTGTTGTATTTTTATTTACATTATGTAAAAAAAAGTTCTGCATTTCCCCTTAGTTTTCTTTTGTCAAGGTTAAAAATACCAGCTCTTTCCATCCTTTATAGGCCTTAATTTATGTTCCCTTGTAATATTCACTGCTCTTTTCTAAGCCTGTTCCAATTCCTCTGAATACTCCATAAAAGCACCCAAAACTCAACATAATAGACAGAGTGGTTCTGACTGAAGTAGAATAGATTAGAATAACTCTATAGAATAGAGAATAATACTTCTCATAGTTTGGAATATATACTTCGACTGATGCAGCCTAAAATCACATTTTATTTTATTGCAACCACATGACAATTCTGGTTCACATTCTATTTACAATCAACTATTATTATAAGATCTATTTACATATGTCAATTGAGCATCTGTACATGTATAAATTTAATTAACATGTATAAATTTAATAACAAAATCACAATTCTTTAATTCTTATATTTATAAAACTCCAGGCAGTGTTCTTGGTAGTTTCTTTTTATTTTAAAATGATTGTTAATGGTTTTTATATGTTTGTACATTAGTCTTGGTTTTATTGGAATGTTGTTTCTACCTGTTGTGAGCTGCCCAGAGTCGTTTAATAAGATGGGTGACATATGAATTGAATTAATAACTACAACAACAACAATAACAACAGTATTATATAGCTTGTTTTACACTGCCTTCTTCCAGGATATTTTTCAATTTTCATAGCCTTGGGATTTCTTGATGGTATGCCATTTTCATACTAGCCAGATCCAATTCTGCTTAGTTTTTTGAGACTAGCTTTAAACTGCTTGAAAAACATCTAACATTTATCTCTAGAAACCAGGTAAAAATTCAGAGTCTGTCAGTTTTTTTTGCAAGGACTAAAGGCAAGGTCAACAAAGGTACACAGATCTGTTGTCCACGAAGCATCTGAGCAATAGGAATAAACCCAGGAACGAAAATTGGAAAGAAAACAAACAAGAAAGAATCATTTTCCTTTCCATCTCAGAGCTGACAATGTAAACATGTTCCTTTTCCAAGTGTCACCTTTGGCTGAAATGAGTGATTGGCTTCAAAATTGCATTAAAAAAACTGGCATGGCTATTTTGACCTGAAAAGCTATATCCCATGCAGAGGCTGGCAGGGAAACATTCTGGCAGCTTAGAACATTTTCACTATGATGTCATATTATGGATGGTTTAGACAGAGAGACTGAAAGACACTATTGTCTTGGACAGCTAAAAGATTATGGTAGAGTCCCAGTTAATGCTATTCCTTTCTATCTCATCCAGAATAGTCATCTACTAATGCTACTTTACATCAATACAATTCATATTTTTAACTATTTATCTTGAAGAGGATATGTTCAGACAAAAATGCGATCTGCATAAGCCGTACTGTATGTTTATTGAAGGGCATGTTACCTCACATACACACTACAGTCTTGTGTTTATTTTTGTGATAGTGGCATTTCGGGAGAGATGAGCAAAGAATGCCAGGAGTGTATGTCAAGAGTACATCATTTCAGCAGGGTCACTCAAGGTGTAAAAGTCATCCCAGCTGCCCCGATAAAGTAAGCAGTCACCTATATTGGGCAGCAGCATTATGGGAAGATGCTGGAAATAGATACAAAATCATCATTTCACACTGTGTAGGAGAAAGCTACTTTACCCTGAAAACCACATGGATAGAAGATATAAAATAATAGAGGGCATAGAATGAGATGATGGGCTCCTCAATTGGGCATTCAACAGGCTGCTGAAGAAAAGCTGAAGAACTTTTAGAATACAAAGGATGTTTATGTCATGACAACATTAAAGCTTTGGGACATCCAGTTGCCATGTAGTGAAAGAAAAACTGAAGCTGCAAAGACACAATTCTAGTGGGAGATCAGTGGCTATTAGCTTTGATGGTATTGTGACTACTTTTGAAGGCCATTTGCTGGGAGATTCATGGATTTCCTTGTGCAGTTGTTTGACCACAATGAAAACAGACAGTTGGACTAGATAGACTAGAGGTGTGATCTAGGGTGATATGCTTATATATTTAAGAAGCATGTGTACAGAAAAGCTTAACACAATGAAAGATTAAATAAACCAATTACAGTTTGGCATTTTAGTTATCAGTGAATTCAAATGAACACTTTTGAATCAGAAGACCATACACCATTGAAGATATGAAAAATAAGAAAGGTACAGTGTTTTTATCATCAGGAACTATCCTGGAAGGACAGCACTTAAGTACAATGTACTCCATGACCAAATAATATCAATTAGATTTTGCAGACAACCATTGAATAGGACAGTTGTTCAAGTCTATATTCCAACCATTGAAGGAAAAGAAGAAGAGGTTAGCCAGATTTATGGTAAAGTGTAATTTTAAATAGAATATACAAGCTGTTGGTTGAAAACTGGAATGCCTAAAACATTACAGAGGAAAACATAACTAAGCTGTATGGTCATTCCTGAAATGAAGCAGGAATATTTCTTATCAAATCCTGCCAATCAAATGATTTCTTCAGTGCTAACATAGTCTTCAAGCAACTATAAACATAATCTTCATCAGCTAGTATACAGAGAAGAAAAATTGGCTAAATTATTGGCACAAGATAGAAATTCTCAGTGATAATAGCAAAGATATGGCTAAATTGTTGAACAGATCAGAACTGTGCAAGTTCTAAGTCAAGCTACAGCAGCAGAAGAAAGCCAACCAGTTTCCATAGTACTGTAGGAGGTTGACGGCATACCACCATTTTCAAGAAGAACATCAGGAATTGCTTTATAATTCTAAATCTCATTGATAGGGAACTAGAAGAACTGAGGAATGAAGCCGAAGATACCCTGTACCTTCAAAAATGTTTAGTATTAGATGAAATTAGAGCAGCAATCCAACAGAATACTGAGGAGAGGTTTGTAAGCTTCTGATTTGCCTTTTGATTAATTACAGTTTTGCCTTTCATTCAAAGCAACAAACTGGGATAATGTTGGCTATGAGTCATTTGAAACAAGATAAATATTCTGGATAACTTTTATGTCCAATGATATAGGAAAGAGGTAGCCCCTGACTCCATCCACTGCTGTACCTTCTCTTACTTCACTAAGTATGGCAAGTCCAGTCATACCTATACTGGATCCATTCATAACATAACCAGGGCTGCAGAGTAACAATTGTGAGAATAATACCACCAAACATTCTAGTCAAATCTATTGGCATAATACAGAACAGAATAATAACATTAGTGTCGATTCAAGAATGTACAAGAATGTACATTGCATTGATTTCTAATTGGAACTAATGAGGATGCATTAAAAAAAAATAACTGCTTTCAAATTATTCTCTTTGTTTTGGACTATCCGTTCAGGTCAATGTTTTTTGCGTTCTTTGAATGATGACGAAAGGTATTCAAAAATAAATCAGTAGCAATATGTTTCCCTAGTGCTTTTCTTTTAAGACAGTTTGAAATATATCCAACCCATAAATTTTCTTACCCTTCTGTTCTATATACTGAGCATCTTTCCAGGGGGATTTTTAGCACTCCGTTATTTAAACCAACAAACAACGATCTGCCACTGTGCAATATTTGGAGACTTTGGATTGGCTCCTTTTGGCTGGCAGGAAGAATCTGCATTTCCTCTAAATAACAACTCCTCAGGCTCTTATTAGTAGAAGACAGTGCCTTCAAAATGGTGCCATGCTCTAGCAAAATGAGAAACACAACACAATCAAGGTGTTAATTTGTTTTAGCATCCAGTACAGAGATATTCACTAGATTCCATTTACAGGTAGTCCTTGACTTACAACCATTTGTTCGGTGATCACTCAAAGTTACAAAGTGACTTACAATCTTCTTCACACTTAAGACTATCACAGAATTCCCCCCAATTGTGTGCACTTGGCAACCGGCAAGTGTTTGTGATGGTTGCACAGTTCTGGGATCATGTGACTGCCATTTGAGACCTTCCCAGCCGGTTTCTGATAAGTCAAGGGGGAGAGGGGTAAACTGATTTCACTTAACAACCACGTGGTTCCCTTAACTAGAGAAGTGATTTGCTTAAAAACTGTGACAAAAAAATTCATAAAATTGGGTATGACTCACTTAACAACCAACTTGCTTAGCAACAGCAATTCTGGTTCCAATTGCAGTCACAAGTCGAGGACTGCCTGTATACACCCATTTTTCCAACCCTGCTTCATTGAAATTTCTTGCTTCTCTTTTTAAATGTACAAATACAGGTTAAAAATGTAATTTTAATTCTTTGGAAATAAAATAGCATTACTGAATTTCCTAACAATTAATATCCTTTATAAGCATAATATAGCCTAAACGAGGGGTAGGCAACCTTGACTCTTTTATGACTCGTGGACTTCAACTCCCAGAATTCCTGAGCCAGCCATGCTGGCTCAGGAATTCTGGGAGTTGAAGTCCACGAGTCATAAAAGAGCCAAGGTTGCCTACCCCAGGTCTAAATACATATCATAGATAAAGGAAAAGCATTTTGAACAAATCAAGAGAAACAAAAAGTTGTTACTCCCCAAGGCAGATAAGGATAAGACTACCAACTATTGGATGCATCTATATTTATCAGACTTCCTTTACTGCAAGCTAGCATAAATATATCCTGTAGAAGTCACACAAAGCTGTATTAGTATGTTCTCAATTTGGTTTAGTCTGAAGTTCTAATATACTAACATTGGAAATACAATTACAAACTCAAAAGCAGCACTGTATATGATTTCCACCTGAAAATTAGGACAGACTAAACACAATTGCTTTTTTACATGGCCCGGTGGCCAACCATGTGTTATGACTGATAGAAAGTCTATATACTGTATAGGTTTAAATTATAGCAGACCTCTGAGCTGATTCTTAATACCGCTATGACATTAGTCTTGGATGGACAATCAGGACTCAGCAGATTTGAACATTATATATAAAAAAATTGTAATGTTATTTGCAGCTACTCTTGTGCTGAACTCAACTCAATTAACTTAGATCAACATCTAAAATGGGACATGGTGTAGAGAAGAGACTAAGTCAAAACAGAGATAGGGCATTGCAGTGTTTCTGATTGGATTTAGAGAATGTACTTCAGAGCTCAGTCAAGCACAAGCACCTGTATGCAACACCTCAAAACAACCAACTTTTTCCTGGGATAGCACAGCACTATAGTATGTGGATTGAGCAGCCATGTTGAGGCTATATATGTGGCATTTCAGAAAGCTTTTGTCCAAGTTCATCATCGAATGAGTAAAGTTGGGGGTCATGGGATAAGATGATCCATTCTGTATTGGGGCTCAGAGATTGGAGGAAGGGTTCTGTCCTTTGAGGAGAAGATAAGGTTAAACTATACATTTATGGTCCAAGATATTTATGGAAACTTATTTCTCTGCATCTATGCTCCTGTTGCTTAGATTGTTGCCGGACCTAATTAAAAGTTAAATTGGAATGGAACAAACCACACTCTAAACAGTAAATTGCTGGCACAGACACCTCCCTGGAAGAAACAGAGTGGATAGATGCAATTAAATTAAGAGACACAGCTTGAGAGACAAGGAGATTTGTTCTCTTAAGAGCTACCACCCCAGAGAACCTTATGTATTACCTGGAGGAAGGAGCAAATGGTGAGTGAACAAAGTGCCATCTCTATCTACCTATCCTTCTCTGGAAAAATCTCCTTGCAGAAATCAGGCTGGACCTTTCTCTGATTGTATTCACAAAGATGCTAAGGACAGAGAGGTTCCGGAGAGCAACCAATTTCGTTTATTTATTTATAGTTGTTTTATTTGTGAATTCTTTCACCTTATTTTGAATTGTACTTTTAATAACAATTGAGATTCGATTTTATGTTGTTGTTGAAATTGCCATAGATGTTTTAAATTGTTTTTCGGTATCATGTTAATTGAGAGTAGTTTTGATTGTGTGGGAGACAAATATGATGATAGATAGATACTATAGATAGATAGATAGATAGATAGATAGATAGATAGATAGATAGATAGATAGATAGATAGATAGACAATCAGACAGACAGACAGACAGACAGACAATCAGACTGACAGACACTGTATTCTATATTGTCAACTTGACTCTTTCTCATGTTGAATATTATAATGAATAAACCAATGAAAAGGAGCATTGTTTGGAACTGAATGGTTCTAAAAAATGCTCTTGTGAAGACTACTTGTAGTTTCACATGTTTAGAAAGCACTCCTTTATCATACCAACACAGTATGATTTTCCCAACTCAAGAAAATAATAATAATAATAAAAAAGTTGGAAGGGACCTTTCAGGTCATCTAGTCCAATCCTCTGCTCAGGCAGGAAACCCTATATCAGGGGTAGGCAATCTTGGCTCTTTTATGACTCGTGGACTTCAACTCCCAGAATTCCTGAGCCAACCACGCTGAGGAGAAAGGGAGAGGTTTCTAAGCTGAGCCATGCTGGCTCAGGAATTCTGGGAGTTGAAGTCCACGAGTCATAAAAGAGCCACGGTTGCCTACCCCTGCCCTATACCATTTTGGACAAATGGCTGTCCAGTCTCTTCTTAAAAACTTCCAGTGTTGGAGCATTCACCACTTCTGGAGGCAGGTTGTTCCACTGATTAATTATTCTAACTGTAGGAAATTTCTTCTTAGTTCTAGGCTGCTTCTCTCTTTGATTAGTTCCCATCCGTTGCTTCTTGTCCTGCTTCAGGTGCTTTGGAGAATAGCTTGACTCCCTCTTCTTTGTGGCGATCCTTGAGATATTGGAAGACTGCTATCATGTCACCTTTAGTCCTTCTCTTCATTAAACTAGACATACCCAATCTCAGCAACCATTCTTTATATGTTTTAATCTCCTGTCTCCTAATCATCTTTGTTGCTCTTCTCTGTATTCTTTCTAGAGTGTCAACATCTTTTTTACATTGTGGTGACCAAAACTGGTTGCAGTATTCCGAGTGTGGCCTTATCAAGGCATTGTAAAGTGGTATTAACACTTCATGTGATCTTGATTCTATCTCTCTGTTAATGCAGCCTGGCATTTTGTTGGCTTTTTTAGCAGTTAGCATACTGCTGGCTCATATTTAAGTGATTGTCCACTAGAACTCTGAGATCCTATTGGTAGTCATGGAGTAAATTATATAGCACTTAGAGGACCCATTTATCCTAACATAAAATCAACTTTCTCTTAATATATAATCATTTTTTTAAATAGAGCCACAGCATAAATTATGATTAGCCAAAATGTTTATCTTGAATTCCATAACAAAAGTAAATTATTTTATAATATTTCAGGGACTTATCCAGGTTCTTCTATCTTAAAAAAAGGCCAACAGTGACGATCAACCTACTACTTAAAGCTTAATAACAACTCTCACATGACTAAGGCACTTTCACTGATTACACCAGAAGTAGGTGAACTACAGAATGTACAACCATCCAACAATCTAAATTAGCAACTATTAAGGACATGGAAGCCTTTCTAATAATCACTACATTAAAATAAATTTAAATTCAGAGAAATTGAAAATGGTTCTGTAGTTTTCAAGAATAAATTTAAGTATATGTATGTACCAATAGAGGAGAAGTATATGTATGTGGATTTTTATGTAAATGTTTATCTGTATGATATGCATGTTTTAGTCAAAGGAGATATAGAAGACATGGCAAAATGCATACTTTTCAGATCCAAGTTCGATTTCTGGGGGGGGGGGGAAGAATCAGTGATGGCAGAGATCTTTACCTAATACATTGGAGAGTTTTTGCCAATTAGAATAGATAATATTAAGTTAAATCAAGCACGATTATATTAAAGCCAGGCAATTTAGTGCTCCATATGTATTTTAAATTAAAATTCCCAAAGCCTCAGTCAGCATGACTAATGAATTAAGTTTCTATCAACTGTTGAACACTGAAAAATCACCAAAATGTTACCTTAGTTCCTATATTCCTAATAGCACAAATATGCTTCTTACAATCTACACACTGTCTACGCTTTTACCTAAATTATTAAGGGCAAAGCAATTTAATATTTCTTATCTGAGAGCCTGGGTGTATGTACAAGAAAGCTGACAACATAGAGATATTTACACTGTGTATATCTACTCACGTACCTTGCTATCTATTTGCTATCTCTTCTAAAATCAAACCTTTATTCAGAAAACATTTGTTGTTTATAAAAATCCCATTTGGGAAAATATTACCGTATTTTCCGGCGTATAAGACGACTTTCTAAAGCGCGGAAATCGGTGCCAAAGTCGGGGATCGTCTTATACACCGAGTCGTCTTATACGCCAGAAAATATGGTAGGTGAGTCTGGTTTTTTTTTATAGTAGGTCTCTTTTCCATTAACCTTTGGTAGAAGCTCTACTTACTTTTGGGGAGGTGTATTTCTTTCAAAAGGGAGGCTAGAAATGAAAAAATGGAACAAGCTAAACTGCAGGAATACAACCATACATTTTGGTGGAAATGAATCATAGATGCAATGAAAGGGGGAAACCCGGATTCAATCCCTACTTGATACAGGATCTGCTATAACTTTTGGACTGATAGCTATCCAGCCTCTATCTGAAGATATCCATGAAGGAAGGGGAGGCGGGGGGGTATCCATACTACTTCATGAGACTGCTTAATACAATGAGGCAAGTGTAAATACTTGCTATTACTACTATTACAATAATCCATCAGACATGCTCTTACTATATACAGGTAGTCCTCAACTTACCACAATTTCTGTTGTTAAGTGAGACATTTGTTAACTGAGTTTTGCCCCATTTTACGACCTTTCTTGCCACAGTTGTTAAGTTAGTAATCTGGTTGTTAAACATGTCTGGCTTCCCCATTGACTTTGCTTGTCAGAAGGTCACAAAAGGTGATCAAAATAATCTAAAAAAATAAGGTCCCTAGAATCCTGGGTAACTGTTATACTAAAGTTATATGTTGCATTCAGGATTCATTGCTTCTTAAAATCAGCTCTTATTCTTGTTTGGTTTATATCCTACTCATAAGGCTAATACTCATATTCATAGGAGCCGGGGTAGCACAGTGGTTAGAATGCAGTATTGCAGGCTAAGTCAGCCCTGTTCGATCCTGACTGGCTCAAGATTGATTCAGCCTTCCGAGATGGTAAAATGAGGACCTAGATTGTTGGGGGCAATAGGCTGACTCTGTAAACCACTGTCAAGTGTTATATAAGTCTAAGTGCTATTGATAGGTCAATTTTCATAGCATTTTTATTGTTGAAAACCGTCAGTGTAGAATTTAGATGATCATCTGAACGAATGGAAGATAAGAAAAGCTCCTCTGGTACAAACCACACTCACCTGTCCCAATGTACATCACATGATAGAGTGTATCCTTGCCCTGAACAATGTCAACTACCAATTTGGAAAAACGGATGTTGTCCTGAGTAACATATGGATCCACAGAGACAGGTTGCACCACATCATTCATGAGGAACAAGCGCTGAGCATCCTGCAGGATCCTTTCTGTTAGATTCTCATTGGGGCCATCATCATTCAATACTCCACACTGAAAGGAACACAAAAAGAAAGGAACAAAGGTATTTAGTCTTGTATTATTTAACTCAATTATTTTAAAGTTTACCTAAAATATTCTTGAATAAATTGTTCTGTCACTCATTTGTAAGTACCTTTTGTTTATGAAGGCTACCTCAGTATTACTCCTAATCTCCTTACCCTACATCTCATCTCTGAAGAACACACACACACACACACACACACACACACACACACACACATTTGACTAGGGATGTTTTTAACTACAGGATTGTATTTTAGTTCTTAAACCTTAATGACATTGGTTATGTGTACCAAAAAAATTGCTTGTGCATTTTTCAATTGCTCACATTTTCATATTAAATGTCCTGCTTGAAAGCATGTGAGGAATTAATTTTTTTTCCAATAATTTTTTCCCAGCCAGTATATTATCTTTGTTATCTCCTGAAGGCTTCATCGACCTTTTGTTTCTTCTCTACTTGAAACATTCTCTATTTTTTTTTTTAAAAAAAAAAAAAAATCCTGCTACCCACCATTATTACATTCTTTTTTATAAGATTCCCAGCTTGGCTTTGTAATCTTCTCATACTTCTTTTGCAATGCAAATTTTATTCTTTTAAAAGGACTACAGAATGTCCAAAATATTCCTCAATGCTACTTAAGTTGGGAGCATGTAACATAACACACTTCCAGTGAACTGGTATCTGACAAGTATCTAGCATAAAAAACAGGAATGGAATCAACAAGCAATTGTCTGCAACCACCCTCCACAAAGGCAGGTAGCAGGCAGGGATAGAGCAGTAGGCACACAGTTGATAACAGATCAGCTGTGGGTCTTCTGTTGAAATAACTGGCAACGCTGGCAATAACTGGCAATACTGAGTTACCAGAATCCTCACATATGCAAAGTGACCTGACAAATACAATACAGTGGTACAAGTAGGCAGAATGGATAGACACTTGGTCACTTCAATTAAATAGTCATATCACAGAGCTGAGGAAACTCTCTGGAGCAGCACCCCCTGGAGATAAACATGGTTTCCCCTCTTGAAGTCTCTTAAAACCTGGCTTTGTCAAAACTGACTTAAAAGATGGAGGAAGGAGACCATCAAGCAAGGAATAACATTAAAGGAGGATATGGCTGATCTCCCTTATACTACCTGGAGGACACTGAAATAGATTGAGAGTTGGAACGCCTAAATATACAACCAGTATGCTTAATTGGAGGTTTTTAGTGGATATCAACGGCTATGTGAATGTGGAGAGACACAGAGCCTGGCCCAACTGTTGGTATGTTGGCTGCTACCAGAAACATGTACTAATAATGACTTATTTTTGGCCAATGACAAAGGTGGCTTCATTCTGGAAGTTTGAAGTTTGATCTAGACACGAAAGAAGAAGTACCTGGCTTTGTTCCTAGCCTGGGGTTAGACTGTTTATAGAACAAAATTGTGATGGCAATTTTTGGCCATTTATGTGTTTTTGTATAGATGGTCATGCTCCCTTTTCAATTATGCGGTCTTTGAAATATTGTAAATTGCCCCAAATTTTTGGGAGTCAGGCAGCCTCCATATCCAATAAACTGAATTGTATTGTACTAAATAGAATTGAAGGTTTACTGTCAAAAAAATATAATCTTGGAGATGGACAATACTAACACGGGAAAATAATGTATATCTTTCCTTACTGCTGAAACATTTAGGTGTCATTGTAAGATTTGGGATTGCAAAACTGAAGCCTACACTTGACTGTCAAAGATCACTGGATGACTTTTGGCTAGCCACTATCTTTATGTTTAATCAGCTTCAAAGTAATGTTATGGAAATGAAAATAGAACTGGGAATCCTCTTTATGTCAGCTCAAACTCCTAAAGAAAAAGGAGATATAAACCTAACAGATAAATAGATACATAAGTGAATAATATCTCCTGTAATCTTTTTTCCTGGCTATATTAAGCAAAGAAATGACACAAATAGCATCACTCTATTACTCTTTTATATACAGTCAGATCAAGGCTTCTGTTCCTGTCCGCTAATTCACACATGCCACCTACCCATATAAATTTAAATTCCTTATGTCCAAACTTGAAACACTAGTCAACATACAAGACTGATTGATTACAATGTTTTACCACAGATGAAACAGAAGAAGTTCTGAGTGAGTTGAAATTGTCCTAAAATACCTGAAAATTTGGAATTGGGTTGATTGTTGGGAGCCATGCAGATCTTGGATTCTCCTGGTAACGGAAAGGTCCATTAAAGGCTTGTGTAATAGCACTGAGATTGAAGGCACAAACTGCTGAAGCAGCAATACTGTTTCTAGACACAAGGACAGAAGAGAAGAGAAAGGAAGAAAATCAATTTAATCTTTGGAGCACTGACACTTTCATCATAACAGACATCAAATCTCGGAAAAATAAATGGCACATAGATTGCCAAGAAGCAGCACACAAGGCTACAGGCCTCAGAAGGGATGAAAAGAATCTACATGGATGAGGTGACAATCAGGAAATGTTGAAAAGTCCCTCTTGAACACCTCATGTGATTTAAGACTGGGAAAAGCAATTTTGACACGGAAAGTCACACACAGTTTAATTCACAAGGAACATTAATACTGATACCCCATCAATCCTGACTGGTGGTAAGTGGGCTTAATTTTTAAACCTCTAGTTTATTTTCCAAGGTGAGATTTAATTTTAAGCTCCACAGGTTCCACTGCAAGATATTAATTCACCCTCTGACGAAGTCCAGCCACATCTATTAAAGTAGCCATTCTATTTGCATAAGAGGCTCAAGACATGTCAAGAATAGGGAAATCAGAACTTGTATAATCTTTTACCTAATATTGTAGTTATCTATCAGAACTTCAGAACAGGTAACTTTTTATGGGGTGCTAGTTGAATTGGACTCAGAAACGGAATTAATTAAAGATTGTATGATTAGATGGGCCCAAAACTTTGGTGAATTAGTCCCATTGGATACATGGGAAACCATTTGGGTAAGAAATGTCAAATTTACACAGGCACAGAATTTAAGGGAGAATTTTTATAAAATGTTTTATAGATGGCACCTTGACCCACAAAAAATGTCTTTCATGTACCCGGACTTACAGCCTAAATGTTGGAGATGTGGTTGCTTGGATGCCACCTATTATCACATTTGGTGGTCGTGAAGAGAGATAAAAGCATTTTGGATTAAGATATGGTGGAATATTCAGAGAATTTTTAGAAGGAGGGTAAAATTTACTCCGCAGTTATTTTTGTTGGGTATAGTTACTGATTGTGATACAAAGGAGGTTATATTGATGTTAAATTTGATTACAGCAGCAAGGCTGTTAGTAGGACAATATTGGAAGAAGGAATCCTTGCCTACACTGCAGGAATGGTTTTTTAAAGTGTCTTATTTGGCGGAAATGGCAAAGATTTCGGCTTTTTTAAAGGAACAAACGCAAGAGAAATTTCTTGCTGTTTGGGATAAATGGATAGAATTCATACAATTTAAATTGGATATAAAAAAATATCATATTGCTTTTTCATAATTTTTATTTCTAAATATATATACATATATTTTAGTCTTATTTTTTTTTCCTTTTTATATATAATTTTTTTTTAATTAAGCCTATATTCTGCTCTAGGAAGCTCAGGGGGGGAGGGGGGTGTTTTGGGGGGGGATGGGGAAGGGGATGTTATGTTTAGTTTTTTGTATATGTTGTTTTCTGTTTTTGTATTGTTTTATTTTTTTCTGTTCTTTTGTAAAAACTTATAAAAATTTTCAATAAAAAAAAGAATAGGTAGCTTTTGGGAAGAAGCAGCTGAACACGTGCCAAAGACCTAGAATATGATCTACTGAAGCAGAACTCTGAAGCAAACCAAATCTTAGCAAAGCCTTATTGGATACCAAGTCTCCTAAAACATTGTTTTGATTATTCCCAGGTTATCCCATTATTCACTAAATGTTCCTATATATTTTGTACATTCAAAAAGTTTCTGGTACAGATTTTTCAATATCCAAATGACTTCAAAACAAAATCCCTACAGAGCCTCACTTCTTCCTTTGCTAACTAAAGGGAGTAGCAAGAAATGATGCTTTTCACAATATATTTATACCTCCAGATATATGCCTTCAGTTTCCCTTAATGTCGATCCATTAAAATCAAGAAGTGCAGTCACTTATTTGTGGTCTTTGTTTAATGCACATGTCAATCATTATCAGATTAATAGTTGGAAAAGGAAACCATTTAGCCATTACAATATGTAAGTGCATTTTTGAGGTTTAAGAATAGATTGGAACTAACAGCTGAAATACAAGTGTAGGTGAGAAAACCAAACAAAATACTTGACATAAGTTTTCAATTGTGCTGGGTCTGTTTTACTTTTCTACATAATATTCTCTTCATTCTCTCTTTTCAACGTATTTGAGATATGCTTTGTTGTTGTTGGTAATTGCGAAGTCATGTCTGACCCATTGCGACCCCATGGACAACGTTCCTCCAGGTCCTTACTATCTTCTGGAGTCCATTTAAGTTCACACCTACTGCTTCAGTGACTCCATCCAGCCATCTCATTCTCTGTCGTCCCCTTCTTCTATTGCCCTCAATCTTTCCAAGCATTAGGCCCTTCTCCAGTGAGTCCTTCCTTCTCATTAGGTGGCCAAAGTATTTGAGTTTCAACTTCAGGATCTGGCCTTCTAAAGAGCAGTCAGGGTTGATCTCTTCTAGGACTGATCGGTTTGAACGCCTTGCAGTCATAGGGACTCGCAGGAGTCTTCTCCAGCACCATAGTTCAAAGGCCTCAATTCTTTGGCGCTCAGCCTTTCTTATGGTCCAACTTTCACAGCCATACATTGCAACTGGGAAAACCATGGCCTGGACTATACGCTTTTTTGTTGGCAGGGTGATGTCTCTGCTTTTTAGTATGCTGTCTAGATTTGCCATAGCTTTCCTCCCCAGAAGCAAGCGTCTTTTAATTTCTTGGCTGCAGTCCCCATCTGAGGTGATCTTGGAGCCCCCAAAAATGAAATCTGTCACTACCTCCATTTCTTCCCCATCTATTTTCCAGGAATTGAGAGGGCCGGATGCCATGATTTTGGTTTTCTTAATGTTGAGTTTCAAGTGAGATATGCTATCCTTATTCAAATGCAATCTACAAAAGAGCTGACACTGAGATTTTATAATTTGGAGAGTATCAATTTAAGACAAAGTACTTGCAAAGCCGAACTGAGGATTCAAAACATTTCAGTTTTATTTTAAGTAGTAGGGAAAAGGAGGACAAGGAAGAATCATGGGGTTCAAAATAGTTTTTAAAAAGTGTCTAAAAATACAGAAGGCCCTTTCCAAACAGCACAAAACAGCATGCCATCCTGCTGTGCAAATATCTGAATGATTGCTTTTTATATTGTGTCACTAATGGAAATAATTCGGACTTCTATGAAAAGAACAACTTTTTACTAAACTGGTAATGTTTTACTACTGGGAACAACTGCATTCCAGGTTGTGAGATTTTAGGCAGGAAACAAGTATTTGGGCAAAATATTTAAAACGGACTCTCCTGGTCCTGTCAAAAGGAAAGAGAAAGAGATCCTATGAAATGGGGGAACAATGTAAACATCCATTGCTATTATTCTTTACCCTTGTTAAGAAGCAAGAATGCAGTTTGTGTGATGTTTGAATTAGTATCCTAGCAACATCCAGCATGCGCTGCAGGAATGGCTTATGAGTCTAACATTCATCTCAAAGGGGTTAGACCACACTTTTAGGAAGACTCCTCCAGGATCATCAAAACACCTTAAGAACTTTCTTGATCTGTACCTGAACAGAAGATCCCCTTTTTTTTTCTTGCCAAAGCAAAAGCAGTTGCTAAAAGAGTAAGTCTGCAGGCTTGCTTTCCTCTCCCAGCCATCCTCCCATTCCATTAAGCAATGCAGCAGTTGGCTGTGAACTTTTCAAAGCACTGCATGATGATGAACCTTTCTTCATTCCAGCCTAAGTGTTACTGACATGTTGCATGTTCACAGAAGGCCGTTCTTTAGACAATGCTAATGACAAATGACAATCTAATGCCTTCAGGCACAAGAGGAGAAGCAAAATAACAGTCTAAAAAAAAAACCCTGTGCAAGGTTAGAGGCTGGAGTGGGGTTTCTAAAGCAAACCACTGAATGTTTTGCAGCAAATTTCATAGCAGAAGTTCATGTTTGGATGATTCAACAGTTTTATGTCTTTGGATCTGGCATATTGGGCCGAGTGACAACTCTGTCAGCATGCACAGCAGTTGTGGGATGTAAAATGCAGAACTGGAGCTTGAACAATAAACAAGGATGCCTACCGGAAAACAACTGATTCAGAAATAGATATTCCGCTAATTCAAACATTCCAAAATTTCATGTGAAAAAGACATACAGAAGTATAAAAGTATTGTAGTGTTATAGTATGCAAAGCATTCTAAACCATCTTACTGAGAGCGTTATTATGATTAAAATATTTGCTTTTTTAACAATGATGATGATGTTATCCATTCAGTTGTGTCTGACTCTTGGAGATTCTATGGGCCAGCTCTCTCCACATCTTCTGATCTTCCACTACTTCTTTGAGTTGTTCTATGCTCTGGGTTGTTGGCATCTGCTTTTTTTTCAATACTACCATTGTCTTAGGGAACCATAAGCAGTGCACATATTAGGAGTGAGGAAGATTCTGTTCTCAGGATTCTCAATATCTTTAGGCAACTACACTTCTTGAGCAAATCACCTGAAATATGGTCTCTCCATATAATTTAGTTTCCCAGACCACAAAGAACCATTTTCCGAGATATACTAATAAAATTATGAATAGTGAAAAGCAAGGATAGCAGCAGCTGCTATATTAACATGTAAGTAACTAAACTTTTGCCCTCTAAAATCAACCTGGGCAGTACATTCCACAAACTGTGCCTGCAGCCTCTAGAGACTGAGAACATTCTGAAAAAATTCTTTGTTAAAGTGACAGAGAACACTGATTAAATACATAAAGAGTTATCCTATAATTTCATCAAAATTCAAATGGGAAGGAAATCAACTGTGGTTTTTATCCTAGCCCTGCTACCACTCTTTGGGGGAAACAGTTTTAGAGATAACTTTCTAGAAATCAGCATGCCTTTCAAAAAGTAAATGTGATCCCTTGCCATGAAAAGTTGCATTTTCCGACTCTATGTAATGGCTATAAATCAACCTCAGCAACCTGAAGACTGTGGACATCAATACCCAGAATCCCCCAGCCAGCATGCTGGATGTATGTTCATTGTTCATTGAGTCCATGTTCATTGAAATAGCATGCTGGCTGAGGGATTCTAGGAGCTGAAGTCCACACATCGTTTGTGTTGCTGAGGCTGAAAAACACTGCTCTAAATCACTCCCCTTCAATACAGAAACTCACTCAGAATTCTCTTAATTGAATTTATTTTATTTATTTATTAATTTTATATGCCACCCCTCTCCCTTACTGGCTAATGCTGTATAAATAGAGAGCTAGGCAAGCAATGCCATGGCCCCAAGTTAACTTATTTTGCAATCCATTTTGCAAAATGTTATTGTAAAGAAAAGCTCTGAGAATGAAGTCAGAAGCGAGAAAGCTCTAAACATATAGAGGAAATCCAAGAAAGACTTTTCTGATATACTATTATTACGTTTTGTCCACTGTATAATTACATTTATGTCATATGGGTCTCTGAAGAATTGGCACACTAGATGAGAGTGGCAGATTGTTGGGAAAGCAATGGACATGTGGAAAAAAAAAACACGGCATGTCCCTCTCCAGCATTTATGGGTATATTTGATCACCATTTCATTTAAAAGGCAGACTGGCTCTGTATTTTCTGGCCCGCCAATCATTAATAGGCCAATGAGAGAAAACACATCATATCCAAAGGCTTGTAAATGTTTTTTGGTGACCCATCTGGAAACTTCAATAACAACTGCTTAAATATTTCATAAGTTAGTTCCCTAAATACCTTTTTTTCCTGCTGACCTAGCTCTGTATTATGCAAGAATATACAATAAATTGGAATATAACACATTTCTCCACAATAAAGAGCGCCAAATTGGCTGAAGCCTTGGGGCTTTGCTTTTGCTTTTGTTTGAAAATTGCTACTGACCTCATTAAGCAAAAGCTTCAAGATTTGTGAGTATAGATATATTTTCCTCATTTTTGAAAAGCAAGTATGCTTTAAGATACAAATAAGGCACCTTTAATGTATCAATCATATTACTGGAGTGAACACAAGGTTTAATTTATATGCAGAAAGCACAAGCATGACACAAGTCCTGATAAAAGTTAAAAGAATAATTACCATTGTTTGTCTAGATGACTGACAAATTGGAACATTTTTTCTTCTCTGAATATTTGAAAGAACATTATGTCACAGCACAACATTCTTATTTGATCTAACTTCAACTATTATCAATAATAATTTGTCTATTCAGTTCTGAAGGTGTTCTCTAATGTTTTTTCTTCTTCTTAAGTTAAAGAAAAATATAAAATATAATTGCATATAAGCTCCTGTTTTCTACTACCAAGAGTGCAGTGTAAACAATTAAGGGTGAGATGGAGAAAAATACATATATGTAGTCTTTGGTTATTCGAGTTTTCTCCCGCATCAAATTGGAAGTGTCTTGGCTCCTAGAAGCACGAAGCCAAAAACACCAGCCTGAAGATGATGAATGAGAATTCGCCGAAACATCGCCAAGATACTTCCAATTTGACGCGGGAGAAAACCCGAATAACCAAAGACCTACATACAAACACCCGCAAAAACCTCACAAAACAAATACACACATATATATACACTGAACAATGAAAGAAACACACTGTTCTCTGATTCATCAGAGATATCAACTCTGGATAGTTACCAAATAAGAATCCTTTCCAGCTAATCACACATCAATTTAATACACCAAGCTATGAACAAGCTTTGTGCTTCTCCATATCAGCCAGAGATTTTTTTGGAGTCATTCACAGATAAATCAGACTACAATTTCCAATTTCATTCCTTTGGGAAAACCAAGGTTCATGAATTTGGGACTAGCCACAGCAAGACGCTTCCCTCCCTCCCCCAAATTCCTGCTGGGATTTATTTTGCTTATGGGAAGCTTGCATGGAAAAAGTCAGTGAGGAAGCCAGCAGCAAGTTACAAGTCCAAAGTCAATAGGCAGGCAAGTGGCTGCTGCTGGCTAGAGGAGGGAGTGAAGGTGTATGTGGAAATATGGGTTGGGAAACGTACCTAGGGATCTGGGAGAGGTGCTATGTAAGTCAGGACGGGCACTCAGGTAAGTGACACAGGTTGGGAATGGTGTACAGAAGTATACAAGAGCTGCTGCATAGATCAGGGAAGACAAAGCGGCATGGGTTGAGAATGGTGCATTGGGATGTATAAGAGGTGCCGCATGGCTTAAGGAAGGCATGCAGGGGGACAGCATGATCAGGAGTGCTATATGAGCATGTGCAGGAGGTGCCACACAGATTGGGAGGCAGTGCAAGTCAGGGAGGATACATGGAAGTGTGCAAGAAGTGCATGAGTTGGGGAAGGTATATGGGAAGGTGGCATTGACTCAAGAAGGGTATGCAGGGTCCTTCCAATCTGTTTTCTCTCCCTCTCCCCCTTCTCATTTCCTGCTGCTGGGTGGGCAGGGAATCAAGGGATTGTCCGAATGTCTGGGAAACTGTCCTGGAACACTGAAAATGAGGAACACCTGACTAGCAGCCACAAATTCCTCAAATTTCATTCCCTCAGGAGTCACGTGTTCCGGATTTTGGACTCATGCTGTAAGTTTACTTACCGTATTTTCCGGCGTATAAGATGACTTTCTAAACCCTGAAAATTTTCTCAAAAGTCGGGGGTCATCTTATATGCCGGGTAGCTGTTCTCTGAATTTAAAACCAATCTGCCCCCTAGTGGCCAGTCCTATTTTTTTTTTTTACAGAAATAAGCACTAACACAGTGTTTTTCAACCTTGACAATTTTAAGGCATGTGAACTTCAACTCCCAGAATTCCACAGCCAGCAGGACAAAGCATTCAAAAATCCCATTTAAATTTTTAAATTTTTCTTTACAAATGTAAACCCAGCAAACACACTGTTTACCAACTATTAAGTGATTTATGTTTTAAAAAATCAATAAAATATATGGGGAAAACAATACCAGCTGAGTTCACGAAGCATTAGGGAAGCAGTGGTGGGCAACACTCACTTTCTAGCAGCAAAGGAATTGAGCTCCTATTGTGCTCATCTATACACAGAAATTCAATATTGTACCGTATTTTCCGGCGTATAAGACGACTTTCTAAATAAACTCTGAAAATCTTCTCAAAAGTTGGGGGTCATCTTATATACCCAGTCGTCTTATATGCCGGAATATACGGTATTTATCAGATCGTGAAACCTCCCAACGCCCTTACAGAGTTAGTCCATTTGAGGTACTGTAGTTCAAAAATTGCTGCCCTATGATGCACCATTTCTCCCAGGTAAAAGATATAGAAGGAAAAGTTTTAGTAGTATGAAAACATTCTCATTAGGCATTTTACCAACTTCCTCCTCTGAATTTATTTTTTAATTTACCCACAGTAATTGTAACCAGCCCATCCAGTCCAAGCCCTGTTGAGATGTTACAGAAAGGGCTACATTCACTAAGCAAGGAAGCCCTCTTAAGCCGCAGCTTATCTTTAGACTATTCTGCAGGCACCCATGCATTTCAGCAAGGGATATTTGAAAATATTGGCACAGCAAATATAAGACAATTGACCCCCACCCCCGTCTCTCTCTCTCTCTCTCTTACACATACACATAGGCAGTTTGAAGGTAATTGTTTAGGGGGGAAAAAATCCTTGACTTCTTAAAATAAATATAGCATTGTAGAAAAAACAACAACAAAGCATTAAAGACAACTGAGTGGGAACACAAAAGAAATAAGAAACTCACACATTGGTTGTGAATACTCCATAGATCAAATCCTGTTCAGGAAGATAAAATGTGCTTTGCAGTTCATTGTAGTAAAAAGGGATTTCTCCAGAACGGGAACAATTCAGCCGAGCCTTCATGAAAGTTGTCCACGTATCTTCCAACAAAAATCTGCCCCCAACATCATTTTTACAAACTCTGGCCACCCGAGAATAGACTGTTTTTCCACAATCATGCTCTACAGCATTCTCACGGAAAAAGAAGTAAGTGAACAAACCAATGTCATAGGCAGCAATGAAGTTGGGCTCTGGAGAAAAATTAAACCATAAAACACAGTGAGAAATACATTAAGAAACTGAGCTTTCCATACGAAGTATGAACAAATGCTCACAAGAGACGTGAAGGAGAAAAACAGATCTTTTTCAGAACATCTAAGAAACACAAGCAAGTTATGGTCTGATTCTTAAAAGCACATCAATAATTGATTCCTCAGCATCAAGAGATAAGTTACATGTTATAAATAATCCATCAGTATCAAAACATAAAGGCAGAACATATATAATCTCACTGTTATTTTCGCTCTTTGGTTTTTTTTTTCTCATGGAGTTGAGTTGTACATTCATTTTTAAATCATTAGGCTGAGGATTTATGTGTGATGGGATATGTGGATGACAGTATACTTTTTAAAAATTACAGTATGCTCACCAAATTTTATGCATTATCTAAGGAAAGGAAAAATACTGAAAATATTTATGCACAATCAAATTATTCTGAACCGAATTATTCTGCTTGTTTCAGATTTTTTTTAATTTATAAGGTTTACATCATGTATTCATTATTATCAATTCAAGGGTTTATTCAAGTATTAGCCCTGATTAAAACTCTTCAGATACCATGTCTTTCATAAATAATGGGTTCTTTCTTTCTTTCTTTCTTTCTTTCTTTCTTTCTTTCTTTCTTTCTTTCTTTCTTTCTTTCTTTCTTTCTTTCTTTCTTTCTTTCTTTCTGGAGAAGTAATATTCAGCAGTGTGATTTTTTTTACTTATTACTACCCAGATTCTGAATGTCTGTACATGCTCATCTGACTTGTGGGAAAATCGGCCTAAATTTTATAAGCTGTTTTAATGACAAAGTACAGAAATGCTTTCAAGCAGCCAAAGGGGAAGAATCAGTAAAAGGAACATTAACTTCTATAGGTTAAAATGAACAAGCTGACCATCCACATACAGTCACAATGTCCCAGACAATAACTGTGATTCAACTACTGGGAAGAGCATTGTCTTTTCTTAGGGTTTTTGCAGTTGCACCCACGTAATCTTTATAGATCATTCTCAAAACCTTGGAATTGCTCTTATATTCCTATCTCTGAAAAAAATAAAACACCCAAATTTTCCACTTAGCTAGAACTGGATTTGAGCCAATTTGGTGTAACGATGAAGGTACCAGGTTAGAAAATGGGAGGCTGTGATTTCTAGCTCTGCCTTGGGCATAAATCCAGCTAGGTGACCTTGGGCCAGTCACTCTCTCTCAGCCCTAGGAAGAAGGCAAGGGCAAATCACTTTTGAAAAACCTTGACAAAAAAACTGCAGGGATTTGTCCAAGAAATTTCAGGAATCAACACTTATTTGAAGGTACACACACGTGCGCACACACACACACACACACACACTTCTGAATTTATCTGAAAATACATCTGGCAACTCTGATTATGGAATCAGTTTCAACTGAAGTGAACAGATGTTAACTTTTTTTTCATAAGAATGAACTGCCAGCCCAAGTCTTCTTCCACAACAAAGGAACTTGAGGCTTAGTGTCAGGCTTTGAAGTAGATCAGGGCAAGAAACAGACTCTACAAGTTTGACTGGAAGTCTCCTTTACAGATAGTCCTCTACTTACAACCACAATTGGGCCCAAAATTTATGTTGTTAAGTGAGACATTTAAGTGAATTTTGCTCCATTTTATGATCTTTCTTGCCACAGCTGTTAAGTGAATCTGACTTCCCCATCTGACTATGCTTGTCAGAAGGTTGCAAAAGGGGATCACATGACCCCATGATCATAAATATGAGTCAGTTGCCAAGAGTCTGAGTTTTGATCATGTGACCATGGGGATGCTGCAACGGTCAATAAATGGGGAAAATAGTCGTAAGTTACTTTTTTTTTTAGTGCTGTTGAAACTTTGAAGAGTCACTAAATGAACTGTTGCAAGTCAAGGATTACCTGTATTAATACAGGCTGTAGAAAGTCTGATTGTGTTTTCCCCTCCCTTCCTCTTGTACCCTTGGAAGTTAAGATGAAGCTAATTTGAATTTCCTTTGTATGCATTCCTTAATTTTTTGTGCTTAAAGGATGTGTTTTTGCTTCTGTAACCTTCTGGCACGTTTCCTCCAAGGTCACATCTGTGGCTGTCTACACCTAGACATTCACTAGCCCACAATTATGAAGTGGTAGTTTAAAAGACAATTTTGTGAAATTAATCTTCAGTTATACTTCTTATCTGGGACTACCTCATGCAGTACCTATTTCTTCCTGGACCACCATTCTCTGTGTCTTGGTGTATATGCCAGGTGAGCATCTTAAGTAGATCTGCTGGAAATCATAGCCCCAACCACACAGGCAGCTGCCTCAGGGCCAATAGAATGGTGAAAGGGAACAGAAGCAACAAACACAAGTAGCATGTTTGCCTGTTGGTTTGTAGTTAATGATGATGCACAGAAATTCCCTGGAGATGTGAAGAGCTATGTGACATTGTTGTTCACTAGAGTTCAAGTACACTTTCAAAAGGAGAAAGGTTCCTCAGAGGGAGGCTCATCATACTAAGTGTTTCAATATTGCTTTTCAGTCAGCTAATTGATTAAATGAACAGCCATTAAACTGAACAGCCCTATTAAACACAACAGACAAGTATTTTAAGGCATTTTGCAAGATTCCTTCAGCTAACTCATACATGAGACATACCATTTCTCAAATGTGAATATATGCTAATAGCCTGCAGCCAAGTGCATCTTCATTCTAGGGCTATTTTACTCTTTTGCTTGCATTCAGCTACCTCCAATAAGCAGCAATACCTCACTTTCATCATTAAATCTATTTGCGTTGATTCTCCCATATCCCAGGGACCTGCACCAAGGGTGCACCAAAAGTGTTTTTAAAAGGCAACTGGACTTTGTTTTTTTTTCCCTTGGAGACATTTTGCTTCTCATTCAAGAAGCTTCTTCAGCTCTTCAACCAAGAGCTGAAGAAGCTTCTTAGATGAGAAGCAAAACATCTTCAAGAAAAAAAGTCCAGTTGCCTAATAATAATAATAATAATAATAATAATAATAATAATGCCAAATCCAGTCTGAACATCTGGCTGACTGTGCGATGAGCAATAATAATAATAATAAAGTTGTAAGGGACCTTGGAGGTCATCTAGTCCAATCCCCTGCTCAGGCAGGAAACCCTATATCATTTCAGACAAATGGCTGTCCAGTCTCTTTTTAAAAACTTCCAGTGTTGGAGCATTTACCACTTCTGGAGGCAGGTTGTTCCACTGATTAATTGTTCTCACCATCAGGAAGTTTCTCCTTAGTTCTAGGTTGCTTCTCTCCTTGATTAGTTTCTACCCGTTGCTTCTTGTCCTACCTTCAGGCGCTTTGGAAAATAGCTTGATTCCCTCTTCTTTGTGGCAGCCCCTGAGATATTGGAATACTGCTATCATGTCCCCCCTTGTCCTTCTCTTCGTTAAACTAGACATACCCAATTCCAGCAACCGTTCCTTATATGTTTTAGCCTCCAGTCCCCTAATCATCTTTGTTGCTCTTCTCTGTACTCTTTCTAGAGTCTCAACATCTTTTTAAAATTGTGGTGACCAAAACTGGATGCAGTATTCCAAGTGTGGCCTTACCAAGGCATTGTAAAGTGGTATTGATACTTCACATGATCTTGATTCTATCCCTGTTAATCCAGCCTAGCACTGTGTTGGCTTTTTTGGCAGCTGCAGCACACTGCTGGCTCATATTTAAGTGATTGTCCACTAGGACTCCAAGATCCCTCTCACAGTTACTACTATTAAGCAGGGTACCACCTATACTATACCTGAACATTTTGTTTTTCTTGCCTAAATGTACAACCTTACTTTTTTCACCATTGAATTTCATTTTGTTAGATAATGCCCAGTGATCAAGTCTGTCCAGATCCTTCTGTATCTTAAACCTGTCTTCTGGAGTGTTGGCTATTCCTGCCAGCTTGGTGTTGTCTGCCAATCTGATGAGTTCCCCATCTATCCCCTTGTCCAAATAGTTGATGAAGATGTTGAAGAGCACTGGGCCTAGAATAGAGCCCTGGGGCATCCCGCTACACACTTCCCTCCATGTAGATGCAGTTCCATTGAAGACCACACGCTGAGTACAGCCGGTCAGCCAGCTACGAATCCATCTGGTGGTGATGCTGTCTAACGCACATTTTTCTATCTTATCAAGTATAGGTTGTGATCTACTTTATCAAATGCCTTACTGAAGTCCAAGTAAATTATATCCACAACATTCCTCTGATCCACTAATTTTGTCCCTTGGTCAAAGAATGCAATAAGATTTGTCTGACATGATCTGTTTTTGACAAACCCATGTTAGCTTTTGGTAATGACTTTGTTTGCCCCTAGGTGTTCACTGATTCATTGTTTGATTATCTTTTCCAGAATCTTCCCAGGTATTGAGGTCAGGCTGATAGGTCTGTAATTTCCTGGATCCATTTTTTTCCTTTTTTTGAAGATGGGAACTACATCAGTTCTTTTCCAGTCCTCTGGTAGTTCCCCAGTGCTCCAGGATCTTTGAAAAATATAGTTCAGTGGTTCTGGGATCACATCTGCCAGTTCCTTGAGAACCTTGGGGTGTAATCTATCTGGTCCTGGTGATTTGAATTCGTCTAGGCTGGGCAGGTGCTCACTTGCTATTTTCTTGCCTATCTTAATTTGTGTTTCTATTCTGTTTTTTTATGGTACTGTTTTTGATAGGTTGGTCTGTTTTTTCCCTTTGTGTAAAGACGGATGCAAAAATGAGTTGAGTAGTTCTGCTTTCTTCCTGTTGCTTGTCACCTTCTTGCCACTTTCCTCCACTAATGGACCAATCATTTCCTTAACTTTTGGGACAACCATGACCTGGATGACTGAGAATCTCTGTAGACATTTACCATAGCGCAGTTTTCCCTAATTCCCCCCCCCCAAAAAAAAACAATGGTCTCAGGAATGTTTTCATTATTGAATAATTTGGGCCTGCAGAATTCAACAGGAAAGTGAGAGCATAGGCCTGAAATAGGTCTTCTGGGGAATGATCCCATATTAGAGGAGATCAAATAAGTAATTATTTAATATTAGAAATGATAAGATGGTTGGTTATTTTTTCTTTCAACAAAAACAAAAACTGTTCAAATACAAATCTCCATAACCTGGGCCAAAAAGCAACCAGAAAAGATGGAGGAAAATTACATTGGCCAAAGTGGTGGGAAAGAAACCGGAAGTTTTTTTTTAAAAAAAAAAACATTTCAGCCTTAAAAAGTACCCAGAGGACTTTGTCAGTTGAGTGAATAAGTCAGCCAAAGAGTACAGCAAACCCAGTTCCTCTCTTTCCCACTGGAATTGTTTCCAAACACTTGGAAATGTTCTTTAAAAAAAAAATAATAATAATTCTTAGAGTCAGATGAAGTTGCCTGAGTCAGAGCTGTCGTTCTGAAACTGCCATTATGAATTGTCTTTCACAATACAGCACAATCTTGAAGATTTAGTAAAGGGACCGTACTTTCACAAAATAGACACAATGGCATTCTTAACAGCCACCTACACCTAAGGAATGGATGTTCCCTAGAGATTTTGTTAAAGTCTAACCCTGAGAAGCCCTGTAAAACTTTTTTTGCCTGAGTCAACTTTTAATGGAATAGTTAAGTAAGAATAGTTAAGAAAGGGATAAGAATTCTAAATTTGTATCTGTTAGTTGGCAAGTGTATGTGCCATAGCAATGGAAACTAGGTACCCACTTAAAATTTTAGAAAAAAAAAAAACCTTTTCTTAGCTTTCTCATCCATATTTAAAATACAGTGTTCCCAAATGCAAAGAGAAACGTATTATAAATTTATTAAATGAAGAGCACAAAAAGTTAACCAACTGTGCATACACATTAACAATGCTTGAAAAATGTTGCATATTGATATCATGTAAAATGAAAGAAACTTCTCTGATATTATATAAACTTCACATCAAATACAAAAAGTTTCATGTTAAATTTAGTAAGTCTTCATGAAAAGAGGGCAAAAACTTTAAAAAGCAGAGACAGCATGGAACCTTTAGGATATAAACAGTATTTTAAATTAGGGATACATGACAAATGCTCATGCCATGCAGAAGAGCCCACTGTGGCACTATGGAAAACAGATATCCTTATTTCTAAAGGGTGTGGAAAAAGGGCGTGATTGGTACTAACTTTGTCATATAACCATGTAAAATCACTGGGAAGGTGGTGCTTCCATTAAAATCTGGAGCAACTAAATTTTAGTGGGAGATTTTATTCTAACAGATTTAGTAGCAAGGGCATATTCCAGATCCCTTCTATCAAACTCCTGGGAAACTGTGAGCCTTCTAGACCAGGGGTAGGCAACCTCGGTTCTTTTATGACTCATGGACTTCAACTCCCAGAATTCCTGAGTCAGCTGGGAGTTGAAGTCCATGAGTCATAAAGGAACTGAGGTTGCCTACCCCTGGTCTAGACCAAACCAAATCCACACACACACACACACACACACACACACACACACACACACACACACACAAGAATTCCTAGAAGCTTGCATTCAGACAAACCAGCAATCAATTGACACATGTCTTTACATACTATTAAAAAGACAGTAAAAAAGCTAAGGAAACAAAAAGATAGAATAAATCTTCTCCAACAGCTTGCACCTAGATAAGCAGGGATTAACACCAAAGAAACAACTGAGCAGAAAACAATAACCTAATCAAGGAACTATTAGGGAGAAAACCACATCCCCACCAACACTGGTAGGCAAGCTACTGTATTATAAACAGGGAATTAAATTCATACTTGCAAGCACTGACAATGTTACATAGTTGCATAATGAAATGTCTGCAAGGAAACAATCAACTACTAAAGACTCCACATAATGGGAAAAAGCTAGCTCTCTTGAGCAGTCAATAATGCTAAGAAAGGTGGAATGGAGGACAAAAGGACAACTATTAACAAGATGAAAAGATCTGGTTACAGCAGCAATGGGAGAATCTTGGAGAGATTTAAAAGGCCAAACTGAAGGGCCAAAACAGATTATTCTATCTGTGTGAGCAAAAACTAAGAGTTTTGGGTAAACAAATAAAATTCAGCCATTCTGCAATGCCTGAGTACAAATTGTAAAACCTCCCTTTGGGACTTCACATAACACGAAAGTACTAAACTGTCCAGCATTGGAGCGTCAATTACCAGATTTACTAAAGGAAAATATAGCAAAGCCAATGCTTTGTGGCTTCAGTAGAGATGGCATATAGACATTCACTGCACCCCCCCCAACTATTGGGTGTAACCCCTCAACAACTTCAAATATTACTATATGACCAAATTGTAATTTTTAATGTGAAGAAAAACATTCTTTTTTTTTAACTGAAAAGTTTTATACAGTATACAATATCCCAAAAGCCACCCATCCCTATCCCTCCCCCCACTTCCCAGAGCTGAGTACAGGGTTACAAATTAATAATCAAATTCTAATTAACATTACCCAACTATATAAGTAACCAAATCCATAAAATACTTTAACTCCCATTTAAGATAAATATAAGCAAATTAAAACAAAAAGAATAATATCAACGTCAATATTAATTAAACCATAGTAATACCAAATCTAAAATGAGTTATTATACATTCTTAAAGATATGGCTGGAAATTAATTATAGTAAATACATAATTGAAATAAAAAGAGATCTGTTTTCATGCTTCTACTAGTCTGACACACGGTTACTTGGCTTGTGGCCTCAGCATATTCCTCAAAAACTAAATGTGGTTACCTGAAAAAAAGATAATGGTGCACCTCTGTTTGAATAGGTTTACAATTAAGGAATCCTTCATCCCTATAATACAAAGTATTCAACCAGTTGGAAGCAGCTAAGCTCTTGCCTCCTCTTATCTCTGCCTGATAGAAAGATAAACTGGGTGTTCTGACATTCTGGTGCAAGAAACATGGGCTTCATGGGTCATCAAGTTTTTAAAGATACAGTACATGATTTGATGTAAGAAACAGTTGGATATAAGCAGAACGATAGGCATATTTATGTAGCTGTAGTAACATAAATGGAATATCTGGCAGAATCTGCCCTGGGCATCGGTTTTCAGAAGAAGAAAAGATAAAGCCCTGCAGGCTATCAGTCTTGTTTCTGCATTTTTATTCGTCTTACTTCTGTTCCATTTTATCAGTGCTAGCGACCTTCAATCTGGGAGCAAGCTCCTTTCTGTTCTATTCAGCCTGGATTTTTATCAGATAAGAGAAATAATAAAGTTTTCTAAGACTGTCCAGTTGAACTAAATGCTCTTCACTACACTAAGAGTTCTTACCGTTAAGCCATTTAGAGTTGTACTGTGCTGTTCTAAGAGGTGGGATGTTTCCAAGGCTGCGATAAATGGCTGGATCCCGTCCAGAAAAGTCAATGACTGTCGCAGCATACAGTTCTCCCTGGGATGTGATCACAGCTGTTGAGTTGTGCCGGGGGTCGTAAGGGCAGCGAGCTACCCCATTTATTTTTTCAATTATTTTGCTAAGATTTCCTACCTGTATTTAAAAAAAAAAGGAGTCAGAAGATAAAATGAGAATAGTGACCCCTCCCCCCAAAAAAAGCATAGCTGACCAAGCAAAACAGATGTAAAATCTCACTTTACTGTAACTCTGGAAAATGCTATATGCACTCAGGGCAAGAACTATGATAAAAAGAACTTTAATTATCTGCCATGTGCGAAACCGCGCCCACCCCATTGCTGGCAATGGAAAAAAGTTACGATACGTCGCAACACGTCACGTGATGTTGCGTGTTTGGCACCCTTGCTATTGCACACTACATCTGTGCCCTTGCAAAGAGTTAATTATATTTTTATTTTTAAAACATGCACAACCAGGACCTAAGGGGCATGGCAGGGAAAATAGCCCTCCAGATATACTGAACAACTTCCAGCATCATTCATCATTAGCTATTTTGGCTGAAGTAATAGAACACTATAGTTCAGTGATATCTGGAAAGTCCAAGGTTCCCCATCTCTTTTATAAGGATTCTTCGGTAAAGTATTATTGTCCTAAAAACATCTATTCCATTGCTATTTCTGGTTCT
Organism: Crotalus tigris; assembly: GCF_016545835.1. Lineage (NCBI taxonomy): Eukaryota > Metazoa > Chordata > Lepidosauria > Squamata > Viperidae > Crotalus > Crotalus tigris. Next base: position 488,713 of record NW_024100591.1, on the reverse strand, counting down.
CAACTAATTAATTTTCTATACCAGCCCCAGGGTCATGTCTTCATCTTCTCCAAATGGTTCGGTGCATTCTTCTCATCCAAGTTCTCATCTAAAAGACTACAGTTCACCCATTTCAGTTCTTCATTCACACACTGAGGCTGAAGCTCATATTTGATATGGAAGATTTTAGCTAACCCCGGAAATTCCATTAAAAGGATGCATGTTCCTCAGGCAGGGCTCTGAAGAAAGTCCTATTCCTGGAGATGCACTCAATGATTCCAAGTATGAAAGATTGCTTCTGGGGACATACAGAGGGCCTCTGCTAAAGACAGCAGGAATAAGCCAGATCAAGTTACAAAAAGGGACCCTTTAGCTAAGACAGTCCAAAACTGAAGGGCCTTATTGACTATCGCAAAGCTCTGGGTTTACCCAGAAACCACTGGAAGCAAGTTCCAGCAACAGAATTACATGCTTCTTTTATGAAATCCTACATTTTGAATTTAGTTTTTTATTCAGTTTAAATATTTGTCTGACGTATTTTGGACCAAGAGTAGTTTTCAGCATTTTCCAGAGCACTTTGCATGCATAATACAACAGTACAGGCATGACAAACTAATGAATGCAGATTTAGTTCGTAGTAGCAAGTAGAACTGGCATACCTGCTTATATTGCAAAAAAGGTACACCACAGGATACTGGCACCTGGATATTCCAACTACAAACCTGGACTATTCACAACTTTCTAATGTCAATCATTGCAACTAGTCATCTTTGTATTGTAATGTATGCTGCCCTTTGTTATTATTTGTTCTTTGTTCTCTCTTACAGTTGCACCTATTAAATTTAATTAATGCAACACTAACATCGTATCTCATCTCTAATGTGACTTATAAGAAACAGGGCATCCTTTATTATACTTCCACTCTTATTCTCTGGCACATCCTGAAAAGGGAAGGATACAATTTACCTGTCTGCTGGAACACACTGGTGAAAAAGCATTTGTGCCACAAGTGAAAACCTTCTTGCCATAAACAATGAGAACACGAACATAGTTTTGGCATTCCTCCTAAAGCAAAGACAAGAAAAGACACTTTACAGAAAGATGGACAATCTATGCTGACACTTGTTGGGGTTTCGTTCCAAGCAATGGTTGTAACTGATCTGCATCTGGGATCTGCTGTTGATCTGGGAATGAAGCATTCTGAAGAACAGTGTAATTACTTCTATAATTTAGTAATTTCTAGAGGTGTTCTAGCTCTGGAAAAAAAGCTTTTTTTTTTTCAGAATGCCTTGTCCAGAATATCTCCAACTGCTTTTGGTTTGGAGGACTTACTTCCAGTAACCACTTCTGCACCACTGAGGAGCATGCTTTGGGAAGAAATAGAATATTCCAGAGTTCTCTGGCATGCTGTTGCTGCGTTCAAGAATTCTGCATATCTTCTATTTCACACTCCGTTGTAAATATCATGCTACAATAACACAGATGAGAATGCGTCTAAGATTATACCAATTGTCTTTCACTGAGTCTTTCATCTTTTTACTTACTATTTACTTACTATTGCATATTTTAACCGCAGCAAGATTGGCATACGCCCAAAAATGGAAAAGAAAGGAAACCCCCACTGAGGAAGAAATAATAAATAAAATTTTATCCTGTGCTGAAATGGACAGGTTAACTCTAGAGATGAAAAATAAAACTGAAACAGAGTATTATGAAATTTGGAAAAATTTGTACGATTGTTTAGAGATAAGGAGGATTGCTGAGATGATTATCGATTGACTAGTTGATATCATAAGGACTTCTTATTAGTACCTATAATAGGGCACAACTGAAAGATATGTAAATACAATGCTGACGATTGAAAGATGGTTTATCAAAAATTTTACAGATGTTATACGCACAGTTTGTTATACTCTGTCCTGTTAAAAAATCTATTTTAAGTTTCTGTTTTTCTTTCTGTAACATAAGGTAATACTAATAGCACTGTTGAAGCCAGGGAAGTTGAATCATGTCCATTTTTGTTTTTAAAATGTACATTTAATGAAATTTGAAATTTTTTTTTAAAAAAGAATTCTGCATATCTTCTATTTCACACTCCGTTGTAAATATCATGCTACAATAACACAGATGAGAATGCGTCTAAGATTATACCAATTGTCTTTCACTGAGTAAGCATAACTGGAGAAATATAACGATAAATTATAGAGCATAACTTTTAGAAATATATGTGCCATGTTATCTTTAATTGTAAATGATATTAATATTAATGATATCAATCAAGTAAGTGATCAGAGAACACTAAATTCAAGATGGATATATTCAGAATTATGTATTGGACTTTCCCAAGTGGAGAAAAGTAATTAGAAAACATCAAGGTCACTGATTTTTGAGTGTTTGCCTTTCATAAAAAATGAACTTTAAGCCTATTAATCTCCCCCCTCCATTACTTTAAATCTAGTAATCACAAACATTTTTAGAACACACAAGTGTGAAATGACTAGATGTTAAATACCATTCAAAACTTCCCCCACCCCATTTATTTATATTATTTTTAAAAAAGATACATAATATATAGCATGCAGCACACAGAATAAATACAATCTGGTAGATTCAGGTTGCCCTCTTTATTAAGGATTGCAATCACTTGAAGAGAAAGCATTTGCAAGAAACATTGAATTGCACTTAATTCAGACTGCAATGTATGTAAAGCTAGAGTTAAATATAAAACAAATCTTTGCTGTAGCATTTGTTACATATTCAGAATGGAGCAAGCCAGGAAAATTCATTTTCATAAAATTAAGAATCCATTTGCAGTATATTCCTTAAACTGGACTATTGGCAAAGCCATTAGCAAAACTAAAAGCCCCTCTATAGGGGAGAGGGACGGTGAAGAAGTGTAAAATATAAATAAAATAAATAAACATAAATCTGAGACATCACATGATCCAATCACCAAGGGAGGAAAATCACCATATTCCATTCAGTATGATCAGTCTCTTTGTTCAATAGTCTATTTTACAGGAATTTAATAAATCTCCAAATATAGGAACTGCAACACTGGTGAAACTACACAATCAAAAACACTCCAATTACCATGTACAGAGACTTCCTATCCAACCCATAAATTATAGCAGCTTTTATATAAATTTTATTCTCTACCATTTTAGAGAAATTAGCTGGTTGATTAAAAATATGCCTTACTGTTTTTCCCTCTAAGCTTTCCTATAAAGAAATGTCAACAACTTTGATTGCAGCCATACTTTATGGGTCAGAGGTTTTGTTTTCGTCTTGTTTAAATACTTCTACCTTGAAATAACTGTGGTCTCTGACTTCTATTTGTGCAGCTTCTGGGGAAAGGGGTTAAGTTTCATATATATATATATATATATATATATATCTCAATGATGCAATCTTCGATCTCCGGGAAGAGTATACTCCAGTTATTTATTGTTAAAACAACATTTAAAACAATAAAAACAGTTATATACAAGAATTAAAACAACTTAGCTTTCGCTGGTCCTCTGCCAGCGTCCACTCTGAGGGTTAAATGTTGTTTTAACAATAAATAACTGGAGTATACTCTTCCCGTATTTGTATATAGGTCTTTGGTTGTTCTCCCGCATAAAATTGGAAGTGTCTTGGCAACGTTTCGACGAAGTCACATTCGTCATCTTCAGGCTGGTGTTTTTAGCTTCTTGCTTTGAGCAGCAATGTGTGGTCTTAGCTGTTTCTTCCTTTTAACTGCCAGTGGGGGTATGAACTGATTGGGTGGGAGCTTGGCTGTGTTCTGATTGGGTGGAGGTGTGTTCTGAATGGTTAGGGGCTTGGCTGTGCTCTGATTGGCTGGGGGAGTGTTCTGTTTGGTTGTGCTCAGGTTAGTCTGAGTTGCAGAGGGGTTTAAGATTTTGGGGTTAGGGAGTCGTTTGTCAATAAGGGCAGGTTTCCAAATGGCTGGTAGGCGGGAGGTATCATCTCGCTTGTTCATGCTGTGTGGGCGTTTTTCTATCTCGATGGCTTCTCTGATTATTCTGTTATTAAAATGTTCACTTTTGGCAATGGTTCTGGTATTTTTAAAGTCAATTTCATGTCCTGTGGCTTTAAGGTGTTGGACCAGGGAAGATGTTGGTTCCTCTTTTTTGACTGAGTTCTTATGTTCTTCAATGCATGCACTTATTCTTCTGTTGGTTTGTCCGATGTATGTGGTGGGACAAGTGGTGCATGGGATTTCGTATACTCCTTGAGTCATGCACCACTTGTCCCACCACATACATCGGACAAACCAACAGAAGAATAAGTGCACGCATTGAAGAACATAAGAACTCAGTCAAAAAAGAGGAACCAACATCTTCCCTGGTCCAACACCTTAAAGCCACAGGACATGAAATTGACTTTAAAAATACCAGAACCATTGCCAAAAGTGAACATTTTAATAACAGAATAATCAGAGAAGCCATCGAGATAGAAAAACGCCCACACAGCATGAACAAGCGAGATGATACCTCCCGCCTACCAGCCATTTGGAAACCCGCCCTTATTGACAAACGACTCCCTAACACAAAAAATGATACCAGACCCACACTCACAAAAACCACACAGGATGTCACCACCACACATCCACGCAAAAAACAAACCCAAAGCCACACCGATGATGAGGCACGACCACAAACCAGAAGCCAGACCACAGCTGCATCATTAGCCACTTTAAACCCCTCCAATCCATACATGAAGCAAACTGACACCCTCCATGAAGAGGAGGCACGACCACGAACGCGAAGCCAAAAAATAGCAAGGCAGCCCAAAATCTTAAACCCCTCTGCAACTCAGACTAACCTGAGCACAAGCAAACAGAACACTCCCCCAGCCAATCAGAGCACAGCCACCCCCCCAGCCAATCAGAGCACAGCCAAACCCCCAGCCAATCAGAGCACAGCCAAGCCCCTAACCAATCAGAACACACCTCCACCCAATCAGAACACAGCCAAGCTCCCACCCAATCAGTTCATACCCCCACTGGCAGTTAAAAGGAAGAAACAGCTAAGACCACACATTGCTGCTCGAAGCACGAAGCTGAAGATACCAGCCTGAAGATGACGAATGGGACTTCGTCGAAACGTCGCCAAGACACTTCCAATTTTACGCAGGAGAAAACCCGAACAACCAAAGACCTACATACAAATACCCGCGAAAACCTCAGAAAACATATATATTCAGGAAACACAACTTGTTCAAATTATCTTATGTTCAATTTCTCATTATCTGGAGACTGTAAATGGACACCAAAAAGCGATTGCCACTAAAGAACCAGCTATTCCAGAAGGTCAAATACACTGTTTCCAGTTTCCCGCTATAGAAGCTTGCATGATGTGAAACAATTCTTGAAAAACATTATTTGGGGTTTTGTTAATACACAGTCACTCCAAACCATTCTGCAGCAGGCAGAGAAAGATCTTTCACGATTACAGATATCACAACAACTTCCTTTTATTTAGGAAGTGGAAATGATTTCACTGAAACATTAAGGGTTACAGTATGGGCTACATGTGTGGCCCACAAAGTGTCAGATGTCCTTGTTGTTTGGGGATATATTTCATAAAGAAAACTAAGACACTCATTTCAGCAGATAGCAGAATGAGAACTGTCAGAGTTGGCCTGGGGAGCCCATAGAATGAGTGTGTCAAGATCACAGTGTTTCCTTGGAGAGGTTCACATGGTTTACTTTTCATTCCCATTATGTCTTGATCAGACATACAGGGATCAGATCTGAAATTTCTCTCAGCCTGGAAGCAAAGCTTCAATACATTATCTTTCAGAATAAGATAAGCTGTGGTTATTATATACAGAACTAGCAACTGAAGTCATGTCAAACAAAAGTATGTATGCTTGGAGCTGAGTTTTATGATCTCATCTGATTAATTCTCCTCCAAACCCAGTGCAAGTGGAATAACTCATCAGAATCAGGAATGTTTCAGTCTGGTCTTTTCTTCTCTCTGATATCGTCATATGCTCCCTGCAAACCATCTTTTACATTGGCAGAAAATAAAAATGCAACTCTATTAATAATCAACAATAACCAATTTTACTGTCCTCGTGTTCCGCATGTTTGTCCTGTTTAAATAATAACGACTGGTGTATAAAATAAAAAGGCTGATGCTCCATAATATTCTAGAACACTCACTTCTATGAAAACAGATTTAGCCTGGCTTGAGTTTGGACTATCCATAAACAGTTCAAATCTATGACTCAGAATGTACACCGTATACTGTAATATCAGGATCTGACTGTACTTGATTGAAATGCTTACTCAGCTGAGTATAAGCCAACAATACCCATTTAACTTATATACCCAATGTTACTTATGAATCACGATTTGCTGGATAGCCATCAAGATTGTTTTTCCACTTGTGTCTTCTTCAAGGAAAGAGATTTGCAAGAAATATTTAGGCTGCATTGGCATGGAGATACAGATTTTATGAAAACAACAGTTCTTCAAATGTAAAGAATAAATTGGACAGAGATAAAACCCAGAAATTTAGTTTAAAAATCAAACAAAAGTCATGGTCAATTTTCAAAATTAAAAATCTGACTTATTTGGCCCAGACAGTACACATTTAAATAGATCCCTGGGACATAATGGAGCATGGTGAGATATCCCCCACAAATATATATTATATTTTTCAAGCCGATGTATAATTTCATGCATCTGATGAAATTAACTCAAGAGTATTAGAGCATTAGAGCCATGGTGGCGCAGTGGTTTGAATGCAGTATTGCAGGCTAATTCTGCTGACTGCCAATTGTTAGCAGTTCGCCGTTCAATTCTCACCAGCTCAAGGTTGACTCAGTGTTCCATCCTTCCAAGATTGCTAAAATGAGGACCCAGATTGTTGGGGGTAATATGCTGACTCTGTAAACCACTTAGAGAGAGGTGTCAATACTGCTAACATTGGATGTTCTTGCTTTGACAACATATAGAGATGCAGCCTTCTTCTTTCTTATGCTTTACTCTTAGAATTAGATGATAATGGGGGAGGAGGAGGAATGTGATGGGAATTAGTTAGATATAACATTATTGTAATAGTGTGTGAATTCAAGGCTCTTGAAATAAGAAATGATAAGAAATGGCAGGTTTAGAACAGGAGAGAAAGTCTGCATTTCAAACTAATTGGAGAATGTGATTTATGACTGTTAATTAGAGGAGGGAATTGTATTTTGATACTATGTGCTAAGGGGAGGGGAATCCAGATTTTGGCATTGCTTATATATATGCCGATGCTATGCTACTCGAATAAAGATTCTTTAAGGTAAACAATGCCTCAAAGTACTTTGACGAGTTTCATCTGTCGGAACCATGGCATAAGCACTATGAAGCAGTATATAAGTCTAAGTGCTATTGCTATATGTATTAATAAGTTGGCTGGTCTTTGGACTACCATAAAAATTTGTCATTTTTTTCTTCTGCCGAGTTACACTAATTTTAAATTTTCTTCTGTAAATAATACACTTTGTAAATTATCAGCACTCGATTTATTGGAGAACCCCACTGCAAATAGGACCTCAATAAAACATAATTAAGAATTGCAAGATACTTCTTCACCATTGCCTATTTACCTAATAATAAGAAAACTAACAAGATACTTAGAAAACTGTCTTATGCCCTTTGGACCTCTGAACCATGTAGTTCAGTACTGTCTGATGGCTCATCAGGACTTTAGAAAGATGTATTAAGAAGCAGATAATGGAGATTTAGTTTTTTACTTTGTTCTCTCCAAAAGAAAATATAACAAACTGCTGTTCTCATCGTTGTTCATTCTAGAGACAGTCAACTAGAGAACACTGTCTTTTAAGAATGAACCACCGCATATCATTCTAACATCCTAATAAATATCAACTAATTCCTAGGAGCAGAATGATGTCATTGAGCTGGGGGCTTGGATTCAGTTTTCACTTCCAGTAGAGTCTGGTCAGTGTAAGGGTGGCTAAATAAGGATCCTATCTTTGGGTCCAATGCTACATTTTCTGTTCTATAGGTTCCTTTGTGGCATTCAAGAATTCAACAGAGTATAGATGCCTAATTAGTAGGACATTGGTTGAGGAAGAAATTAGAATGTCATTGCCACTCTGGTTGACAATCCATAGACAAATGACACTTATTAATTCAGATACTGGTACTACATTTTTAGACCAGATGTACTAAGTGCTCATAGCTCATCCAAGCAAACTTCTTAGCTTTCTAGGACATTGCACTGCTGCCTTGATTGCTGCAACTGTATATAAGGGTGACAAACTAAAATGGTGATTATGTTTCTTGAGAAAAGAGATAGTCATGAGTTCCATGCTGGAGTTGCAGGGTTTGGGATGATGGCACTTTCAGTGGGATTTTGGGGCTGGCAGTTTCAGATCAGATACCATTAAGGGTTTTCTAGCAACATCTCTGAAAGAAGCAGAAGTAGCAGTGGTATACATAGAGAATTGTATGTCAAAACAGGAAAGATGGTAGTTGCAGCATTTTGAGTGACACTACATGCAATGCCAAGGCACATACAAAGAAGGCTGGGCTTGAATTGCAGTACTATGATCACCATCTTATGATCAATGTATATTACCGAGCCTAATCTCCAGAGTTACTTAGAAGTCTAGCTGTGTCTAAGAATTGAGGAAATAGACTATGTTCCGATGTCTTTTCAAAGGAAATTTATTCAGGAATAAAGAGACAATTTTAATATATTTACTGCTGTCTGTCCTAATTTTCTTTTGGGTATCTTGCAGGCTGGAAAAAAACACTGTTATTAACATGTTCTCAGATATTTATATTTATTTCTTCAGATAAACAATTTTATTAATCAGTTTTGTGCAACTTGCAGAAGATACAAAATAATTCATCACTTTTTTTTCTTCTTCTATTTTGTTTTTGCTTTATTGCTGAAGTTTACGTGCAGTTTTTTTTTTAGGAAGACAGAGAATATGGGCTGTATTCCACCTTGATAAAATAAGGACCGAAACAAAAACTAAGAAGTAATTGACTTATTTTGACTTGCTCAGGCAGAGGAAATTTTGCTTTGTTGTCATTCTGTTGGGCCAACTCTGCCTTGAAAGAATTCAATCTTAGCCACTGAGCTTTTGGGAGTGGTAAAGTGGTTTTGAATTTGGGGTGCAAGTTGCTGAAAATTTTCCCCTTCATGTTAACTTATAAACCAGGCATCTGATTTTTAACGAGGAAAGATCCAAGAGGCTTGGAGCAGAAGCATTGGTAATATGTCCAGCAGAGGATCCATTCATGTGCCAACTAGGGGGGAGATGCTATGCCATTCAATTTCAAATGGCTCATTTCATGGAAACAAAGGCATAGGTCACAGATTTTATTCAAATCAAGGAACTGTATTCGGTGAACCTTGTAACTTTTCTGAACCAGAATTGAAACACTAGACAAGGAATTGGTTGGACGGCCACCATGGTGATTTAAATCCAAAATCATCAAAACAATTCAAAAATGAAAATTAGAATATTTCGGACATGTGATGCGACACCCAGAAAAATACGGCATACTCCTTTTAATCCTCCAGGGAAAGATTGAAGGCAAACGAGGTCCAGGCAGAAGAAGAACATCGTGGCTTCAAAATCTAAGGGACTGGTTTGGACAAAACTCAGCAGCACTTTTTCGTGCGGGTCCTGATAAAAACAGGATTGCCAATATGATCATCAATGTCCAATAACGGATGTGGCACAAGAAGAAGAAAAAATTAACTCTGAATCAGAAATATGTACTTATCCCTACAAGTAGATTTTGCTAGCACCCATCTATCCCACAGAAATCCATTGTTTTTAGTCTGCTACAAAAAATTGAGATTAACTTTAATTTACATGAAAACACTCCTAAAAAACTATAAACCAGAATCTGAAAATGTACCACTAGAAAGTAACAAATATTATTTACCTTTTTGTTATAATATTATCCTTTTAAACATCTTGTACCACAATTTTTCAGGTGAAAATTCCCCATAAACAATTACATGAAATCATTAATGTTAATGATGGGAGTCTTCATACGTATGGAGAAGTAGATAAGAGACTTACCTCAGTTTTTCCTTTACTTTGACACGATCTCCTGGTGTCTTCATCTGAGCCCCATTCCGTTGCCTAGGGAACCAAAACAGAACCATGATCTTTGGGGTCAAGTCTCCTTTGGAGTCATTTAAAAGTGAGCCATGCAGGCCAGTTTGCAGCAGATCCTGTGATCTTGCTTTGTTATGTTCTCTTGTGAAGTACAAAGGAAAGGCAGCAGAGGAGAGACCAACCCTCTAGGGACCAAGGTAACAAATGTAGGAATACAGGAAAAAGAATTATTACATTTTCATATAAATGTAATACCATACAGATAAATATTGATTAACAACCGTAATTGGGACTGGAACTTCCATTGCTAAGCAACAAGTTCACAACGTGCAATGTCATGTGCCCACATTGCTTAGTGACTGCAATCTGGCAGTCCCCATTGCTAGTCCAGGGGTCATTAAGTGACTGCCATTTATTTTTATTTGAACAAATGAGAATCATAATCATAAATCTCTTCCATATGACATCTATCTCAACTCTCAACCAAATCCACTGTTGACTCATATTCAGTTAGCAAAAATAACTGCAACTGAGTTTTATGAAGTTATACACCAATTAATTTCAATAATTTTAGATTTGAAAAAATCCTAATGATGTATATTGCTTAATACAGATTGTATCTCACAGACAGAACCTGATAAAACAAACCCGATCATTACAATCACTATATTCCTCAATTATTTGGGGATATATCTACCATCTCCTGAATGTTGCAGCTTGCAACACCGATTACATTTACTAGACTGACTTTTAAAATAAAATAAAATAAAAAAGCTTATGGCTAAATTCATTTCAAAATTTTCAAGCATCGCAGGATAGTAAATCAGGAGCTCTTTTCACTTTGACCTAAAAACCCCATATAAGGTATTCCAAGCTAAGAAGAAATGACAGACCAAAGTCATTCAATTAAATAAGTGATGCTAGTTTCCCCAGACTTGTACCCATGACTTGTTACGCTAAAGCAATTTTTTGACCCATCCCACACAATACTATAACTTCTGGTTATTTTTATGGCAAAATAATTATTACTTTCAACAAAACTATTTAGAAATTATGAAGTAGGAAAATAATTAGCTGAATAATCAAGAATTTGTTTCATAATTAAAATGCATGACTGCATATAATAATCTCAAAGGGAGATCAGAAAAATTAAAAGGAAAAAAGTGCTGATTGAAAACATATAAATTTTTTAAAATTGTATCTGTGCATGGTTGTGTGTATATATTTTCCCCACCCCACCAAAAGCCAATTTGGCATCTTTGGGCCTCTTAGCTCTAGGTAGAAGGCAATGGCAAACCATTTCCAAAAATGTGGCCAAGAAAACTTCATGGCTTGTCTAGGCCAGGGGTATCAAACTGTTGGCCTGTGGGCTGGTTGGATCCTATGGAGGCCGCGCCCACCCCAGCTCTGGCAATGCAAAAAAAGTCATGATATGTCGCAACATGTCACGTGACGTGGTGAATTTGACACCCATGGTCTAGACAGTTGCCAGGAGTCAAAGGTTACTTGCAACATTTATTCCAAATTATGAACTTTCTTTGCATATATTTCTCTCCATTTATTATTTGCCACATACAGAGGTACATTGAAAACTGCTCACTGCTCACTCAGCAGCAATACTTATTATTGAAATAGACTGAAATACCCAACTTGGTACACAGTTGAATGAACTTTCTACCAATGCTTTAAATAACTTTGTCAACCAAAAAAAAGTCTGGAAACTCATCTCTTAAAGAGCCATAAGATAAAATCTGCAATTATGAGAAATTCTGAATAAGGCAGATAAATGGCCAACAGTCTGGATTCACCTTTATATGATCTGAAAGTAGAACCACAATCAATAACAATCATTCATTCAGTGACCATTCAAAGTTGCAACAACACCAAATGAGGAAACTTGTGGCCGATTCTCAGAGTTATGGCTGTCCCAGCACTTTCTGTCATGTGATCACCACTATGAACCATGGTGGCGCAATGGTTAGAATACAGTACTGCAGGCTACTTCTGCTGACTGCCAGCTGCCTGCAGTTCGGCAATTTGATTCTCACCGGCTCAAGGTTGACTCCGCTTTCCATCCTTCCAAGGTCGGTAAAATGAGGACCCAGATTGTTAGGGGCAATATGCTGTCTCTGTAAATTGCTCAGAGAGGGCTGTAAAGCACTGTGAAGCGGTATATAAGTGCTATTGCTATTTATAAACTTTACTGCTGGCTTCTGACAAGCAAAGTCATTGGGGAAGCCAGCAGGAGATTGCAAATGGCGATCATGTGACTACACACCTAACAGCTGTGTGGGATTTACCTAATGACTCCAACTGGAATTGATGGAACAACTGTCATAACTTGGCAGTCATGTGACATCATCTTTACAACTACATCATTTACTGTCAGAGTACTTAACCACAATTACTGCCATTATCCAAGGACTATCTGTAATATTAAGAGTGTCAAATTATTAATGAGATTTAAAAAATGTAAAAATTTGTCCCAGTCTTATAAAACCAGAATTCTGTCATCCATGTTAGAAGAACTGAAATAAGCTTAAGAGCATCAACTGCAATGCTCTGTTCTATATTCACCATAGGGATTCTGCTCTACAGTCACCATAGGGATTCAGATGCCACTAATGGAACTTCATAATGACTGTTTAGAGCTTTATGAGCAACACATTAATGAGTACAACCATTATATAGGCCTAGTGAGAGGAACTTCCCCAGTCATTCTGATCCTAGGAAAAGACACCAACAGTTGGCATGAACATCTCAAGGATAAGTTCAAGATAACATACCAAGTGTTTAGATTAAATCATTCCATGGAACATCTTCAACTGTTAATTAATTATTTAAAAACAGCATAAATCCCTCCTGAGGGACAAATAGAGCCACAAAGAAAGAGTGGCAAGGGCTGATTAAGTTAGTTACAGAAAGAAACTCCCTCCTCTTCTGGAAAATCATTGCTCCAATTTTTTAGGGAAATCTTGAACAAATCCTGTTTATCAAGTCCCAGGACAAGTTTGGCAAAAATTGGCTGCCAAATTCAGGCGATCACTCACAATGAACTTGTTCCTGACAGTCTTCTGGCCACCAATTTCTTCTGAAGTGGTCAAATGGATTGCCTTGCCTTGCCCCGCAGCAATGGCACCCCTACCCTGTCCCCTGCCTCACCCCGCAGGACGAGCCTCCTGGCCACCACACCACCTTCCAGAGACCCCCTGGATCTCCCCCAACCCTGCCCAACCCCCACAGGCATCTCCCCCACAAGCAACATCCAGGTGGCCATGCCCACCTCAGCCATGCCCACCCAGCCTGCCATGACCACTGCAGCCACATGTCCTCACCCCTCTGAAGGGCACCACAATTCTGATGCGGCCCTGGCACTTTGCGATAAATAAGTGGGTTTTTGGTTGCAGTTTGGGTACTCGGTCTCTAAAAGGTTCACCATCACTGGGTTACGGGATCCATAATAATGGATAATAATCCAGAATAGTCAGAATAAGCTGACTATAAATTACCACCAATCAAAAATATCGGTAATCCCAAGAAAACCAAAGAACTCAGATAATTAAATAGTAATAGAATTGAATATAACTAGTTCTTGCTTAATGACCAGTCGATTAGCAACTGCTCGAAATTATGATGGACCCATCAAAACCTAGTTACAGCCACATTCAAACACTTTGCAACTTTGTTCACTTTTACAGCTGGCTGAAGTGTTCTGTGGTCATAGCAACATAATTTATTCTATAGTTTGCCAGTTTTTAGCCTTCGGGGATTGTTTCTGGCAAAATACACCCACAGGAATAGATTCATTTAAAAGTTTCTGGCAAAATACACCCACAGGAATGCTTAATGATGGTCATTAAAAAGTCATAAAATCTGGGCATGTGGGTGTCTCGACTTATGACAACATGACTTTTATGGAAATTCCAGGCTCCATTATGGTTGTATGTTGAATACAACCTGTATAGGTAAACCTTGCTAAACAACTGCCTTGCTTACTGTCTGTTTGAAGTCATGACTGCACTGAAAAAGTCATTAGTCTTGCATTTATGACTACCCAGCATCCAGCATCCCACAGTCAATAATCACCATTTATTTGCTTTACAACCAACTTTTAAATATTTGGGTGTGGTCTTTCATGCACGGGGGGACTTGGAAAGCCCTCCAGAAGTACATTGTCCAAGCAGCTTCAAAATCCCCAGAGGTTCTTTTATACCAAAGGGAGGGACCAAATGCAAGGCTAAATCTCTCTCAAGTTGAAGAAGGATTTCTTCAGAGCCAGACACCATGGACCATCATTGGCATTATTACAAGACAAATGTATCAAAATTCCACTAATAGAATGCACCTTCTCTGGGGAAATAGAAACTGTCCAACATGTGCTACTTCTCGGTGATTTCTACAAAGATCCGCACAAGAATTAAGTATTATCCTTGCTGCAATGCCTCCCAGGAATGACAGAAGCTTATTATGCCAATGTTCTTCTCTGAGAGTCCAGTCATGCTTTCACTAATACAATAAACCAAATTTTGCAGGGCTGCAGTGAAAACACATCAATTTATACAAAACTGATAAAGGTTTTCCCCGAAGACCCATTTTATTCATTTTATTTTTCTTGTTTTATTCTTTTTGATTGTGCTAATCTTTTATTGTATTGCTACAAATTTCAATTTGATGCTGTTTATCATTCATCTCATTCTAGGATATCTATACTACTCAGGAAGCTCTCCCTGGCATAGGGATTTGCAACTCCATCATTATCACACATTCACACAAACACACACACACACACCAACACACACAATCGCGCACATCTTAAAGACTATGTCTGGCAGGTATGCCTTGTTTATAAAACAATATCTGCCCCCTGTGCAAAAATTCCATGAAAAATACAAAACAATTCCAAAATAGTGTATTAATTTTTCGAATTCTTAAATTTGTATCCTAAGTATGAGCATCCAGAAAATTTGAAAGCATGCATTTCATAATGAATCAAATGCTTACTGTGGCATTAATAAAAATATGGCAGTAATCATTAACATTGGGGTGCAATGGCTCAGCGGTTAAAGAAGCTAAGTGTGTCAGTAGGGAGAACTGACAGCCCTAGTTTGAGACCCAAACTCTGCACAACGGGGTGAACTCCCATTACTGTCCACCTAGCAGAGTTTGAAAGCATGCAAATGCAAGTAGATTAATAGGTACCACTATGGTGGGAAGGTAATTGCTTTCCGGGGCCTTTGGCATATAGCCATGCTGGCCACATGACCATGGAAATTGTCTCTGGACAACGCTGGGTCCCTTGGCTAAGAAACGGAGATGAACATTATGCTCTAGAGTCGGACATGACTGACAGAGAAACCTTTACCTTCTAATCATTTACAATCATAGGTTTCCTTAAATTTCATAATTTTACCACCTATTAACAAAATTCTTGCCGCTTAAGCTTGCCCACATAAGTTCTAATGAAATTAAGATCCATTGGAAGGATTTTTAACTTCAGAGCACGAGTAGATTTACAAGGTGGGTACCCCAGCCCTAGATCACTAAATCTAAGCCTTCAATCTTTAAAGCATTTAATGATCAACAAAGATCATGTCTTATCGAACAGTGTTTAGATCCCAGTTTTTTCTAGAAGAGGGAATATCTGATGAACCAGATCAAATTGGTAAAAGGTATTGAATGTTATCTGAGGAATCAACACGATCCAAGAGTATTTCCTAACCCAACATAGGGATCATAACTCAACTAAGCATAAGTTCTATACCAGTGCTTCAAGTGGCAGAATACCCAAAGGAAGTTAAAGTCCTCCTCGTTTTGATAGCATTCATTTGATTGCCCAATCCTTGCTACTTTGATTTGAATAGGAATGTAGCTGCCTTGACTTGGTTTACTCCAGAAAGATAGCCTCTGGTTCAGTGAGAGAGTTGGAGGAAGGCTGAGAAAGCTTGAGCATAATGAGTCTCTCCAACTGGGCACTCAACATTAGTAAAGCACTGATTTTTCCAAACAGATTTTATGATTAAAATACTGGATAGAGAAGCCCACTGACACTATATTCTGGAAAGAAAAATTTTTCCCCCAGTTTAAATAGGGCAATGTTCACTGCCTTGAGTTATTTATAAAAATAATAAAGGTGGTATAAAAGTAAAATAAATAAAATACAATGACCATCTCCTGCTATATTGAAGAGCTCAAAAGTCCAATATATTCTCATTCATAGATACAAAAGGAAAAGAAGGCAAAATATTAGATTTTCCTAAGAGTCATATCTGTTGCCAGCAAACTATGATATACTTTAAATTTGGATCAATTTTTGACAAGCTAAAAGGAAGAAAAAAAAACCAAGAAAAACTGAAACTAACAACTTCTAGACATGAGATGGTTTCTTTTCTCATTCAAGAAACACCCAGGAGCTACACTTTCCATTACTAACCCATTTTAGTTTGACAGAATTTGACAAAGCAAACTGAAACAAGGGGAAAAATAATACTTTGAACAATCAATACAATTCAGAAGACAAATACTTTTTCGCCTCTCTGGGAGCTGTACCAATGAAAGTAAGACAACTTCTATAGGGGAGAAAATCATTTTTCACATACCACGATTCATGTCAGAGAGAAGTATTCCTAAAACTGTGTCTGAGCAACACTGCCATTCCATTCCTCTAACCTAACAAGCAATCCAGTGTGAATCTGATGACAATAGAAACCCTTGACAACGGGGAAAATTATGGGAACATGTTGCTGGTGACTGCTCCATTACTCAGTTCAATTTTAATTACAGTCAAGGGGACAATTAAGTCAAAAAGAAGCGCAAGCTATGTTTTACTACGCCTCAGCACATGCCTGGAGTATGTTGTAAGGGAAATAGCCAAAGGGTAAGAAACGCCAGGACTCAATAAGAATATCAATTCTCTTGGGAAAAAAGACCCAATGAGCATTGACCATAACAATGACCTAGCAAACACGGCACAATTGCCCAAATCTCTTTCTCCACACAATGTAGTACTGAGATACGGTCAGTTTTTATCTAGATGTTTCTCACAGAAACATAACCTTCCTTCATTTAACTTATTTCCTTGTTCCTGTCTTGTTTCTTTTCTGCATTTTAGTATCTTTTAAGTTCCTCCGAGAGACCATTTTAAAACTAGTATATATCTTTTATAGATTCTACTAGATCTACTGAACCTCGACAACCCATTATATAATAAAACTTTTAACACTCTCATTTTCACATATTCAAAGGACTTAAAGATCTTGTTACGCCCCTGAGAATTTCATCCTGAAATACATGTTTCCAGTTGCTATGTCTACAGAAATATTCCTTTTTAAAAAAAATGACATTGATCCTATTACCACTGCAACCAACCAATGTCTGCTTATTTAATACTAACAAGATATCTTGCTTACTTAATGGTAAAGCTGTATTACTCGAACAGGATACTCAACAGTCCACCTCATTCCATTCCAAGTAGGACGAACAGGCTAAACTGAAGAAAAGGACTCAAAGAGTGAGAATTTGTGCTTAGAAAAATAAAATGGTATTACATGGGGGTCAGAAGAATTTAAATAGTAAAAGACAAGAAAATTCAGAATTGTACAATTCTTGCCTAAATGGCTAAGCCTTGACCATTCTGAAACGAGAGACAAAAAAACCCAATCAAGCTTTATACAATTTAATTATGCATATATATCCATTAACATTTATATATTAATAGATCTTTTCAAGGCAGTTCATAATATATTTAAAGTAAAAGAGAAAATTGGGTTTTTCAATTCTTCACTTCTTCAAAATTTATAGATGCTTTGTTTTTCTTTGCAGTTTCTTGTAACAAACACAAACTGCAGCAGGGTGGGAGAGGATAAGATAATTACAAGTTATGTTAGATGATTCAGTATATATATTTTAGTTAAAATAATATAATTAATATCTTATGTAGGAAATTAAATTGCAAACCATGACTCGTGCTTTAAAACCAGAGATTATATAGTGATTTGTGAAACTTTGGATTCTATCAATGTAAAGGTCAGCTGCCAGAATCTTGAGCTGGTTTAGACTTTTCCATCTTTGACAGACAACTGAAATGACTTGATCTCAACCTTTGTCACAATATCTTCAAGGTCCTCCTTCAACCAAAATGCCAGTTATACTTTGGGTTATTTTCTCTTACATAGTGTTGTCAACAAGCTGTCATTCAATATAGCCTTTATAAGAATGTAATAGTAAAGACAGAAGCCTTGATTGAAATGTCACAGACACCAAACAGGCTACCAAAGAAACTCCTTTAGGCTAGAATGAAATCCTGTATGCTAAACATTATATTGAAAATGTAAGTCACTGTTCATGGATACATTTCTGTTTGCTTCATTAATAATTTCTTTTACATAGGAAGTGCAAGGACTGAAGGATAAAATCAAAAGAAATAGTGAAGACATAAGGAAAAGAAGGTGGCATTATGTGTGAAGGGAATAGGCAGTGTACAGAAATCTAGGAATATAGAGTATAAGGCAGCCATTCTAGAGTACATGAGTAAAATACAGGGAAATGATATTATTGTGAGAGTGTGCTGTAGGTTCCAAGCTAAGCAGAAGTTCTCATCCTTCTAAGACCAGATTATAAAATTCAAGTTACCTGAAGACCAACTGAAGCCAAAATTGAAAAGTTCCCAAAATTCTAAGGAGGTCTGTTTTATTTTCCAGAAGGTGACTAGAGACAAAATAATGAGCCAACCAATTAATAAGGAAAGAACTCTTTCAAAAGTTTGAAATAATAGTAAGCTGGGGGTAGGGTCAGGAGTGACAATGTCATCTTGGATTTTAAACTATTACAGAAGGAGCATAGGCCCTGAATACCAAATTTTGGTAAGCGAATAGAGGTACTAGGTAGGATCCATGGATAAGAATCCTCAGATCAAAGAAAATACAGGAGAGTTGGAAACTTTTCAAGTTAAGAAAATCATTGTCAACACATACAGTTTTTGACAGAACTAAAAATGAACAGAAACATGCACAGGAAATGAAAGGTTAGGTTTATTCATCAAGGAAGAATACAGCAAGTATCTGAAAGCAGAAATGATAAAAGCACAAAAGAAACTTGGACTCAAAAAGCTAAAAACAACAAGGAGAATTTATTTGGACTTATTAATAAGAAGAGGAAGAAAAAAAGACCTCCTGTTTGGAAAAGATGACAGTGTGGTATCAAGTGGTAGGTAACAGATGATAATAGGAGAGGGGAGAAGTATTTGTACGCTGTTTTGTTTCATTCTTCTCCTGAAATGCAAAATGAACCTAAGCAGAATGCCAGACATAAAGAGTATGGCAATTCGAGGTAAATATAGGATTAACTAAGCAATTCCAAAATATGATCAATGAGCTTAAACCTCCAGTACTAGATATTTGAGAGAGTTGAAGGAACTTGTGGATTCTATCTGAGAGACCCTTTCTTTGAGAAACCATGGAGGATGGAAATGCTGCTAAAGGAATAGAAAGGGATGTAAAGGAAAGTAGAGATAACCCTAATGAAGGCAGGAACCTGTCAAGAGAGGGAAAATGGCATCTCAGTACTGGGAAAATGTCAACCATGACAAAGACCCTCTGAGTGGTGTTAACATAGGGCTGAATGAAATTTTGACAGCCTTTTAAGATTCTGTTATTATACCCAACAACAATAAAGTACCATTCTTGGAATCTTTGCAGTGTCTGTTTTGTGTCTTGTCCTATCTGGAACAGGTAGAACAAGCTAATAGCTCTTAATTATTTATTTTTTTGTTTGTATTTTTAAACCCTGGATTTACAAAACATTAAAAACCTTTTATGAACTAAATTAAAATTCAGACAGCTGAATAAAATAAGCAGGTGGAGCAGAACTCTTTGAATTAAAATATATATTTATACTAGCAAGATCAGAAGTGAGGAGGTGATAAGCCGCCTGGGAAATCATCAAAGCAATTAAAAAACGAAAATTAGAATATTTTGGACATGTGATGCGACACCCAGAAAAATATGGCATACTCCATTTAAACTCCAGGGAAAGATTGAAGGCAAACGAGGTCCAGGCAGAAGAAGAACATCATGGCTTCAAAATCTAAGGGACTGGTTTGGACAAAACTCAGCAGCGCTTTTTCGTGCAGCTGCTGATAAAAACAGGATCGCCAACATGACCGCCAATGTCCAATAACGGATGAGGCACAAGAAGAAGAAGAATTTATATTAGAAGCACAACACTACTTTCTGTTCTGGGTTCTCTTGAATCCAAAAAAAATCACAATTAATGTTTGGGGTTTGCTTTATATAAGTCAGAATAAGCAAGAAAACCTATCTGCTGATCTCATCTTAATCTGATTTTGAACATCGCTAAGAGTCTCTTAATTTTCAAAAAAAGGATAGAGCAAGGATACAGTGGCAAATTTTATGTCAGAACAACTTACATTTCTAAGCTAAAAAAGCCTAGTTTCAGTTCCTGATTTTTTTAAATTACAAGGTTACCCATTCTTGCTTATGTTAAATATGTATTTGCGCACAGGCTGTTAGTAGGCTTTAACAAAGTTTGGAAGAAAACTGTTCTCTCTTCCTCTAAGAATCTGAATGGGTGGATAAATGTATTCATGTTTCTGCCTAATCCTGTGTGCTTTCTTTAAGATGCTCAGCTAAATGGGAGGAATGAAACATATTGTATGAATTTGGGAACACTCCTACAGCGGGCTTCTTAGGTTATGCATTCTTCTTTTCAGTCAATCCACAGTAAATGCATACAAAAAGCTTAAGATTAACAGGGCATGTTAATTCTATGCTTGTCTGAGTTAGGAAATTCAGAATACTGGTTGCCAGCATCATCAGCTTGTAATGAGTTATGTATGCGTGAGGGAGGACAGGAGGTGGAGTAATATGACAGCAACTGAACAGGAGACTGGCAAAGTATCTGCTCTTCTTTATGGCTTCCTTTTCAACACATTGCACTATAAACATAAATGGAGGGGGGAGAAATTTTATCTCTATCAGTGAGCTACAACAAAGCATAGTTTCCAATACTTGATTCAAAACATAAATATCCATCTTCCACTAGATTAGTCTTTTCAAATGTGTTCATTTCTCACTATTGACTCGTTTTTGATATTGAGCTGATTATTTCTTTGACATCTCTTAGAACAACCTTCTGTTATGTGGATTGAATTTCTGGCAAGTCACATAGGGAGTATCCACTTGAATACAGTTCCACCAGTTGGCAGGATTTGGGGAAATTAATTATATTAATTCAAAGTATTCAGAGATAAGATCCCTGTTGCTCTAAGTTGGATCCCCCAAAAAGGACATAGATAGGATACCTGGGGGATGCCAAAATCCCTAGCAGGCAGAGGTCAGCATGTCATTTGAGAATTTATAGCAGAACTCTGAAATCTTTTGGCAGAAAGAAGTGCCTAGATTGTTTATGCGTATATATAATTTTTATGTATAAAACATAATTTTTCCAAGATATTATAAAACATTTGTAAAGATTTTTATTCAACAGGGTAATTAATAAGAACAGCAAGAATAACAACATTTAAATTAT
Source organism: Crotalus tigris (assembly GCF_016545835.1). Taxonomy (NCBI): domain Eukaryota; kingdom Metazoa; phylum Chordata; class Lepidosauria; order Squamata; family Viperidae; genus Crotalus; species Crotalus tigris. Next base: position 467,080 of record NW_024100591.1, on the reverse strand, counting down.
TCAGGATTTAATTGCTGCAATTATGAGCTTCTGTCATACAGAACTTTATCTTCACCTGTGGGTATGGTAGGTCTCTCTGTAGGTAAATGATTGTTGGAAAATTGTGGTCCATAATTTTTTCTCCAAATCATATGGAAACTAAGATTGAATTAAAATTCCTACCTGCATGTATGGAGGGAACAAAAATTTTGCACTTCCCACAGAGACCAGCCATTAAGATTTTGGAACTATTTTTTGTTGTATTGTCTGTGCTTTCTGTGAACACCTAGAATACATGAGTATCGTGCATATGTAAAATATATTATCATCTAGAAAAGACATCTAACATTATGTAACTGTAGGAAAAACTTTCAAATGTTCAAAAATATATTTGGCTTCAATTTTCACTTAATGTAAATTAAAAGTATGTGTCCTCAAGTATTCAAGCTTTCAATATCATGACCAAAATTGCCACCCTACGCACCCTTAATAGGTGTGAGTTTAAATTTCATTTCAAGTACAATGTCCAATTCTGACTATTTTAAGGATGACTCAAATAGGCTGACATAAGTAGAAATAAACAAGAACCAAGGAAAGAGAAGTATATTTAGCTTTGGAAAAAAAGACTGAGGTAGAACAAGAAGCAATGGTCCTTTGCTACAGAACTGTTCAATAATTCCTCAACATTAAGGAAAACTTCCTAACAGTCAGAGAGTTCAACCAGGAAATCAATAACTTGGGGCAAGAGTTCTCAAGCTGTGAGTTGTGACTTTCCAAGAAGGTCAGATGCAACTGTGGGGAGGATGGTGCAAATTTTGTCTAAAGCTTGAAAGACCTGTGCAGATAAAAATTTTTCATTTTGGTTTACCTTGGCAAGGTCAATGAGTGCTTCTGCAAGCAGAGCAAGGAATAAGGTCCAGAGTGAGTCTTGAGAGGGAACTACTCTTGGTATTCAACAGCTTTGAAACTCATTGAATTTAGTACTCAACAAATTTTGATGCGGAAATTTTATCCCTGTACTCATCGTTTGTTTGATACTCAATGCACAAGCTAGAATTTGTCAGTGTCGGTTGCCTTGTGACCCACTACATTATTCCTTATAGGAAAAAAATGATTGTTAATCATCATTTTTAGTACTCATCACGCCTCTTGGAACCAATTAACAATGAGTAACTAGGTACCATTGTAACTGGGTCTAGCCATATAACAAACCTATCTGAAAATGGCTACCCACAGAGTGATGTCATATGTAGCAGTATATCTGAAATCATTGGAGTATCTATAGAGATGGTATATCTTAATGACAATAGTATTTTTAATGTCAATTGTAAATGTTTAGCCTTTCAAAACAGGAAAAAAATTCTGCAGTGGAGGTGGAAGAGAAAAGCCCAAGATGGCTAATGTGAGAATACTGCAGATAATACTAAGTCTAGAAACTAGGATGAAGCTTATATACTACTGTTTGGTCAGTATTTATTTCTGGCTCACTCCTAACCATAATAAACATTTTAGTTGTGTTCATGAAGACCATCATAGACATTCACCTGTCATTTTAGGGGGTTGCAAAACTGCAAAGTTTGAGAAGCCTGACTTAGGGGATAGCTGGAGTATTCTGCACTAAGAAAAAGAAGCTAGACTTTTATGACCTAAACAGCCCCTTCAATTTTGTATTACGAATCTATGGAGAAAATAAATTAAATTTGGCATAATATATTTGAAATGAAACAAAATGTTGATCATCATGTTCATTGCATGATTTGAAATAACAATAAACTTTTTTTTCTTCTCAATAATATAGGATCTTAATTAAATGATACTTCTATAAGAAAATTGTTGTATCTAAAAAGAAACGATATGCTTAAAACATGTTGTTTTGTTGAGTCCAAAAATATCGCAAGAAACCCAGCAAAACTAAAAGAGCAAAAATACAGGTAGTTCTCAACATATGACTGGTCACTTAAGAGCGATGTGTAATGTGTCCAATTAAGGAACCACCAAGATCATTTCCACCCACACTGACAGAGCAAGCCATTATAGTAGTATATAAAATGAGAGCAAACCTCATTCCTTATCAGCGCTGCTGATGTTACCTAGTTTGGTAATGAAATGTCTGTAAGAAAACAACCAAGCTCAGAGAGCACCAAGGATCCCACACTTCAACTCTGAGCTACAAATATTATCTTCTATTGGCACTGTTGTGTAAATCAGAACAGTTATATTTTTCTAAAATAATTGTTAATGAATCAGAAATGAAACATTTATGTGCCTAGGACAGGCTGTCATTCTACATAACTTGCTTCGTGTATCACAATTATATATAATTAGTCAAAACTTAAAGGAATAAAACATTGCATTTTGATTGTGATAGGAAACAATGAGTAAAATCTGGATAAGTTAGGAGTGATTATACAGCTTTTAGATTATTGTTTCTGAAATCCCAAACAGACTATTCCTTTCTGTTCTAAGTGAGTCAGTTTAGAAGCTGCTCTGCAAGATGAGTGAGGCTGAACTTTTCATGAGCATCTGCTCCACATTTCTCTTTGCCCTATTGCAAATTCCAGTAGCTCTGGAATGGGGGAATATGTGGTCTTTCAGTGTGGCTGTTGAACTAAAACCAATGATCACAAATGCTGGGAGTTACAGATCAGAAACAACATGAGGGCCCCTGTTCCCCACACACAATAACTGCATTATGCTGCAGATTCAGTAATGAGAAGATACAAAGATACATATAAGTCTATTCCACTTAACCTGCTGCTTTCAATTAATCCTTAAAAATACTCTATAATTTTGCTTTCCATGGAAGCATGTACTGCATTGCACGGATATGACTGAATTATGCCCAATTATTTTTTAAAACTAAAATTCTGGTTTAAAAATTAATTCTGCCATCTTACTTTTTACTCTGTTGTGATTATGTATGAGTATATTCTAAACTAGAATTTTGAATATATTTTCTAGGCATAAAAATGAATATACTTAGTGTCTAAAGCATTTAAAAATAGAAATTGGTTTGGTGCCACTACAAATGAAAGCTTGGCTTTGGGTTGAGATTCTTGGAGGACATTTCTGATTGATTATGTGAAGTGTGAAGATGTTTATAGAAGTGACTAGAAGAACTTCCTGGAAAATATAATGTTCTCTGTTACAATCTGGAGTTCTGTGATTTTGTATGAGGGCAGTATAATTACCCAATATCATTATTAATCCCAAAATACAGAAAAGCACTTGTATTAAATTTATTTTAATATCATCCCCAAGCTCCTTTGAACAAAAGATGTAATGGTATTTCCCTGCAAACCATGAATTTCTTAACCTATAAAAATGAAAGAAGCAAACTAAACTACTCTTTTCATTGCTCTTAGCGTAAGATCTTCAGAATGGCACAAAAACCTCCTCCTCACGGATGTAAACAAATTATGAAACTCAATCACATGCAAAATTCATGTTTCACAGATATGGCACTGCTACATGCAGTAGGTATTGAACAATTGTTCAGAATCCTGGCTATTTTATCTTTGCTTAAGTGTTTAATGAATAACCCATTCTTAAAGGCATATTTCTTATCCTCTCCCTATATCACTGAATGAAATCAATTATTAGTAAACTTGATTCTATATTTTAATGTCCCTTAGAAAATTATTTCAAATAGAAAATTTAATGTACAAAAATTCTGGTTGATATGACAATTGTGTTCTAACATCCATGATTCATTCATGGCATAGCTGATCCTATTGTTTTATCCTGCTTATGTTTAAACTTCTGACCTCCACTTACAAGTGCAAATTAAATTGTCCAACATTGAAAATGTTGTAGTTTCTTAGAGGAGAAAATAATTTCTGTATATATATATATATGGAGTATTTTCTCATAATTTAAAAGGTTAAGGAATGTGACATTCAAAACTTTGTGTTGCTTTGCAAAGATTGATTAGGATAGGCTGTCTTTCCTCAATTGTGCTTTTGGGAATCAAATTTACTACAATCATGGGCCTAATGCATTTCCATATAACATACACAGTAGCAGTATATTCTTATGTGATACAACATCAGAGACATCACACAAGTTTAGTTTGCAGTCTGTTAGATATAGGCTAGGCTAGGGTAAGTGAAATAGCCAATTTATAATCCTCTTTTCTTTGAAAACTATCGTGGACAAGTACCAAACTAGTCTCCTTCCCAATAATAGGAAAGGAATGTACTTACTTCTTCTCTTGATAAGGAAAACTAATGTCAAGGTTGTTTCATAAGTCTTTGATTGCCAAATATTTGGGTCTTTTTTTCCTTAATGCTGTTATGACATGCTATAATTTCTCTTGTAATCTGCTTCAGTCCCAATTGTGATCTTTCTCACTTGCAAATATATATTACTAAAGTGATAATGAAAGACAAAGAGCAGAAAATCAAAATGCAAATTTAAATGTTAGAATCGGAGAAATTGAAATGTAAGAGCAAAATTTAATTTAATATGGTTTTAGCCTGCTCTGTTTTGTTGGTCAACTCTATTAAATTTATATCATATTGTTCTTTATTTTATCCAATCCAAGATATCAGATATCATGTGCCACTTTTTCCATAATCCCCAACCAGAATGGCCAGTATCAGGTGCTCTCTGGGGATGAAATAAGCCAATATGATTGTAGTAAATGGGACAGAGTTCAAAGAAAGAGGAAAGTGGTTTGGATTAGTGTATATTCAGTATGTGTGGATAGGAATAAGACTTTTGCCAAAATAGTTAAGATGCAAGGACTTAAGGCAACTTTTAACAACTGAGTACTAAGCTGGAAAAGGCTGGTCTTAATGCCAAACAAAAAAAATCAGATTAAATTAAAACTGATACATTTATTGTTTCCTTTCAATTAATTCAAACTCTATTAGAATTTGAAATATATAACTGAATGTCAAACATGTAACAGCCTACTGGATCAGGATGAAAATCATTTAGGAGGGCAAGCCAATCAAAATTCAGCTCAGATTCTGAATAATTGATTCTCTCTCTCTCTCTCTCTCTCTCTCTCTCTCTCTCTCTCTCTTTCTCTCAAAAACTATGGGCAAGGATAGGAAAGCTTAGGTAAGAATCTGAATTTCAAAAACACAGACGCCCTTTAAAATAATCTTAAACTGTTTTTCCTCTTGGCATTTTAATCAAACCTTCATACCAAGATTTGTGACCCTAGTCAACAATATCCTCCTATAGATTGACAGGAAGAACATGACCCTGCTTGTTATAATGGGGACGTGATTTGCCACCCTTTTCTTTATCTTCTAGGTGAGTAGTAGAGTATGAATGAGGTGTAGGATCTAGGCTATATGAATGACCAGAATACTATATGATATTAAGTGGAAATGTCTATTGCCCTGGAGCCAATGTGGCTGGCCAAGTTATGTACAGAAATGGGATTGGGCGTATGTAGCATTTATTTGTCTTGTGTATTAAAAATCATCTTGCCTGCCAAATGCCATACATCTTCACTAATTCCTAATTGAAGAATAAGCACAGTGAAGACTCACAAATAACAATGGATAATAACTGTGTCATCTTCACACTGTTCAATATAGGGGGAAAAAGGCAAACCGTTCCATCTGAGTGCAAATTAATTAACAGATACACATTTGTCATTAGAAAGGACAACTTTCAGAATCTCTTAAGAGGAACATTTCTCATATCTCCTAATAAGGAATTTCAAGCAAAATAACAGCAAGGATCTGTGGAACTAAAATGGGAAGCTTGATTCTATTAATTAGGGGGATGAACAAGGAGGAGGCTTTTTCTTCCACTGGTAACAGTTTCAATAATGTTACAATGACTATCTTATAAGGAATGCTATCCCATATAGATATACTGTACTTGATTATCATCTACTTCACTCTCCCCTCTTCATGTAATTATAAGGATAAATAAGCAGCACCACTAAAATTCATAACTATAGTCTACAAAAGCTTATACGGCATAACATTTGCTGGATAATTATTTCCAATTAGAAAGTACTACCTGATATGCCTTATTTTAATACACTAACAATGGTAACATAAAGCTAATTGTTAGAATTGTATAATATTAAGAACCCACTTGATCATTCCATCTGCAGAGAACCCTCATGCTACATTTTTGAGCACATGCTTGCAAAGTGAGGTAGTCACTTGAAAATAATTATTAAATGAGAAGGATTAATAGTATTTACTGTCAACAAAGCTGAGACCTTGTAATTTGTTTTACACCTTCCAGAGATGTGAGATTCTTCAAACCAAATGGTTTGAGCATGATTTTGTGCCTAGATCTGTACAAATGGAAATTAATGACAATCCCTAACAGACTGAGTTTCTCATTTCTTTCTTCATTTTCACTTGGCTATACAGTTAACTAGACCAATTATCCATAGTAAAAGTACACCAGTAAATAAATATATGTATGTCCTCTTTTTTTAAAAAAAAAATTGTTATTATTTTCACACTGGAATTCAACTCTTTAAGCTTAAGAGTCAAACATTAAAGAACCACTGGTTTACTACAGGCTATGATAGCAATCCTATATATTTCCTTGCAGTAAGGCCCAGTGATTTCAATAAGACTTTCTTCTGCATAAAGTACTACTATGAAATACATTTATATAATATAACTGAATAAGCCTGTTTATGTGGAAAAACAGCTTCACTTTTAAAACAAAATATATTACGTAGCTCTCCAATAATATTACATAAGTTATTGCAGCTAATAAGTAGAGAAGATCTGAATGTTAAAAAAGCAAGTTTATTATTAAATATCTATTAAAAGATTGAGGGTAAGCCCTTTACCTGATCAATTGCCGAAGAAGCAAAACACACATTGTTTATAATACACAACTGGAACTTTAATCTGCTCTTGTTTTATTTCTGTTTTTCTATTGACAGGTTACATCTTGTATATGATTGGAATGAAACATTTGTAATCACAATAGTGTGGAGGATATTTTAAAAGGACTGTCATTATTCTATGTTATATGGCAAATTTGCTATATATGTAAAACTTATTTTTAGTACAACTAAAATAAGAATTTTTCTGTATTAAGAGTTAATTCTGATAAAAACTTAATGAATATGGATGTGAGTACACAAAAATACAAACACAGAGAACAGACATTAAGTTGTAAGTTTCTGCCAAACTAAGAGTTCGTTTAGTTTTAGTTTTGAGATGTGTGTTTTTGCAAAAAAGCGAGATTAGATTGCTGTAATTTCACACTGTACTTCCAACAAGACACTTATAACATACCTTTAAAGGTCATGCTGAAATGTAATGTAGCAAAGATGGAAGACTGGTTCTTTGAAACAGTGCTGAGGGATTTTAGCTCAATTCTGTCCTATATTTCTAGTTTACTATTTAGTACAGAATTTATTGTTATTGAATGCTCAATAAGGCATAAGTCCAACTTTACCAAATCCATCTGTATATTACAGAGTCACTAAAGGGCAAATCTCATGTTACCTTAATTTAACAAATGAACAATGGAAAACAATCCAGAAATGTTAATATCTTAGATTCTCAGGTTTAGTGGAATTTGAATTTTCTTGACACATGTCGCTTTTTCCTATTTAGTAAGCTGTATAACCTTGCATAACTAGAATTTGACATTGGATAGATACCTCTTAGCATTTTTTTTTTTTTAAAAAAAAGTCAGGGCACAAATCTCCAGGGAACAAAATAGGCTGAGGGTGAATAAGGACAGTCTATGACATTTTCAGTGTTATTTAAATGAAATTAACAGTAGACATAACTATTTCAAGTCAGTGGATGGCGAGGAGCTAGACAGAAGAAAATGTCTAATAATGATAAGTAATGGATTTGTGTGGCCATGCTGTTGGCATTTCAGATGTACATTTGTTACAGAAGCAAGCTCAGGTCCCACGAGGATAAGATAAATGAGGCTTACCAACGGCACAAAGCTCTGAGGATCCAAACCCATGTATCTCATAATTGCTTTTTAGCACTGATTCAAACAAATCCTTTTGACAAAGTAGAGCTAATCCTTTTGCTCACCAAATAAAAATAGTCTGTAAAATGTGGAAAGAATGAGACTAAGCCCTTTTAAACGACTTAGCCCCCTAACATCAGGAAAAAGAGTAAGAGAAATTTGTGGAGTCTAGCAAGGGCTGTGAAGTTTATCGTCACTCTCATTTCTAATACACAACTAAGTACTGTATACATTTGGCTGATTTCAAATGTCCAGCAGGATACGTCCAACAGGAAACCCCAAGAAAGTCAAAGAAATATCCTGAAATAAGGAAAAAGGTGAACCGCTTCTGTATTACTGCCAAGAAAACTAGGTGGACACGTCCATGAAATCCCCAAGAGTCAAAAGAGGTTTTATATCCTTTTCAATCACAAGAACATAGGATAAATCAGATTTTCTGACTCTTATAATTTCTGCCTGAATCTTAAGCTAAGCACAGAGGACCATTTGATGCCTCCTGTCAAATATAATATGGTCTAGGTGGGGAAAGGGCAGTGGATGTTCAGAAAACAGTGAAGCTCAAAATCATTTGCATTTTGTCAGTGAAATCAGCAAAAATTATACAATCATTTGTGTAGGACAGACATGTCAAACACAAGGCCCGGGAGCCAGATGCGGCCCACAAAGTGGTTTCATGTGGCCCGCGAAGCCATCCTGGAAGCAGTGAGGGAACGATCCCCGCTGCCTTGGCCCTGGCCCAGGCCAGCTGGGAGCCAATGTACAATTTTGTGGTGGCCATCTTGGCACTTGCCCCGGTGGACCATGCCTTGGCACTTGCCCCAGTCCCACCCCCTTCTGCCAGAGACCATCAGATCTGTCCCACTCCTGCCCAGGCTTCCATAGGCACTCTTGACGTGAATGATGTAGAACTGGCCACGCCCACCCAGTAGGCCACACCCACTCCATCCACGCCCACCCAGTAGGCTGCACCCACTCTAGTCACACACACCCCCGGGCAACCGCAATGCTGATGAGGTCCTCAGTGAAATTGAGTTTGATATCCCTGGTGTAGGACATCTGCTAATTATGTGACCTTCAGCATTAACCTGTTCAAATATGCTTCTGCTGATATATTTGCCTAGCTAATTTAATATATATGAAAACATGGAATTTTATTTATTATATTTTATTTATCAAGTTGAGATACCACTTATCTTACTCTCAGAGTGATTCTGATGCAATTCTTTCAGTTATAATGGAATAGTGACCTTTGGTGAAGATTTGCTTGTACAAAATTCAAGGTAGGATGAGGAAATACAATGAAGCAGAAAAGATAAATAAATAATTGTCAAAGGAGAAAAACAGAAATATGTGTTCTAGATAAGGAATTATGCATCATCACTCATTGTGACATAGAAAGAAGGGTAGCTATGTCTCAGGTAATTGCTTATGTTCAGAATATCATTCTTTTCTGAAAAAAATGCCATAAGATAGGGCTTTTTTTTCCTTAAAGCAATTCGTGACCTGTCTCCCAACAAATGTGTAGATGAAGCCAAATTAGTTGTGCCATTAATCACTCTTTAGTTTTTGATAACAAAAGCTTTGAAACACAGGAACTGTTTTCTACTGGCTGACCTTCCCAATCACCTCCCCATCCCTCCCAGCAGCTGAGTTCCACTCTCTTTCCCTAGACAATATGACAATTTGCTTGTCCACCTGGTATCAGTATTGTTAGGTTTGTTTGGGAAGCTGTAAAATGCACCCTGAAGGTTACAAGAAAAGTAGCTGGAGACAAGAACTCAGAGTGATATTCAGTGTTGCTTCTTGATTGTATTTTAACAAATACACAAAGTCACTGAATTAAACCAAAACAGATTTAAAACTAAAGCAAACCAAATAATAACAATAGAGAATGCTCCTAAACCAGTGTAGGCCATGCTATTATTTGGAAGATGTCAATGGCCACAGTTGGCAAAGAAATGATGCCAACTTGGTGGGGCGCATGAACAACGTATGAGATCAAACTTTTTTTAAAGAGGATAAGAGAACACAGGGTTTTTATTTATTTATTCATAAAGCTTATTTTTAGCTTGCATGACAGTTTTCAACTTTAGAATGATATGAAATCAACATTCAAAAGGAATTCTGCAGGTGACAAAAAAGACATTTGGGTTCTGCCAGCTGCTCATCATAAATATATCTGCTTTTAGAACCTTACCAAACACCCTTTGCTGATCTATTGTCAAGAGCATTTTTATTGCAAGGTTTCCATACTAAGAAATGCTACCTTAGTATACAAAGTTTAGCTTGGCAAAGTTTTTGTTTATCCTGCCTTTATAATTTTTATAAACAACTCAAGGCAGTGAACATGCTTAATACTCCTTCCTCCTCTTATTTTTCCCACAGCAAAAAAAAAACAAAAAAACAAAAACCGTTGAGTGGGTTGAACTAAGGCGGTACTCCTAAGTAGGCTGGACGGTACTTCCAGATTCAATCCCCAAAGGGTCTCCAAGAATGCATTTTACTGTGCCAATTGTTTTCTGTGGAGTTTTAGTCCACGCATATAGGCATATTTGTTTTTAATCATTATGAAGTTTGTTATATTTGTTGTTAGGCACCCAGAGTTGCATTTTGATGGGGCACCTATATAAATTTATTGAATGAATGAATGAATGAATGAATGAATGAATGAATGAATGGAGTGAGTGAGTGAGTGAGTGAGTGAGTGAGTGAATCAATAAACATGCACAGGGATGGATGTGGTGCGAATGTAGCATTTGTCTACAATGCCTTCAAGCAGCTGCATCTTTTTCACACAATCACATGGTTGCTGTATCCCGAGTACATTTACAAGAGAGCGAACCTTTCTGAAATCAATCAGACTTACTATTTCTCAGCCTAATTTCAAAATCCTTTTGCAAGGGACTTTGGCAGGAGTGATCAATCCTTCCCTCAGCATGTATGGGGGTGAGAAAGAAAAAAAAAAAAGAGAGAGAGAAAAGGATGTCAGAAGGAAAAAAAAGAAAGATGTCAAAGAGAGAGAATAGACTGTACCCACCCCAAAATGCTTCAGCCTCTCCCATCAATAGATGATCATCGAGAACCAAGAGGATGTGGGCTGATGTGCAGAAGGAAAGAACATCATTATGTACCAGAGAACCTCTCTTTATAAGTATGACTCCGGTATACCAATTGAGGTCTCACCAGCTCCGTTTTATACACATTAAAAACATGCTTTACTCAGTCAATTCCAACATAATTTTATCATTTAAAATATGCTAGGAGGATGTTATTTCCGAAGTAATTTCTTCCAGTAATCTCTTAATTGTGGAGCCTACAGTAAAAAGCCTTTTTGTATGAATGCGAAGGATTAGACTGAGCCCCCTTAAAAGCCTCAGCACACTGAACGAAGTGTGCAGAATATGTTTAATTTTCCTGTTAGGATTTTGAGGTGTATAGTATATTCCCATAAATATGGAAGAGTAGGAACTAATCTGAAAATCAGAGATGCCCTATGGTTAAAAAAAAAGCAAATATATTTTGCAATGACATTTCATGAGGTAAAAAATTTAACACCCACATCACAGAATGTAACTGCAGTGCTGGAAATTCCACAGCAACCACAATCCTGACTGTTGTCTCGAAGAAAAAAGGAACATTCTGTGGCAAATAACACTGTTTCTTTGTTCAAAAGTATGAGGTTCTCTCCCCCCCCCCAGTGACAGAGAGGATAAATAAATACAGCAAGTATGATGAATGACTATCATATGCTAAATAGCAGAAAATGTTAGCTTTCTGATTAAAGGAGAAAAAAACAGAATCTTTCAGGCCTAGCTTTAACATCGTTTCTGATAGATAGCAGCTATATTTCAAAATACTTACTTTGACAGCTGTGTACTTTAAACTGCTTTATTTCTCTTTAAGTTTCTTTTTTCCCAGAAGAGAGAACAAACAAAACCTCAACTTATAGTCGTGAAAGTGCACTGAAAACAAGGCTTTTTCGAACGCCAAAGAAAAACTAGGATATTCTAGCAGAAAAAATAGAAGCCTTAATCAAACTATATTTTGAATCATATGGCATTTATATTAAATGCATTTTAATTTAATGAGAACCTTTAATAAAATGAGATTGTTTTCTTAAGAGCAAAGTTCATCTGCTTTCTTTTAATACCCTTCACTAATTCTAAACAAATAGAGCTTCATGCAATGTTGTAAGACTTAAATGATTTCCTGGGGCCAAAATCAACCTCAATCACATACAATGATCAGTGGAATCCTGGTGGGGGAGATATTTTAAATTAAAAAAATAAACAAAAAAGATCATGGCCCCAACCTGCTGATTAAAACTCCACCCCTTTCAAAAGTGTAATTTGTGATTGTGATTGCCACTGTGATCTTTTATTTTTATTTTTAGTTACACCCCCCCACACTCACGAAACACCTTATCAAGGGTTCAGATTATATTTGAACCACAACTGGATATCCATAGATCTCTTTCTCTGAAGAATTATAAAATGGATCTTGAATCACAGATGATATTATCAAGCTGAATGTTTTTTCTAAAGCAAGATATAAGAGCATAAGAATTTTCTGGCCAAGAGCTGCCTTTGACCATGCTATACCATGCTGGGGACTGTATGCAGCACCAAAAAAATACAGTAAGCAGCATATCAGAAAGACTGGTTTTGATTTGATATATTAAATTAAGTATAGAGAGTTGTAATATTTAAAAGTTAGAATGAAAACTGGGAAGACTTGGATTTTAATCCCACCTTCAGCCATAGAGGCTGCTGGATGACTTTGGTCCAATTATTATCTCTAACAACGAAACAGATCATGCAATACCTCCTAATAGTCAGTGTAAATGAAAAATACATAGGATATTCACTGTCCTGGCTGAAGGGGAGAGGGCCATGTCAGGAAGAATAAAGAGACATTCTAGCTTAGAGTGCATTCAGGGGTGCAAATGTCTGACATCAAATCCTTAGGTCTATATCCGCCATTTTCCAAGAGAATGAAGAGTCTGGCAAGATTTTTGTAATATTGGTGATCAACAATAAACTATCTGTTTGGGTCTATCCATGATTGATGCTGGTTGCTTGCATCAGATATACACTGTATAAATATAGAGAAATTCCCCTCTTCTCCAAAAGAAGTATGTGGAAGTAATGAAAAAACCCACATGGTTATGGGGTATACAATAACTTCCCATAATACCTGTATCTCCTTTGAGAGCTTAAAGCAATGGTTCTTAAACTGGGGGTAATTTTGGAATATCCTGAGGTTACACAATTTGTTATTGCTTGTTTGTGAGTTAAGGATCCATTTTGGAACAGATATTGCTAAGGCACTTGTGTAAAAAACAGTCTGTTTGGAGGTTGGTTTTCTTTTGTTGTTTGTTTGTGTGGTGTTGTTATCTGAGATTGAAAAAAGGACTAATTGAGTCAAACAATTTAAGACCTACTAGCATAAACGAAGGTGGACTATTTATACCATTTTGATAGTTCAACAAAGAAAGCATGGCTAAAATAAACTGAAGAAAATGAGATGATTACTATCAGGAGATTCTGGACACAAAGTAGGTTATCAATATAATGAATAAAATTAAATAAAATACAGTTGCTAAGATTGTTCTTCATGTACTTAAAACCCTTCCATTGTTCTGTATTAGAAACTGAAAGCTATACAGAAAATGTTGGAGGACACATGCAGTGTCTTGAAGCTCAATTATACTAAGAGAAATCCCAGATCTCAAGATTCAGGTTTCTAGTTAGACAATCACAACTGCTGTTTTTCTTTGAATGAATTATGAGGAAGACCTGCTAGTAATATATCAAACTTTCATGGAACCGACATGCAAATATCTCTGCTGTTGATAACTGTAATGAAGAAATATAAGAACTGTTTCTATCAATAGCTAAAGATAAATATTTTTTCCTGACTTAAGGATTAAATTACTCAGTGAATGACTATATGAAGTAAACATTTTAAATCAGTGATAGACCTGTAATTCTTTTGAAATGAGCAGCTAAAGAAACTCTACTAACTTTATGTATGCAAACACATAGCATGTTATCCCTCTTCCTCAACCCATTTACAGCAAATGTGACAGAATTTGTGACAACAACTTCTTAACTAATACTGCTGGAATCTGTGTCCTTATTTAAGAATCAGTTCAAGTAAGCAAAAAAACAAAGATAAATATTTCAATTTCCACAGCACTATTGGGTTCTTCTGGTATTGAGTAGTGGCCTTCATCTGTATCTTATTACAATGTTTTGCTGACCATCAGAGACCATCTTTCATTTTGTTCTACTTTAGTCTTTTCCTCTTTATTAGAGCAAGACAGAGCAACCAACTCTATTACTTCCCAAACTTGATACTGATTTTGCCTTGCTTTCGCAACAGCTATCCAACAAGCTTGAATATGAGTTGTGACTGCCTGCTTAAAGCACATCACCTCAATAATTCTCAAACAATAGAAGCATGTCACATGCACGGTTATGAAACGACATAAAAGTTGACCCAGCTCTATTTATATAACTGCAGTTGTTACAGCTATTATTTTAACCAAGTCAGAACAAACTTTACAAAAGTTTCAGAACGCTGATCCTTGCTATACTTTGTTAGGCCCTTGCTGGCAGAACAGGAATGACATATACTGTGAACAGCATTTCCTTCTGAAAGGTTTACAGGATGAGGAGCTGAGGAACTGAGCAAAACTCACTCTTCAGCATTTTGTGTTCATAGTAAGGCCAACAATAGCTCAGAGCAATGATGAACGAGAACAGAGAAGACCTCCTTTGAAAGCTGCTGATGTTGCATTAAGGAAAGCTAAGGATTTACAGTATTTACATTGTTTTAGTTAAGCTTGCATTAACTATCCATCACAAAACCCTCCATGCTTTTAACACAATGTCCTTTCTTGTCATCCATCTATCCCTCTTTGAGTCAACAGACCAAAGCTAAAGTAATTGAGCTAGAAAAGGGCAAGAACATTTTTATTACTCCAGCTCTACCTTCTCAGAGTAAAATACATAGGGCTATACATGACAAAAATGTTACATTTAAAATGCATTACAAAACAAATCAACAAGACTAATTTTTCCAAAACAGGGGTTATATGAGTTTATTAATTCACATTCCTAATAACCATTTTATACACTTGTCTATTGATTTTTATAAAAACATTCTATGTAGTTTTTTATAATTCTATAATCAGAACAAGTAGATGACAGAAAGGCTGAACATACCTGAATAAGAGAAACATTGTGTAGACTAAGTCTGAAGAGGTAGTTCCTGTGTGAGCAAGCAGATGAAATTAGAGAAGGTTTAGTTACACAAAATATTTTATCTGAGTAAAGAAACACAAATATTATATCATCATAAAGCATGAACATAATTTTCTATAGGCACTGAATCAAACCTAAAGGATCAAACAATTCCAAATATATACTGCTCTATATTAGCTGGTTTTTAAATGAATTCTGTAACATAAATAAAACTCTGAAAGGCTCTATCCTGTTCTATTCAAAGTAAAAAAATAAAGATAAAGGTTTCCACTGTCCAGTTGTATGTGACTCTAGACGATGGTGTTCATGTCCATTTCCTAGCTGGAGGAGCCAGTGTTGTCCAAAGATGCTTCTGTGATCATGTGGCTGGCATGACTATATGCACAGAGAAAGCTGTTACCTTCCCACCAAAGGGGTACCTATTTATCTATTTGCATTTGCATTGTTTCAAACTGCTATGTAGGTAGGAGCTGGGGCAATCAAAGGGAGTTCACCCCATCACATGGTACTTGGATCTTGAACAATAAAATCCTGACAATAAATTAAGGTTATCACTATGTATAAAGAACATTTTTCCCTCCAAATACAGCAAATGGAAATGTCTGATACCTTAAGAAGCATTCCAATTCCATACTAAGAAATTTGTACTGAAGAAACACTGTAGATCTAATTCAGCGATTAATATTGATCTCCAAGGTTTGATGAGACTATCCATTATTATGATTCGACATACAGTATAGTCAGCCAGATATTTAAATTGGATTTGGTATTTTTATCCACCAATCAAGTTCTTCCCAAGGCAGAAATTTCTTTTAAGTGTTAAAAGTACTGTTGCATGATATAAGCTGTTCCAATGAAAGCTGCCTTTTGTAATTGACCAATGGTGATTTTGTCATACCGATGGAATTCAAGTCATGCTCCAAATGTTCTGGGATTGCACTCAGGGGGCATATTAGTACTATCTTTGCTTTCTTTTGCCATAGTTGTTCTACTTCTATTTGCAGGTCTTTATATTTTGATTTTCTCCATTCTTTCTCCTCTCTTCTGCTATCTCCAGGTACTGGAGATCCACTATCCAAACTTTTTTTTGGGTCTTTCTTATAGACATTATTATTCTTTAAAGTATTAGTTATTAAATTGTTTTCATATACTATTATTTGGGGGTCTGAAACCTCATGAAGAGGTCAATGAGTTGAAGAGTCTAATTTAATCTGTCTACCAAAAACACAAAATATAGCATTACCACGTCACAAATATCAAATATCAGAAAAATTAAGGGGGGGGGGAAGCAAAAGATAATAGCATTCTTTGTGTCAAGTACACACAGATGGTCAACATATGAAGTCCGCTCTATTCACTAATAAAATGAATACTAATGACTTGTCACATACAGACAGCTGCTACAGGATGTGATTTAAAATGGCTCCAAATATTAAGTATCTTCCATTCATATAAACCACACTATATGTTTGATGTGGAGGATCCACTGTCAGGTTTTCTTAAAAATTAGACATGCAAAGATGTAAAAAAAAAAAAAAGGGACATCTAATCTGAATCAGGACAGCAGTGCTGGAGAAGAGTGCTAACCTTTTCAACACCATCAATTACTTCACTACCCAGAGCCCAGGCTGCATTTTCTCCCTTCAAAGCAAGTATGAGTTTCTGGAAACAGCATTCAGATGGAAGCCACAGCACAAGGAGAATAGGGTTAAAATGTCTCTACTGCAGATCTGAATCTATTCCTATTGCCAAGCTTAAGATGATAGGAAACCCTACCACAAACTGCTTGTTCCATATATTGCTTAATTCTGAAATAATTAACATTTCCTCTGTCTCCCTCTTCCTGATCTTCTTTCTTTTTTTTTTCTTTTAATGAGCCAAGCAAACTCTACTTAAGCAAATGCTGGATACTGTATTACAAAAGAGCATGGCTGTGATTTATGAATCTAACTTTCACCCTTGGGAAAGTTCTGAGCATATTACTTGAATTTAAATTGTGTCTGGGCATGAAGTCAATCCATCCTGCAAACCTCTGTCCAACTGCTGCATCATATAATTAATACACCTCTTTTGAGCACTGTATATTTAAAATATTGTGTTTGTCTGCTTTCGTCAATTTGGAGGGCTAAAGGCTTGGCTTCCTCTGAATGATCATATACAACCAGTCTAGGTTAATGATTAAAGTGTTGATCTAAGACAGTGGTTCTCAACCTGTGGGTCGGGACCCCATTTGGGGTCGAACGACCATTTCACGGGGGTCGCCAAACAATGCAGTCCGCCATTTTTTCCCCCTTTTCCTTAGCTGTGCTACTCCCTTTTATTCTATTGGCTTTTGAAAGCCAATAGAATAGACTCTCTTGAATAGAGTCTAATTCTATTGGCTTTCAAAAGCCAATAGGAATTGTCCAGGCTGTCTCTGCCCTGCTGAGCCCACCAAAAGCCCCATTCTGCAAACGGTGCTGCACCAGTTGAGTAGTCCTCGACTTATGACCAGTTGAGTAGTTCTTGACTTACGACTGGTTGGGGGTCGCTGCATTAAAAAGGTTGAGAACCACTGATCTAAGATTTAAACCGAGACTCACTGATGGAACCTATTGGCTGACTTTGGGCCAATGATCTATTTTCAGAAAGCATTTTAAAAATGTTAAAACTATGTTGGTTTGGGCTGCCTCATTCAATTTTGTTATATTTGCATGGTGTGAATGGTCCTGTGGAAACAGTATACTTTTCAGACAAAATCTGATTCTTTCTTTCTTCAGCTCTTTTACCTGTGCCGTTAGAGCAGCGGTTCTCAACCTATGGGTCGCGACCCCATTTGGGGTCGATCGCCCATTTTTCGGGGGTCGCCAAAGGCGGCGATCCGCCATTTTCCGCGGTGCCGTGCACGCGAGCTGCGCATGGAGGCGGCACCGCACACGCGCGCTGCGCATGGGGGCGGCACCGCGCATGCATGCTGCGCATGGGGCGGCACCGCGCATGTGCGCCGCGCATGCACGTTGCGCATGGGGTGGCGTCATGCACGCACGCCACGCGTGGGGGGGCTTCGCACACGCGTGTCGCGCATGGGGGCGCCGCCGCGCATGCACACCGCGTGTGGGGCCCCGCCCCCATGCGCGCAGCCCGGCGCATGCGCAGAACGTTTGTGTGACGGGGGTCGCCGTCACACAAACGTTGAGAAGCACTGCGTTAGAGCTTTAGTAGATAAAAAGGTTGATCTTTTACAGTTTGAATATAAATTGAGGCAGGATTTATTTTCTAACTGAGTCTGGGGTAGCAATGCTATATTGTTTCATTTGCTTTTTGGAATAATCTATTTATTCCTGCAAGGGTCAATCAATAGTGGATCTCAGCCCTTAACAAAATGAAACCAGAATATATCAAGTGGAACAATTTTATTCCAAGCAAAAAAACAATTCCTTTTTTTGTTTCTTTATTCTCTGAGCTAAACCATGGCTTGAAGTTATTTCTTCTGTTTCTTGCATTCTCAGAGTTAAAACATATCTTACCATGCTGTATGAACTTAACCAATAAATAATTGGTTACTTTAATAGCTTCTTAAAAAAAAAGGAAATTTCAGCATGGTTTATATATTACTGTACAACAAAATCTGAATGACTGCTCTGGTACAGATTAGAAACAACTCCAAGTCACATATGTGAACTAGTCAGCATGCATGCAGTCATACAACTGTGTGTCGGTATGTAATCTAATTACCCACTGTAGTATCAGTGTCCTTTCAGCTTTTCTAAGGCATTTGGTTATACATGTGGAAGTTTTTGCCATTACTGTCGAAGCTATATTTTCCTTATTATTCAACGTACATTCTCTTATTTTTATTTGAAATCTAGGAGCCTATTTTAGTCAACTTACTATACCTTTAGGTTTGAGCTTTAATTCCAATACATCCATACATTTTCCATACTCCTATGTCTTGCTATTGCAAAAAAATACTATCCTGCATAAAGTATCGAGCAAATAATATACCTTTCTTAGGGGCAACAAAAGGTTTAGCAGCTTTGCCTTCCCATTCTTGTTAAGAATGCTATTTAAATGCATTGGGTTTGGATAACTCATAAGAAAAAATTGACACTAGCAATAGCCCGCCTCCTAGAAACACTGTATATTTTGACTGAATAAATAATTTTAATATTTAAGCTAATTCTTTCAAGGCTATCAGATGGAAATACATCAGAACTAATAAAATATCAATATGGGATAGCATATTAATTATAGCATATCTATTTCTGAACGAAATAGAGAACACATTTGCATTAACGTAGTATGCATTTTCAGTTCTAAACATTATTGTGATTCTTCACCAAATTTGTAGGGAAATTTGGATTCATGTTTACAGGGGACTGATGCCAAAACTTATGCAAACACCCCCCCCACACACACACACACAAACACAAACCTTCCTCTGCCATGCCATCCAACACTATCTCAAAATCCAGTTACAAGATAAAGGAAACCATGTGTAATGCTTCTTAAAGCATGCAGAAACTATGTATATTTATAGGGTTAGTGCTGGAATTCTACTTTGTAAAATTGGAGATGAAAATTGTATCAACCGATGATACCTTATCTAGAATGTCTTTTTGCAGGGATGCCATTACATTTCATAACTGGCTCATCTAGACTTTCCATACATCTGGAAGCCTGCAATATTTTATTTATTTTAACATGGGTTATTTATATGTTGACAGGAAGACAGGAACATTGTCCATGGGGTCGCGACGGGTCGGACACGACTTCGCAATTAACAACAACAATTTATATGTTCCTTCACCAGAACATTCTGAGTGGTGTAGATCTGTAAAACATTCAATAAAACTATTAAAACGACTATAAGTAGTCCTCGATTTATAACCACAGTTGGGATTGTTAGGTGAAGCACACCCAATTTTATGACATTTTTGCCATGGCCATTAAGCGAATCATGTGGTTATAGTAAGCAAATCACATACTTATTTAGCATATCTGTTTTTTCCTTTCGACTTTGCTTGTCAGAAGCTCTTGGGAAGATCATAAAAGGCAATCACATGACCCTGGGACACTGCAACCATCATAAATGCCAAACACCCAAACTTTGAACACATAACCATGGGGACACCGTGATGTTGCAAGTTACTTTTCAAGTACTGTCATAACTTCGCTAAAGGAATGGTCATAAATCAAGAACTACCAGTACATAGGATCATATCAGGCTGAAAAATCCATCCCCAAATGATTGCTTACAACAGCTTGGCATCCTCCCTTCAGAAGGCTCTATGGGACATCAGCTGTACACTCACCGAACAGATACTACCAAACTGCACACCTGACAAAGCTGTGATTCTGAGTGTATTATCAGCTGGATTGGATTACAGTCATAAGACTTGGGTCAACATTAATACAATGAAATTATGCTCCTGAACACAAAAATCCCTACTGTAGTTTATTGATTCTAAGAGAAGGCAATATTCTGATTCACAACCCAGCCAAAACTTTCAGGGAATTAAATCAGATAATCCTACTCTAGTATATTTAATTATAACCTATGCTCTATAGACTTACTGTAATTCCTTCAAAATCTTAATTCTGTCAATCACTCTATCAGCATCTCACCCAGCCAAATTTTATATTCAGTTTTCTGCCAGTGCCCAAACATTTTTAAACTCTATTACTTGCGTTTTGGTATCCATATATTTACCAGAGCTGGATATAGCAGTATATATATCCATAGTGTATTCCTCAAAAAGAATATGTACCAAACATTTTAAGCAGATATTAATTATATCTCTGGAAAAAAATCAAGGTGAACTATGAATATGACTGGACCGTTTTCTTGGTGGGAGGGGGAATGGTGAATAAGTAGTTGAAATCATAATTTATTTATTTTTGTTTGTCTTTCCTACAAACCTCCACTGTCCACACAACATACTGTATGCTCATTTCTAATGGGGCAGTTGTTTAGCTGCAATCTCCTAACTAAAAAACAAAAGAAAAAAAAAAGAAAAATAGTTCAACCATCCTTTCAAGCCGAACCAGTTACAAGAGCATTTGATCTGGAAAAAGACATTTTCTCAACTGGAAATTGAAAAGAAATTAATTTGCCTTTGAATTTTTCCCACAATGCCTGTTTTCCCCTCTTCTTTAGGAAGATTAATGCCTTCTTCCAAGCATCAGTATAACACACACTATCAGCCCCAAGAAAAGCACACAGTGGTTTTCTATGAGAGGTCCTAATCCCAATCCCAAAAGAAGGAAATACATAATAATGCCTTTGTATCCCTGACTTTCTCGAGTTCCTCAAAATGAAAGAGTGAGCACTTTGCACAAGTTCCAACAAACGTGTTAATGATGTCCGTTTCTAAAAGAAAAAAAAGGTTGTAAAAGAATGCCACTAGGTTCTACTTCATGCAAAAGTTGGCATTTCACTCCGAATGCAACCTGTGCAAATACTGGCTAAAAATAATGTAACTGGCTAGTACTGTTACTACTACAAAACATTTGGAAATCCATTGGGGGTCCAAGTATATGTTTCTAATTTGCTACAATTGTCTTCACTTTTCCCTTTGCTTTTAAAATACCTCATGGCAACAACAGCAGGCTGTTCAGGCCAATACCCATTTGACTCAGCATTTCCTGGAATACCTATAAGGTCATACCTGGAAGCCATGCCTGAACAGCAAGTTTGTATGGTGGATCTCCATAGTATGGAAAGAAAAAGCCTGATTTATTTTAGCAGCCACACAGGGCTCTCCAACACAAGTTTCTCTTTTGCACAGTGCTTCATGAAAGGCTAATATGGAGTCGTAGCTGTGAAGGGCCCAACACTGATATAATGTAATGTATTTTAAAAAGGAAGAAAATAGTGAAAAACCTGGTCTCTGTTCGTTATGCAACATTTTTTCCCCAATTAATTGGGGAAAAAAACACCCACACCCAGCTTAATTTTTAGAGAGTCATGTATTTTTAGCACAGGGGCTAATAAATAACTACACATTATCTCTACAAAATGGGTTATACTTACATGCACTACAGAAATTTCACTTTATATAGAACTGAGGAACTATTCCAACTTCAAAAATAGTTTAGAAAGATAATTCCAGACAGTGCAACATTCACTCACTCACTCACTCATTCAATTTCTATAGCTGTCCAACTCAATCAAGTGACAAACATGAGCTGTTTGATGCTGAGCCTATTTAGGAATGCATATTGTGAGACAATGAGACGTACTTATTTAATTACATAAACTATTTCAAAAGCACTTGGAACTCATTGCATGGGTCACCAAATTATTTTCAAACAAAATTTAAAGACCTATAAAAAGATAGTTCTATGTGAAATGCATTGCTTCTTTATAAACATTAGTTAACATCAGCTTTATCAGAGAACACTTTGCAGTGATTCTTTTCATAAGCTGTTTAGCATTCAAACTTAAGGCTCACCTTCTTAAATACAAGAATTAACAATTTAAGAAGGTCTTCCAAAACAGTTCCATTCAAAGTTTTAAATATAGGATAATTGCTTTTAATTGTTTTATTTCTATGTTTTTAAAACTGCTTTTGAAGTAATTTAGATATTTCCAAATAAATATGATTCCCAATCCCAGAATGCTCTTACATACACTCAGCATCAAACAATACTTACATTACATACTACTGAATAATTTCAAACAAACCATCTGTACTATACTGTTTGCATCATGATATCACACCCAACACATTTCCTATAGCAATAGCACTTAGACTTATATACTGCCTCACAGTGCTTTACAGCCCTCTCTAAGCAGTTTGGAGCCAGCATATTGCCCCCAACCATCTGGGTCCTCATTTTATCGACCTCAGAAGGATGGAAAGCTGAGTCAACTTTGAGCTGGTAAGAATCAAACTGCCAAACTGCGGGTAGCCGACATATGGTTTGTTATAGGCACCTCTGATAACATTATAAATAACATGCACTGTGTAACCATTTTAACTTTTTCATCTTAACATAATTATTGTTGTAATTATGTATAAACTGGTGGGAAATATTGAAAGGGTTTCAAATAGAAGGTGATGATATTTTGATTCCTTGTTATATTCTTGGAATAAGTCAGAACGATTATAAAATGATAAAAGCCTTATGTAGAATATCAGTGTACAGTAAAGAAAGTAACATCTGCTTTTTACATTTTCCCTTCTTGATCATTGGAGTTTTGGCTGTCTCTTAATTACCTGCTGCTACCAAGCTATTGTATGATTTATTTTTAAAGCTCTTTTTCAAACCATTACGGATTTTTTGTTGTACTAACGATTAATTATTTGATTGACTGATAATCTACTTCTGCTCCAGTAAGCACTCAAGATTTTTATATATCTATATATCATATATATTAAAATAGAAAAATAACATTAACATGACATTTTGACACTATCTTCAAGAGATTTAAAATAAGTACATACAGAAGTATTGAAGATTTATTCTTATTATATCATCTAGGGAAAAATTCTTCACACTTTAGTTGGCTTTTAACTTACTGTAGCATAATACAAAATGGAACAAGGAAATGAATGTTTTTTACTGTTTTAAATGTTAGCACTGACAAATATGAAGGTGTGATCCTTCAACATCCTTTGTAGGAAAACACTCAGTAAAAAACAGCAGGCATAAGGTTGTTTAGCTCCAGGGGCTATTGGATTATCTGTTTATCTTTAGGTTGGGATATTGGTAGTATAGAAATAATTTAAAGTACAAAGAAGATGCATTGGACAATTTACAAACAGACTATGTCAAATAAATAAATAAACAAACACAGAGAGTTCTCTCAGCATCTGATATTTAGATGCAAGGTAATACACTAGAGAAGGGGTGTCAAACTCAATTTCATTGAGGGTTGCATCAGCATTGTGGTTGCCCTCGGGGGGCTGGGTGGGTGTGGCTGGGTTGGGTGTGGCCTACTGGGTGGGTGTGGCCAGCTTGACATCGCTCGTGTCAGGAGCACCTGTGCAGGCCTGGGGCAGATTCAAGGGTCTTCGGCAGAGGAGGGTGGGACCGAGACGAGCGCCAGAACAGGAGCTTCACCATCCCTCTGGCGCTCGTCTCGGTCCCACCCTCCTCTGCCGAAGACCCTTGAATCTGCCCCAGGCCTGCACAGGTGCTCCTGACACGAGCGATGTCAAGCTGGCCACACCCACCCAGTAGGCCACACCCAACCCAGCCACACCCACCCAGCCCCCCGAGGGCAACCACAATGCTGATGCAACCCTCAATGAAATTGAGTTTGACACCCCTTCTCTAGTGTATTACCTTGCATCTAAATATCAGATGCTGAGAGAACTCTCTGTGTTTGTTTATTTATTTATTTGAC
The DNA here is from genome assembly GCF_016545835.1 of Crotalus tigris. Classification (NCBI taxonomy): domain Eukaryota; kingdom Metazoa; phylum Chordata; class Lepidosauria; order Squamata; family Viperidae; genus Crotalus; species Crotalus tigris. Next base: position 442,549 of record NW_024100591.1, on the reverse strand, counting down.
ATAGTCTGTTTGTAAATTGTCCAATGCATCTTCTTTGTACTTTAAATTATTTCTATACTACCAATATCCCAACCTAAAGATAAACAGATAATCCAATAGCCCCTGGAGCTAAACAACCTTATGCCTGCTGTTTTTTACTGAGTGTTTTCCTACAAAGGATGTTGAAGGATCACACCTTCATATTTGTCAGTGCTAACATTTAAAACAGTAAAAAACATTCATTTCCTTGTTCCATTTTGTATTATGCTACAGTAAGTTAAAAGCCAACTAAAGTGTGAAGAATTTTTCCCTAGATGATATAATAAGAATAAATCTTCAATACTTCTGTATGTACTTATTTTAAATCTCTTGAAGATAGTGTCAAAATGTCATGGTGTTGCAGGAAGGCAAAATGTGTGGGTGAGAGGGAAGCCTACTCTCTCTCCGCGCAAGGAGACCCAGCTTTGTAACCAAAGCATCCTCAGCGATAGGATGGGAAACCATCAGGAGAGGCCAGGAGGAGGGGACAAGGGGATAGCGAAAGGGCAACAGGGTTGCTCAGGGCCAAGTGCTAAGGCAGGGCTTCCCTCAGACCCTTCCTCCCTCTCATTATAATCTATCTTCCTTCCTTCCTTTTTTCCTCCCTCCCACCTCCATTCCTTCCTTCCTCTGTTCCTTCCATCCTTTTTCCCTCCCGTCCTCCCTTCCTTCCTTCCTCCCTTCCTCCCTCTGTTCTTTCCTTCCTCCTTTTCCCACCTACCCACCCACCCTTCTTTTCTCCGTTCCTCCCTTCCTCCCTCCATTCCTTCCTCCCTTTGTTCCTTCCTTCCTCCCTCCCTTTTTTCCCTCCCTCCCTCCGTTCCTTCCTTCCTCCGTTTGTTCTTTCGCCTTCTCATCTCTTTCCTTCCTCTGCACTTAGGAAGGGGGAGAGATTGCCAGCACTGCCATGTTGCTGCCGGTCTTGCTATTCCACATGGGCAGGTGGGGGCTTTCCTGGTGAAAGAAAAGCCTTGTGGCTGTGAGGCTGGAGGTGCTGGTGGGAGGGGGGGACGGTGCTGATCTACAACCTGGTTACGTCCATCAAAGCCAGAATGTGCTCAGCCTTAGATCCATGGGGCAGCCCTGGAACCAACCCTGGAACCAGCAAGGAGTGCCCAAATGCCTCTGTCCTGCCCCCCAGGTGTGCGCACAGGAGACAACCAGCACCAATGTCCTGGGTGAAGTCAGCCTGTGGGGCAAGATAGCCAGCAGGGACGCCGGACTCCGCTTGCGCGTGTGCCCAGGGCACAGGGTGGGGCTGCCCCGTGGATCTAAGACTGAGCATGTTCTGGCTTTTATGGACACAACCAGGTTGTAGATCAGTGCCTGGTCAGCCTGCTGTTTCCAGAGCAGGCCCCCAGGCCGGATGGACCCACATATTGGGCCGGACCCGACCCGCAGGCCTTGTATTTGATATGTCTGCACTAGAGAAAGAAATAACAACAGTATTCTACCAAGAGAAGGTTGCCAGGTCCAATTTAGGATGCTGATTTTAAATTTTAATCTGCTTAATGTCATGAGACCAGGTTATCTGAGGGATTGCCTCTGTCAAATTATATCAAGCTGGCTGTCTCTGATTCTCTTTTTAGATTCAGCAGATAAGACATGTTCTGATACTATCTGCCAATGACCTACATTTGGCAGATCCCAGGTGAGCTTTCTCTGCTGTGGCACCTGCATTTTGTAACATTCATTCTCTCCCCCAGACTTTAGATTTGCTTCATCACTTTTGATGTTCCAGAAATCCATCAAGATCTGGTTATGCCCTTGTGACCTTGTTTAGATTATTCTACTATTGAGATGGCTGCAATCTCTCTCTCTCTCTCTCTCTCTCTCTCTTTCTCTATCTATCTATCTATCTCTCTATCTCTCTATCTATCCCTCTTTGGGATTTGTATATATTTTTAGTTTTAATTATTTTCATTTTAATGCTGATTTTTCCATTTTAAATATTTTGTTTTTATACATGTATTCTCTTTTACTAATGATTGTACACCACCAGGAGTAAATTCATGTAAAATGGGCTGATACATAAACTTGATTTTTAAATAAATTAAATAAATAAATAGACAGCCAAATGGGCATTCACAACGAAGGTAATCTTTAGTTCAAAGAGGTGTTCGCGAGTGTTTGTATGTAGGTCTTTGGTTATTCAGGTTTTCTCCCGCGTAAAATTGGAAGTGTCTTGGCAACGTTTTGACGAAGTCTCATTCGTCATCTTCAGGCTGGTGTTTTCAGCTTCATGCTCCTAGAAGCAATGTGTGGTTGTAGCTGTTTCTTCCTTTTAACTGCCAGTGGGAGTATGAACTGATTGGGTGAGAGCTTGGCTGTGTTCTGATTGGGTAGAGGTGTGTTCTGATTGGGTAGGGGCTTGGCTGTGCTCTGATTGGATGGGGGGTTGGCTGTGCTTTGATTGGCTGGGGGAGTGTTCTGTTTGGGTGGGGGCTTTGTTGTGCTTAGGTTAGTCTGAGTTGCAGGGGTATTTGAGATAGTGAGCTGCATTACTATTGTTTGGCTTCGCGTTCGTGGTCGTGCCTCATCTTCATGGTGGGTGTCAGTTTGCTTCCTGTATGGATTGGAGGGGTTTAAAGTGGCTAATGATGCAGCTGTGGTCCGGTTTCTGGTTTGTTGTCGTGCCTCATCATCGGTGTGGGTTTGGGTTTGCTTTTTGCATGGATGTGTGATGGTGACATCCTGTGTGGTTTTTGTGAGTGTGGGTCTGGTGTCATTCTTTGTAGTTAGGGACTCGTTTGTCACTAAGGGCGGGTTTCCAAATAGCCGGTAGGCGGGAGGTATCACCTCGTTTATTCATGCACCCAATCAGTTCATATTCCCACTGGCAGTTAAAAGGAAGAAACAGCTACAACCACACATTGCTTCTAGGAACACGAAGCTGAAAACATCAGCCTGAAGATGACGAATGAGACTTTGTCGAAATGTCACCAAGACACTTCCAATTTTACGCGGTAGAATAACCAAAGACACACACACACACACACATATATATATAAAAAATTAAGGATGATAATATATAAATGTTCCCAGAGGAAAAATGTAACAGAACAGATCTATGATTATTTGTAACACCCTGCCACAACATCAACAAGATAGCATAGTAATTATATAAAGCTGGAGTAATGAAGCTGGAAGTTAGCAGAATAATGGAAAAGTGGTCACAGTGTACAGAATTAAGCAAGGGCCAAAATAAGGAATTCTCCATAAATATACTACCGGTGTACTATATTCTCTTGCTTTCTCTTTCTGTCTCTTTGCTTCTGCATTGCTTTTTTATATACAATTTCTTGTCACTTCTTGTTCATAAGGGGAATTCGGCGGTCACCTTAGCAAATTTCCTCTGTGTACGATCCTCTATAAATATGATTAATTAAATAATTAAATAAAATCTACTACATTTGCCTTCCACTTTTCTTTAGCTACTTTCACTTTGTCAACAGAAAGGCACCTCACTTTCTTTTGGTTTTTGCATTTCAGGTTATTTTTATTTGTTTCATCTTTAATGGGGCCACAAAGTTCAATACGGAATTTTTCAGACATTCTATTTATCAAATATAACCCATTAAATCTATTACTGACCTTTATCATATAATAAAGAATAATGCAGAGGTCATATCTTGTTCATCTGATATTTTTTTTCCCTTTGGCTTACACTGTAATTTTGTGAGGAAGAGACCATGATCTAAAGTACACTCAGTATCAGACTTCTTGCTGACCAAACAGAATTTCTTCACAGATTTCTTCACAGATTTTTTAAAAAAGGTATTTGTTCTAAATATTTGTCAGTCTCGGTGTCTCCTTCTTTGTTTCACACACCAATACCACATTTTTCGCTTTTTTCACATTTCATTTTAGTTTTAATAGAATGGAGCTGTTCCACTCTCCTATAATTAGTATGACCCTTTTGGTGGTGTTTGGTCAAGGTACTGCAAATTATCACAGAATTGAACAAATTCTGCTTCCTCTGCATCTGTGTTTGGAGAATAGGTTGGCTTGACTTGAATTTAAATTGAGATGATTCTGTCTATTTGGGGCATCATGTCCAAGCACTGACTTTTTAACATTTTTGTTAATAATTAATAACACTTTATTCCTCTGATTTTTTTAAGGCTTTTAAAAAATCTTATCTTTATTAGTTTTATAAATAACTCAAAATGGCAAACATACCTAATACTCCCTTCTTCCTCCTATTCTCTCCACAACAACAACCCTGTGAGGTGGGTTGGGCTGAAAAGTGTGTATGTCCCAGAAATCACCCAGCTGACTTTCATGCCTAAGGCATGAATTTTGTAAAATTTGATAGTATTCTGTAAATATAAATTAAATTATTATATTTAAGGTAACAATGTAGAGTTTACCTTCTCATGACTGGAGCTGGGAAATAGGGAACAGACTGAGGAGGCAAAGTGAGAGCTGCAGGCTTGCTTTGATTGCATAGACTGGAGTGTTTTTGAAGTTGCTTCAAGCAGACTTGGATGAATTTACTGGTATTGTGACATCATATACTAGCTTTTGTGAGGATATGTGTGTCCTTATCAAGAGCTAGGGCAGGGGTAGGCAACCTTGGCTCTTTTATGACTCGTGGATTTTAACTCCCAGAATTCCTGAGCCAGCCATGCTGGTTCAGGAATTCTAGGAATTGAAGTCCACGAGTCATAAAAGAGCCAAGGTTGCCTACCTGAGCTAGGGTATATATAACAACAATATGCCTTGCTTTACAGCAAAGCTAAAGCTCCATTGCACCAAAGAGGAAGGCTACAGGAAAGGAGATGGGATCTTGTACAATCAGGCCAACAATGTATTAACAGTAGCTACTCCAAAAACACCTGTGAAACCAGTTCTCAGCTAATGAACCTGCAACTGTGAGGAAAAGCCTGGAATATCATTGGCTACCACAGACTTTCTTCCCTTACTGAAGGGAATCATCAACTGGCAGATAACCTGAATGAGTTCTGCTATACTAGGTTTGAGAGGAGATCATTATCATTTACCACTTACCTACCCACTTTAGATACAACAGTAGCCAATTGCCATTCTTACTTCCTCTACCCCGAGTTACCACTCAAGTTGCAATTCTTGTTCTATAATGGAGTGATACATCACTTCATCTGGAATCTAGATAGGTTAGAAGAAGACATCCCTTTATCCCAAGAACAAGCTTTTAAACAAATGTCTTGAGTGCTCTCCTTTTTAACATGGTTATCAGAGCCAAAGTAGTTTTGGATTGAGTGATATTAGGACACAAACAAAAAATAAAGATTTTTATTTTACAAATGACAACTCAGGCAAATGGATAGCTGAGATTGAGATCTGTATATCAAAGCTAGCAATTTTTAATGACCTGGAACAAGCAGAGGGACAAGGAAGGGTAATACAAATTAAGGTTTTAGTGCTGAACTCTAACAGCACTGAAATAAAAATTTAAAAATAATTTACCTATCTATCTTTACTTTCCCTGATAACTTTACCTTATTAACTGCAGTTGTCCCAAGCCTTATGAGAGGGTGAGCCTGAATTCCAAGGTCCAATTAGTAAAAAAAAAAAAAAAAAAATCTAGTTCTTAAAGACTAGAACTCTCAGCCAAGACTGCCTAGGAAAACAGAAATGTCTAACTTCTTTTCAGAATCCTATCACTCCAAAAGCCACCAGGGAACTGAAAAAGTATCTTGGAAGAGGGAGTACTACATATTTGAATTTCTGGAAGAAAAGAGAGATATAAAGTTGAGATTATTCCCTTGATCCAGTTTGCTTTCCTTGACAATCTGCAGACATAAACCAGCACCAAAAGCATGCAGACATTTAATTGCTGGGACCACCTGTAAAAAGTCATAATAAGAGTTGCATCTATTCATTTGGCCATCAACATTTCTCAAAGACATCTTTCATATATTATAAATTGGCCCGTCCTCTTGCAGAAGTGACCTATTACAGACCACACCAGGCAAGGAATTTTGGCTGGTAGGATCCAGGATAAGAATCTTTTCTTCCATGGTCCCTGCCCTTTGGAACATCTTGCTACAAGAGTTGAGATTCCCCCCTCCCCCCTTTTAGCCTTAAGGAAAAGCTTTAAAATTTGGCTGTGCTGACTCGCATGGAGTCCTGAAGAAGCTCCTGGCTGGAGGCACATCAACAGAAAAGGCAACCCATCTTTCCCCTCCAAACCATTGATTTTTAGCTTACTTTATTTTATTTTTTTTGTAATTTTAATCTTTTTTTCATAGTCATACTAGTAATCTCCAACTTATGACCACCATTGAGCCCAAGGCAATTGTTAAATGAATTGTGCCTCATTTTATCACCTTTTCTGCCAAGCGAATCATTGCAGTTGTTAAGTGAATTGTACCATTGTTAAGCAAATCTGTTTTCTCTCACTGACTACTTGTTGGAAGCTGGATGGGAAGGTTACAAATGGTGGTCACATGAACCAGGACAGTACAACTGTCATAAATACATGCCAGTTCCCAGGTTCCTGAATTTTGATCACGTGACCATAGGAATGCTGCAATGGTCATAAGTGTGAAGAACAGGTCATAAATCATTTTTTTTCAGAGCTGTTATAACTTCGAATAGTCACTAAATGAATGGTTGGAAGTCAAGGACCATCTGTACAGTAGCGGCCAAAATTGTGGAAACTTTTTGGGAAAAGTGTATTTTTGAGGTTTGATGGCTAATAACACCACTTTTTTGGGGGTAATAGTACCATAAAATTATATATCAATAGAAAGATAATTTAATCAATAATGTAATGCAACAAAGTTTGTTCAACTATCTGTACTGTATTCTATGAAATAACCAGAAAAAGGAAGCACAACTTGCTTAGGTTAATATCAGGTAGCTTTCCTTCATCTGATTGTAGCCAATGAGCACAAGTATTTAGAGAGCCAATCAGGTGTCATCTTGTTTTGGCAATGAGCCAATCAGATCACAGTAGATTCAGTTATTGATGTCATGTATTGAAGCTGAGAGGAGGATAGTTGTCAGTGTGTTATGTGATGCTATCAAGTTGGTTGGGTTTTTTTGTGTTCTTCATTTAGTGAGCTTGTAAAACATAATAAAATTAAAGTAATAGTGCAAAGAGTTGATTGGTTGCCAGAAAGCAATGTAAAATAGTATTATTAAGTGAACAAGGCTACAGTTATAAAGAAATTAGAAGAAAATTTGGTGGAAACTTAACCAAAGGTGGCACTTCTACTGTACACTTTTCCCAAAAGGTTTCCACAATTTTGGCCACTACTGTAATTGTTTTGGTACCTGTATGTTTTATTGCACTGCAAGCTGCTCAGAGTCACCTTGCACTGTGAAATGGGCAGCATGTAAAATTAATAAACAAATAATTCATCAAAAATATATATATAAAATTAAAAAATATATAAAAGAAATATTTTATAAATCCTTCTAAGTTAGCAGTGATTTTGCAGAATTTTTCCTGGCATCTCTTCTGGCTGTCCTCTTTACCCACTCTTCTTGAACCATACATCATCAATAACACCTTCTACTGCCCTTTCCAAAGAAATAAATCTTAGATTTAGTTTTTCATACCATTTTTGTTTCTGCCACAAATTAGCACAGTGTTTCATCCAGTGGTGCAAGCCAGTATCTGCACACAATTTAACACAAACATCCCCAACTCCTTAAGCATTTTGTTTCTAAGCATCCAGTCTGGGATGCTCTTGCCTCAACAAGATCTAGCACATTTGGCACAATTCATAAATATCAGAAATAAAGAAAAAACAGCACAGTATGTGTAATCTTTCTCATATGTTCTTTATCAAAAGGCATCTATGTGATTTATGTTTACCTCTTCACTAGAATAGAGGTCCCCAACCTTTTGGGCACCAGGGACCGGTTCCATGGAGAGAGGTTTTTCCATGGACTGGAAGGGATGTGGTTTCATGTACTGCCTGCATCCTGCAGATGGGGCTTTGCTTGTTTGTGCGGCCCAGTTGCTGGCATGCTACGGCCCGGTGCCGGTCCATGGACCAGGGGTTGGGGATCCCTGCACCAGACACATCCATCACTGCATTAACTTTATCTTATCTCTGAACAAGAAGATAATATCACATTGCCACCCTTTAACTGCCATTTCCTTGCTCTTTGGAAATGCTGTCCTTTCAGACAAGCGAGGAATTAAATGCTGCTTTTAAACTGTCATAAAATGTCTATCAGCCCACTTTTCAGAGTGACAAATAGCCTCAAGTGAACCTGAATGATGAAGCCAGATCCAAAAAGCAGGAGCTTAAAATTGGGGATGGAGCACTCCATAGATACTGAATGTCTTGAGTGGTACAGTGGTATTCTACAGTTATCTGAATTCACAATTAGGTTTTGACAGGCTCCCAAAAGCCAGCCCATAAACCAAAATGTGATAAATGGATATTCAACTTTTTTTTCTGCAGGCCAACATTTTTGCCAGAGGAAGACTGCATAATGCAATAGGCATTGAAAAGACTCAAGAGCCAAGAAGAAACCTGTTCATATCTTAAACAACTCTCACATATCCTTGGATAATCTCATTTATAATATGAAGATTGACTGATTTCAGAGAGCTGCTTTAAGTGCTACTGTGGTAATATCTCAGCCACTTTGAGTTACAGAAATACTAAGAATTTAGGAAGGTGTAATTTCTTAAATGCTGTCAGGATATAAATGCTACTTATGAATGAACTAGGGACTATTAATTTTATGGTGGCATTATTAGTAATCATAGGTTATGCAAAAGTTATGGGGAGCGGGGCATAATCCTTTTCTGCAAAGTGTTCTAGCAATAGCACGGATTCAAGTTCATTCAAACTGAAAGTTCTCCAAGACAAATTGCCTGATATTCTAGGGCAGGATGTCAAACTCAATTTCATTGAGGGCCGCATCAGCAATGCGGTTGCCCTCGGGGGGCCAGGTGGGTGTGGCCAGGGTGGGTGCAGCCCACTGGGTGGGCGTGGATGGAGTGGGTGTGGCCTACTGGGTGGGCATGGCCAGCTCTACATCGTTTGCGTCAAGGGTGACTGTGGGGGCTTGGGCAGAAGTGGGACAAATCTGAGGGTCTCTGGCAGAAGAGGGTGGGACCAGGGTAAGCGCCAAGGCATGGTCCATTTCTTCATTCCTCACAAAGGATGGCACCTCCCCAGCATGCATCCAGGGGGCGGGGGCGACATGGTAGGGGCTGGTTCCTCGCTGTTTCTAGATGGCCTTGTGGAGCTAAGACTGAATGCGTTTCAGCATAGATGCCCACCACAAAATTGTACATTGGCTCCCGGCCGGCTTGGGCCAGGGCCAAGGCAGTGGGGGCCGTTCCCTCACTGTTTCCAGGATGGCTTCGCGGGTCACATGAAACCACTTTGCAGGCCGCATCCGGCCCCCAGGCTTTGTGTTTGACATGTCTGTTCTAGGGCTATACTATGTAACTATGTGAACATGTTCTCCGTTAATGGGCTGAATTCTTTCTTTCATCTAGTTCTGTTTCATATATGTGGACACCACCTTGCTGAGAAAAGATTTTATAGCCTTTATGATCCATAGGAAATGACAGCTTTTTGCTTCATTAATTCCTCATTTTACTTACATTTTTCCCCACAAGAATGACTGGCAATTTTCTCCTCTTCAACATCATTACTGCATTTCTAAAACCTTTCTACATAAATTAAAGCTTTGCTTTAAAAGCAACATGGAGTGTGCTTGCAGGCTAAAAAAGCAATCTCTTTTTGCAGACAGTAACATCCAGGCAATGAACTAGAGAAGCGATCTTGCTCCAATTAAAAGGTTCTAATTTACCTGGCTCCAACAATGAGTTGATTCCTATTGGCATCTAGAGCAAGCTGAGAGAAGTCCCGTACACCAGAGTATGTGAAGTTTGAAACCCAAGGCTTCAGATCTGCAAAGAAAAATGAAAAAGACAGAGGAACAATGACATTGTTTCCACATGGCATTCAACTAATGGATCTCCAACCGAGTATCGTTCAATATGTGAATAATTAACATTCTATGATATTCTATATTGATATAATGGGGAGGTCACCAAGCTAGCAGCTACTATAGCAAGGTCTGCCAGTTTTCTAATTAATTCAATTCAGTTTTCTAATTTTAATAAAGTTGATTCAATGATCAGTCTTCTAACCTACGTAATAGGTAACGGAAAGAACTCACTGTAGCTTCAGATCTTACTATCACAGGTTGGGCAAAGGCTATTTAATGGCAGAAGTTTTTATGGTGATCACTATTGTTTCCGTATAAAGCTCTTTTTTTAAAAAAAATCCCACTAGCGGGAATAAGGAATATTTATTAGAAACTATAGAGAGATGTGGAGATCTAAATCTCCTGTAATGCAAGAGACTTTGGTTTCCTTGTGTTGAAAAACATAAAAACGTTTGGACTTTCATCCTCCATCCTCTCTGCATGGCAACTTTCCTCCCAAATTAGACAAGTATTAGGTTATTCTACTAAAAAGATAAATGGGACATAATTATTCTTAAGGTTTAGTCACAAGGAATTTTGGCAGATAAGGCTTTCTTGTGCACTCCAAAATTAAAAAAAAAAAACCTGCATTACCACATATAAACATAAGACATAGAGTTCTGTCAAAAGCCCTCAAACTGTGCTTCAGTCAGCATTTGGTGTATAAAGGATCTGACCAAGATGGAACAAATAATCCAGTGCGTTAATAGAAAAGATAACAGTTTCAAGATAATAGAAATTCTGCTCATCACCTGTGTTCCAGATAGATAATAGAAATTCTGCTCATTACCTGTGTTCCAGTTAGACAGATTTATTTAAGGGGAAGCAAAAAAACAGTAGAATATAATATTTCTAAAAGAGATGTTTACTCCCAAATCATTTTAAGATGAAGTCTTAATTTTATATTCTTTGGAAGAAGAAGCAGTGTATATATATATATATATATATATAAATCCAACTCTATGCAACAACCTTAAACACCTGAATTATAAAAATAGAAATGTTTATGAAATTATTTTCAGGATTACCAACTGACATTCAAAATGTTACTACCAGATTGTAGAGTATGTGCGTGTGTGTGTGTTTTAAAGGCATTATTTCTTGCAGGAAAGAAATAATCCAATAGAATTAACTTTCAGGTTGCCTTATCATTAAAAGAATAGCAGAGTTTTTGGCTTTTAGTTTTTTCCATGGTATTATAAGTAGTATAACTGTTTATTCAATTTATATCTTGCCTTTCTGCTCAGATGAGCACTTAAGGCAGCTACTATAATTAAAATACATGTGCAGGCACAATGTAAAGATTAACACTAAATGCTTTCAATATTAAAACATTTAACAACCAAAAGCTTGATTAAAAAAGATGGGCCCTTACAATTTTTTTAAATCCTGAGAGAAATGGGTCAAATTTCAAGGGAGTTACAGAAGGTGACCATGGGTGTTGGGTATATCTGTGTGTCCTTTGAAAGGGCAGATTTTAACATTCGTTTCTGATGACAGAAATGTTATATTAGATCACAGGTGTCAAACTCGATCAAGTCACGTGACATATCATGATGTATCGCGACGTTTTTTGCCTTAGCGAAGCTGAGATGGGTGTGGCCTGCGCATGATGCATCTGGCCCATGGGCTGCCAGTTTGACACCCCTGTGTTAGATAATCAGATCTTAAGCCCCTGGGGACTTCACATTTGACAAATGAGCAATCAACATTTCAGGATATCAAATGGTACCTGTATCTTTCAGTGTTTAGCAGCCTTCCATTTTATACCACCCACAACTATTAGATATTTTTCAGGGTTAGTCCCACAGAGAACTCATGACAATGGTAAAGGGGCGTTGTCTTACCTGAACGCCTTTTCTCAGCAGGATGATGTAGAGTCCAATGGATGGGTTCTATGACAGCCTTCCTGCCCGGCAGACTGGGTAAAAACTTTGGCCACACCCTTCCTTTGGGCGTGACCCCCGTTTTGACTGAGGCGAGAAATGTTTCTTGGAATTGATATGGTAGCTCCTTGTCAAATACCTGCCTAGACCTGATACTTGGGGGGGGGGGGCTTGGACTCTACATCATCCTGCTGAGAAAAGGCGTTCAGGTAAGACAACGCCCCTTCTCCAGCAGGATGGCTGTAGAGTCCAATGGATGGGACATACCAAAGCCCTCATGTCCCCCTGGGAGGGAGGGTCTAGGCCACTGAATCCTGAGCAGATACAACTTGCTGTAGCACTCTTCTGCCAAAGGCAGCATCAGCTGCGGCAAAGGAGTCTAAACGGTAATGTCTAATGAATACGGAGGGAGAAGACCAAGTTGCGGCCTTGCAAATCTCTTCCACCGATGCTTGTGTGGACCACGCAGCAGATGTGGCCGCACTGCGTGTTGAATGAGCGGTCACATGTGTAGGCACTGGAAGTGCCTGCGAGACGTAGGCTTGGGCTATACAGGCTCTAATCCACCTACCTATGGTAGACGATGACACCTTCTTTCCCATAGTTGATGGTTGGAAAGAAACAAATAATGCTTCACATAGAAACACAGTGCTCTACGCACGTCCAGCTTGTGCCATCTATGCTCTAGCCTATGTCTGGGTTTTGGGCAGAAATCAGGAAGAATCAGTTCCTGAGATCTGTGGAAGATGCTGTTTACCTTTGGAATGAAAGCGGGGTCTGGTCTAAGAATGACCTTATCCTTGAAGAAGGTACAAAGGTCCTTCCTCACTGACAGTGCTGCTAGTTCCGAAATTCTCCTTGCTGAAGTAATAGCCACCAGAAAGGCTACCTTCAGCGATAGGTGATGAAGAGAACATGAGTCCAGAGGCTCAAATGGTGCTGATGTCAAGGCTTGAAGAACTTTGGGTAAGTTCCAAGACGGGTACCTGTGTATAACAGGAGGTTTGGTGTTGGCCGCCCCTTTTAAAAAGGCGCTAATCGCGTGAGTCTCCTTGAAAGATTCCTTTCTTGAAAGTTCCGGTGGATCTGCGCGCGCGATGGCGGCTACTTTGTAGCCGTCCTCCTGGGTAAGTGTTTGAATCGCTATGAACAGTGGACATCAGCTGTTCAGCGGTTCAAAAACCCCCTCCCGGGCAAAGGGGGGGGGTAGAGAGGTGTCTGAATAGTGGTAGAACCTCTTATGCTCCCCCAAAGTTTTTTTGGGGGGGGCGAAAGGAGTGATCCCACGGAGTTCAGACTGTCTCCGCTTCCCAGCTGCTTTTGTCCCTAGGGACAAAACAAGCCGCTGCAACCACCTCCACGATTAAAGTTAACTGGTGAGGTTTTTTTAGAAGCGGACAGAGCTGAGTAGAGGATTTAGTTTTTGCTTTCTTTGATTTTATTTGGATTTTAAGTCTAAAGATTTATTTTTACTTTTATATTCCCTCTTTTTATTTTTTTTTTTCCCTTTGTTGAAAGGGAAAGTAAAATGGCGATCGGCAAACCTCTCGGTGTTTTTCTTTTTTCCGAAGGTAGAATGGTGACCGGCAGGCTTCTTGGTGTTTTTTTTTTCCCTTTCTCTTTTTCCCCTTTTTTTGTTGTTTTTAATGATTGGAATGGAGTGTTAGTATTATTATTTTTGTTTAATTTTTTTGTTTTTTGTATTTTTTGTATTTTTAAAAAATGGAATGGATTTTTTCTATTTAATTATTTTTTTCTTCTTTCTCTTTTTTTCTTTTTTTGAACTCCTTTCTCTTTATTATAATGATCTCCTTTTGAAGGATATTTTTTTTTTATTTTATGGAGTTAATTTCCAAGAAGGAGTAAAGATTTTTTTAAGATGGCTCCAAAGCGTCCAGTAATCCCTACAGCTCCTAAAGTGGCTTCTTCTTCGGTGTCATCATCAGTGCAATAACTTAAATTAATAGCTTCACCTTCTTCCTTGGCACAATCAACAATGGTGAAGGATTTGCAAGATATGATGGGAGATGTTGTACTTCAAATTAGGGGAGAAATGAAAGAGATTTTAGAGGAAAACAATAAGACTTTGAGGCAAGAGATAGTTTTGGCTTTAAAAGGTGTTGCCTCTGTCCTTGAAAAGTTGAATTCTCGTGTAGAAGAGGTAGTAGAAAAAGTGGAATTGATGGAGGGAAAATTTGAAAGTATGGAAAAAGAGATGAAAAATTTTCAAGATGAAATTCTTATGCTTCAATATAAACAAATGGAATATGCCTTAAGAATCAGAGGTTTGGGTGAGTCTGTGCAAGGAGATCTGAGAGAGATGGTTGCAAAGGACTTTGCTGTGATTTTGAATAGAGAAAAAGAGGAAATACTTAGTGAAATGGAACAGACATTTAGAGTTAACTCTGTGGTGGCAGAGCAAAAGAATTTGCCAAGAGATGTGGTAATTTACTTTGGGAAAAGATCTCTGCGCAATGAAATTATACAAGCTTTTTATAAGAAGAGGTTTCAAATTGCTTCACAAGATGTTATAATTTTAAAGGAGATCCCATCTAAAATTTTAAGAAGAAGAAAGGAGTTTGCTTTTTTAGCAGACGAACTTAAAAAGAGACAAATTTTGTTTAGATGGGACGTTCCGACTGGAATGGTGGTGAGTTACCTGGGGATACGTTATAGTCTTAATACTGTTTCTAAAGCAAAAGACTTTTATACTTCGGTCCTGGGGGTATGCTCATCGCCACCTACCACGTTCAAAGCTTTGGAAGATAAAAAGGCAGAATTGCAGTCTGAAGTGCTTACACTTATGAAAATTGGGAAACTTCAGTTTGAGGGGCCTCAACAAGTAGAGATGGAGGAGCAGAAGACAACCTGTGTAACATACAATTGTAAAGAAAAGGATCAACAGAAGAAGGTCAAGGAAGTCTCACAAGTATTGGTTCCTGAATCTGCGGGAGAAGCAGGATTTATAAACTTTTTGGAGCAACCTTTAAGGGCAGAATTGCAGTGTGAAGAGCCTATATTAATTAACAAGGGGAAATTTCAGTCTGAGGGGCCTCAACAAGTCGAGATGAAAGAGCAGAGGACAACTCATGCAACATATAAACGTAAAGAGAAAGACCAACAGAAGAAGGAGGTTAAGGAAGCTTCACAGCTATTGGTTCCTGAGTTTGTGGGAGAACCAGGACTCACAAATTTTTTGGAGCTATCTTCAAGGGCAGATTTTAAAGCATTTTTTTCGAGGTTTATGGACAAGAGAGACTGATAAGGATTGTGTTTATAGTGGATGGAACTGGCTATTGGAGAGAAGATTATGGAGATCGAATGAATTTTAGATAACAAGTTTAAGTTTAAGTACTTAGTTTAAGTACTTAGAAGACTATTGAATTGTGGGAGAAGTAAGATTTACAAACTTTTTGGAATTACCTTTAAGAGATTTATGGATAAGAGAAGGAATGTGTTTATTGTGGAGGAATTTGTTATTGGTAAAGTTTTAAACAGGTATAAGGGAATTTTAATGTCTTAAGTAATGTTTAAATATGTGTTTTGGGGTAATAATATAAGTATGATATGAAAAGGTTTAGAGTATATTATAAAATGATGGATAATAATGTAAGTATTATTTTTAAGAGAAGTTAATTTGTTTAATTAAACGTATTTAGATTTGTTTAGGATTTATATGTTTTTTAAGTCCTTTTTTGATAGGAGAGAAGATCATGGAGATTGAATGAAAATTTTAGATAAGAAGTTTAAATATAAGTATTTAGTTTAATTATTTAAATGGGTAGCCAGTTTTGATGGTATAATGAATGTTTATATGCCTATTTTTGTGTTCTAGAGTAAAGAAAGAGGGAGATTAGATTTTATATTGTAGGTATAGATATTTAAAGAAAACAATGTTTAAAATTGTGTTTTGGGGATTCTTTATAGAATGATGGATAATAATATAAGTACAATATTAGAAAAGGTTTAGAGTATATTACAATGTGTGTTTAATGTTTGCAATTATTATCTTTTAGAGAAGATATTTTGTTTAATTTAATGTTTTTAGATTTGTTTAGGATTTATATGTGTTTTAAGTTTTTTTTATTTTTTATTTTCTTTGAAAAATTTTAATTAAGCCTGTACTCAGCTCTGGGAAGGTTGAGGGAGGGTATGGGAGGTTTGGGGAGATGGGGGAGGGTATGGGAGGGTGGGGGGTTTGGGGAAGGGATTTGTTTTGTAAAATTCAAAAACTTTCAATAAAAAAAGGGCGCTAATCACTGGATGTTGCGCCAGGGAGGTAAAGTTGTCACAGGAAAATACAGTTGAAAGGGCCGATACCTGTCTGCGAATAGTGTTGACTGAAAGGCCCTTATTAAGTCCTTCCAATAGGTAATCTAGGATATTGGGAATAGATACTGCGGTTGGATCTAGGTGAAGAGGAACGCACCACCTGCAAAAGCCTTTCCATGTAGCATCGTAGATCCTGTTTGTGGAAGGTCTTCTTGATGCTTGTATGATCGATATCACCCCTGAGGAGTAGGATTGCTTGGCTAAACTTTGCCGCTCAAATGCCAAATGGCTAGTTGTAGCCACTGCGGATCTGGATGTAAGAGCCTGCCCTGACTGAGACTTACTCGGTCCGGGGGAATCCTCCATGGGGGTGATATCGAAAGGTCCACGAGGTCTGCAAACCACGGGCGCCATGGCCAAGGAGGAGCAATCAAGATTACCTCTGCACCTTCCAGGATCAACTTGCGTATGGTTGCCGGTATTAATGGCAGCGGTGGGAAGGCGTACAGGAGTTGCGCCGGCCACCGACACCTGAGAGCGTCCGTTCCCTCCGATCCCGGAGTCGGGAATCTGGAGAAGAACCTGGGGAGTTGTGTGTTCTTCAGAGTGGCAAATAGGTCCAGATGCATCTGCCCGAACCTCCGGGATATCTCCTTGAACAGAGCCATATCCAGTCGCCATTCCGATTGGTCCACCTTGGCTCTGCTCAGGAAGTCTGCCTAGAGATTCGTCTCCCCTGAGATGTGTTCCGCTCTGATGGAGCTCACATTGGTTTCTGCCCACCGAGCCAGGGCTAATGCCTCCTTCATTAGTTCCGCGGATCTCGTTCCTCCCTCCTTGTTGACATGGGCCTTGGCTGCTACATTGTCTGTTAGAACGAGAACGTGTCTTCTCGTTACTAGGTGGGAGAATTGACGTAGAGCCAGGTGAATGGCCCGAAGCTCCAGCCAATTGATGCTGTGAGAAAGATCCTTCTGATCCCACTGGCCCTGCGCTATCTGGGTTCCCAGATGGGCCCCCCATCCGAACAGGCTCGCGTCTGTCGTGAGCGTAATCCTGTTCGGCTCCCTGAATATACTCCCCTTGAGTATCATGGGAGATATCCACCAATTCAGTGATTTCAATACATGTTCTGGTACCAAGACCTTCCTGATGGAGGTACTGAGGTTCCTCCTCTGGTAGGGGAGGAGGAACCACTGCAACTCCCTTGAGTGGAGTCTTGCCCATGGGACAATGCCCATGCAAGATATCATCTTTCCCAGGAGCTTCGAGAGCTGTATCAGAGGTACTCTCCTGTTTCTCTGAACTTGGTGAATTAGCTTGGAGATGCTGGTCTGACGCTCTTGGGAAAGGTATACCCTGCACTGGGACGAGTCTATCACCGCGCCTAGGTGCTGCAGTTTCCTTGAGGGTGTGAGGTGGCTCTTGTCTACATTGACCGAGAATCCATGTCCTTGTAGAATTCGGATTGTGGTCTGGAGGTCTACTTTTGCCTGCTCCTGCGAGCTGGACTGAATCAAGATGTCGTCCAGATAAAACTGTACGCGCACCAGCATCAGCCTGAGATGGGCCGCTATTACTGCTTGAATTTTGGTAAATACCCTTGGGGCTGAGAATAGACCGAAGGGTAGGGCCCTGTTTTGGTAATGCCGACCCGCGTAGGTAAATCTGAGAAATTTCCGGTACCTGGGATGGATGGGGATATGCAGGTACGCCTCCGTGAGATCTATTGAGGACAGGAGGTCGCCCTTCCTGACACTGGCTAGGATGGATTTCAAGGATTGCATCTTGAACCTCCTGTAATTCACGTAATAATTTAGGCCCTTTAGGTCCAATATTGCTCTCCACCCTCCTGATGTCTTTGGGATCACAAAGAGGATGGAATAAAATCCTCTTCCTTCCTCTCCTTTTGGTACCTTCTCTATGGCCTGAATTGACAGGAGGTGTGCGTTGGCCGAGGCAACCAACCTTGCCTTGTGTGCCTTTCTGGATATGGGACATCTGATGAACCGGTTTGGTGGGGGAGAACAGAAGTCTAAGGTCAGGCCATGCCTGATCGTCTCCAAGACCCAGGCGTCGGTAGTGGTCTGCTCCCAGACTTCGATGAAATTGCCTAACCGACACCCTATGGGAGTGTCCTGCCTGGCGTCACTTGGCGCATTTGAAGGGTCGGCCTCCTGATCCTCTAAAGGGACGTCTGGACTGGAACTGGCCTCTGGCTCCCATGTTCTGGCGATCCTGGGGATGATCCTGCCTTGAGTAGAAGGACCGTGAGCCTCTAGGCCAGTCCCAGGATTGCCCTGATCGAAAGGGCTGTCTCCAGTCCCAGGAGTTGCTTGGGCGGAAACTTTGTCTCCGGAACTCCTGACTGCTTCTTCTGTCTAATTTCTTTGATGGATGGACTAGAATCTTTCTCTTATCCCTGCTCTCGCTTACATATGGATCCAGGATGGATCCAAATAATGATGACCCACTGTATTTGGACGTCGAGAGACGCCACTTGGCCTTCAGATCTGTCTTCCAATTTTTGAGCCACAGTAGTCTACGAGAGGCCACTGTGGCCGCAATAGATCTTGCCGCATACTTGGTTGCGTGCAGTGAGGCGTCAGCCATAAATTGTGAGGCGGCCAGGATCTTGGCCAAAGTTTGGTGCGCTCTGACCTGATCTGGAGGTACAGTGGTTTGCAACTCCCGCAGCCACATGATGCAGGCCCTTGCGAAGAAGGATGATGATGTTGCTGTCTTGGTCGCCCAAGCTGCGGCCATGTGGGAACGACGGAGGGAATGTTCAAATTTCTTTTCCTCTGGCTTCAAGGCCTCCGCCATGTCTCCTGGAATCGCAGAGGTAGAAAATAATGAGATCAGGGGACTATCTACTGCAGGGACCTCTAGCATGCCCGAAAAGGAGGGAGAAACATTGAATAGTTTCCTTTCCACGCTACTGGGAGCAGGTGGAGCTGCTAGGGAGAACCATTGTTCCTCCACCGTGGTGCGGAAAACTTCCGGACAAGGGATGTATTTGTCCTGCGGGACTTTTTTGGCAAAGAGAGGGTTTGCCTCCTTGCTTGTGGACGGATTCTCCTCTTGGACTGAGGTCAAATTGACCGTAGAGACTGCCTTTATCAGAAGTGATTTGAGAAGCACTGGATCAAAGAGGCCAGAGCTCGTTGTCTGCTCAGGTGCGGTCCCCTCATCCTCTGAAAGGGACATGTCCATCATGTCTAGGTCTAGTGATTCTCCCTCTCCTATCTGAGAGGAAGTCTCAGAGATGTTAGTAGCTGGAGCCTTGTTTCGTCCCTTAAGGGATGGTTGAAAGGCTACTTGGCCCTTAGAAGCCATAAACTGGGAAAAGGCATCCTGCATGAATGCCTGAAATTGGGCCGACCATATGTCCTCCTGAGCTCTATCATTAGATGCAGCTACAGTGGGAGTATGGTCTGGTGAAGTTGTCGGTGAAGAGGAGTGGGAGGAATCCAACTGTTCGGTTTCCCCCAGAGGAGACCACGTTCTAAGAACTTCCTGGGGAGTCGGTTCTGTAGTGGGCGCCACCAATGGGACAGGTGAAACCACGTTTGTCCCATTGGAACTGGTTTTCTGGGCCCTGGCAAATTGTTTTTCTAGAGCCAAATGTCTCCTCGAGGCCTCTCGCTCAGCTGTTTTGGATGGTCCCCTTGGGTAAGGTGCTTTGTTTTAGCCTTCTTCTTCCCCCCCACCTCTGACTCAGAGGATCTGCGTTTTTGATGTTGCTGTGGGGGGGGGGGCAATTTGGGGACCTGCATAGCTGAATACGAGACATTGTCTGCCATTGTGGCCAGGTACCCCGAGTAGGCAACACCTGGAGTGGGGAAAAAAACTTACGCTGATCAGTTGCAGATATTGGGGTCTACAAGCCCTCTTCTGCACAGAGAACAATGGCCGGACAGACAGGCTCCCTTGGACAGAAAGGAACCTGTAGGCCAGTGACTAAAGGCCACAGTAAGGAACAGTTGACCAAGTTCAAATTCTCCTCACTCCTTTCCACCAAGGTCAAAGGACTGGGATGTCCAGACCTAATAAAGGGGCACTTGTAGAAGTGGAAATATTTTCCCCAGTATGTGGCTGTGAAGACAGACCATGAGTTGTAAGAAGGTGAGTTTACTTTCTTCCCCTCTCTGTCCTTCTTTCTTATCTCTATATCTACTTGTTTATTTATTTAAACTCTTCTCTTTTTTTTTTTAAACAGTTATAATCTATAAGGTAAAACTCCGGATGGTAGAACTACCTAAAATGGAGGATTGAACTCAAACCAAAATGGTGTCCAACCGAAGGCCACGTCTTCCAACGGTTAAGCGACAGTGGAGCCACGAGGCTCAAAATGGCGAACTAAGGTAATTATCCCAGAGGCCCAGAAGGGCGCGAATCCTGCGCTGGGCATCCCCCCGGAACCCCGTGGGTATCCTGAAGTAACAGGGAGGTTCGCGGAGCCGACGAAGGGAAGGCCTGTGTCTTATTTATCTTACCTCCCTGTGACGCCGTTCGATAAAGGGCGACTCCGGCGGCCTTTCAGGCTTCAAAGTCTGCGCCCTTCAGCTGATTGGGGCGAGCGGCACGGCGGCTCTGTCAGCCGATCGGGCTCCTATTACTTGCGCCCTTCAGCTGATTTGGGGCGGACCGGAACGCGGCGAGCGCTCCGAAGAAAAACTGCTCGATCCCCCTGGGTAGGGCCTATAGACCCTGGGGATACTCTCACCACTCCGTCGATCGATCAGGGAACGGAGATCTGTCACCAGCTCGGAGCCCCGAGCCAGTAGTTGTAGGAGGATTCTCTGTGAGTACTGGCTAATTTAGATCTTATAGGGAGGGGAAGAGTCTTATCTATAGTTGAATTTAGTAGAATTTTTCAGGAGCAAATTTTTTGACTGCTAACGGGCTTCGAGACTGAGTCAAAACTGGGGGTCACGCCCAAAGGAAGGGTCTGGCCAAAGTTTTTACCCAGTCTGCCGGGCAGGAAGGCTGTCATAGAACCCATCCATTGGACTCTACAGCCATCCTGCTGGAGAAAGACAGGGTACATCTAAAACACAGATAATTGTCATCAAATTTGCTCGGGCCCAAACCTTAACTGTGTGGAAAAGCTCCATGTTATAATTGCCCCTTGTGAATCTAGTGACAGTTGAAAATCACATCCATTTGTTCAAAATGAGAACTTCCATCCCCAAGAATGTTTGTTTATCCATAGTATCTCCAGATAATTTGGATATAGACTGTTCCAATCCAATATCAAATTTAGGCCATAACTGAAGGTTCTATCTGCTTCCTTAGGCTGGATGGTAAGGAACAGTAGAGTCTATTATTAGCATTCTAATGGCAATTTACTCAAAAGCTCCCAATGACTGGCTGTACTACTGATTCACATGAAAGAGGAACTTAATAAAGTCTTATTATTACTGGTAGTCCTCAACTTACAACCACAATTGTTACCAAAACTTCCATCACTAAACAAAATGGTTAAGTGAATGTGCCCAATTTTATGATCTTTGTTGCCATGGTCATTAAGCAAATCTGGCTTTGCTTGTCAGAAGTTGACTGGGAAGGTATAAATGAACCTGGGACACAGCAATTGTCATATAAAGATGCCAACTACGAAGGGCCCAAATTTTGACGGTGACAGTTGTTAAGTGTGAAGGCTAATTGTAAACCACTTTTTTCAGCACGGTTGTAACTTTGAACACTCGCGAAACAAATGGTTGTAAGTTGTGAACTACCTGTATGTGACACTTCTTGCATATAAAAGCTTCTGTAATCACTGTGATCCAGTTCATGCAGGAACTACAAAATGATGCTAGAGAATTTTAAAATGTATGATGAAGGAATGCTGTAGGGCAGGGGTGGCGAACCTGCGGCACACGTGCCAAAGGCGGCACTCGGAGCCCTCTCTCTCGTGCACTGTTGCCCCAGCCCCACCTTCCCCAATGGCCCCCTCCTCACCAGCAGCCCCCAGAGAGTCACCTCCAGGCGGTCCACGTAGAACAGCACAGCCAAGCACATGGCAGCCAGGCAGCAGGGACAAGACTCCGCCC
The DNA here is from genome assembly GCF_016545835.1 of Crotalus tigris. NCBI lineage: Eukaryota > Metazoa > Chordata > Lepidosauria > Squamata > Viperidae > Crotalus > Crotalus tigris. The sequence continues at coordinate 420,354 of NW_024100591.1, read as the reverse complement.
TCACACCCCGTCATGTGCAGTTGATGCTGCGGGGCATGGGCGGAGGGTGTGACTGCCATGGCATTGCTGGGTCCCTGGGCGATCTGCTGCGGCAGGCTGTGGAGGCGGTGGGTGGCCCTGTGAGCAGGCTTGGCAGGGCAGAGTGGGGGTGTAATGGGGGTGGGGGCGGGGCAGGGGGCGATGTGTTTTTTGGGCACTCAGTCTCTAAGATTCACAATCACTGCTGTAGGGGTTTTGAATCCCATTTGCACGAGCCAGGAAACCATCAATTGCTAAAATAGGAAAAGCATGAATTTAGGAGTGTGTGTCTGTCATGTATACTAATCAGAGATGGAAACCTGTGACCCACTTGAAACATACAGCTCCATCTCATACACCAAAATTATGCTGCTAAAATTTGAAAAAAATGGTTGGTTTTACTAGTGCAATTTTTTTGGGTCTGTTTGGTAAACTTAAGGAAGAGGCATCCATTGGGAGGCCAGCTGTTTCCATGTCCAAATATTAACTATCTTCTCCTCAGTTGTCATCTTCCAGGATCTGCCTACTCCCTTTCCCACCCATAAATCCTCTTTCTGTAATGTTATCACAGTTCATATGATTCTCTGGAAGACTGGGAATCCAGGTGCCAGATGCAATCCCAGTGTGACCAATCCTGAATAACAAAGTACTGCAAATTATTAACTGCAGTATGCCAGGTGTTCCTCAGCTATTCTTAATACAATACAGAATACAGATCATGAATATCAATCATTAGAGGAGATTCCAAAAAAAGGCTAAGAAAATCTCTTTGCAATCACTCCCAGAAATTTCATTTATGAATATATATGCATGTGTGTGTACATATATGTGTGTGTGTGTGTGTGTGTATGTATACGTTTTTCATATTACAAATGAATAACTAGAAGCTCTTTCTAAGTAGGACTTATATGTAAGTCCTTAATCCCAAAGAGACTTGTTTTAGACATACAATGTTTTGGACATGGAAATTCCTTCCTTTAGATTGCAGTGTGGGTCTCTCTGTTTCAGAGTTCTCCATCCATGGACACGAATTTTTCAAGCTCTCACAATCATAACTGAAACAAGAAAATAATGGAGACTAATTCATCAAGGCTGATCTGAAACCATCCTTCCCCAATGCATCAGGATTTGGTAGGACATTTAGCAATATGCAAATCTACAACAGATGCCAAAATATCACCAAGGTATTCTCTTAGCTTATTAAATTGCTTTTTTAAATTCTTTAATATAAATTTATTTCAAGCATGGATCTGTCTGAGCTTAATAATCAAAACCTGCATATATTAGACAGGAGAACAAGATAATACATGCATTCTCTAGATGTTTGGGCACTTTTGCTGTCTGATCAGAAGTCATTTCCCAACAATGAAACCTATGGATCCTATGCTAATGCTCTAACTTCTCTTGTCATTTTCAAACAGGCTTGTGTTTTTTTTCTTTCTTTGACAAAGTCATTTTGAAAAGACAGCAGAAAATGTAAGTCTGTTCTCACTCCTCTTCTTTATTTTTCATTTGACGTACACTCATTTAAGAAGTTCTCCCATCATCTCTATCTTTAAATATATAACAATATATAAAAGTTACAGATAAAAAAATTATGAGGTGAAAAATATGTGCACTGTAGGCAGTTCAGTCCTCTCTCTGATAGTTTAAAATGATAGTCAAAGCAGAGAAGTAACAGATGACAGGCCCTGAGTTCTACTTATGACCATGGGTGGCTAAGTCTATAAAGAATCCCTTTCTGTTTGCTAAATTAAAGGCTGCATGACATATAACTTCATGGATTTAAACCTTTATAGATTTGGGGGATGATTAAACACAGCATGGCTTTCCCTGATAGTCCAAACTGCCAGTTACCCCAATTCACACCATGACCAGGCTTTCTGCACTCATGCTATTTTCTGAAGGGATAGAGGATCAAACAATCATATGGCTATGAACCAAGCACTTGGGGGGATGCCCCATATTAAATGTCATGGCCTAAGGTCAGAGATATCTTGGGAATAAACACAACTGGAAGAACAAACCTCACATCAATCAGATGACTATACCTCTCTACAATAAATGAAATTTACATATAGAGATCCAATGAACTCTCACATCTTTCTTGGGGAGATAGCTTCCTTTACTTCCATTTCTTTCTTTTTTCTTTCTGTCTCTTCTTAGAGCAGTGCCTCGATTTTGACTAAAAGCTTTAAAAAAACAGACTATGTTTACCTTATAATGCTCATACAAATTAAAATTTAAAAGATCATGAGAAATCCACTTGTTTTTTTCAGAATAGAATAGAATAGAATAGAATAGAATAGAATAGAATAGAATAGAATAGAATAGAATAGAATAGAATAAACAGAGTTGGAAGGGACCTTGGAGGTCTCCTAGTCCAACCTCCTGCTCAGTCAGGACACTCTATACCAATTCAGACAAATGGTTGTCCAGTCTCTTCTTAAAAACTTCCACTGTTGGAGCAGCCACAATTTCTGGAGGCAGGTTGTTCCACTGATTAATTGTTCTGTCAGGAAATTAGTTCTAAGTTGCTTCTCTTCTTGATTAATTTCCATCCATTCTTCTTGTCCTGCTTCAGGTGCTTTGGAGAATAGCTTGACTCCCTCTTCTTTGTGGCAACCCCTGAGATATTGGAACACTGCTATCATGTCACCTCTAGTCCTTCTTTTCATTAAAAAAGACATACCCAATTCCAGCAACCGTTCTTTATATGTATTAGCCTTCAGTCCCCTGACCATCTTTGTTGCTCTTCTCTTCACTCTTTCTAGAATCCCAACATCTTTTTTACATTGGGGTGACCAAAACTGGATACAGTATTCCAAGAGTGACCTTACCAAGGCATTATAAAGTGGTATTAACACTTCATGTGATCTTGATTCTATCCCTCTGTTAATGCACCCTAGAACTGTGTTGGCTTTTTTGGCAGCTGCAGCACACTGCTGGGTCATATTTAAGTGATTGTCCACTAGGACTCCAGGATCCCTTTCACAGTTACTATTGTTGAGCAAAGTACCACCTATACTGTACCTGTACATTTGGTTTTTCTTGCCTAAATATAGAACCTTACTTTTTTCACCATTGAATTTCATTTTGTTAGATAGCACCCAATGTTATAATAATAATAATAATAATAATAATAATAATAATAATAATAATAATAATAATAATAAAGTTGGAAGGGACCTTGGAGGTCATCTAGTCCAACCCCCTGCTCAGGCAGGAAACCCTATACCATTTCGGACAAATGGCTCAAGCAGAACTAAAAGCAATGGATAGGCAGACCAGAAAAATAATGACAATGAATCATGCCCTTCATCCACGCAGTGACATTGATAGACTTTATCTACCAAGGCAAATAGGTGGGCGTGGAATGCTACAAGTACATCAGATGGTTGAAGAAGAAAAAATGGCTTTGGAAGAATATCTGAAGAACAATGATGAAGATGCACTGAAATTAGTATATCAGGAAGGCTTACTAACTACTGGAGAGACCAAACTGGCCTACAAGAAAGACCAAATGAAGAACAGAATAGAGGCATGGGAAGACAAAGCACTACATGGCCAATACATGAAAAAAATAGCTGGGAAAGCAGATAATAATAAAACCTGGCAATGGCTAAGAGCAGGAAAATTGAAGAAAGAGACCGAGGGACTAATTCTGGCTGCACAAGACCAAGCCTTAAGGACAAATGCATACAAAGTCAAAATTGAGAAGACAGCAACAGACAGTAAGTGCCGCCTATGCAAAGAAGCTGAAGAAACAGTGGACCACTTGGTAAGCTGTTGCAAGAAGATTGCACAGACTGATTACAAGCAGCGGCATGACAAAGTAGCAACAATGGTGCATTGGAAGATCTGCAAAAAATATCATTTGCCTGTAAGCAAAAACTGGTGGGATCATAAAATAGAGAAAGTCATAGAAAATGATAAAATTAAACTGCTCTGGGACTTCAGAATTCAAACAGACAAGCACCTGCAACATAACACCCCAGACTTAACAATTGTCGATAAGAAAGACAAAAAAGTCTGGATAGTGGATGTGGCAGTGCCTGGAGATAGCAGAATAGAAGAGAAAGAACTGGAGAAGATAACAAAATACAAAGACCTACAAATAGAAATAGAAAGACTGTGGCAAAAGCAAGCAAGGGTAGTACCAATAGTCATAGGCTCCTTGGGTGCAATCCCAAAACAACTGGAGCACCACTTGAACACCATTGGCATTGACAAATTCGCTATTAGTCAATTGCAAAAGGCAGCCTTATTAGGAACTGCTTCCATCCTGCGACGATATCTGTAATACCATCAAACATCCACATCTGCCTATCCCAGGTCCTGGGTAAGGACTCGATAGGTAGACAAAATGCCAAATCCATCTGAACATCTGGCTGACTGTGCGATGATCGATAATAATAATAAAGTTGGAAGGGACCTTGGAGGTCATCTAGTCCAACCCCCTGCTCAGGCAGGAAACCCTATACCATTTCGGACAAATGGCTGCCAGTTTCTTCTTAAAAACTTCCAGTGTTGGAGCATTCACCACTTCTGGAGGCAGGTTGTTCCACTGATTAATTGTTCTAACCGTCAGGAAGTTTCTCCTTAGTTCTAGGTTGCTTCTCTCCTTGATTAGTTTCCATCTATTGCTTCTTGTCCTGGTTTAAGGTACCTTGGAAAATAGCTTGACTCCCTCTTCTTTGTTGCAGCCCCTGAGATATTGGAACACTGCTATCATGTCCCCCCTTGTCTTTCTCTTCATTAAACTAGACATACCCAATTCCAGCAGCCTTTCCTTATATGCTTTAGCCTCCAGTCCTCTAATCATCTTTGTTGCTCTTCTTTGTACTCTTTCTAGAGTCTCAACATCTTTTCTACATCGTGGTGACCAAAACTGGATGCAGTATTCCAAGGGTGGCCTTACGAAGGCATTGTAAAGTGGTATCAATACTTCACGTGATCTTGATTCTATCCCTCTGTTAATGCAGCCGAGCACTGTGTTGACCTTTTTGGCAGCTGCAGCACACTGCTGGCTCATATTTAAGTGATTGTCCACTAGGACTCCGAGGTCCCTCTCACAGTTACTACTATTGAGCAAGGTACCCCCTATACTATACCTGTACTTTTGTTTTTTCTTGCCTAAATGTAGATGCTTACTTTTTTCACCACTGAATTTCATTTTGTTAAATAGCGCCCAGTGTTCAAGTCTGTCCAGATCCTCCTGTATCCTAAGCCTGTCTTCTGGAATGTTGGCTATTCCTGACAGCTTGGTATCATCTGCAAATTTAATGATTTCCCCATCTATCCCCTCATCCAAATCGTTGATGAAGATGAAGAGCACTGGGCCCAGAACAGAGCCCACTACACACTTCCCTCCATGTAGATGCAGTTCCATTGAGGACCACACGCTGAGTATGGCCCGTCAGCCAGCTATGGATCCATCTGGTGGTGATGCTGTCTAACCCACATTTTTCTATCTTATCAAGTAGTAGGTTGTGATCTACTTTATCAAATGCGTTACTGAAGTCCAAGTAAATTATATCCACAGCATTCCTCTGATCCACTAATTTTGTCACTTGGTCAAAGAATGCAATAAGATTTGTCTGGCATGATCCTTCTGTATCTTAAGTCTATTTTCTGGAGTGTTGGCTATTCCTGCCAGCTTGGCGTCATCTGCAAATCTGATGAGTTCCCAATCTTCCTGCACTTCTATGACTTAACAGGAACAAATGTATATACGCTCCAAGTATGGCACCAGAAATTAAATGGAAAATTTCACCTGATAAAATCTATGCCCTCCTCTCACTTTAAAGAAAGTAGTCTCTAAGTTTCTCTATCAACCATGAGAATTGATTGCCAAGTCATTTATCATATTGCATGCCTCAATAGGTTATGTGTAAATTCCCTTGTCACCGAACAAAATAGGAAGTGGCCCCATGACTTTATATCCTCAGATTAATTGCCTGATTATTTTAAAATCATTAAAGTTCTAACATAAAAATTCTATTGTACACATTAGTCCAAAATTATCTTAAAGACTTTACATAGCATCAGCTAATTATTTCTCATTCTCCAATAACAAATAACAAAATTAAGGAAGCTGTTGATTACAGCTTCTGGGTCTTTTAAATGGATAGAACTGTATATCTGTCAGATACATTCAAATAGCCATAATCAAAATACTCTGCTTCAAAACACTCAAGACCTGAAACAGATGTCATCAGAAATCTTGTGTTCATCTTGGAGTAATTTCCTAGCATGTCCTGTTCTGAAAAGGGTAACATTTCTTTGAAGAAGAGTCAAAGTTCCCTAAATGCCATGATGTTCAGTTGCGGAACTCTATTATAACACTCACATTAGACACATAATTTATCTCTTCAGGTTTTATAAAAAGCAAGATTAGTGTTCAGGGGAGTAGAATAAATGTACTAACCGTATCCTTCACTTTCCCTTTAACATGTAGGTGGGCCAGTGGTGGGATTCAAATATATGAACAACCAGTTCTCTGTGTGGATGCCACTTCCAGAAGTCCATTCTGGGCCTGGGCAACAAAAAATTAGCTACTGATTCTGCTGAACTGGTGCAAACAAGCTGAATCCCACCACTGTAGTGGGCCATGGCTTGTAGTACAGAGCTTTTTTATCAGTGGGATCTTATGGAATGTGACAAGAACCGAGAGTTCTGAATCCCATGGAGAGGCTTCATGGATAGAGGAAACTCTCCACACTGTTTTTACTTTCTCCATAAAAACATATTCTCCTGGAATATGAGTAGAATTTGCACACATTTTATTGTATCTGAGAAAGGCTAATCTGGAATGCCACTGACCCCCAAATATACTTTCTTCTCCCTCAAATTCATGCCTCTCTACAAAATCATGTATGAGATATTAGTTTATGTATTAATGTATTTATTTACCTTCTCTCTCACTGTTTCTCTTTCACCTACTACATGCAGCAAGCTCAACATGGCCAGCCACAAAAGAGGTATCTGGAGAATTTAATGATAAAGAAAATTATAATGATTATGTACTGTTGCAGTCTCAGTCTATAATAAAAGTGGAGATAGTTCATGTGTCAACGCATAAACCTGTTCACACAGTCCAACTATGAAATTTCCTTGTCCCTCACTTCAGAACACAAAGGGAGAGAGGTTTGGAAAATAACACTCCCAAGAGCGGGAGTAAGAAAATTGCACAATGCTTCCTGGTTTTCAGTTTGTGGGATATAAGGCATACATCAGATCTGATCAATGATATTTACGTACATTGTATTTTGTTTAGATTACTATGGCATACTTCATACAAAACTGTCTTTAAAGTGTCTTTAATTTTTCAGCTGGCTGATTCTCAATAGTTATAAGGAGTAGCATTAATACCTATAGTAGATGCTCATCCATACCTATTCAAAATGCTGATAACCCAAAATCTTACAGTTTGAGTCCTGATCATCAAAAGATATGTATTCTCCATACAACAACATCAAGGTTTTATGATCCTAACAGGATACTTCCTATTCCCTGAATGCCTTCCCATCATATGCCATAGAAAGACAGATTTATTTTATTTTTAGTATTAGTTACCTAATACATAAGTACACAAAGTATGAAGAGAGGTTTTAAACATCTTTATATCTGGGTAATTATGTATAGAACCTAAATGTAAATTCATAATATCATCACTGCTTTCAATTGTTTCTACAATTTTCTACAACAGAGAAGGGGAAACTTTTTATTTCCAACTCAAAGTGTAGAAGTACCTTTCAAATCTGTCTTAAACTTATATAGAACATACAAAGCTGCTTTATTGCTGAAAGACTGTGATTTATGAATTGTCACCACAGACTGTGATCCCTTCTTCTGAAGAGGAGAGAATCCACTGCCAAAAGGAATAATGAAAGGAATAAGAACACCTTGAAAGACATGCCTTAAGAAATCAAAAGGCCAGAATCCCTAAAGGCTGAAATTCAGAGAATCAACAGCACCTTTAGCAACTCCTTTAATTAGCCTTCAAGCAAAAGATTTATATATCAGAGGACACGGTTATGAGATAAGGCTGATTCGACAATAAACACTTTGGCAATAAAACAAAGCATATTAGACACACTACTGGATACCTGCCAAATCCAGTGGCTATAAATAAATCCTTCAATTGTAAATCTATGGCCAATACCAGAAACTTACTACTCCCAAATTACATGTCACTGAATATGTGTACCTACTGGGGAGAACCATTCAGCAGTTAAGAATGGTGTGTATATTATCTTTCTGAAGATTCATGTTCATACCTCATAAAGAACTATAACAAATAACTTTTCCTCCTTGAAGCCACTTCATTTGCCACCTAGACTCACTATACCAGTGAGATAGGTAGTATAAAAATTTAATAAATAAATAAATTTGAGCAAAAGACACTGACTTGCTCATAGACTGAAGATAATGAATATAAGCCAATCATTAGAAGTCAGATACTAAGACAGTTTCAACTGCCATCTGTAATTGACTCCAAGGAAATATATAAGATACTAAGACAAAAGCATGAAACCCATAGTCTAAAAGCTGCATTAAAAGGAAGAGGCAAAGGGCCAGCTCATTCACTTACTCTCCCCACTTTTTAAAAAAGCAGGCCATAGAGTAGCATCAATACAACCCTGGGAGATGCCTTTGTTACCTTCAAAACAAATAGATGGACAAAGGAGGGTGTAGCAGAAGGAGTGGCAAAACCTGGGGACGAGTCAAAAGAGGAATCAGCCCAGAGCCTCTACAAAGTAAGAAATGGACTAAGTATCCCCTCTTGAATTCCATTAAGCCTTATATAATGTCAAGATAGTGTTAACCATTAATTGAGTAGATTCTTGTGCAGAGGCACGATAAGTAATACCTCAGTTTAATTGGAACTTCACATGTGGTTCTGGTCTTTTGCACTTGATTTGGGGGGGAGCATGTAGCACTTTGGATTCAGAGGGAGAAAGACGTTTTGGAGTACATATGGACACCCATTGGCTATTCTTTAAATTAAATGTGTCTTTACCAGGATTGTACAGCAATTGCATGCAGCCACAAGTGGAAAAGATGCAGCTGCTTTAAAGAATTGCTAACAGATGCCATGTCAGCATGCCCACACATTTCAGCATTTTTTTCCTTTCAAATCCAAAGTGCTACACAGGCCTAATCTTGTTTTTAAAGTCAAAGTATGCTACCCTGTGCTGAAATAATAATTCAAAGTAGTATTAATAAACTTAAAGAAGAAGAAAAAAAGAGCTTACTGAATTACTGACATGTTTGGGGAACAAGTTCCATCTGCCCTTCATCTATTTGGGTTTTAAGCTTTATATTCAATAATTTATTTACATTTAGTAGGTGAACGAATCCAAGTACAATCATGATACACACAGTTCATAATTAATGTCTTCTCAAAAGCCAACATCTTAGTTCAGAAGTTCATTTTTTCAAAGTACATGTCATACTGAGATTCCAAAATAATGTTCAGTCTAAACTAGAGTCATTAAATTAGGACATATCATAAAGCCATTGCAAAAATGCCACAATGGGAATCAAAGCCGGATTTCATCCGAAATTAGTCTGGTACTTTTCAGAGCTTTTGCAGTAGCCCAAAATCCTAAGTTTAAAATCTAAAATCTAAAAATCCTATATTTTAGAATTTGACAGGCTACGAAAGGGAATATGGCCATTTTTAGTCATTTTCATTCCACTCTTCCATCCAATCAAGCCCCACTTGGGCTTTACCATTAAAAAAGGGATTTCCTATCTAATGAATGTCTGGGTTGTTTGTTTTGGGGTGGTTTTTTTTTAGTCCATAGAATATATGGACAAATTGCCCCCTCAGTTCTGTTTCTGAGGCCCTGCTTATATGACTTGCATGACATTGGACTTGGTTACTTGAGGAACCACATATCTCTCATAGCATCTGCCTGGTCGATTCAATCCTGCAGGGTTGGTACACTTCAGATTCCTTCAGTTAAACAGTACCAACTACTGGGACTTTGGAATTCAACTTCTCTGCAGCAGTGCCTCCTCAAGTTTCCGCCCCCCCCCCTCTCAAGATCCAGGAATGGTCCTCACTCCTGTTGTTTAGAACAGCCATGGAGACCTGCCTCTTCACTCAAGCCTTTGGCAAGGGAAAGTGAGATCCTCGTTTCATCACACTTGCCACCTTTTATCTTTACTTGGTTTTATTGTAATTTCTTTGTTTGGTTGTTATGAGCTACCAAGAGTCATTGATGGTCAGGAGGCATGACACTTTAATAAATTGCTGTTATTATAAATTGTTCACAGCCTCCTTCTAATACTACATTCTGATTCAGCATGTACTTTTCCCTTGTGTTTCCTATGACAAAACTTACATATTATAATGAAGCATTAAACTTTTTATCTCAGTGTTCCCTAAGTAGAGTTCACAATATCTTAAAGTACTTTATGCCCACCCTTCTCTAGCAGTCATTACTGATGCAGTCGTACAATGTTTACCTTATAAATAAGAAGTAACTAAGTAGAAATCCTTTTATTTATTTCCAGATAAGTGAGCACATAATAGTAATCCTTTTAATATTTTTTTTAATCAAATGGATGTAATATACCCAAGAAATGCTAAAAAGCTTACTTTTCAACTTTTTTTCCTCTGCAGCCAAGGTTGTTTCCCATAAGACTATAGAGAATTACTTGTCAATAAAATCCTATTCATATTTTTCTTAGTCCCACTAAGTCTGATGACCTAACTTATTTATTTATTATTCCCAGTTTATGGCCTGAATCAAATCACAAAATTGATCATCTTTGATTTTTTTACTTATTCAATGAGAGGGATTTGTCTCGAATATTAAACATATAAAATATTGATAGGTGTTGCCTTGATCTACACAATCTATAGAAAATAATCTTCCACTCATTGGAACTTTGGTCTGCTAACATCATTTTTTAAGATTTCTTTTCAGTACAGGCAGGCAGTAACAAAATAAGGCTATATTAAACATTCCAAATCTAGGCTCAGGTTTTAACTATTTATTACATTTCTAATACAGCCAATAATTGAACTGACATCCATTATACAAACCATCTTTCATGAAAACCAGCATAAAAATTTCTGCAGACTCCAATACAGACTCTATCTATAGAGGAGTTATCTTTTATGACTTCTTTATGTTTTCTCTCTTTCTCTTTCGGTTACAAGCAGCGTGATCACTCACATTTCCCTTTCCTTACCTTTACTATTCATTTGCCCAGTGTAGCTGCTTTCTTGTTTTGCCACCCTGTGATTCCTTTCCATCCTCTCCCCCCATCCCTCTTGGAGTCTGCTGCCTCTGATCATTGAAATACTTTCTTCCACAGAAACATTTCCTTTCTTAAAACTGCTCACCCTAGAATCGCTAGCTTGTGGTTAATTCTCTGCATGTGAGGGATTTTGTGAATGAAGGGCAGTTTACCCAGCCTGATCTCATTCTAGAGTTCTTCCTAGCTCAGCTTGCCAAATGATTTCTATCAGCTCACATCATGGTTTATGCTAAATAATTAGTAATAATACTGGAGCACCACTTGAATAACATAGTCATTGACAAATTCACCATTAATCAATCGCAAAAGGCAGCTTTATTCAGAACAGCTTATATCCTGCCATGATACTTCTAACACCATCAAACATCCACATGTGCCTATCCCAGGTCCTTGGGAAGGACTTGATACCGGTAGGTGGACAAAAATGCCAAGTCCAGTCTGAACAGACTGGACAGACAGACCATAACGAACAGAAAAAAGACATGGGAAGAAAAAGTGATCAGTACATTTTAAAAAACACCAGGCAAAGCAGATAACAAGAGCTGGCAATGGCCAAGGGCAGGAAAATTGAAGAAACAGACCAATGAGTTAATTCTGGCAACACAAGACCAAGCCTTAAGAACAAATAAACACGAAGCTAGAATTGAGAAGACAGCAATAGACAGCAAATGTGGTCTCTGCAAAGAAACTGAAGAAACAGTAGGTCACCTGGTTAGCTGCTGCAAGATCACACAGACTGACTACAATGGCATGACAAAATAGCAAGAATAGTGCATTGGTAGATATGTAAGGAATACCATTTGCCTGGAAGCAAGAACTCGTGGAACTATAAAAGAGAAAGAAATAGAAAATGAAGAAGCTAAATTGCTCTGGGACTTTAGAATTTGAACAGACAGGCACTTGGCACCTAACACCCCAGACTTAACAATTGTTGATAAGAAAAACAAAAAAAGTCTGGATAGTGGACATGGCAGTACCTGGAGACAGCAGAATAGAAGAAAAAGAACTGGAGAGAAATCACAAAATACAAAGACCTTCAAACAGAAGTAGAACAAATGTGGCAAAAGAAAGCAAAGATAGTACCAATAGTAATAGATGCCGTGAATGCAATCCCAAAATACCTGGAACACTACTTGAACACCACCAGTCAATTGCAAAAGGCAGCTTTATTCAGAACAGCTTACATCCTGCAATAATACTTTTAACACAATTAAACATCTGCCCAACTTGATAGATGGACAGAATCTAAACACCTGGCGGACTGTACAACAAATAACAATAATAAATTTAATAAATAAATATAATTTAATAAGTAAATATGCAAATAATCTGAGAGATAAGCACTGAAAAATACAATTATATATTGGCATGTTAATAAATTTTTATTCTAACTTACTGACTTTTTTCTGCCAAAAAAAATTAGTCTCCCAACTTTCCAAAGCAACATAGAATGGTTTCAGATGTGGTTCCAACCATGGAAGGATTACCAGCTTTCTTTCATTTTAATTTTATTTTCATATTAACAACATTCCATATGGTTTTGTAAATGGCTAGAAAATTGGTAATAAAAAGCCTCAAGGTTTCTGTCTGCCTGCCACATGGTAAAGCATATCCCTACTGTGGTTGTAGATTCTCAGTCATTTATTTGTCACCAAGTTCCTTTTTCACTTGTGAAGTTTCCAAAGCATCAAAGGCAAAGGTTCTGGTCTATTGTTCAGTGCAGGCTAAGAAAAGAATAAAGCTCACAGCATGGAGCTCACATACAATTTTTCCCTTGCTTCTCTTATGGGTTCTTGAGAAAAAGAAGCTATGTTTATTGCATGACAGCTGTTCCAGCTTACTCTGCATATCAAAAATCAAGACTTACAGTAAGATGGCAGGAACGGAAAACTGAAATATTTTTCTGACTGATGAAAGGAATCACTTGATTTTGACTGGTTATATTTGAGGGCAATCTCATCTATCTGTTAGGCTGAATTTATTATTGTTAAAAACCAACAGGGACAGTAATAAAGAAACAAGGCACAGAAACAAACCAGCCAATTCTCATATTACCCAATAGATGTTCTGCATTTAAGCAAACTGGTGCCTGATTGTTAAAACAAGCCTATCACAAATCCACTGTAAGGCTGATGAATACTCTGCCCTACTTGTGCCCTGCACAAGCTTTTTGCAGGTTTTTTTTTAAATTAGATTTTTTTTTATTTATGGAGATTCTCAGTCATCCTTGTCATGATTGTCCCAAAGGTGCTTTTTCCAAAGACAATTGGACTTTGTTTTTCCTTGAAGAAGTTTCGCTTCTCATCCAAGACGCTTCTTCCGCTCTGAAGAACTAAAAAACAAAGTCCAGCTGCCTTTGGAAAAAGAATCTTTGGGATTTTTTTATCCCACTTTAAAGCCGGCTGGGTGACCTGGGGCCAGTCACTTTGTCTCAGCCCTAGAAAGAGTTGAAGTCCATACAGCATAAAGTTACCAAGGTTGAGAAGCATTGCCTTACTGTGTTTGATAAGTTGTGCTATAAACATGGGAATCTTGTCTGCTGCTGGCATTCAAGAAATCTCCACCTTTGATACTGCTGTAGGTTCAGATTCTAAATCCCACTCTACCCTGAGATTCCTCAGCACCACCTGCCTCTATATATTCCAATAATACTACTTCAGTGACAGAATCAGAGGGGCTAAAGGAAAACCAGAGCAGAGCTTAATCTGTTTTTCCTTCAGATTTGAGACAGCAAAACTTTTCTCTTTTACCACACCTTTTTTTCTCTCCTTTAGTTTCTCCAAATTACTACAGCTGGTTCATTAAAAACAGCATTGGAAGTCCTGCCTCCTTTTGTAAAAATGGCAAAAAAAGGAAACTTAGCTATATAGCAATGTAAATTGGTCATATATTAGAGGAGCTGCCATGTTTGCAAAAAGACGGGTACAGATTCCTGTGAAAACTTTACTGTATCTGCACTTATTTTCTTGAACAAACTATGAATGCATTGTTAACATATTATCATTTTGTGCACAGTATATTACAGGCTTTTAAGTCAGCCAGTTTGGTGTAGTGATGAAAGCACCAGGCTAGAAACCAGGAAGCCATGAGTTCTAATCCCACCTTAGGCAGGAAGCCAGTTGGGTAGCCTTGGGCCAGTCACACTCTCTCGGCTCAAAGAAGGAGGAAGCAAACCACATCCAAAATCTTGCCCAAAAAACTACAGGGACTTATCCAACCAGTTGCACATATACATGCCACCCCCCTCCCATTCATCTGGTTATCACTAAAATTATATCCTGAAGACCACAGAAGATACATAAACTATGCCAGCCATATCTTTCCACTAATAATCTTATCCAGGGGTCTTCAAATTTGGCCCTTTTATGACTTGTGGACTTTATGACTTGCTGGCTGAGGAATTCTAAGAGTTAAAGTCCACAAGTCATAAAAGGGCCAAGATTGAAGACCCCTGATCTTACCTATGCTTGTTTCAGAAGTAAGACAATTTTTTCAGTGGAGCTTTCTTACTAGTAAACAAATATAGACATGTAGTAATACTCCAATAATAGCTAGCAGAGAACTTTATTTTTTTAAAAAGAAAAAGCAGACCTGCACCTCTGTTTGAAAGGCTGCCATATCACATATATCAGTTACCTCCTTCTAAACAAGCTTTGCTAAAAAAAAATACACTTGTTATGTTTCTGCTGTCTGCCTTAAATAGAAGAATTATCTTCACCCTATCAAACAACAATGGTAGCTAAAAATGAAATTCCCTAATAAAATTCAATTAACAAAATCTAAATAAAATGAACAGCCTCTCCAGGAACCTGACAATCTAGCAAGTTAATTAGTGCCATGCACACTTATTGATATCTAGGAATGCCCACAGCACTTTTAAGCAGTTTAAGTGGTTTTAAGATATTTTTAAGACAAGCTCTAAAAGCACATGATTAATCAACACAGAGAAAAGGACAGATTGCTCATGCTTTTCACTGCAAACTGCAGTCTTGTACATTTTGAAAAACTGACTGCAAAATAATAATGATGTAGAAGTAAAACTTATGGGAAACTATATTTAATTTATTTTTATATTCCCTCCCCCACACCTTTAACGATTGTTGAACAGAAGTTAAATGCATAAAATAACATCACAATAAATACAGAGTAGCAGCAAAGGTGAAAACAATTAATAATTATCCTGATCTTTGCTCCAACATAAAACTCCATAAAATTGAAGTCTTGCAACTTTATTAATGACACAGATTATGTATTGATAACTACAATGAAAAATGGTAAATTTGTTATTAATTTGCAGAAAATTTTATCTATACTGTATATACACATACACAAACACACATATACACCAATACCCATGAATAAGAAGCCTTGCTATTGTTTTGCTGTCTTCTTTCAAATAAGTAAAGGCCAAAAACAAGCAAAGTAAATTCTGCCAAACATGATACTTCCAGGAAGTTATTGACATGTCTTGCTAAATTCCTTCTCCTTCAAAGAATGAAGGAAAGCTGTAGCAAAAGAAAGGGAGTAGGAAGCTGGTGACAGGAGTGTCAACACCCAAATCAACACCCAAATCTGTCTCCATCTGATCTTCATCCTCATAACTGGGTCTTCTTGAACCCTGGAATGTTCAGGTGGGCTATCTCCAGTGGTGGGATTCAGTTGTTTTGCACCGGTTCAGCAGAACCGATAGGTAAATTTTGCTGCATTCGGAGAACCAGCTGGCTTCCAGAAGCCCTACATCAAATAAGAGAACCGGTTGTTCAGGTATTTGAATTCCACCACTGGCTACCTCCCAGTGAAAATCTTCTGCCCAGGTAAAAAGTTACATATTCACCATTTGTTTTCAACAGGAAGATGTTTCCCTCACTTGGAATCTGGATAGGACACTACAAGGATGCTCTCTTTCCCAGGAATCAGCTTTTAAAGAATGGCTCCAAATTCCTCCTTTCAGCCAGGGCTACCTAGCTCAAATGATTTTGGAATATATGGTGCTGGGTTACAAACTCATAGCTAGAGCAATCAAGAATATAATTTTTATTTTTAATAAAAGCAATGAAACAGTAATATGAGAGTAAAATTTAAATGCAACCAGTTAACGAGGCTGCAATCTGCATTTCAAACCTAGAACTCAACAATGTATAAGTATTGACAGACATAGAAAGCCAGCTATGCTGGCTCAGGAATTCTGGGAGTTGAAGTCCACGAGTCATAAAAGAGCCAAGGTTGGCTACCCCTGGGTTAGAGCAACGGTAGAATATCATCCAACTGAGCATCTTGTACTGAACACAAATTTCAAAATTCCTCAAATGAATAAATTGAATATTCTTTCCCAGCTTTATTCACTGGTTCCCACTCTTCTAGAGAAGCAATGGGCCTAAATCCTTAGGTCCAGTCACATAGAATCTCTTCAGGGATCTGCTTCACCAGGAGGACCTCAGCCACAGTCAGAGAAGAAAAATTCCTAACTTCTCCAACCCTTGAATCCCGCCTCAATAAATTACAGCTAGCCAGGAGATGACTCAGAATTATTTGTTTAATCAACCACAAAGTCATGAAAAGATTAGCAATACTCTCAGCTGCACATAGAAACACATGAAATGATGACATGGGCCTGATAATCTTATGGCACTATCCTCTGCAAATGAAGAATGTTTTCTTAGTGGATAGATTTTTTAGAATGGAATAAATCTTCCAATCATTTTGTATGATAATTCAAGGGAATTAGCTGTTTCCTGTAACTCTGAAGGGAATAATTGACACAAATAAGGCAATGAGAGCCATATACCTCCTGAATGGTATAAAAATTTGGCTCTGATATTATTAAGAGATATATTTTGAGTCTTTGGAGAAAAGGGCTTCAGTCGCAAGATTATAAGGCTTACATAACAATTATTCTAATACAGGAAGGAGCTCCACTAATTATGGAAGATTTCATACATAAATACAGAAACTAAGATTTTGATGGCCACTTTGACATGAAGATTATAGAAGGTATTACTATCCATAATTGATGCGGCATAACCTGGATTTATAAAAGAATGTGAAACAACTGATAAAACATAATGGTAAGATTTCTACTAATAATATGATATTATTATTGGTAGAAATCTTACCCTTATATTTTAATTAACAATGAAACAGGTATAAAGAATTTCTCAGATGCAAAGAAAATCTCTGATATAGTGGTGCAAATAAAGTTTTTTGAACAAGTTTTGGAAAAAATGTCCATCAAATGTTATTACTTGGATTAAGTTTATTATCTAATCCATCTGCTCAGATAATTATCAATGGATTTCTGCAGTTAATTCTTTTAACAACTTGTTGCAATTTTTCCAACATATTTCTAGGATTGTGGGGGAAAAAACCACCTACAGTAATATGTCACATATATTCTATCATGAAAATACAGCAAAGAACATGTAAATGTGAAAGCTACAAATAGGTACAACTTAACTGTGCCTGCATCATATAAATAGTTCTACTAACAACCACTTTTTAAAATGCAGATGTTGCTTGTAGTGGCTTGTTTATGCATTTATCTGAAAGAAATTATCCACTTCCATGAGTACTCCAGATACCTAAGAAGCTATTTACAAAACATGCACAATCCAACCAACAATAAATACAAAGCAGTACAGTGTTCACTGGAGGCATAAAACTAATACAAGGAAAAGGAGTATCTGTTCTAAATTAATCCTTTTAAGCCACACTGTTAATAGTCTTAGAATAACTCAAAGCTGACAAGCCTTGTCTTTTGTTTCAACAAATGTATGGGTTCATTTTTTGTTTAAAGAACCAGACGTATTTTTTTCCCCCTACAATTAATCTTACAATAAGTTTTGCTTTTTAACTTCTTCCTAATAAAGCACATGTTGTGACTTAACAAGCAATTCTAAAAATCAAGTTTTCCTAGTTTCAGAAAATTAAAGTTAGGAACAAAATCTTATTATGCAGAAGTAAATGTGTCACTAATTAAATTTAATTCATTTAAGAGCAATTAATAGAATAAAAGAAGTAGAAAAAAATAAAAAGAAAAAGCTGCTGACATTTGTGAAATGCAAACAACAGTTCACATGCCAATAGGTAAGACTCAGATGGTATATCAAGATGTAATTTCTCATTCTGAAAAGGCTGGGGGAAAATAAGTGACTCGTTCTCAACAGAAGATCAAATAGTCGCAGATGTATTTGCATGTGTCAAGTAGAAAGCAAAATTAGCAATTCACTGTTTGAGAAATTCATTTCAAAATGGATTTGTGGAAGTAACAATATCAGCATACTAAACAAATGAATACCAACAAAGGATAGGTTGCAAAAGTGAAATGAAGGCCATGTTCAGTATGACTCTAGGACAATTATAAATTCACCTGTCACATAGGGAGTCCAAAAGAAAATATTCTCTCTTATAAAATGCAAACTGATCTATAAGATTTTTTTGCACCAGCCAAGAGTTGTAGCTTGCCATTTAAATAAAACTGATCAGCACTGATGTAGCAGCCTAAATATAGGATCTCTTTCTCTCTCCTTCCTTACAAGAAAGAAAGAACAGTTTAGTTTTTTTGTAGCTGAGGAGAAAACATTTAAAATACTTTACAACTGGTGAAATTTAGAAAATTTTTATGACGCCTTAAACAGTGTCCTGCTGTTCTCCAGGTGCAAACATCAAGTGCAAACTTCTTTGCTCATCCTAATTCTCTATCAGTATTCTTAGTCACCACACTGGCTGATAAAATATACAAGCCAAGGCAAGTCTGACCTCTAGTAATTATATGGCTAGGATCTAATAAATGTTCAGTGTTCACCAAAAAAATGGTTTATTATAACCTTTTAGGGCATTTTTTCAATGTTAAGGAGCAGCTTATAGCCCTTTAAAGTCTGCACCTGCTTAATTTTGTTTGGTAGACCAGATGACTAGATTACATGCTGCACCACATATACAGATAGATGTTTTAACTGTGCTCTATACCTTGGCATCAGGTTGGCTTCAGGACTGTGTTCATTTGCTAGAATTGGCCCAATCAGTTTGATTTTCCTAGGAAAAGCAACTGATAGTCCTTCACTTTCAGAAGGTGTGGGAGATTCAGAGGCGTTGCCCTTTGAAATGACCTTTCTCTAGAGCAGGGGTGTCAAACTGCTGGCCTGCAGGCCGTTTATGTCATGCGGAAGCCAGGCCCACCCCATTGCCGGCAATGGCAAAACTCTCCTGACATGTCGCGCGATGTCACATGATGTTGCGAGTTTGACATGTCTGCTCTAGAGCTTAGACCAGGGGTAGGCAACCTTGGCTCTTTTATGACTCGTGGACTTCAACTCCCAGAATTCCTGAGCCAGCCATGCTGGCTCAGGAATTCTGGGAGTTGAAGTCCACGACTGGGAATTGAAGTCCAATTCTGAATTCTGGGAATTGAAGTCCGTGACTCATAAAAGAGCCAAGGTTGCCTACCCCTGGCTTAGACCTTAGCCGCTTTCTGGAAAATGTCTAGGATGGGACACTGGGTTTTGTGATGGCAGGAGGGGAGGGGAAAGAATTATGTGTTTTTAAGGTTTTCATTAAAAAAATGAAAATCTTAAAAACACCCAATTCTTCCCCCCTCCTTTTCTATCATCACAAAGCCAGGTATTCCATCCTAGACATTCAGCATAACTCTGGGTCATAAATTCAATAAGTGACTTATTATGTTTTAGTGGCTTCTGTACTCTTGCAGCACCGAGTCCTGCACGACTGTGGCAGGATGTAAATGTAATACAGAAACGATTTCTGCAACTTCAATGCAGAAATGATCTTAGCGCAGAGAACTGAAAGAGATCCAGATTGTAAATAGGCACAATTTCATAAAAGAACAGGGAAGCTAACTTTCTAATACTGATCCCAATGCCGATCTAGGTGGTATAATTTTTGAAAGGACACGTTCTGCCCTTTTAGAACTGAAGTAGAAAATGGGTGTAATAAAACAAGACAGAATATGCCACTCTTGCACTTCGTTAGAAAATTGAATTATAATTGAAATAACAGGAAAGGCTACTGAAGGCTGCAATCCAAAACTGCCGCTTCTCAAACCAGGACAGAAGAATTGAAAAAGAAAGATCTTTCACCTTCGAAATAAATCACAGGGTGCTCTCTCCTGGAACAGTGCTTCTCCTCCTCTTCTTCAGCGTAGTCAGGAATCCTGTGTGCTGCAGAGAGGTGAAATGTGAGAAGGAAAAGGCCCGCAACTGACAGTAGAACAGCGTTTGGTCCTGAAACAGCCATAACTGAAGATGTGCTGCAGATACGGCATCCAAATTAGGCCTCTCGAAGATACCTGAAGCAATAAAGGGAAAAAAATAGGGTCTCTTACAAAAATGGTATAAATTAAATCAGCTTTACATCCTACACAGCCAGTTCGTAGGAACACCAATGCTTAACAGTGACATTCAAATTATCAGTATAGTAAATATTTAAAAGGGGGGCTGGGGATGAATTACAAATGGTGTGAGCTGTCCCTTTCTAGAATTTAATGAATGAAAAGCCTGATTTATCAATGACACTGTATTTTTGTATTATATTGTTATTTTTGCTTTAGAGTCTCTACTTTTTCACCTTATTTACATATATACGGTAGGTAAGCCTCTCAGCATTAGTTTAGATTGGAGCAGTATACAAGCTGTGCAAACAAATAAATAAAATACAATTAATTTGGGGATGGGGTGAAATATATTCATTTATTCCCTGGGCTCACAAGTGCTTACTCATTTTGTCAAAAGTGTGGTATTGCTGATAGAATATTCCATTTCTTCCCTTTCAAAACTCAGCATTTTGTATCCAGAAAAAAAAACACAACACTCTACCTAAAGACAGCATATTTATTGCTACATTCATTGCAGTGCAGAATATTTGTAAGATAATAATTTCAGTTACAGAAGCACTATCAAATATGGTTTTCCAGTAAGCTAAATATTTCTCTATTTTAAATCCATTCCCTCATCTTTTTATAACAAAAGGGAAAAACAGGAAAAACTACTTTTGGTTTAGCAGTTAAGCCACAGACTGGAAACCAGGACCTGAGTTCCAGTCCCTACTTAGGCATGAAAGCTGGCTGCTGGGTGACTTTGGGCCAATCCCTCTCTCTCAGCTCAACTCACCTCACAGGGTTGTTGTGTGTGGAAAATAGGAGGAGGAAGCAGTATCAGTTATGTTTGCCTCCTTGAGTTATTTATAAAAATAATAAAGGTAGGCTAAAAATAAAGTATCTGTTACTTACAGCAGTATATTAATGAATGCTGTTTTTGCTGGAGCAGCAAAAGAGTACTGAGGTCACCATTTTGACCCTCTAAGACAGGGGTCCCCAACCTTCGCTTAATGGACCGCTACTGATTGTGGACAGTTAGGAACTAGGCCATGCAGCTGGAGGTGCGCTGAAGGCACGTCTTCCAGGCTTGACTGCAGGGGTCTGGGCAGGGGTGGGAGAGTGGCTGGACATAAACTGTCTTGCTCAGTGCAAAGGTCCTCCGGCAGCTGCACTTGCAACTGGCTACTTTTCCTCCTGCTACTTCTTCCTCCTTTTCTTCCTCACTTTCCTCCTCTCCCCCTCCCGGCACCCCAGCGGAGCTTATGCACCCTTCGTGCAACTCTCCCAAGTTTGCAAGACAAGCGTGCGCCAGCCCAGCTTGAAACTGGGAGCTTCCCCAAAGCCTCATTGGAGTGGGATCCTCCCAAGGTATGTGTGTGTGAAAGTGTATTTTTGTCAGGTCGCAAATAAGGGCAGGGAGAAGTTACCTTTCACCTTAATCCCTACATCTCCAAGGGATCCTCTCTCTCATCTGCACCCTTTCTAAGATCACTGAGCTCCACTGCACTTCAACAGGAACTTTTTACTTTTGTTTTGATGCTCCAGGTGCCTCGTGTTTTGGCAACATCCTGCCTGCTTTTCGTGGTTTATTTTGGTGTGTGTGTGTGTGTGTTCCTTCTTTCTTTTGCAGCTCTCCAAGTTTGCAAGCCAAGTGTGCTCCTACCCAGCTTGCAAAGGTTGAGGGGAGAAGCTACAGTTCCCCTTAAGCACTGTGTCTCCGAGGGAAACACACACACGCACCCCTTTAATGGTGTTCTCAGCACTTCCTCAACATGCTGGGTTTTGCTGGAAGGCTGAGTTTAGGACTGACTATCTCTTCCTTCCCACTTTCTTAGAAGCAGAAAGTCACTGATCTAATCTAATACAATGTAATCATAATAGAAATAAGTGCATTATTTACTTGTTCATTTGTTTATTTAGAAAACTTTCAATAAAAGTAATGCTCTTGCATCATCCTGACACACATCCCCGCCCCCTCCATCCGATTCCACCCCCGGTCCATAGAAAAATTGTCTTTCATGAAACCGGTCCCTGGTGCCAAAAAGGTTGGGAACCTCTGCTCTAAGACACCTTCTTATGGAATTTTTAAGGATACCAACATTTTTCACTCACTATTAAAGATTGCAAACAAAATAATCTTCACTTGAGGACTAAAGTCCAGTTTCTTTAGGACAATACTTTGCATGAAGACTAACTCTAGAAATTCGTGCAATTTACCTTGTAAAGTCTAGAGTTTGTGGGATTAATGCAGAAAATCAAAAGCCTGTGTGTAATATGAATATCCTGCCCTCACAACAGGAATTCTGCAAGAAGACACCCATGATGGCAATTGGCAGTGAAAGTTGCTAAAATCACAATGGCTTCTATGAGGTAAGCGTTGGCAAACTGATTTAAAACATGCATACAAATGCCAGTGATGCTAGATAACATTGAGACAAAACAGCCATAAAACAATCAACACCATTCAAACATGTCACCAGTAATGCCTCAGGCACTACCCAGTGATGTTTGTGACACATCTACAGATCTACTCATCCACTGCATGAACAGTATGGCTACTCTGATCAATATAAAGATGGAGAAAAGTCAGAAGGGTGAGATAAAAATGTACATCCAAGCTAATTACCTGGTTATTCTTTTCTATATTAATTATGATCATGTTCAGGTATGCTGAGAGCTAAACCCATCCTACAAAGCCACCACTCCCATTTGTAAAATCAGTAGCACAATTATCTGCCTTATTTGCAAGCATTATTCTCTATTTTTTGGAATGCTCGGTCTCCTACTATTAGAATAGTACATTGAATTTTGGCTTTCAAACACCATTTTGAAGACACATTTCTTCACCTTATTTTTTTTAATCACACATGTGTTCTTCTTCATTTCCTTTCTTATGTTATTTTTATTCACCCACTGTTCTATTTACTTTAGATAGATCTTATGAAATGTAGTCTACTTAATGTATATTGTACATGCAAGATCTTCCCTGTTATTCCCAAGAGGAATAACAGACATCTGAGATTAAAACTGGTGACAAGTTTGAATGGTGTTGAAAGTGATCATAAAATTCTGTTATTCCCAAGAGGAATAACAGACATCTTAGATTAAAACACTGTTGAAGAAACTGAAATTAAGTGCAGAATGGTCTTTTCCTTTGGGGAATTTTGGACATCCTTTTTTTAAAGTTGCAACAGGAAAAGTAATTTACAACCTATCACCAAAACAGGGATCACATATCATGCTAAGATATAACATGGTTTGAGCTAAGTGTATTGTATGACTCCCACTGTGACTCATTCAACATAGCATGGTTATAATAAATCTGACTTAATGGAATATGCCAATCTAGTTACTGTGCAAATGGTATAAAAATTCTCAGAACAGTATCACTGATGATTCATTTTTAACATATTTATAATGTTTATCAATAAATAAATGTCCAATTATATCCAAAAGTTCAACTAGTGGAAAATATAAAAGTATTCCATCATTATTAAGCACATTAAATATTTTAAACTACTACTTATCAATTCAGCATTCCCTTTAATTTTCCTTCTTAATCAACAACACCACTTGCAAGGATATTATTATCATTAATTCAATTAAGGCTCTATTGTTCCTTCTGAAGCAACTTTTAATACTAATTCCTTGTATTCTTTTTAATTATTTACTTTATCTCAAACTCAGAATATCTGTATCTCATTTTTTTAATGTTAGGTTTTTATAATCTAGGGCTGTCGAGTTTTCTTCATAATTTGTGATCTTGTACAGTAGAATTTTATGCTCTATATAATTTTTCCATTCTCTCTGGAGAGAGTAATTTTCTTTTCCACTTTGCCAACAATATCCAAACTACGTATTAATTAATTCTATCTATCTTAAAAATGTAATTACACTAATCTTTAAATGCTGTTCATCTATTCAGTCTTTCTCATAAAAGAACTATAATGTTCATAATTTTTATAAGTATAATTACATTAATCTGACCCTGTTTGAATATATCTTTCCAACTTCACCAAAATGCTTAGATACCTGAAGTGTGAACAGTCAGGATCAAATATCCAACTACTTATGTTAATTCAACAAGAAGGCGTAGCTTATTTATTTTAAACACCATTTTTGAGAAAGACTTCTATAAAAAAGTCAAATCTCTTCTCCTTTCAAGCCAAGGGAATGCTTGAATCCTGACAAAAGATTTATAGAAGACCAAAGCTGTTCCAGTCTGAACAACAGAAATGGTTACTTCCCCTTTTCTCTTATTTCTCTTATTTCTTTGCTATCATCAGGACAGACTGAAAAGAAATATACTGTAAAACCATTCACACATTGGATTCCCCTGGGTTATACAAAATATTTGTCCCCACAGGGAGACAGACACATCTGGCCCAAGACCACATGAGTTCCTCAACCCCCAGAGAGTGATAACTGATCCTTCCTTTCATACACAAGCCATAAAAATATTGCAGACGTTAGCACCTCTGTAAAAAGATGTTTTATTTTGCTATCAATATAATTATATTCACCAATTCTACACATTTAGTAATTCTCTCCTATCATAACTTTGAAATTACATTGGAACGCTACTCTTTCTACTTTATTTTTGTTTTAATCAACGAATACCACTAAGTTCAGCATCTTTAGTGTTCTCAGGATTCAAGGACAGCAAACAACATACCCCTAAAGCATCAACTTCAGAAGATTGGGGACAGCTATATGAACAATGACACACTGCTGTTCTGCGGGGCTTCCTGCCAGGACTCTATAGCCCATGTGCTCATTAATAATACAGGAAAGCTAAATAAGTAATATGCTTCTGCTAAAAATGTTCCCTTCAAGAAGCATTCTTTTAATGAGAAAAAAATCTGCATTCAAAATTAAGTTCGTATTTCCAGGTTCAAAACATGAAGATAGGACTGTTCAATTGACTGGTTCAATAGAGCAGTTTTTGAATATGGCAATAATTCTTTCAGGAAAGTGACTGGTCCAACCTGCAGATATAAACTCTGCTATATTTTACAAAATGAATTAGTAACTCTGCAGAATTAGTTGTCAAGCAAATTCAGGTGGGACTACTTATACAAGTGAAATTGATCCCTTACACAATTACTTTAAGAAAAAGAGCTGTTCCTCTCTACTACTCAGGACAAGTTGAATTTTCTGGAGATTGACAAGAATTCAAAGCTAGAGCTTGAAATCTTTCAGATTTAAAAAAAAATGCTCAAATTTCTCCTAAGTTGAAAAAGGAACATATTTCAAAAACTGCTGTGCTGCCATAAACTATATCAACACAGAATCAGAAGGGGACATTTGGACCATCAAGATTAACTCCCTACTGACCTGTGCCATCTGTAGCCTTCAATCAAAATCCTCAGTATTTCTCTACACGCTTAATAATACAGAGAAGCAGTGAGGATAACAATGCTTTGTCAATGAAGGGCTCAAGACAATGACATTTTAAAATGCAAAACATGGATACTGTATAGCTACAAATAAATATACTAGATAAATATGGAAATTCTATACGGTTTCTTTAGGGAGAGGGGGAAGTGGCTGGAACACAATGATTCTTCATTTAAATGTTCCTCAAATTCAAGACATTTTAAATGTGAAAATCAGCTAGGAATCTTAGAGATGATTAAGCAAAAAGTTTTGACAAACTGTGTCTGTTCCTGTACTTCAAGACTCCCATTTCAACATTCAAAAACCAAGAAGTATTCTGTAGATCAGCTTACACTAAGGAGGCATGCAGTATTGCAGGCTGATTCTGTCTACTGCCAGGAGTTTGATCCTGACCGGCTCAAGGCTGACTCAGCCTTCCATCCTTTCGAGGTCGGTAAAATGAGGACCGAGATTGTTGGGGGAAATATGCTAAATCTGTAAACCGCTTAGAGAGGGCTGCAAAGCTTTATGAAGCGGTATATACCGTAAATGCCGGCGTATAAGACGACTTCCACGAGCGCTGAAATTGGCGCCAAAGACGGGGGTCGTCTTATACGCCGAGTCGTCTTATACGCCGGAAATACTGGTAGTTTCCGGCGTATAAGACGACGTTCTAGGAATGCGGCCCAGCTATAAAGACGGGGGTCGTCTTATACGCCGGGTCGCCTTGTACGCCGGCATTTACGGTACATCTAAGTGCTATTGCTATTGTTACATTAGCAGTACTTTGTTTGGTGAGCTGTCTGAGGGCTGTTTTCTATCTGAAGATGCACTTTGTGGAAGAGTAGCTAGTCCAAATCCAGTTTAACAATAAGAATGACAAAAAAGGGGAGAAAAAACCAGCAGCAGCCTGAGAAGACAGGCTTATAGTTACTTTGTCAGTCTCCCACACCACATTTCTATTTCAATTATATTAATCATTTCTAAATTTACATTGAAACAAAAACATACACATGCCAAACATGTATAAACTGGGCTATTCTACGTGGCAGCCTTAAACATCTTACCTCCTATGCTGAACCCAGCTGGAAATAAAGCTAGTTTAAAAAAAAAATCATGGTCCATATTTCAAGCTATGTTAACAATGCAGCTTTCTGTGTAGACAGGGGCTTCCACAGGCCCCAATTGTGGACTCACCTGCTTCTTTACACAATCCACCCATGCCAGGAAAACAAGCACCAATCACATTTCTTTTTAAAATTCCCTTCATTGCATGAGGACATGCAATTTCCATTTATATGAGCAAGCAACATCCAGTCGTCACAGAATCATACAGCTGGAAGAGTCCTAAAGGCACCTCATCTATTCTTCTACTCAGTCAGGAGTTGTTTGCTCATTATGAGCATTTTACTGGTGGATCAAAGAGGGAGAAAAATACATCCTAATATCACCATTCTTGTCATTTTAGCTACTAGATGAATTTGGCAAACTGCTATTTTTCAGGTCTACAAGGCTGTCCCATTCATTTCATCAGAGCCCCTCTATATATACAGTACAGATCTGATTCCTTTATTGAAATAGAGCAAAGCTAACAAATTAGAATTTTGTCTATAAAGGTAACATATTTATTACTAAGACTGAAGAATTTTCTTTAAATGTAGAACACAAAAAAAAAACCCACCAAGAATATTTGGCATTCACAGAAAGTAACTAGAAGAAAAGAGTAAAAAAAGTGAAGTGTCTCAGCTGACTCTTACGAGCTTTGAATCACTATCTCACATGCAGAATAGTTATTCTCCTGTCCTTTTCCAAAATAGCTATCAGTTTTCTTTTAACAAATTCTGCTTAACAATGATGACTAAAACAATAGGATAGGAAGACTTTAACCATAATTAGAAAGTGTGTGCTCCATTTTGAAATAAAGAGAGAGGGAAAGAAGGAAAGGAAGGATAAAGACAAGCAAAAAAGGATGCTTTGTGTGATTCACTGAATGAATGTTTTAAATCCATACATTAAAGCTAAATTTATTTGGACAAATGGAGAAAATGAAATGAAGGGACTATTTTTTTTTTAAAAAAAAGGTTCATTGCCTGAGTAAATATGAAGAAATACAAATGTTATAAAACCTGACAGATTTGTCCTGCTGCAATGACAGGCTAACCTAGAAAACTGAACAGGATTTTTTAAAAAAACAAAACCTCCTCTTAATAAAAATAGACCACGGGTAGAGATGGTGGTTTGCTTGTGTCCATTTGTCACCAACTGAGATGTTCTTCAGCATCTCCTATCAGTTCTTTTCAAAGCTGTATTGTAAAACAAAAGCAAAGACAGAAAAAAAAGACCCCTTCTTTCTATCAACCATGGCAAACATATGCATTCACCCCAAGATAGTTTTATGCTCTGAAAAGTTGACTTCTCTTGCTACATAGAAGAATTATAAGACATAAAGTGCCAAAGTAGAGAGGTGGAAAACATTCCATGCATGAATCACACCATGCACAGAACAGCTAGCTTCATGTCCTTTGTGTCTCTACCAAAACACACAGGTTCTGGGCAGAAGCATTTGGGAAATGCAGAAAAGAAGCCAAGTTCAATGTCCCCTAATGGGATCCAGGTAGTCGACTTACGATCACAATTGAGCCCAAAATTTCTCTTGCTCAATGAGACGTTTGTTAAGTAATTTTACGACCTTTCTTGCCACAGTTGTTAAGTGAATCAGTGCAGATGTTAAGTTAGTGACACAGTTAAGTGAACCTGATTCCCCCATTGACTTTGCTTGCCAGAAGGTCACATGACCCTGGGACATTGCAAGCATCATAAATATGAAACAGTTGCCAGGAATCTGAATTTTGATCATTTGACCATGGGGATGCTGCACCAGTTGTGTGAAAAACGGCCATAAATCACTATCTTCAATCCCGCTGCAACTCTGAATAGTCACTAAATGAACTTTGTAAGCGAGGACTACCTGTATAGGAAAGGCACTGGGAAGACTGAGAGAAGGGTGGGCAGGCTGGTTGGAAATGTCATGTTCAAAGCCAACGATACTGTTGCTAGTAGCTGCTAAGAAGGAGGAAAAGGAAATGGCTAAGAAGATCAGCAGGTAAGTCAGTGCATTGTCCATGCAGAGGAGGAGAGAGAAAGACAAGCTGCAACAGTCTTGCTCACTTTCCCTTTAAGACCCCTCTGGATTTTGTCTTGTCTAAATCCTGGAAGAATCAAAATGTTCCAAGTTTCATTTCTGTCAAATCAAATGGGTGAGTGGTTTGGTGTAGTGGTTCAGGTGCTGGTTCAGAAATCCGGACATTGGGAGTTCTAGACCTCCCTAAGGCATGAACATCAGTTGGGTGACTTTGGGCCAGTCCCTTTCTTTCAATCCAACAAAACAACAACAAAAATTATTGTGGGGAAAATAAGAGGAAGGACTTATGTAAAGATGGGATAAAAATCTAATAATAACAGGCTACCAAAGCTTCCAAAATACAATGTATTTATTTCAGGTTCAAAACAAATCACATTTGCATTTTCTGTACACTTCTACACCAAATACATCAATTTCATTTATTTATTTATTAAATTTATTTGCTGCCCATCTCCCTGATAAGGTGACTCTGAGAGGCAATTATATCTATAACACCAAAAACTGTAGTCTTAAATGTGAGTGGATAACTGTATCTTTAAGCCAGTTACTAGGGTTGTCAGATACACAACCAGTATCTGGATTAGGGTAGTGAAGATGACGTTGGGCACATGACTGGCTCTTCATGAGTCCAAAGGAAAAAGTAACACACTCTATTCATAAATCTTTGCTGAAGCAAGGGATGAAAATGCCTCCAGCTCTCCGTTAATTTTTAAAACACTCTGCAGTATGTTAAGTACACGAGATATCACTCATCCATAATACAGACCTAATCTTTACACTTGTAGTGCAGAAACCACAACAGCAATAACAATACAATAACTTCACATACTCATGAAATAATGTATGATGCCCTAAATCATGTTGAACTTCTTCTAATATTGCTCCTAGGAACTTTTTTTTTTTAACATATGGTCTCATTACTCTCATTATTCTAGGAAATAGTCTTTGCAAGAACTGGAGACATCTTATTTTCCTAGTCTCAAGCAAAAGCTCAAAGAAAGATTTTAAAATATAACCACTCCTTGGGGGAAATTTGGCCATTTCTCACTTTACTGATCACTGTGCCTGGTGAGTTTTTCATCTACCATATATGCTGTGCAGAAATTTTTTTTATTATAACCTTGACCCTTTCTTGTGTGAGTTGAATGCTAATCTGACGCAGGTATGAGGTTTATGGTATATTATATTTAAATATGCAGTTTTAGTGGAAGATGCTTCCAACATAATTTACAACCGATGAATGCCGAAGTTTATTGTTCATGACAGCTAGGAGAGTAGTGTCTCTAGCAAAACAAGATGACATTAGAATGACAACACCTCCATGATGAAGCAATCACACAAATACCATTTGTGCATCAAGTATCAGTTGCAAGAAAATTGCAACATATGCACAATGTCATCATCGGGGACAATTTCGTCATTTGACTACTCTTTGCCTCAATGGATGGCTTTGAATAGGAATTCCTTCTGAATTATAAGCAAACTTCACCCTCTCATCCCATCCTATACATTTCCATTTTTGCAATCCAAACCTGAGAATAGGATGGAAAAAAAATAAGTCACCCAGCATTAACTCTGAGTTTTTAAATGTCTAGCATGCTTAAATAAAAGTTTAATATCTTATTCTGCACATGTTCTGATCAAAAGGTGTTTATCAAAATCAAAAACTCATTGCTTCTGGTTATTGGTTACTGATTTTTGCTAGCAGAATGCTACCAATAAACAAGGTGCATAGAAAATTTAATGCGAGAATATACCCAAAAGGCAATAAGTCTAATAATGTTAAATCCACTTCAATATTAGCTTTTAGTTATAAGGTTGACATGTTATGAACAATCATTTCTCATATTACTCCACCAAAATGTAACATTCATTATGAATAAGGATAGATTTATCTCCCACTGCAAATTTCTAGTAAACTTCATCTAGCACCATGAAGTTATTTTTCTGAATTATTATATTAAATTTAATCAGGAGCTATGAGTCATTTTTTTTATCAAATGTTGTGGGATAAACAGATATCCAAGCAGATTCAAAGTCTTGCTTACTTGCTGGGCTAGATGGAAGATCTTGTTTTTATTTTGCTTCTGAAATAATTATTTTTGCTCCAAAACCCAATCATATATTGCCAAAAGAGGAAGTGTATCATAAACAGAAGAGGGCATATGGCTGCATAAAACATGTATATGCTAACTTATAAGCATATGTGTAATCTATTAAACCATTACAAGTGAGTTTGGGTGAAGAACCACTTGTCCAGCAATTGTTTGTATTTGGGATGGTGTTGAATGAGTTGTCCTTATGACTGGTCCTTGGCTATCAGAGCATTCCCTTAGTCATGTGATTGTCATCGAGGTGCTCAATACCTGGCACTTGATTGCAACGTAACAGGGTCCTACAGTCAGCATTTGCAACCTTCTTTGCCGGCTTCTGAAAAGTAAAGTCAATGGTGAAGCTGGCAGGAGTCCACAAATAGCAACCACATGACATCCTCGCTTAACAACCTGCATGATTCACTTAATGATGGCAACCAGATGGCCAGAATTACCATGGCTAAGCAGCACATGACTTTGTGCTTTAGGACCATATTGCTTAGTGGTGGTAATTTTAGTCCCAATTGCTATAGTTAACAGGATTGCCTTTATCCGCAGCTTAAAATACATATTGTATATTTCTTAGGGATAGTAGGAAAACGTGTGAACAGGTAACCTATATGCTAATCTTTGTTTTATGGACTATATTTTTTTCCAAATAAATAACATCAGGAAGAAGACAACCCAATAATTAGAATATGACAATCTTAAATCCAATATTTATAAGATACATATACATAGTCGGAGTAATCAACACATGGCTTGCCTGTGATTTAGTAACCAGACCACCATGAATTTCAAACTCCAATTTGTGGCTTATCAGAGTACGTTAACTAAACCAATTGGGATTTACTGAACAAGCTAAAGTTTTAAGTAAACCACAGCTTAGGATGATGTCATAATGCAATATCCAACTGTGTCAGAGATCCTACTTACGTAGGGCAGCCCCAGCCAATTTTCAAGAGTTGTCCTTTTCGCCTCATTAATAACAGTAGCCTCATTAATAATTGGAAAACTTCAGGAATGCTCTGGTGACAAGCAGCAGAAGGAGAGGATAGAATCGAAAGAGCCAGCGGAGACATGTTATTTGCTGGACTCCACATTGGCATAGTCCCTAATTAGCGGAGAAGATATTTCTCATATTCTGGATAATATAAATAATATCTATCGCTTGGAAAGGTCACAAGTGAAAGATTGCCCAGCACTACAAAACTCCTCCTTTTGTTTCACCGTTTTGGATAGCAGTTTCTGCCAGTCACAGTCCTCTTTGCATATCCAAGAATCCAGCAAATGAATAATATGTTTTTTGTGTCATCCTGCAACACATAATCACTGCAACTGAAAAAATTTGGTGAGGGTATCTACACTTTGTTTTTTTCCAGCAACAAACCTGAGATACAATTTCTCTAGACCGGTGGTACAATGCTGTAATTAAGTCTTTCTCCATTAACAGCATGAATGGATCAATTACAACAGTTTTGCATGAGAACCCTGATGGTTGATCAAGAATTTCACAAAAGAACTTTAATGTTCCTTGAGGGTTGGACGTTTCTCTACCCATCCTTTGGAAAGTAATATTTATTGGCTAATAGGAATAATTAAATAACAGTGCACAGCCAGTATGAACTTGGGAGGAAGGATCTAGGTGCACACAGCTAACTAGGTCACTCCTGAAATACAGCTACTCTCGTTACAACAGGGTTGGGCCTAGGTTATACTTTGATAAAAGACTACCCCAGCTATGCTGGGACATTGGACAATACTTAGAAAAGGCAGTGGCAAACCACTACTGTTGCCAAGGAAACTGCATGACACATCTGTGAAGTCACCAGAAGTAGAACTTGACATGGAAGAGATGTTACTGCCTGTTTTGGGCACCACTTTGCCCCCAAATTTCTGTGTATGTGTATTTGTAAATGAACGGGAATTAGAACCCTGTTCTCTTATTCTCTCTCACTTAAATGAAATGAAATCTTGTAATTCTGCTTTAACCCACAATGCCTTGGTTAAAACAAGAACCTATCAAACAAGAAGCCACATCACCAGCAGAGCCACATAACTTCCTGGCTCAAATGTCTGAGATAATAATCAGAAGTTCAGAGCTTTTTTTTTTTTTAAAGCTACTAAGATCAGGATGCTGCTCCACAGGTCAGGCACAGCCACCAGAAGACAGAAGTCTTGGGTCAAAAAAGATGACAGAATATGCCTTATCTGCTAAACCAAGGGTGGTGGAATGGGAGACAAGTTGTGTGAGAGTATGAGGCTCAAGAATTCTCAGGATTTCATTTCTTTCCTAACAGAATTAGCTAAAATATGCTAGCTGATTCAGCTTTTCAGAAATTTACAGAGCGAGAGAATCCAAATATAAAAGTGTCCTTCTTGTGGGGTGGGGGTGGATGGGAGAGGGAGAGAGGGAGGGAGAAGAATCCAGGAAGAACGTAGCAAAAACAAGTAGGCAATGAGGCCTAAATGTCAGAGAGAGAGAGACACAAAAAAATCCATCTCCAATTTAATTGGCAAACCACAACTCGTTTTAGCTTTTACACAATTAAACTGCTTACCATAAAACCTCAATGACATTGTTTCAATACTGAGTTGTAAATCAATAGGTTTGAAGACGCAGGAAAGCTTCTATTGTAAAACATTTCAGAAGGTATTGGGTACAATGAAGAGGCACTAAAACACTGCCAAACTGATCCAGCCTCCTAATTTGTTCCTTGCAAAACAATTTGGCTCTCAGTCCAGTGGCGTATTTATCCCTGCTTAATATTCTATATGTTTATGAACTCATGGTATTGGAGGGGGAGGAGGAGGGAATATAGTTTGGAAAATATTAATACTCTTGTCTTGACTGAATTTTTCCAATGGTGAATTATACAATTTCATTATTGTCACATTTATATTTACCCGTAATCGTGGACCCATCAGACAAATTTACCAATTTATTTAACAAACTTACATGGCTGGCCAATTCACACACAGGTGACTCCAGGCAGTGTACAACATTTAAAATCCACAACATAAAAAAACCCATAATCATCCACCAACTCCAATGGCAGCAGCAATCATTAAGGATGTCTCAAGTTTTCTACAGATCTCAAAAAGTTATAGCAGAAAAATACCAACAAATACAACGTATGTATACCAGACTCAAGGAAAGAGTGAGCCAAAAATCCTCAAATAAAACATCTAGGATAGTGGTTCTCAACCTTTTAAATACCGCAACCCCAACCCCTACTCAACTAATCGTAAGTCGAGGACTACTCAACTGGTGCAGCACCGTTTGCAGAATGGAACTTTTGGCAGGCTCAACAGGGCAGAGACAGCCTGGACAATTCCTATTGGCTTTTGAAAGCCAATAGAATTAGACTCTATTCAAGAGAGTCTATTCTATTGGCTTTCAAAAGCCAATAGAATAAAAGGGAGTAGCACAGCCAAGGAAAAGGGGGGGGGAATGGCGGACTGCGTTGTTTGGCGACCCCTGTGAAATGGTCATTCGACCCCAAATGGGGTCCCGACCCACAGGTTGAGAACCACTGACCTAGGATGTTACCTAAAAAACCTCTCCTTCCATTCAGAAACATGTAGTGCATACAGTACCTCTTTCTCCTATTTTTTTCTTACAACCATCCTGTGAATTCGGGTGAGTTACTGCTAGAGGGCTACCTAGTAAGCTTTGAAGCTGGGCTGCTCCACTATCAGTCCAGTACCCTAACACCTGTGCCCATTACAACATTTGTACTACAACTGCCAAGCACACACTTGCATATATGCATGCTATCACAAAGGGTGATGCATGAATGTTATCACAAAGGGTTAATACAATGCTGCTTGCAACAATTGGTGGGCTTCATCTTTTTGACTTCAAAGCATGAAAATACTCAGATAAATGGTTGGCCACACTTCATGTCCCCTCTATCTGTGCATTCTTTCCTTTAGAAAAATCAGGGATATACAGTAAATCTAAACATTTTGACTTGTATAGTATGTTCTTCTGAAATGAGGCAGCCTTCACCAAGGGAGCTGCTGCAGTCCATTATACTACTACACATATTGTACACTTGGTATTAGGTTTGTATGTGTACCATAACAATGCCTGCACTGCAGAAGAACATGGCTAGAAAACCAGAGCTAAAATATAATCTGTACAGAGCAGGGGTCTTCAAACTTGGCTGAGGAATTCTGGGAGTTGAAATCCAAGTCATAAAAGGGCCAAGTTTGAAGACCCCTGATACAGAGTATATACTAGGTGAAAAAGTCAGGCTTTTCATATTAAATTTAAATGTCTATGGAGGTTTTCAGTCATCCAGGTCATGGCTGTCCCAAAGATTCTTTTTCAAGAGGCAACTGGACTTTCTTGTTTTTCTTTGAAGATGTCTTCATAGAAAAACAAAGTCCAGTTGCCTCTTGAAAAAACATCTTTGGGACTACCAAATTTAAAGTAACCTGTTTTTAAAAACACCCAAATCTATTCCAGAGTATTAATTTTATTCACCCAATTCAAAGCAGTTGGCACGCTTCTACGTTTTTCATAATTTTTTGTCAAATCTAAAATGGACTGGGAGGAGAACAGTGACTTATGTTAAAGTCACTTTATGTTTAAACCTGGACTATACCTATATTCACTTTCTTCAGATGAAATGTGGAAGGAGGTTACAAATGTTCAGATAAGGCTTTCACAGGTATTATTATTTCAAATTCTCCCCAGAGTTGCTGAAATTAACTATAATTTATCTCTATTTTTAAAATACAATATTCAATTTTTACTCTTAAGCACTAGACTATACTGGTGCTTAATAGAAACTGAGAGAAATTAGATAGCTTTTAGAGCAGCGATTCTCAACCTGTGGATCGGGACCCCATTTGGGGTCGAACGACCATTTCACAGGGGTCACCAAACAACACAGTCCGCCATTTTCCCCCCTTTTCCTTAGCTGTGCTACTCCCTTTTAGTCTATTGGCTTTTGAAAGCCAATAGAATAGACTCTCTTGAATAGAGTCTAATTCTATTGGCTTTTAAAAGCCAGTAGGAATTGTCCAGGCTGTCTCTGCTCTGCTGAGCCCGCCAAAAGTCCCATTCTTCAAATGGTGCTGCAAGTTGTCTCGGCCGGTGCAGGGGGCGGCACCACGCATGCGCGGCACTCCCGGGCAGGGAAAGTCCTTGACTTACGACCAGTTGGGTAGTCCTCAACTTACGACCGGTTGGGGGTCGCGGCATTAAAAAGGTTGAGAACCACTGTTTTAGAGTAACAAAAATCAGACATAATTTTTGCTGGTATGCTATTATTTTAAAAGTTCATAGAATCTAAATTGGATTGTTTCAATGGGATGATGGGATGCATTTTTTCCCCAAAGAATGAAATTCTAATTTTAGGGGGTAAGAAATTTTTAAAAAAATAGTGAATTTTTAAAAAAACAAAACCTGGGCCACAACCTGAAACAAACTTAGCTAAACTTTTATCAGATCCTATATATTATATTAATTATATTATATTATATTATATTATATTGTATTGTATTGTATTGTACTGTTATGTTATAATATATTATATTATATATTATATATTATATTATAATATAATATATATAATATAATATAATATATATTATATTATAATTATTATATTATATTATAATATTATATTATATTATATTATATTATATTATATTATATTATATTATTAGTCCAGTTAGTTAGACTGAGTGAGAAAGCTGGATAATCTACTTCACTTTCATCTACAATATCTCACCCCGTGGAAACTATGACAAATAATATGCCCTTGCAAATTAAGATGCACACATGCTCGAAAGCCAAATTTACAAGTTTAATACTTTTAAAATCTATTTCATAATAAACTTTGAGTCACATGGGCTAAAGTCCTCGTATTAAAAGTATATTCCAATCAAGTAGGCTTTCAAAATGGGAGTTGGGGTAGCTCACTGTGTCGCCTATCAAAATTTTACAGCATCACCTTCTGAAACTATATTCTGTTCCATATTTAAAAACAAGTAATTGAACAAACCAATTGCTTTCCTATTCTCCTCTCCCCAATTTTACTATGTAGATCCTCCAGCAACAGATGACCACTGTGCTACATTAACTTTCTGCATTGACGTGCCAATGGGGCACCTTTTCACAATACCCTTTATTGCACATAGGTTGGGTATTATTTTAGCAGAGAGTTGCACAATAACCCTGCAGACAAAGAAACAGGCAGTAAACAAGCAAATCAAAATTGCTTCCCCTTGCCACCAAAGCACATACTGCCGTGCCTATAAAACTGTCACAAAGACCTAAAGCCAAAGCTTAGTAAAATAACACAAAAAAATAAAAATCAATGGAATCAACAATAATATTTACAATTTCCCCACATTCCTTAGATTATTATGCTCTGAAACCACTGAGTGTAAATATGCACAAATGACATCTCTGGAACATTACATGAGCTGTGACACCATGCAACTGAACCTTCTCATGTGTGTTGTGTTGCACATGTGATGCTTGCATATAAACTGATGAAGCCAGAGAAACTCACGGAAAGGAATGTAAACCTGACTCTGGATAGCTCTTCCCTTAGTTCAGGGGTAGGCAATCTTGGCTCTTTTATGACTTCAACTCCCAGAATTCCTGAGCCAGCATAGAGTTGAAGTCCATGAGTCATAAAAGAGCCAAGGTTGCCTACCCCTGCCTTAGATGGTCAAAGACAGCCTTCGCTCCTTGGCTGGATTGTACTATAAAATGTACACATAACATTTAAATCTTAAACTTACATATTAATTATTACATCTTAATTAATTAATTACATATTTCTTATTAATGCATTAATTATTAAATATTATTTTAACCAAAATGAATAATTCTCTTTCCCTGATCTCCTAAGCCCTCAGCTGGGTTAATTATGAAAAAGTAATTTTCAAAAGTTCACAAAACAGATATAAAAACCTAAGACAATCTAATATTTCATTCAGTATGAACATTTATAGCCCTCAGGGTCAAGAAAAGTGCTTTAAAATACAGTAGCAAAATGAGTCTGGAAATGAGACAGCAAGTAAAATAAAATTTAAAAGTCACATGTTTAAATATTTCATTATGTTTTGAGAGTGTTCGGAGCTGTCTTTTTACAACCATCAAATTAACCATTCTAAAACAGAAATAATTAAAGAAGCTGTCCAATATGTCCATTGAGTGTATTTGTGCCCACCATAACAGAAATTGGGATTAACAGGACCATTAATTTTATTTTTCTCTCAAATGAAACAAAACAAATAACATCCTAGCTAGCCACATCTTTTTGGGACCTGTTCATAAATGCCATTTTACAAAGTAATCTAGATACAAAACCCTAGGGAGATTCCAATTTACCATAGCTATTGTTAATTTTATTTGTTTTTTCAAGTTATCAATGGTCATAGCAAAATATATATCTGTATCTCTATCTCTATCTCTCTATCTGAATCTATCTCTATATACCTCTACTAACGGTTAGAGGCAGTTTGGTCGAATGGTTAAGACCAGTGCTTTTTCTGAAAAAAAAAATGTGCCAGAACTCACACATCATACAACCCGCCTTGCCTACCCTACAAGGTTCATCCCAAAAAGATGCCGGAACTCCGTTCTGGGCGTTTACAATAGCGCTAACTTTGTTTGCTGTGATTAAACGTTGGTCAGACCGTTCCGCTTTTTGCCAGCCACCTTGACGTATATTACTTGTTTTCTGTGGGAACCAGGGGTTGGTAAGGACGCTGACACTTTCCATATCTCCAACAAAATAATTGGGGGGGAGTTGACTCAATCTTTTAATTTCAACACGCCAATTCCTCTTAACTTCCCAATCAATCTAAAGAGTTCTATTATTGCCTGGATTTTAGGGAGGGGAGGCGGCAAGAATAGACCATAAAGCCAATCTGAGAGTTTGCTCTCTTGCCTGCCTGAACACTACCTCCCTGACACAGCATGTGTGTGTGTGTGTGTGAGAGAGAGAGACAGAGATCCCCTTTTTGTAAGTTTGCTTACTCTGCAACACTCCCCGTTTCCCACACTTTTGCTTCCCTGCTTTCTCTCCCTTTTCCTCCAGCTGCACCTGAACAGAGTGGGAGGAGGTAAAAAAAAAGAGAAGGGGAGAGAAAGGGGGAAGCTCCTCTTTTTTGTAACACTTCGGCTTCCTCCTCCTCCTCTTCTGCTCCCCCCCCCCTCTCTCACACACACACACACACAAACACAGACACAGAGAAAAAACGTTCCTGCTTTCTCCTCCTCCTCCTCACCCTTTCTCTCCAGCCGCCACAGAGATTCACATGTTGCTGGCTGCCGGCAGTTCCAGGCTGCGGCTCTGCATGAGTGCTGCGTTCTCCTCTCCGGCCCTATCACCTGGTGGAGAGGGTGACTGGGAGCCAGCCAATGCTCGACTTGTGCCATCGTGTGCTCCCATCTCTGTGCCTTTTGCCCCACAGGCCGGGCCTGCCCTAAGGTGCTAGGCTTACAGAACGACATGGCCCAAGTGAGGAAAGGTGTGGTGTGGCAAAGCAGAGCCGGACAAGGAGAGGCCCGGCAAAGCGGGGTGTGGCCAGGCGTGACAGGGTTAGGCTAGGAGGAGCAGGGCGGGCTGAGGAAATGAGCTGCTGCAGCTGCTGCTGCACACCATCAGCCCGAGTGCTCACCGTTTCCTGTGAGTGCGCCGGGAGGGTGCCCAGCCAGGTTAGAGTGGGCCAGGTCTGGGGCAGCGGGGCTGGTTCTTGCCATTTCTGGGATAGCCCCATGGACCCAAATCTGGGCCCTCCCCGAGCTGGACCCAGCCCGCGGACCTTGTGTTTGACATGTCTGCCCTAATGCTTTGAATCATGTTAAAAACTAGAAAAGATCTCTCTAACCCAGCCATTCTCAACCTGTAGGTCATGACCCCATTTGGGGTCGAACGATCATTTCATGGGGGTCACCAAACAACGCAGTCCTCCATTTTTTCCCCCTTTTCCTTAGCTGTGCTACTCCCTTTTATTCTATTGGCTTTTGAAAACCAATAGAATAGACTTTCTTGAATAGAGTCTTAATTCTATTGGCTTTCAAAAGCCAATAGGAATTGTCCAGGCTGTCTCTGCCCTGCTGAGCCCGCCAAAAGCCCCAGTCTGCAAACGGTGCTGCAAGTTGTCTGCAGCGAAGGCGAGCTGTCTGGAAGCTTCCACTCCTCCCTGCTGAGCAACTACTAAAAATGTAAGTAAAAGAGGGCCGGGGTGGGAGGCTGGCAGGCGCAGGA
Organism: Crotalus tigris; assembly: GCF_016545835.1. Classification (NCBI taxonomy): domain Eukaryota; kingdom Metazoa; phylum Chordata; class Lepidosauria; order Squamata; family Viperidae; genus Crotalus; species Crotalus tigris. Next base: position 379,863 of record NW_024100591.1, on the reverse strand, counting down.
AGGGTTGCTGGTGCGTGTGGGGCCCGGCAGGTGCCTTACCTCCCTTGGGCTGGGCCAGCTGGTGGCCCAGCCGGTGGTTGCTGCCCCTTGCCACCTACGCCTCGGCCGGCACAGGGGGGCGGCACCACGTATGTGCTGCGCTCTCAGGCAGGGAAAGTCCTTGAATTACGACCGGTTGGGTAGTCCTCGACTTACAACCGGTTGGGGTCGCGGCATTAAAAAGGTTGAGAACCACTGCTCTAACCTATAAACTAAAAGATCTCTAGAAGAAAGAAGCACATGTACAGAGGAAGGTATCATTCATGAAAGTAAGTTTCCCTTAGAGCAGGGGTATCAAACTGCTGGCGCACTGGCCGGACGCGTCATCCGGAAGCTAAGCCCACCCCATTGCCGGCAATGGCAAAACCGTCCCAATACGTTGCACGACATCACATGACATCACGAGTTTGACATGTCTGCCTTAGAGGAAGAACTTCTTTCTTGCCCTTGCATTTCAGAAATGTATTGTCTAGCTTGCCTTTCTACATGGAGTAATACCAATCACAGACCATATGGAATAATGTAATGATGTCATAAAGCAAATACATTCATAAACACTTTTTATAAATTATGTTAGCATTGTAAAGGCTGATTGAGAATGTATGAAACTTTTTCCTAAGTTTTAAAAAAATCAGGAAATGTTTCATAGTTTCCCTCCCCCATTTTATTAATAGATGTCTTTAGTGGGAAAAGATGAAATTCTCATGCAATTCTCTTTCCATGGTTCTATGAAATCCATTACAGTAGGCTTAATGACTACATCAACTCTGATTTGCAAAATAGAATCCAACGTGCCTGGGATGGTACTTTTTTTAATTTTATTTCACTGGTCAAACCAAGTCAGTCTCTCCAAAGAGTGTGATTTTCATTTATTTTCTGGGATGGATGGATGGATGGATGGATGGATGGATGGATGGATGGATGGAAGGCCTCTCAACAGCCAAGCAGGAAGCCCAGATGATATCTGTTCAACTATATTCTTTGCAACAAACTAAAACTTGAGCTTAAAGTGAATCTATATTTCTTTATAAATAGAGTTTGCATTTAATGCACAGCTGTTGCTAGAATTATTTTATAATGGCTTCATTAGCCTGTTTACTTATCAGGGATTTGTGTTCTTGAATGCCTGCCTGCTTCCAGTTTTGTTTGTTTGTTTGTTTTTGAAAGAGGCATGATGAATTAGGAGTTCTGCTCTGATATAATACTATGCTTCTTCTTCCTGATGAATGCTTGCTTATAGAAATAATTCCTACTTGTAACAGAATCCAATCAGAAATGGTTAGGTAAAACTCAATGCTTATTAAACATAAGCCTTCTGATAATAGTACAGCATTATCCTATAGCCTTTCTGGTTTCCATGTTCTCCACTGCTGCTCTTAAATGAACTTCTGCAATTTCTAAGATGAAGCATTAGGAATTATGGCAGCTTCTTTTCATAAAATGCTTAACACAAAGAAGCAGTATCAAAGAATATATGTCAATAAAGTACTTCATTTTAAAATGTAGTTAACTAGAAATATAACCCACTTAGGACAGAACTCCAATCTGAAATTTTAATAAATGTAGTCTGAATCCTCAGGCCTTGGACTAGGTCAGTGTGTATGTCCACAATGGGGGTTGATTCTGCATATATACAACACGTTGGTTTCCCTCCCACACCCCGTAGCTATTCTTTTTTACTTTACTTTTGCATTTTTACAATATTGTACTTGGTTGCTTTTTTCAATTTTCCCAAGTCATGCAGAGTTAGGGACGATGGGTGGCCCTAGAAAATGAAATTATAAATAACTTGAAAAGTGTTATAAATCCAATAGTTAAAAATCACTACTTTCCAATTCTTAGTATTTAAAAGACTAGCAAATTTGTTATACCATAAGATTTCATAAATTTTGAATCCACTTCACTGGACAGAATTAACTTGATATAATAGGCTGAGAACAGTCAACACTTTTAATTACCTTCTACTTTCCCAAAAGAGTTATGACACAGAGATTCTTGCACACGTCAGCTGATTAACACATCTAGTATGAAAAGAACCTTTGCTTCTGTTCAAGAAACTATTGAGTAGCTCAATTTCTCCATTCTGCAATTTTTACAAATTCTTCTCAAGTATAGTCAATATAAGGTCAATGATATCGCTGAGGTCTTCTCTCATCACTTCAGGACCTCTACTGATTTTGGCTTAAGTACTTAAAAATGAATTATTCCCAGTAGAGTTGCAATATACAATCAGGATTTCAACATTTCCATTCATTGGGCTTTTTAAGGCCTTCAATATATCAAAACTAAATTACACAGTTGCTCCAGAAAATGAGCCCACTACTTCATCAAATGTCTCTAAAGTGGCAATTGGCTCATTGACAAAAGCTTTTCATACATGCACTCAAAAAGCAGCCCACAGGCAGGCAAGTTGAGAAAATATAAACCACTGTATTCATTTCCCTGAATTAGCACTAAATCTCAGTTCTAATTCAAGTAACTTTAGCAGAGGACTTTTCTGTTCCGTATTTCTGAACAAAAAAGCTTCCATCAACCTCTCTACTTCAACTTCAATGTTTACACATCCAACATGATGCAGTTATGGAGTTGCTATGTGTAAAGCAGAGGTCTCCAACCTTTCTGGGCTCACGGCCCGGAAGGAAGGAGAACAGCTTCCAAATTGGTGTGTGTGTGCATGCAAACCGGGCCACATGAACTGGCGCGGCACTAGCGGCCCTGTTTGCGCATGTGGCATGAGCTGGTGCTGTGCACATGCGAAAATGGCCACGCACCCCCATGGCAGCTAGCATGTCTAAAGTGGGCAGAAATGTTCTACAAGGTCACCTTCTATAGCTGCAAAAGGGAAAGATGACAAGGGAGAATTGTGGGTGGAGGGCTGCATAGTCATAACTCCAAGAGAGCATGTGCACTGATAATATTTCCTTCCTTTTCTCTAGCCATCAGTGAAAGCTGCCAGCTACCTATAACTCTTCACAAAGAGAGGTTTTCGTTCTCAAATCTGAGCTGTTTTCTATTCTTCTGTCCCACCTGCACATAGAGCCAAATTGATTTCAAAGTTGTAAGTTATTTAGGAGCAGAGCTGTTCAGCTAGGCCTTAGAGGATTTGCTCTCATAATGGCTTGGATGCAAATTCTGTCCTTCAAATCTCTCCTGAATCAATTATTACAAGATTATTTTAAATATGTCCACCTGAGGTGCCTTTGTAACATGACCTTCATAATAAAAAAAGGGGGGGGGAATCACAAATGGAGGAAATAACTTGAGAAATTTCTGATTTTGTGGAAATGTGAGATTTTAATATAATATTGCAAGGAAAAAAATCCCCCCCCCCAAGAAACTGAACAGAGAAAATGATAACTCTAATCAGGTGAACTTTCAACTGCTGTTTGAAAATTAGAAAAATATAGTAAACAGTTAATAAATTGTCAATAGAGCAAAACAACGTGTTCCAGATCAAACTAAATCCCCTTTAATCTTAATGGCCATCTGAGTTCAAATGAGTCTGAAGGTCACCAACTCTTATATCAAAAGAATATTGGCATTAATAAATACTTAAAATTATTGATTAGGAAATGAAAGGACAGGATGGGAAAAAGTAGGGAATTGGAGGAAAATTATATTACAAACAGAACAATCCCTCAAACCATTGATCCTGTGCTTGAAAGTTTTCTTCCTTAATCATGTCAAAAATAAAATAATTCAGACATTGTTCCACTCTAATAATTCAAGTATACTTGCTTATTTTTAATATTATATGGTAATTCTTTTAGCAAGCCTCCATCCTTGAAAATTCCACATTGCTTATCTTGGTTGGTTCTAAATATTAAGTCAATAACCAAAGAAAACACATAGAATGGATTCAGAATCATATGAACTTCAGTTTGGGCTGAAATGATTTCATATGAATGATTTCAACCCAAACTACAGAAATAAGAGGACAAATCTGAATCATTAATGCTACAACTGCTGAATTTCATCTCTAATATAGGAATGACAATTACACTGAGCAGTCACAGACGAATCCAGTATAGTGTGTGTGTGTGTGTGTGTGTGTGTGTGTGTGTAATTTTAAAATAATAGAAAACAAATGTTCTGTTATTCAAAGCAGCCTTCCACTAATTTACCAAATTAGAAGGTCTAACCACATTGTGCTAGAGTTTGCCAAATTAACTAACTTCAGTTTCATGAATTGTCTTCAATTCCCAGTAAAAACAAATCACAGATTTCGGGAGCCACTAATACTTCATCCCAAACCTCTGCCCAATGTGGAAATCCAAAAGCAGTGAACAGTCAAAATAACGAATGCTTCCATTAAATAAAGTACCAAGAAGGGGTAAACAAAAATCACAACTTTTATAAAAGGTTTTCTGAGAAAGCTACTAAGACAGTGTTTCTCAACCTTGACAATTTTAAGGCATGTGGACTTCAACTCCCAGAATTCCACAGCCAGCAATGCTGGCTGTGGAATTCTGGGAGTTGAAGTCCACATGCCTTAAAATTGTCAAGGTTGAGAAACACTGTACTAAGACAAGGATAATGCGGTTATTAGATTTTAACTGGAAGATGATCAAATTGAAATTACTTAGGCAAGCTCACAAGAATTCTAGAACTCGACTCGTACTTTTTATTAATAAAAATTTAGGATTCCATAATGAAAGAAGTCCAGGAATGCTTGTGCTTCAAACAGCACTTTAACCTAAATTAAGACTGCCTGGGCCCACTTTTTTTGAGAGAGATCTAGTTTTCCATTTGTCCCTCGTTTTGGCAGAGGTCAGGTCTGCCAGTCTTATTTTTTTGCTGATAGTGGAAGAACTAATTCTCACAATTGCTGCAAGAAGACATTAGCTCCCCATGGAGCTCAAATTGACTATGGCCACTCTAGCCACATAAGATTTTTAACTGCAATGCAATGCTCCATTTAAGCATCAGAATTTAATGAACAGTAAAATAAATATTAACCCGTAAACATTCACATTACAAATGATAACATTTTAGACTTTACACACTCTCTCTGTAACAGCAGAGACAGCAAAGAGATGCAAATAATCTCTTTTGCAGGAGAAATTTTATATAGCAAGTGTATGGAGAACAAGGTTCCTGTCTCATGACAAGGGCTTTTTATCTCAATGTCAGGATCTATGATTTCAGTTTTCTTTTCTTAAAAATGGGGACACCACCAGATTCCAAACAACAGTGGTCCCCAACCTTTATGGCTTGGCAACTCAGCTGGGAGGGGAGTGAGAGGGGGACCAGCCCGCCACTCGCACAATTCAAGCTGTGTGCGTGCACACTAGCCTGCTGCTTGTGCAAGTTGAATTGTGCACACATCAGCCCGCCACTTGTGCAAGTCAAACTGTGCACACACACATGTACGCCAGCCAGCCACCTGCGTGGCCCCTTTCTGAAAAGGCCATGGCTTGGGAGTTGGAGACTCTTCTTCTAAAAGATCTGTAGGCTAGCCCATTTTGCCCAGCAACTCAAATTAACTAACAGACAAGTAATGTGATAAACATGTCAAGGATGACACACTACAATGTTTTGGGTGACATGCAGCATTCACCAACATATGACAACAACTATTCTCTAAAGTATGCCCCATTCTTGCGCAACATTTGAAGGCTGTGGAGGTGACGCTAGAATGGACCCTCCGGAGGTTGCACAAGAGGACTGCTTGTGTAGTCTCTAAACCCTGCAGAAGTCACATGAGAACAGGATGTGCTTTTGTGCAATTTTCAGAGCCTGCAGAAGCCACGGAAGAGCATTCTCCAAAGCTACTTCAAGAATGAAGGCCTCATGTAACATGGATTAGCCTCAGCTAGGCAACATAGGCCTATCAACAGTAAGGGAACACCACCTGAAGAGAACCAGTGTAGGACAGATTCTGGGAAGTGCCAGGCTAAACTTTGGGGAATACTGTGAGGTAGCTTTTTTGCATGGCAGTGGTGGTGATAGAGCCGAAGTTGAGGCCCAGGCCTATATTTCGGACCCAGCTTTGGTGCTGTCACTAAGTGTCACTGTTCAGTTTAGCCTAGATTGGGGGAGGAATAGAGAATTTTTTCTCTTTTGTTTGGTGCTTTAAGTGTGAATGTGTGTGAGAGAGAGAAGGGGGGGAAGAAGGAGGAGAAGGAGAAGGAGGAGGGAGGGAGGGAGGGAGGAAGGAAGGAAGGAAGGAAGGAAGGAAGGAAGGAAGGAAGGAAGGAAGGAAGGAAGGAAGGAAGGACAATTACCAAGTTTCATGGTCAAGACAGTTCATTAAGTTCTCAAATATTAACCTCTCTTTAAGAAAAAAAAAGTTTCTAGTTACAAAGGATTGTTAAATTCAAGTCTCTATTGGCATTCAGTTCAAAAGGTTTTTTGTTTCAGCTTATTTTTTTAAAAAATGCACACCAGTATTTCTTTAGCAAAGGATAAGAAGTTAAAATCTAGCAAGGGCTAAAAGCAAACAAATTAAAACCGAGGTTACTTTGTTTTATTCCAAGATTACTGAACCCTGCCTAGCTTTGCTTGCAAGAAAAAGGACATGCAGGAAGTCCTTGACATTTTTTGTTTAAACATGGTTCAAAGTTACAAGGGTCTTAGAAAAAGTGATTTACAACCTGTCCTTGCCTTTACAACTATCACTTCCCCCATGATTTATATACTTTTTGTAGCATCCTGCAGTCATGTGATTGCAATTTGCAACTTTTCTAGACAAGTTCTGATAAGCGAAGATAATTGGGAAAGCTGGATTCACTTAATGACCCCATGATTTAATGACTGCAGTAAAAATAGTCAGGTCTGGTCACATGATGACTTGCTTTAAGACATGCTGACTTAGGGCAAAATTCCAGTTCCAATTGTGGTCATAAAAAGAGGACTACCTATATCGGTTTTTAGTTAGATTGTTGATCACTTATTTCAGAAAATGACAAACATTTGTGGTGAAAGCCAACTTCCTTCTTTTTAAGGTACATGTCATTAAGCAATTATTCATCATCTCAGCAGATCAAGCATACATCATCACACTCTTCACTACATTTTTATGTTGGAGGTTAACTCCTAAGCAGGTTCAATGGTTTTCTACATCTTATTGTCGGTGGGTTTCACACCAATCCAGTTCTTTTTGCTCCACAATGCCAAGGATGATCATAAACTATCACGGAAAACCAATCCACCACTAGTTCACTTTAATTTTTGCTCCCATTTGTTTCACTTCACAACTCAGTGGAAACGAAAATGATTAAAGCAAGGTGAGTATAAAGTAATTCCATGTCAAACATCATTTAAAAACTGTCAGGCTGTCATGTAACAGATCACAGATCATAGTGGTAGCCGATGAGTGAGGGGAGAGGAAATGGATCCTATACTGAAACTTACCAATTAGAGAATATGACAGAAACCAAGAGGGGAGATGATACTTGTGTTCACAAAGCCACAACTCCTTCCACTTCTAATGGATATAACATAGTTGCTAGATACAATGTTTTTGTTGTTGCATGATTAATTGAAAGCCAAGCACAATGACATATCACTGGCAGAATAAAGCTGTCACTAGCAAGTCATTATTCACAGCAATCCCTGCCAGTCCCTAGAATCTGAATTGGTGTAAGCGCCATTGCAGACAAGCTCTCGGTACAAAACACATTACGTATCTTTATATAAATAACAGTGACTAACAGCAGCCGCCTAGAGTAATCTCTGTGGGACAGAGAAGGAGCCAGCAGGAAGACAGGGAGAGGGAGATGTTGCCCCAGATATCAGAAAATTGGTGCATGCAGTCAATCAAAGCAGTCATTTTTATTTTCCACGTTTGACTCCAGACGTATATTGTATAAATAAGTGGGCACTGGGGAATATCTCCAACGAGGATGATTCTTCTTAAAAAGGCCTTTGTTCCCAATCTCAAAAATGGAATACAGATCAGTACTAATTATCCTTCAAGTCAGCAGTTCCATCAGCAACTGGTCAAGCATACTTTCAAAAGACCCTTAGATCAAAGATTCCTCTTTGTTTTGCTCTCCCAGCAGCTGCGGAAAGACAAAGTTGTCCACTCCCCCAACTCTTCCACACAATTTGCATCATTTCAAAACAGACAGACTTATAACCCTGGCTAGTCCTTAAAACAAGGCTTGCATTGTTTCAGACGGGGATAGGTATTAGGACACATGATTTCCAGGAGGAAATGCATAACAAATAAGAATCTCGAGCAACCAATTTGCCCTTGAATTGCTATTTTGGGTCAGAGCTCTCCGTGTTCCCTTTGGTAGCAAGGACATGGGGAAAAGTATCTGTATCCAGGTTTTAAACAATATACATTGAGCAACAGAGAAAACATTTTCTTACCCCAAACAAACTTTCTTAGTTGTTTATTTGTAACCTATTATACTAAGGATTGCTATGGCTAACATTTTGAGAAAAAAATGAATGCTCCATAATTAAGCTAGTATGGAGCAGGGGTGAAAGCTAAGGTGTTGCATTGGGATGGGGACAGTTGCTTTCAAGTTCATCAATAGCCAAGGAAACTTCCTATATGACTTTGGGCCCAATCATACTCTCAGCTCAGTTTATTAAAGAAGAAAAAACAGGAGGGAGGTTTGTAATATATGAAGCCATGTGCTCCTGGAAGAAAAGTGGGATATAAATCAAATATAGCAATAAATGTAAATAAACTGTATAAATTAATTTGATTGGTTTGTCCCAACAGTTTAGTAACATAATTTGATATTTTGCCTACAGATCCCACTCCAGATCCCATATTCAGTATCAACAGACCAATCTGCTTTTAGCATAGTTAAGTCTATTGTGGATCCAACTGATACTGTAAAATAATTTTTAAATTATTAATAATTTAAAATAATTTTTAAATAAGGCAACAAAAACTTAAAAGTTCTTATAATCTTTGAGAAATCTTGCACCCCTGAAAATGTTCTATTTTGCGATTTATACTTTGTATGTAGCTGATTGGGAAGATAGTGGAGGTAAGGAGACAGAGCTAGAGAAGAGGACTATTATCTGAATTGAAAATGGTCTTTATGATCCTCGGCCTCTTGTAAATCTGCTTTTTACAGAAAGGAATCAGAGGAAGCTGGTTAAAACAAACATAGTATGGCTAGATTACCCACTGGTCTATAAGTACACTTGCATTTCTTCTATCTAGAACCTTGGAAGCGAGAGAATCTGTATCCATTGGTCCTTTCTAATAGTCACTTAATAACCGTTATTTTTTTCAGCCAACCATTGATTCTAATGCAGTGGTTCTCAACCTTTCTAATGCTGCGACCCCATAATACAGTTCCCCATGTTGTGGTGACCCCCAACCACTTATACATTATCGGGTGCCAGGGGCGTGGCCAAAGAAAAGGGGGGGGGAAATGGCGGACAGCCTTGTTTGGCGACCCCCGTGAAATGGTCGTTCGACCCCAAATGGGGTCCCGACCCACAGGTTGAGAACCACTGTTCTAATGGCATGTGGATTCATAAACAAATACCTCAGACTGCCTTCATTAATTGACCGTGCATAATTTCTCTGAAAGCTTTTCCCAAAAACAATAGAGCCCTCTTCCAAACTGACTGACTAGTAAAGATAAAGCACTATCTATGCAAGACTGGGCTACTCATGCAGATGCAAAGCTTTCCCTTCATGTGTTAAGTTAAAAAGTATGCCTTGTGCAGAGTCTGTCACCTCCAACGAAGCAGCAAAAACTACAAAGCTTGCAAGTTTGCAAACTGCTACCTAAATAGACAACCCTACAGTGAAGATGTAATATGGGTTTGCTGTGCAATGGGAAGGGGAAAAACCCTGTAAAGTTCCCAAAACTTCTAACAATCTTTGAAACAAACAGTAAGAAATCCTAAATGTAGATGATCAAGGAGAGATTTTCATACTCAGATTTCCCATAAGCTATTTTCCATTCACCTGGAAACCTGGGATGCAATGATTTAAATGTCAATAGGTAGAAGAAGATTCATTTGGTGAAAGAGTATCAGTCTCATTTGAAAAAATAAAATAAAACTAATAAAACTAACTAATAGAATTAATAAAAAACATAAATGCCACTTTTAGTGAAATAGCGGAGTATTGGTAATACCACTTGGCTAACTTTGTCTGGGGGCTCAGAAACTAAGCAAAGTTATGACTGGCTAGTACCAGGAGCCAAGACATCCAAGCAGTAACAGGATTACAGTCTAGATAGGGAAGTAAAAAATCATCCCAAAAGAAAGCAAGGGCAAAGTATGATGTGGCCAAGAAAATTACATTAATATATCCATCTAGTCATCAGAAGTCAAGCCAGTTCAAGGACATCTTTACCTTTAAACAAAACTGATACCAAATACCTTTCAGGGAGTAAGAGAAGAATCTGAGTTTTAGGGAAACTTGGTACGTGTAAAGATGAAACCTTTATTTACTTTTTCTTCCTGATATACACAATTTTTTTAAACTCAGATTTTTAAATGAAAATTATATTGAGTGGGTGATTACCAACCATTATGAATCTAATTCTTCATTTCTCTTGCTACCTTTGTTACAAAGATACCACAATCCAAATCACAGGATCATCCTGTGGGGTGAGGCAGGGGGCAGGGTGGGGGTGCCATTGCCGCAGAGCAAGGCGAGGCAGGGGTTCGGGTGGGTGCTGCCTGACACCATCGGTCCCCGCACACAGAGGCCAGCAAGGGTATGGGGGCTGATGATATCCGTCAGCAGCCACAGCCTACCAGCCCCTCAACCGGCACACTCTGGGGCTCAGCAGCCCACCGCCAGCAGTTCATAAAAGCCGCCTCTGAGCTGGACAGCCGGCCGACAGCTGAGGAGGCAAATGCAGTTGGTCGTTCCCGGGAAAAGCAGAGCATGTGAGGCCAGGAGGGACAGGACGGGGGAGAGAGAAACCAGCCGTGACAGGATGCATCTGGCCACGTGGGACCTCAGCGAATTAGTGGGCGGTTGAAGAGAGACGGTTACACATCTCCAGGCCAGGGCGCATGTGCCCACAGAGAAGGCTGTGAGTGCTGCCTCTGGCACGCATGCCATAGGTTGGCCACCCCTGGGCTATAATAACAAAATCTTGAAAGACTGATAGCTTCCCCTTCTTTCTCTCTTATTCCAAAAAGACTCAAGGCAGGGCAATTTTTAAGTTTCCTTTTTCAAACAGTCTTGCATTTCAGACTGAATTCATCTTTCACTACTGATCTCTGAATATCTTCTCCAAAGTTATATCTGCATTCTTCTGTAAGTTAATCACGTCTCTCTGAAGGAAATGTCTTTTGCCTTTTCCACAACACCCAGACCCAGACATATATACTTTAAAACACATAATTACACAAATGTGCATGCCTTTCTTAAAAAGGTAATATAGTGCCTACAGTGAGGTTTTGTAACCTTGTGAGGTTTTGTAACCATGCACTGATTTTCTCAGGTGTGAACATTTTTTCCCCACATCTACAAAATACTTATGTGAATTCAACAGCGGTTCACGGACAGGCACACCTCACCCACTAACCTTGTGTGCTTCCGTTTCCTTGAACTACACCAGGCATTCATGCAATACGGTGCCCATTTATTTTTCTGTATATCCGAGTCCCTTTGCATCTTTTCAATCCTTTTTCCACATTAGACTAGAAGCCATCACAGATTGCCTTTACTGCCTTTAAAAAATAGGCTGCCCACGGCTGCCTTGAAAGCTAGGGATATATGGGGCAAATATACATGGGTAGCAAAGTGATTGCCTGGAGGAAGTACATAAAGTATCACAGAGGAGTTCACAATTCCCCTGGCAACCCTGCCTGCCTGCCTGTCTTGAAAATTAAACCTCCTTCTTGTTGGGTCTAGAGGTCAAGAGGAGAAGGACAGACTGTCATTTTTCAGGTTTATCTGCTAATTGGCCATTACTCAGATAAAAATGTCATTTCAGATGCAGTAATAGGGGAGGGGAGGAAATCCCCAGCCTCCGTTTTAACAGCAACTTTGAAGAATGGAGCTCCACTTCTGAACTCAAATTTCCAATCAGAGACCTAGCAAAAGGTATGATTAATATTGATTACAATTCTACTGAAGCAAAATCCCAAACAATAAACCACTTGCCCTTGAATTAATTTCTAAAGAAAAGTTCCTCACTAGTCCTCCATAGAACCAAAACTGATTCAGGAAGATCTACTTATAACAAGCCAAGTTCAGAGAGATTTTCACTGAACACATTCCCTGTTTTTCAGACTTTCCATCTTACATGTCGAAAATATCCATAGGTTTCTACAGAACATGTATTTTTCAGCTTGAATAGCTCCCTTTCTTGGTCTCAAACAGCCAGCATCTTTCAGGATCTTTTTATTTCCTCTAATCCCCTTTGGGTGTTTCTCAACCTGCTCCAGGGAGTAGTTATGTTTTCAGGAGGGGAAGGGCAAAGGCTGAAGCTCAAATAGTCTTCTTGTCCGCCAAACCAATAAAACAACGAACCATGCTTCCATCAGATGCCACCTAAATGCAGGTTCCTTAAGCAACTCTTATTGAAATTGTCCACTTCTGTTGAGAGTGAGTTAGTATTCTTTTAAAGTGGACTAATCTCCCTTTGCCTTCACGGAATCTGTTGGGATCAGACCAGACTGAGACTGTGAGGTGGATTTCCCATTGCTTAGTGAATTAGTGCCTCTTTCTTTCCAGGAGATCCTGGCTTGCTGGACTGGAAACTAGAAGATCAGAGATGATTTTTAACTCCCCACATATAACTCCCACAATCTTTTAATAAAATGGCACCCTTCTCAACTTCACCCCCCCCGCCCCCCGCCGCACACACATTTTTAGGCACAACATCTGTGGCAGTGAAGGTGTGGTGGATGGGAAGAAAAGCAGGATGGGAGAGAGGGCTACTTCAGGAAGCCAGAGATAACCACATACACATATAAGGGACCCAGGAAGCCAGGCCTGAAGATACATTTATAAATGCCTCTGTCCTAGCAGCGTATGTCAGAGAAAAAGACCATGAGAACACCAAATGAGATGCATTCCTAAACCAGTCCTCTTCCTAAACCAGTCCTCTTTTTTGACTCCTAAGGGTTATCTGCCGCTCATTATGGATGTAGTATCTAATTAAGTGGAACAACCTAGTTGACTCTGGCTGATCTTTAAAACAAAGCAGCACTGGAATTTGTTAGGATTTGGATGGGATGCCATAAAGAAACTCCAGATTTATACACTGCATACAAAGTGCATACACACACAAGGAGAGAAGACAAGAGCAAACCTGTCCTGTGTTGCTCCCAGGAAAACTACAGGAGATGTCCATGAAGTCACCAAGAATTAAGTCTGATTTGAAGGGACTAAAGTGAAAGTGAAAGTGTGTGTGGGTGTGGGTGTGTCCATCACTGACCCAGCTGAACTAGTTTATTTTTTCTTTCAGCTGTTAATTGCACATCCTAGACTGTCTGTTCTTAAGCTATTAATCCTGACCTGGCCCTCAGAATTAATATATGTGGCTTTGTGGTTATTCACAAAGGATAGCAACCTGCTATACCATCTGTCTTCTTCCTATTAATTTAAATTGTTAAATAAAAATACCCATCATCTAGTAAGGAAAAAAAATTAAAAAAGAGGACACTTTTGGTAGGGCTTTGAAAATGAGTTCAGCATTATCTAATTAAAACTGCAGACCTGCTTGTTGCTTTCCAATAAGGTCACTCTTAGACAAAAATGTTCTCAAGAGACAGGTGCATAAATATCCTATGCTAAAACCCAAAATTACATTAACTTTGAACTTCCCACATTATGTACTGAAAATATTTATAAGCACGCACATTTCAGAGGTTCTTTTTAATGAAATCAAATTTAAAAAAACCAAACTGTGGACATCATGATTATTTCTATTTTCTAGTATCGATGATGCAAATGAATGTCCATGTTCAGTATATCCTGTTTTTCTTCAATACTGTACAGATAGGCACTCCTCATTTAGTGACCACAATTGGGAGTGGCAACTTGGTCATTAAGGGAAATGGTCACTAAGTGAAACTACAACAGTGCTTAAGATTTTAGTTCAGCTTTCCTGCCAGGCTTGGTCATAAAGATTCTTTTTCACCATTGTCATAATTGCAAATCGTTGCTACATGAAGCAGTCACCAAATGGGGACTAACTGTACAGCAATACCAAGGAAGCAAACAGCTTTCTTCCAAACTCAGTAAGAATGCTGCCTAGGCTAACTCAATGCTAACTTAGATTGTAGTTTGGGGTTGAAATAAAGCAGGGGTGTCAAACTCGCAACGTCACGTGATGTGTCGCAACGTATCGTGACTTTTTTGCCATTGCTGGCAATAGGGTGGGCGCAATTTCGCTATGATGCATCCAGCCCGCAGGTCAGCAGTTTGACACCTCTGAAATAAGAGGTCCTTGGTGCTCTCTGAGTTTGGTTGTTTTTTTTGCAGATATTTCATTACCAAAACTAGGTAACATCATCAGTGCATCAAGGACCCCTCCATTTAGATTTTATGTTGCATGGAGAGGTCAATTTCACATTATCTTTGCCTTTGTCTCTTCTGTTCAGCATAACAATGAAACCAGGGTTCGGCCACCAGCATGGACTACACTTAACTGCACTGTTTGTTTTATTATTTTGTTGTTGAAGCAGTTAATGAACTAACCAACCAAATCCCTCAATCCATTAAAAGGTCATCCTTGGTTTCCTTGCTTAAGTGAGCATCAAGGTGGTGACCCAGCCAAGACTCTCTGCTCCTTAGCAGAAGCATTACTGAAGAACAGCACAAGCTCCTGTTGATTTTTTGGAAGAGAGAAATGGAGACTACGTCTAAATGGAATTGTCCTCCTTATGATAAGGACAATTGAAATTTAGTGATAAAATGGATATGGTGTACGAGAAGTCCTTCAATCCGGGCTCATTTGGGGTATAAATTCATTGGAAAAGATTGCTGGAGAAAGTACATTTAGTGCTTTGACTGCTTGCAGGGCAATGCGAAGTATCAGGGTGTACTAAATACTGGGTATTTAACTAATAATTTTAAATCAACAACAATTAGTGTTTTCTAAAAGCATCTGCACACTCAAATGAGCCTCATGTTTTTTCTGTTCACTAACAGCGTAAAAATGAGAAAATCTCAGCTCTACTTCATTTTTTATTCATCTATTTGCTCTAATGTTAAAAGACCAGATTTTTAAAGGAAATCAAAAGTTCATTAGCTCTTCTCCCCTGGAGAAATCTACCTTGCATTAGCCCTTGCCGGATCCATTCAAGGTGAATGGTGGGAGTGAAGAGAGAAAAAGCTGGGTAACTTTTCCAATGGGGCTTCATATTCAATCCTTGCTGAACACTGAAGTCACTTCTCAGGCCTCCTACAAAGGTTGGCACAATCAAAATACCCCGGTCAAAGGGATGATCAAAACAATGCAAAGGACAGAGAGTTGCAATTCAGGAATTGTTTATGTCGATCTTCTCTGCAATCTAAACCTGGAATTATTCCACCAAAATCACTGGAAGAATTCCCAATTTGCACGGATGAAATGAAGATAATAACCCATTTTACAGCCTCATTCTGAACCACAGCCAAGCGACTAATGCTCTTCTTTCATGAGTGCTAAGGACACCTCAAATATTAAGAAAGGGGTAGGCTGGAAAAGACAGCTTTAGTGTCTTTCACATAAAAGAATCTGCAAAGCTTGTCACTTGTTTTGTTCTTTAAAGTTTCGGGTCATTCGTGTAAATCTCATTCCCTCTACCTCAGTTTGGCTTCATGCCTAGGAGAACAAAGAAAAAGGAAACCAGCATCAAAAGGGGGAGAAAGTAATCAAACAAGAGACAGACGGAGTGACAGACAGATAGACAGAATGTGACCAGTGGAAAATGGAAGATCTGTCATCTTCCAGGTTCTAAATCAATCACAATGAAGACAGAGAGAAGTCATGGGGGATTTTCTAGCTTTAATACATTTTTCTCTTCCCAGAGAATATTGTGTATCTGGGAACCCCAATAAAGTAATACAATTGTTTACATTTTCTCCAGGCCCAGAAAGGCATTTCTCATGCCCCCATTTTCATGCATTATTCACATCTTGTGACAATCATTCTGCAAAGTTGGCTCAATTCCTTTAGACATAATAGTAAGGATGAGATGCAAAGCGTTGTCTTTTAGTTTGACTGGATTTTATCCAAACCGACACAGATTTCTTTGCTTCCTATATTGATATATTGATTCTCTTCTTGCTTTGGCAATGACTGAATGTTGGCAGTCTGTAATGTGGTTTGCCTTCTTTTCCTCTTTCTTCACTCAGGCCAACTGTAGTATGTCAGTCATATCTCATACCCTGGTGGGAATTCCAATGCAACCAAAACAACTTTGTATATATTTCCTGAGGGTAGATGGCCACACTCCAAAAAATGAGGACAAAGCTTCATCTAAAACAGTGAACCTGAAATGTCACATGTATTTAATAATTTCTATCATATCAAAATTCCCAATTCAGTGGCATGTTTTGGGGGGATTATGGAAGCTACATTCAAGGTTTGGGGAAGCAAAGTCAACATGGCAGTTACAATGGCCGGATCAAATCCCAACTGCTTTTGTATACATACAAAAAGATGGAGCTTCAATAATACTGCAAGTGCCATCTTGGCTTTTTTTGGGGGGTGAGGGGGACACCCTTATTAACCTATGGATACCATTTACTGGGACCTTAAGTTGTTTACAGAATGAAATTTGGATCTTACATTTTTATTCTTCCAACTGAGATTTAAAGAAATAGAAATGCTTTCTTATCTGTTAACTTGCAAATATCACCCAAGTTAGTAAAGTGCTTTCTATCCAATTTACCATGATGTAAACCAGCAAGCTATAATTGGACTAATTCCTGAAAGCTTGGCTGAAATCATAGTCTGCTCTCACATTGCTCAAGCTACAATTGATCTTAGCAGCAAACTGTACTTTGAAGCCTAGACAAGATTCCATGAAGATACTCTTTTTAACAATGATAATTTTCCACAAACTATGTTACTAGTGCTACTGGATCATTTTCTTCCAACAAAACTTTGAGGGATTAATTTGATATTAATTTTTACAATATACATGTACATTACAGGCAGTCCTCAACTTACATCAGTTCATTTAGTGACCGTTCAAAGTTACAACGGCACTGAAAAAAGTGACTTTTGACTGTTTTTCACACTTATGACCTTTGCAGCATCCCCATGATCACGTAATCAAAATTGTCCACTTCTGTTGAAAGCAAGTTAGTATTCTTTTAAAGTGGACTGAGCTATCTTTGCCTTCACGGAATCTGTTAGGATCATACTGGACTGAGACTGTGAGGTGGATTTCCCATTGCTTAGTGAATTAGAGTCTCTTTCTTTCCAGGAGATCCTGGCTTGCTGGACTGGAAGCTGGAAGATCAGAGATAATTTTTAACTCCCCACATATAACTCCCACAATCTTTTAATAAAATGGCACTCTTCTCGACTGCCATAAGGAAACTCCAGATGTACAGACTGCATACAAAGTAAAACATGCATACCTTTGCAGCATCCCCATGATCACGTAATCAAAATTCAGATTCTTGGTAATTGACTCGTATTTATGACGGCTGCAGCATCCCAAGGTCATATGATCATCTTTGGCAACTTTCTGACAAGCAAAGTCAATGGAGAAGCCAGATTCACTTAATTACTGTGTTACTAACTTAACACTGCAGTTATTCATTGAAGAACTGTTGCAAGAAAGATCATAAAATGGGGCAAACCTCACTAAACAACTATTTCGCTTAGCAACAGAAATGAGGAGGTGATAAGCCACCTGGGAAAGCCAAGGGAAATCATCAAAACAATAAAAAAATGAAAATTAGAATATTTCGGACATGTGATGCGACACCCAGAAAAATACGGCATACTCCATTTAATCTTCCAGGGAAAGATTGAAGGCAAACGAGGTCCAGGCAGAAGAAGAACATCATGGCTTCAAAATCTCTGGTTTGGACAAAACTCAGCAGTGCTGTTTTGTGTGGTTGCTGATAAAAACAGGATTGCCAACATGATCGCCAACGTCCGATAATGGATATGGCACAAGAAGGAGAAGAAGAACAGAAATTTTGGTCTCAATTGTGGTCATAAGTGGAAGACTACCTGCATAACATACAGTACATTTTTGTGTTTACAACTTAACTTGGCTGTTGTAAATGTTCACACATCATTGTTATGCCAGGCACAGGTTTTATTGGAAATTCTGCACTTTGGAAGAATGCAACAAAGCCTACCTGTTTATCATATAAAACAGCAATAATCAAGGACAATAACATAGTCATGAAGAATATTACAGAACTGTGAAAAAGCTCTTAGAAGCTGTCAAGGCAGTAGTTACTTGATCCAGTGAAATAGCCTCTCATAGCAATAGCAGTGATTCCCAGGCCTACCAATCTTCGGATTTCTTTAGTGCTGTATGAACCTGACAGTTTGTAGATCTTTAGAAACTAGTCAATCTATTATAAATTATAACCGCTACAGCTGATAAAGTATGCTATCAGCTGTATAATATTATACCATAATAGATTTATTAATATTAAAGGTGCTACAAAATTCTCCATTTTAGCAGCCATCAAAAGGAATGAAAAATGAAGTTGAGGAGTTAATATTTAAATCTATGGATTAGCTACTATATCCCTTTTTTCTGGCCACCCATTGGACATCCTACTGAACTGATATGGAATTACTTTCTGGAACTGTCAACAATTGGCATTTACAACTGGATATAAAGTTGGCAGATTCACAAATGATAAAATACTTTCAAAACACAGAGACTCCTTTAATATTTCACACTTGGGTTCAAAAAATAGGGAGCAAAAAGAATCTGAAAATTGATTTTTACAGTGAGCTCAAAAACTAGTGTAATTATGTTTATTTTTATAGAAAAACATCAAAATAAGCAGTCTTATCTTCATCAAACCCAAAAAATCTAAATTTTGCAATTTAGCCTTGATGGCTAGATGACAAAAAGAACAGGTTTAGTGTCTTATATAACACTAAATTACATTATTCTGATCAGTATTAATCCATCTCTATAGAAATTCAAATAATGATGGGGATGACAGTAGTGATGATGATATAATAACAGAGGCTCCAGGTTTTTGCATGGTGAACTATTTCCATTTTTCCCCAATTATATATTTTTGAATAATTTTAAATCCATACAGAACGAGTTTGGTGTAGTGTTATGGCATCAGGCTAGAAACCAGATAGTTCTCTTCCTCCTTAAGCACAAAGCCAGCTGGCTGTCCTTGGACCACTCCCCTCTCTCTCTTGCCCTAGAAGAAAAATAAGGGAAAACCACTTCTCTCCCTCCCCCCCCAAAAAAATTGCCAAAAAAGCTACAGGGACTTGTCCAGGCAAGTGCCAGGAAACAATACAGACTCAAAGGTGCACATGCAAAAAAATCCATACAAGGATTCTGTTTACTCTGACTCTTATGCTTTAAAAGATACTAAGAATTGTTAGCAAAAAGTGCAAGATGGCATCCAAAATTGATGGCATCCAAACTATGGCTCTCCTTGCTCATTGAAAGTAAAATGTTCCCTTCAACACCAGAGCTATAGAAGGTCAACTTCACTGCAGCCTAGAAAGTTAGTCCTCAGGCTAGCATCCTATCAGCTTTCATTTTTTTGGGTACCCTAACAACTGCATGGCTAGCTACTCTCCTACGGAGTGGGAGGGGAGACCTGCAATACCAAGCAACTAAAAAAAAATCTGATTTCCCATAATCCATGTTCCCTGGCGCTTGTGCACTGTCGTAGCATCTAAATCTTCCTTCATCAAATGGTTATTCCTCTCAAGTATTATGTGTGCCTCCCCCCCACTCACATAGAGAGTAATATGGATGCCGGGGGAGTTTTTGTTTGCCTTTCTGTGTTACTTTGTATTTGAACTGGTAATGTTTTCTTGTCAGCTGGGAAAACACAAGGACTTTGACTACTCTGTACCAATACTGCTAGTGATTATTGGGAAAGCCAAATGATCCTGCATCGCATGCTGTATTCAACATATATTTGTTTAACGTAACTCAGTTTTACACTTTCTGATTTCATATATAAAGCAACTTGCTACAGCTGCTCCCTACTCCTATTAACTGCTCTCAGGAGTGACAAAAATATTAATCCTCAAATGTGCAATGAACGATCTGCAGGACCTGCTAAAACAGGATATTTTGAATTTAATTCTCTTCTTTCTCCTCCCTGCCTTTCTCACCATAACCACGCTAAAAAGTCAGTTGTGGCCTTTTTCAACACATATCTCTTAAGTAAACCATCGCATCTCAGCTTCATGGTGCAAACTGCCAGTCTGAGAAGATTCCTGAGCAATAGGCATGAGCAATAAAATAGCTAATTGAACTCTTTACCTATGGATCTGGTTGTTTGCACATGACAAATAAGAGGCAAGGATATAGCCCTGTTTGACTCCTCAGTTGGTCAGGGTTATGTCTTTACTGATGTGGTAAACAAATAAAACAAAGTGAAATTATAATCTCTTGTTTTGGATGCTGTCCTATTACCATAATAATAGAAAAACCATGGTCAAAACTCCCATAAGACTCTAATGCATGACTGTGACGCCTGTATTTAGTTTTGAGCCAAAGTCTTCAAGTAAATCTCCAATCTCATTACTGGATGACCATTATACATGAAAACCCTAAGGATTTTACAATTTATATCCTGCCACTTGTCTGAGTAGTGATGAGACAGTCAAATTGACATAAGACCCAAAGTCTGATACTCATCAGCAATGTCTACTGGCGTTAACCAATAAGTGCCCGTGTAATTCATAATGTACTTTCCAAAAAGAACTCCAAACTAGTGAAAACCCAGCTAAGGAAAGGGTTGAGTTTTGCAGGAACTACATATTGTAGGTTGAAGCCTCCAAGACTTCCACAAGAAACAAGTTCAGCTTTGTTGCACAATAAAATATTTGCTTAGAAAAGCTCTAAATTGGTCTCTGCAACATCAACCAAAGCTCATAAAGCTATCTATCTTTACTGGTATTACAGATTTCTGAAGCAATTCTACACTGCAATAGGCATTAGCTAATACCTATTATTCCTATAATACAGTAATGTTAAAATTAAGTGTCATCCTTAATACAGACTTTATCATGTCAAATAAAAAGTGTCTTTTCTTCATCCATTTCATAATTTTCTTCATCTATATATTCAAAACAAACTGTTAAGAGAGCAATTTTACAGATCCTACAACCTAAAGCACTAAACAGCTGTTTGACACCTATGATTGTCAAACTCCAACCCAAACAGTCTGTTTCTCACTTGTGTAGAAGAAATCAGAACCATTAACACCTACTCAGCAAAGATCCATCTATAAGTCTCTGGCTGCTAATTACAAGGACCATTATAATTAGTAACAGTGGATACAGCCAAGTCTCCTTGCAACAACTTTGGAGAATATTCACCCTCAGCCTTATAAACCAAGAGCCCTCTGTCTAATACACCTACTTGCCAAATACATTTATTAAGTGTGTTATTTGCCACTAGCTCAGCTCTAAAATGTGTCATAGTGGTTTCAAACAGAAGCCTATTATTATTTTTTTAAAAAGGAAATGGTTTTACCTCATTAATCTTACAGGAAAAAACATCTCTGAACATCTTCCCATTTGTAATTATGCATGATCCAATTGTGATACATTAATTTGTACTGAGTTTATAAATTTGACCACTATTAGACAGTAAATCCATTAGTTTTGTTTCCAAGCTTCTTATAAAAACATCCAGCTAATGTTCACTACCAAAGAAGTAGTTTTAACATGCCAAATACTGCAGTTTTCATGTTTGGCTTCTCTAGAGTTGGCTAAAAGCTTCCGTCATAAAATCTGCAGCCCTCCTGTTGGACAATATAGACAATTATGAACTTCACAGACCAGCTAGGGCTAATGTAAGCAGCTTTCAATATTTCCAAAGAGATGTATGTGAAGGACAACACATGAATTCGAGCTTCTTATACAGTCTCACCCAATGTATTGTGGCCTCATTCAAGATTCATTAAAAATAGGCTATCGCTGAATCCCAACAAAGAAGAGGTACTATAGGTTCCGAATCTTCTGATACTATAAAACTGTGTTTCTTAACCTTGGCAATTTTAAGATGTGGACTTTACCCCATGCTGATGGACAACCTTGGCCCAAGTCTCTGTTGTGGCTTCTGAAAAGAAAGCCACATTACAACAAAAGATTGGTGTAACCAATTTGAAGACGGCAAATGATCAAAGTCAGCATGCAGACTGGAACACACTGAGAATGAATCTCCACCATGATTCCACTTGTGGAAAAAAGTAAAAGGAGATAGGAAAACATTTTTCTGGCAGTCTGAATTCAATAAGCATCTCAAGACAGTAATTTATCTTTTCTTCCTAGCATCTTAAGCATTTCTTAGAATTGTTTGGAGAAAATACATTTTCATGTGACTGTGACCAACTTCTAAAGTAATATATTCCTTATTTTGCTGATTGTTACATAGCTGTGTTTCCGACAGTAATGGCTTACTTTGAATACTGTTTTCTGGAAAGTATGGGAAAAAATAGCCTTGAATAAGTATCTCTCTGATTATTTGAATGCACTTATGAGAAGACATACAGTATTACATTTGAGGCAGTATTTTTTTAAAAAAAGCTTTTTTTCCTGTAAATAAGCAGGCATATTATATACCAACTGTTACTAATCCCACCTTTTCTGTCAAATAATCTCATTATAAATGCATCAGCACAATGTCACTGCTGTGTCCCTCTGGAGATCTATATAATTGAAACTTCAGTTGCTTTAAAAATCTTATTTTATCCCACTAAAGCATTCAATTTTGAAGAACTATTAACAGCTTTTATAGTACTGTATAATGCCACTGATTCAGAATCTTGAAAATATAGCGTTATATTGTTGTTGTTGTTTTAAAAATAAACTGTTTCCAGCCTTTAGTTTTTGGAGTTAAATGGAAACATCAGTACTAAAGTGAAAAACATTTGTAATGTGTTAAAACCCTTTCTGGTTTAAAAAAATCAACAATCTGGGAGCTTCCGGTACGAGGCGATGGCGATGGCGGCTATCTTCTAGCCGTCCAGCTGGGGAAGTGTCAGAGCCGCGGAGCACAGCGTGCATCAGCTGGCCCGCGGCTCGGAATTCCCTTCCCGGGCAAAGGGAAGGGACAGAGAACGCAGGAATAGAGGTAGAACCCCTAAACCCCCTCTGGATTTATTTCTAGAGGGGGTGAAAGGAGTGTTCCCTCGGAGCTCCTGCTGATCTCCGCCTCCCAGCTGTTTTTGCTTCCTAGGAAGCAAAAGAAACCGCCGCTTCTATCTCCGTGTTTATAGTATTTTGGTGAGTAATTTTTAAACGGACAGAGCAGTTTAAAGGATTTTTGTTATATAATTTAGGTGTTTATTTTTTTTATTATTTGATTTTGACTATTTTTCCTCCTTTTCTTTGTTATATTAGTGAAAGGATTTAAGATGGCGTTTTGAAAGTGTCGGAGTTTTTTTTTCCTTTCTCTTTTGTTTTACTTTCCCTTTTTAAGGATTGGATTTTGCTTTTGCTTTTGGCATAGAAATTTTTTTTTTTTTCTTCTTGAATTGTTTGCTCTTTTATTTTTTATTCTTTGGATTTTCTCTGGATTTTCAAGGACTATAGTTTGTCTCTTTTTAAATTCTTTTTCTTTTCCTTTCCTCCTCCCTTTTTGTGTGGAGGGGAAAGGGAAGTGAGAACTGTGCTTTTTAAAATGGCTTCAAAGAGGCAGCAGCCTTCTTCAATATCCAAGGTTGTTTCTTCTCCTATAACTTCTACTGCACAATTACAACAACAATCTAAACATGTACCACCGGCTCAGCCACCACCCTCCCCCCCTTTGCCTGGACTTTCAGCACAAGAGGTTAGAGGCATAATGGGAGAGATTGTAGTCCAAATGAGAGAGGAAATGAAGCAATTTGCTTCACAGATTAAATCAGAAATTAAATCTGATCTTAAAGAAGAGATAACGGGGATAAAGACTAAATTGGAAGAAAATAATAATGATTTGCGACAAGACATACTTGCAGCAGTTTCAGGTTTGGCTACTGTGGTGGTTAAGCTCGATGCAAGGCTTGAGGAAGTGGAAAACAAAGTTGATTCTTTTGATGATAAAATTCAAGATGTGGAAAGGAAGGTGGAGTCCTCACAAGAAGATATCTTGATGTTTCAGTACAGACAGATGGAGTATGCCCTGAGGATTAGAGGCCTCAAGGAGGATATGAATCAAGATTTGGTGGAGGTGGTCCTTACTGATCTGGCGGTGGCCTTGGATATGGATAAAGGAGAATTACATAGAGAAGTGGAAAAAATTTATAGACTCAATTCTTGGATTGCTAAGCAGAAGAATTTGCCTAGAGATGTGGTGATTTATTTTACAAAGAAGTCCCTGCGGAATGAGATTATACAAGCCTTTTACAACAAAAGATTTCAGATTACTGCCCAAGATGTTATCATTCTAAAGGAAATCCCATCCAAAATTTTAAGAAGCAGGAAAGACTTCGCTTTTTTAACCAATGAGCTTAAAGCCAGATTGATGCCATTTAGATGGGAAATTCCGATGGGTATTGTCTTGAGCCATGCGGGGACACGCTACAGATTGAATACAGTTGACAAAGCTAGAGAGTTTTATACTTCGGTCCTGGGTGCAGGCTCAACTCCATCTGGTCAGAAATCTCCGAATGGTAAGGAAGTCGAGCAGCAATCTGAGGCATTAGGTTTGGTTTCCACTGGAATGATACAAGCTGAAAGGCAACGCCAGATGGAGGTTAAAGAGCAGAGGATGACTCGTGCAGCTTATAAGCGTAAAGAGAAGGAGCAACGTAAAAAAGAGCTCAAAGAGAATTCTTCTGGAAATGCATCACCGTCGGTGGGAGGAGCAAGACCCAAGAGTTATGCAACACATGCAGCTCTTTCAGATCTTGATGGTGTCTTCTCCAGGCTGCGTGCCAAGGGAGATGGCAAAGTTTTTGACCTGGAATGTTAATGGATTGAATTCTCCTCAGAAACGGAAAAAAATCTTTTATTATTTGAAGCAACATACCAATGATGTTATTTGCTTACAGGAAACTCATATTTTACTTAAAGATCAGAAATATTTAGTCAATGCTCGTTTGGGATCTCATTTTATATCTTCTGCTCCTGGGAAGAAAGGGGGAGTTGTTATATATGTTAAACAAAATCTACCAGCTTGTCTGGTAGAATCAGATCCCCAGGGGAGATATGTGATGATTGAACTTGGTATATATGGTAAGAAAGTACTCATAGTGGGACTTTATGCTCCAAATCAACAACAGGAACAATTTTATAAGCAGTTACATCAAAAAATAACATTGCTTGACTATAGATCAGTGGTATTAATGGGTGATTGGAATGGTGTCTTAGATATACAAAGGGACAAGAAAGGTTCCTCTCCTTTTCTTAAACAAGCAAGGTTACCTAAAGCTTTTTTTGATATGAAGGAAGACTGGGAATTAAGGGATTATTGGCGGGAATGTAATCAAGAGGAGAGAGATTTCACTTTTTTTTCTGATAGACACCAATCTTTTTCAAGAATTGACTTTTTTTTGATTACTACGGATTTGTATAATAAAGTAAAGAATGTAAAGATTTTTCCTAGATCACTGACAGACCATAGCCCAGTTTGGATGGAACTGACTCAAGAGAAAGAGGAAAGGAGATCCTGGAGAGCTAATGAAAATTTGTTTAGACAAGAGAAGAATGTTCAAAAGTTAAAGGAGTGTTTAACTTATACATATACATTATATGTATAAGGGGACTTATATAAAGTCCCCTTATACATATTCAAAACATATTTTGTTTTGAATATGTATAAGGGGACTTCAATGTCAATGGTATGGGATGCAGGTAAAGCATTTATGCGTGGTGTCTTGATAAAAATGAATAATTGTCATAAGCGGAAGCAGATTCAGAAACGTAGAGAACTTGAAGACGAAATTAAATTAAAAGAAAGGGCCTTGATTCTAAATCCTTCTGATGAAAGTATTAAAGAATCTGTAAAGTTATTAAGGTCACAATTTAATATGTTGATAGCAGATCAAGCTGCAACTAATTTATTGTTTATGAAACAAAATACATTTTGTAATGCTAATAAGCCTGGGAGATGGTTGGCTTATCAATTGAGAAAGAAACAGAGACAGAGAATAATAGAGAAAATAAATTACAAGGGTAAATTAGTTTTTCAGAAGGAATTGATCAAAAAATCTTTTTTGGATTATTATCAAAAGTTATACAAATCTACTAACGTGCAACTGCTAGATATAAATAAATATCTAGCTGAGGCAAGTTTTCCCAAACTGACTGAGGATCAGAAACATGAAATTAATGGCTTAATTACTAAGGAGGAAATTGCCTCAGCAATTCAACAATTGAAACTAGGGAAAGCACCGGGTACGGATGGGTTAACAGCTGTTTATTATAAAGCTTTAATGGAGGAGATGATCCAACCATTAAGTGATCTTTTTAATGGTATCTTACAGGGTTTAGAGATTCCTCCTTCATGGCGTAGTGCTTTTATATCATTGATTCCAAAGGAGGATCAAGATCTTACTTTACCAAAAAATTATAGGCCTATATCTCTTTTAAATGTGGATTATAAGATATTTGTAAAAATTTTGGTAAATAGGCTTATGAGGGTGGTGCATCATCTTGTGCATAAAGATCAATCAGGGTTTATAACAGGAAGGTATATGAAAAATAATGTTAGACAAATTATTAATCTATTAGAATATTTAGACAAGAACAACCAAGTTCCTGCAGGGCTCATATTTTTAGATGCTGAAAAAGCATTTGATCAATTGAATTGGCATTTTATGCTAAGAGTAATGGAAGAAATGAATTTTGGCGAAAAGATATTACAAGCCCTTACGGTAATATATCAAAAACAAACGGCACAACTTATTGTTAATGGAGGTTTGTCGGAGGTTTTTACAATAGAGAAAGGTACTAGACAGGGGTGTCCTTTATCGCCATTGTTGTTTGTTTTAACATTGGAAATATTATTGATCAAAATTCGAGAGTCTCAGGAAATTAAAGGAATAGAAGTTAACAAAAAAGAATATAAGTTGAGAGCTTTTGCGGATGACTTGGTTGTTACTTTGTCGCAACCTGATCACTCTGTAGTAAACTTATTACAGTTGATTCATCATTATGGTTTGGTTTCGGGTTTCAAGATTAATGTAAATAAGACTAAAATTTTACCTAAAAATATGTCTAGTCAGGAGAAGCAGATTTTGGCTAACTTGACGGGTTTTGAGATTGTTAATAAGGTAAAATATTTGGGGGTGATGTTGTCTGTTTCTAATGTAAAATTATTTAAAAATAATTATGAAAGGTTGTGGGTCAGGGTACAGAAGGACTTGAAGAATTGGGAGAAGTTGCAATTATCCCTCATGGGAAGAATTGCAGTGATAAAAATGAATATTCTACCCAAGTTTCTTTTTTTGTTTCAAATGTTACCGATTTTGAAAAATGAGATTAACTTAAGTGAGTGGCAGAAGGGTCTTAATAAATTTATTTGGGCAGGGAAAAAGCCAAGGGTTAAGTTTAAAATTATGCAAGACTTCCGTGAGAGGGGTGGACTCAAGGTACCAAATTTGAAATTATATTATGATGCGGTGGTTTTAACACTAATTAGTGATTGGGTAAATTTGACAAATCCTGAGATACTTCACTTAGAGGGATGGGATTTACTTTATGGGTGGCATGCCTATTTAATATTTAATAAAAAAATGGATTGGGTCTTTAAATCTCATATTTTAAGAATCTCTTTACTTAGGACTTGGAGAAAATATTATAAAAGTGATTTTAAAGTTCCATTATGGGCCATACCTTGGCATGCGATAGAAGGAATAAAAAGAGGTGTAAAAATGGATATGGTGTCTTATAGTCAGCTACTTAGATGGGATGGGCAAAACTGGCAGTTAAGATTACGGGAAGATTTAGCGCAAGAAAATATTATTTATTCTTGGTTCCAATATAGGCAACTAGTAGATAAATGGAAGGTGGATTGTAAATTGGGTTTTCTTAGAGAAGATGGAAATCTTATTAAGCAAGTCAAGGATCAAAGACAAACCCACATCAAGAGAATCTATGGGGTATTAGTTGAAATGGACTCAGAAACGGAATTAATTAAAGACTGCATGATTAGATGGGCGCAGAATTTTGGTGTCCCAGTCTCATTGGACATCTGGGAAACCATTTGGGTGAGAAATGTCAAATTTACACAAGCACAGAACCTTAGGGAGAATTTTTATAAAATGTTTTATAGATGGCACCTTGATCCACAAAAAATGTCTCTTATGTACCCTGACGTACAACCCAAATGTTGGAGATGTGGTTATACGGATGCTTCTTATTATCATATTTGGTGGTCATGCAGAGAGATAAAAGCATTTTGGATCAAAATATGGTGGAATATCCAGAGAATTTTTAGAAGGAGGGTAAAATTTACTCCGCAATTATTTTTGTTGGGCATTGTTACAGATTGTGATACAAAGGAGGTTGTATTGATGTTAAATTTGATTACAGCCGCCAGGCTGTTAGTAGGACAATACTGGAAGAAGGAATCTTTGCCTACATTGCAGGAATGGTTTCTTAAAGTAGCTTATCTGGCGGAAATGGCAAAGATTTCGGTTTTCTTAAAGCAACAAATGCAAGAGAAGTTTCTTGCCGTTTGGGACAAATGGATAAAATTTATACAATTTAGATTGGGTATAAGAAAATATCACATAGCTTTTTCATAAGTTTTATTTTTATATATAGAGAATGTTATATATAGATATTTTTTATATATATATATAAATATAAATTTTTTAATTTAATTTCTTATCTTTATTTGTTAATTTTTAACTAAGCCTATATTCTGCTCTGGGAAGCTCGGGGGGGGAAGGGAGGGTGTTTGTGAGGGGTGGGGGATGGGGTTTTTTTTTATATGTGATGTTTAGTTTTCTTCTGTATATGTTGTTTTTTGTTTTGTATTGTTTTTGTCTTTTTGTAAAATTTATAAAACTTTCAATAAAAAAAAATCAACAATCTGTTTAACTTAAGAATTTAAAATTTATTGATATAATATTCTAGGGTTGGTTTAGATTAGATTTAGTTTAGATTTAAGATTACAACCACTTGAAACATGGGGAGATTCTTAGACTTCCTCAATTGGATATCATCTGCATGTCAACAACATATAAGAATACAGTGAACTTATCATAAAGACACCATATTTAGATGATCAAACTCCTATGTATACTGAACTGATTGCAAGGATGTTCTTGAAAAGAAAAATAAACTGTACACATGAACCATAAAGATATCCTCTATTTCTTTTACAACATATCTATAAAATACGAGAGCAATTCAGAAATAAACCTCCGTCTGGTTATCAATGACAGACACTTGCAGATACAGAACTTTTATTATACACGTTAGAAAACTACATTACGTTACTTTTCGACATAATCGCCATTCAAATTGAGGCACTTGTCATAACGTCTTACAAGGTTTGAAATTTCTTAGTAGTAGTCACTCGGCGCCAAATCTGGGCTGGGGGGTATGTGATCAAAAACATCCCAATAGAATTGCTTTCTTGGATATGTCTAGCAGTGAGCGGGCAAGTATTATTGTGAACCAATACCACACTAGAAGTCAGCATGCCCCAACACTTGTTATGGATGGCTCTTCTGAGTTTTCGTAACGTTTCACAGTAGACTTCTGAATTGATGGTCAAACCACACTCCATGAACTTCCCTAGCAGTACTCCTTTGGCATCTTCACATTTGGCGGGATTTTCTGTAGCATCACTTCCAGTGTGGTGTTGGTTTATGATAATGCTCGACTGACTTCTGGTTTTGCGCAGTAGCGACTGGTCATGGGCTTATGGATTCTGTGTACCCCCACAGCTAATTTCACCCTGCCTGGGGACTCTAAATGGGTCTAAGTCGCCCTGGAGAGGCGACGAAGAAAGAAGGATGCTCCAGCGATTCTGGAATGGCGGCGGCTGTTCCGTTCGATTTGGGGAAAGTCTTCTAACCCAACAGGAGAAAGGCTGGCTTTATTGCATTGACCAGCCCAAGCTACTAGCAATCAAAGTCCAAAAACACTAACCAGCACAACTGTGAACACCGTGCTTGAAACTGGGTGAGGAATTCAATCTTCTCTTTTCTATTCTACATTTAATTTCCTGGAAAAGATCCCCAAGAAGCAAAATACCTCCGAAAGGGAAGGAGGGGGATTTCCGCCCCACTCTTATACTAATGGAAGCGGCGAATTAATCTTTTTATGGCGAATCAAAATATATGGAAGTGAAATAAATATAAAACCTGAAATTTAAAACTTAAATCTGGATAAATCTAAAATTGTTTGAATGGTTAAGACTCTCATTTTAAAGATAATTGTTTATTTTGAAAATTGAAAAACAAATAGTTGCTGAAGCCTAGTGGTGGATGAAGACTATGACAGCTATGACTTTAATATAAGACTTGGCAACCTGGGAAAAGCTAATCTGTGTTTGTGATCTTCAAAGTTTTAACAACAAAGAACAGCTGTGACAAAAAAAGACAATAATCTGGGCTGTAGACAAAGAGAGAATTATAAATTTCAGGGGAAAAATCTTTTTTGAACTATTTGGATTACAAATATCTATTTAATTGGGACTCTAAAGCTATTTGCAGAGAAAAAAAAGGAAGAGGAAAACTCAAATTCTTGGCCATCATGGATCAGAGACATGTAGAAAGAACATATCAAGAAAACATAAATACTTCACAGGAGGAGATATATAGTATACTTCAACTAATTCAAAAACAATGACTTTAAACCACAAAGAAATCCAAAATAATTTTGAAAATATAAATCAATCTATTTCTAAGTTAACTCTATAACAAAAAAATTCCCAGAAAACAACAACAGAGGAGGAGCAGATAAAACAGATAAATGGATATAGAATTGAGAATAGAGACTTAAAGATGAAACTTAACAAAACAAGGAAACATGATTTAATCCTAGTGGGAAAAAATTCACAAGAATTGAAAAAAACAACTTATCCCTTAAGACTACAAAATAAATCTGAGATAAGAAAATAGATCAGATAAAATATACAATTAACCAGTGGAACAACCTGCCTCCAGAAGCGGTGAATGCTCCAACAGTGGAGGTTTTTAAGAAGAGACTGGACAGCCATTTGTCCGAAATGGTATAGGGTTTCCTGCCTGAGCAGTGGGTTGGACTAGATGATCTCCAAGGTCCCTTCCAACTTTACTATTATTATAAAATGGACTGTAGAGATGTCAGAAACATTGGAGAGAAAGGAAATGATACAAGGAGAGAAAGAAAAAGAAAAAGATTTTCAACAAACATGGAAAGGCAGAAGCCCATACAAAGATAC
Organism: Crotalus tigris; assembly: GCF_016545835.1. NCBI lineage: Eukaryota > Metazoa > Chordata > Lepidosauria > Squamata > Viperidae > Crotalus > Crotalus tigris. The sequence continues at coordinate 348,426 of NW_024100591.1, read as the reverse complement.
TTCACCTAATTTACTTTTTATATTTACAGCAACATTTACGAACATACGGAAAAACATTTTGATTCAGCAAAATAGATTGATTAAGAAAGATACTGGGAAAGGAAAAAGACTAAAGTGGAAACCAAGAAAATAGATGATGGGACTTACCAGAGAGAATACTTTAAAAAGAAACATTTGTTTGAATATGGTTAAAGAAATAGAAAAGTTTTGGAATATATATGTCATTCTAAAAGGGATGAATTCCCTAAATAATATAGTATGCTTTTTTCCCTTTTTTGTTTTCTCTCTTGATATGAGTAATATAAAAAAGTTGAAATGACTTAGATAAAGAAAATGTTTTAGATACTTAAATGTGATTGAATTTAAGAAAATTATAATGGATAAAAATGTTTTGAATAAGAGTTAAAGGACTAGATGACTAGATGTATTAAATGGAATGTTTAAAGATTAAACATATTTTTAATTGTGGTTAAAAAGAATAAGAAATTTAGGAAATAAATATATATTAGCTTACTCACTTATTACATACTTATTTTAAGTAGTATGTTATTTTTTATGTTTCTTTACTCTTGCTCTCCTTTCTTTTCTTTTTTTTTTCATTGTTTTATCTATACCTTAAGAAATGTAAAAGTGTGAGATGGTTCATATGGAAAAATAGAATTAAATAGAGGATATTTTGAGAAAAGAGGAAATCAACTTAAATCATTATGTGGATTATGGATTATAGAAATCAATTGTTAATGATTGTTTTACAAATGTAACCCAGATAACACACTGTTCACCAATTATTAAATGATTTATGTTTTCTTAAAAAATCAATAAAATATATTACAAAAAAAAAGGATAATGCTTGCCTGTACACCACTAGATGCACCCAAGAACTTTTGAAGTTCTGTTGGGATGTTTTTGATCAATTCCCCCCCCCCATAGCCCAGATTTGGGGCTAAGCAACTACTACTAAGGAATTTCAAACCTTGTAAGACGTTATGACAAGTGGCTCAATTTGAATGGCGATTATGTCAAAAAGTAATGTAATGTTGTAGTTTTCTAATGTGTATAATAAAAGTTTTGTATCTGTGAGTGTCTGTCATTGATAACCAAACGGAGATTTATTTCCAAATTGCCCTTGTACCTTTCAGAGAAATCTGTTCTTTTGTATTTAAGCAGTTTTGTTTTTGCATAGGCAATTATTATTTTTACTGCAAAGAAGGCAACTTGTAACAATCAAAGTATTGTCTTCATTCCCAACTCCTGTCCTACCAATATATTTTTGCCTCTCAGTAAGCTTTCCTACCATGTCAACATTTAGGGGCAGAAGCAATCATACTATAAACCCTAAAACAAGCTTAATGCAGTTTGAGAAAGACAAGACAGCCTCAATAGAAAAAAAAGAAAGAAAGAAAATCTCATAAAATGACAAGACTTTGGACTCTTCAAAACATCACCTGTGCCCACTGAACCTCACAGACATTCAAAACGTGAAGTGCAATTTCCAACCATCAAGAACTGTTTCAAAGGAGAAATGCACCTTGGCTAAATGACAGTTTCTTTCATCAGTGAACAAGCAATGAACTTAAAGAAATACACAATAGTAAATAACTTTCTGTCTGTTCCAAAACTAAATGCATCCAGGAACCATAGGCTTGTGACAGAGAAGAAACAAGCACATTCAGTATTGAAGGCCTATGTGATGCAATCCACAGTACTATAATCCCAATTAAGGATAACAAAAGTAAATAGCTACAAAGGAAATTTTAAATATCAACTTCCACTCATAATAGGTAATACTTGATGAAATAACCGAATTATTTGATCTGGAATAGTTGCAGCTTTATTGACGAAAGCAATAGGGCCTAAGTACTATAGAATCCCTATTTAGTTAGAATTAGTAAATCTAGTTTTTATCAGCAAATAAGATATGTTTATTTGGGGAAATTATGTTTTTGTATCTCCCTCCCCCCCCCAAATGTCCCCTATATAATCAGAGGGGAACAAATATTAAATCTAAAGGTGAACCAATTCCATAAGCCTATGCAAAACAACCTTGTTCAAATAATTTATTTTAACTTTCCGTTCCATTTCCGGTTCTGGCTCTGCCTTGAAGAGACAAATGGAATACCAAAAAAAGTTAATTCTTCACTGAAAGAGCTCCTTATTTTATATTTCAAAGTGTTTTTATTAACTTTGCTTGACTGGTTTAATAGAGTCAAGGGAGATGTCATATCTTCAACTGGAAAAAAAGATGATTAGCTGATCATTTAACACCTGGTGCCTGCTTAAACCATATCCTGATTTCATTTTTTAGCTTACCTTGAACTAGTGTGGTTTTCTCCCTTTTTAATGCTCTATTTTGTCTGGATTACTGCCATTTAGCCAAGCAAGAAGAAGACCACGTATAATTATGGTCTATGGGCTACAAGGGGAAGAAGGTTTTAGCTCTAACATCAGCAATCTGGCAAGAACAATGTAATGAGAAGGTCTAACCTTGAGGAACAAAAGAAAGAGCCACTTCAAAGGAAAAAGTGAGAGAAAAGAAATATGAACCTGGGGCAGAACAGTAATCTGAATAAGCGTTTCAGATAAGGCCCCCTAGCTTGCACAAAGCTAAAGGGAGGCGAGAAGCTCATTCAGATTAGCAAGATTCTGTTACTGTTAATGTTATAATAAAAGTAGTACAGCTAGTCCTTGATTTACAACCCACAATTTAGCCCAAAATTTCCGTTGTTAAGTGAAGCATCTGTTAAGTGAGTTTTGCTCAATTCTGCGCCCTAAGTGAATCAGTGCAGTTCACAATCCGTTTGTTAAGTGAATCTGGCTTCCCCCATTGACTTTGCTTCTGAGAAGGTTGGAAAAGGGGATCACATGACCTTGGGACACAGCAATGGTCATAAATATGAATCAGTTGCCAAGCATCTGAATTCTGATCACCTGATTATGGTCATAAGTCACATTTTTAATGCAGTTTTAACTTTGAACAGTCACTAAACGAACTGTTGTACGTCAACGACTACCTGTACTGTATTAGCATTCATGAGTCTGCTTTCCTAGTCTTGTCTATCTTGGAAGGCTGACAAACAGTCAAAACAGAAATAATGAGCAAGAGGTCAGGGTTCCGTGTCATCTCCCCACCCTTCCCATAAAAATCATTTGCACTTCACCTTCCATCCCTTTTCAGCAACATTTTTCTACCCTTCTTCCTCCTTTTTCTTGGCAATGTTTCTTGGCAATGTGCACAACTGCATTCTTCTTGTCTTATGTCAACATTGGAAGGATACAGACTTAGCAATGATTTAAAGGTGAAATTTATTTATTTGTGATAGCTTTTCAGAAGCCCTGTGATTTGGTAGAAATAAGGTTGGTGCACTGGTAGTTAATATTTTCAACTATGCATCAATATTCTGTGGCAGCACTATTGGACACAAGATTTAGTCCAATAAGATTACAGATACTGTGTGTGACACAAAGTTAAAAAGTCTGAGTGATTGCAAGACTGAGAAGGTATGAAGCTTTATATTTTTCCGACCTAAGACCCAACAAAAATATGCCACCATCCCCAAACTATTTGCATTTCTTTTTTAACTTTTTGGTTGGTTTCAAATGTTATTAATTTATCAAAATATAAAATACAAAGAAAAATGAAAATAATGGAAAAGCAGCGGAGGAAAAGGAGAAGAGGTAAAAGTGTAGGGCAAAAGTATTTGCATTTAAGGGAAACCTCTACTAATATCAGTCATAAATTTATTTAATAGGCAAATCATAGTGTTCAGAAAATTTGTAGACAGGGCAAAAAGCAATAATTCTGAAACTGTGAGAAGCTTAGTACAAGCTTCTCTTACTTTATATTGCTACACTTTCCTCCTCTTAATATAGTTTTTTATACATTTCTTGTAACTAGATAAGCCTAGAAATCAATAGGACAATATAAAAAGCAAAATAATAGAAACAATGAGAAAAGGAACATCATGATGAATTTAGATGGTCAGGAGATTGTGTAATTAACAATGATTAAGTGCTAGACCAATCACTTGATTACATTCTTGATTATGTATAGAAATCTGGCTCTGTTCAGAATTATGTACCTACAGTTTCTCTTCAGACCACCCTTGTCAAAAGAGGGTTTGGACAGAACAAAACATACTTTTTTTTGGCCTTCTTTGCATGTTTAATATTTCATACAGTTGTTTCAAACAGGGCTCCAATCTAGACACTAAATTCCAGGACTGAATAATGTACAGTATTTATGTCATTTTTGCTTTCCTTTTCTATTGCCCAACTAGATTTGTTAAATTGCAGCTTGGTGACATGCACGCTGCTCTCTTGGTTTTCGCCAACTCCTTAAGATAGTTTCCTAGTTTGAATGTTATAGGACAGTGATGGCGAACCTTTTAGAGACCGAGTGCCCCAAAACTGGCCCTGCCCCCACTCCACTTCCTGTCCCGCCCCCACCCTGCCTGCCCACAGGGCACCACCTCCAGGGACCGCTGCAGATCGCCCAGGCAGCCCAGCAGTGCCATGGCGGCCATGCCCTCTGCCCGTGCCCTGCAGCATCAACTGTGCGCGATGGGGCGTGTCTACGCTGCCTGGCTGCCATGTCCTTGGCTGCACTGTTCCGCATGGGCCATACTCAGGGGCAACTCTCCTCCAGGGGGGCTGCTGGTGAGGAGGGAGATGTGGGGGGAGGCAAGGCTGGGGCAACGGCACATGTGCCCACAGAGAGGGCTCCGAGTGCCACTTCTGGCACGTGTGCCATAGGTTCACCACCACTCTTATAGGAAAATGATTTCAAAAAGAATATCAATCATATGAAGTGAACAGACCAAGATAGAAAAGGGATAGCCATACATTATTCCTAGTTTAGTGAATAATAGATTAATTTAAAAGAAATGCATTCATATGAATGAGGTAGCCCATCATACCTCATTTCTTTGCAAAACATTGTTTTTAGAAGTTTATATTAATAATCATTTGTCCACAACACTGCAGAAATCTACATGGAGGGGACAACTGACAAAATGCCTGCCTGAAACACAAACTGTGTTCCTAATGTATCTGCATGTGACACTGCAACAAAAATACAGAAAGATGAGGCATGTGTTGTAATGCTTCAATTCATATTTAATCATTTAAGCATTACAATGATTCAGAACAGAAGTTTCTGCACAATACTTCTGTCACTCTACACTTCTACAAAGCTAAAACTACAACTAACCACAATGTAAAAACAAAACAGCAGGATCTCAGAATCTGTTGCGTGTTGTAATGTTGACAGTTGTGAGAGGTTCGATGAAATCCATGTAAATAACACCAATTATGCCCCAAATAAACTGTAATGAATTTTCCTCCCAAATCCTGGGTTGTATTTTATTTTATTTTATTTATTTATTTGTTTGTTTGTTTGTTTGTTTATTATTTATTTATTTATTTTGCAGATGAAGCTTTAGAAGATATTCCATAGCTTCATTTCTGGGTTACACCAAAAAGCCATATTTAGTTGACAATCATGATGAAGTGAAGAAATTCCTCACCTACATTCTTAAAGCTTGACAACAGCTGCTGACAAATTTCAGCTCTTGAAGCTTTCACCTCTGCTGTCAGCATGTGAAGAATCCATCTTGCACAAATCTTCCAATATTGATGAACATCAATTATGTGACCCACACATTCCTGTGAAATGCCAAACTTGACAACAATTTCCCTGTGAGCGATCAGCCAATTGTCCTTAATCAGTTCATCAACCTTTCTTGTGTGAAATTCATTGGTCACTGCTACAGGTCACCCACTTTGTTGTTGATCATACAAATTAGCTCTTCTTGCTTCTCCATCTTTAGATGTTTTGCCCAACAGCACACCGTGGTCACAGCAAAGCAGCCATTGTTACAAACAAACTGTATTTAGTGGTGAATTTCAATTTTAATTGGGGGGACTACTTTAGCAGTCAAAAATTCAATTACGGCATATTGCACCTTACAGTGGACTGCTAAATATTATCTACAGTTTTCTATTTCCAGAACACATAGCAACTTTCCACCCAGTGAAGTTAAAGAACAGTTGCTAAAGAACACGTCAGAGCTTCTAGCATGTTAATAATGCCATCTGTTGGTGACATATAACACTGGATGCAGTACTTTCATTCAACACTCATAATTGTATAGTACTAATAACTTATGTATTACCAACAGCATGAGAAATTATAAACTTATTGCATATTAACAACTGAACAAGTTATATCAGAGGGACAGAGAAGTAACAGATTAAATTAAACTTTTAGAGGGTTTTGTTCTCTGTGTAGTATACTGGGCAAAAAATCCCATAAAATAAAATCCCCCCCTTCCAAAAACAGAAGCTGTAGTCTAGGCCAAAGAAAAAAGTGTATTTAATTAAAAGGAATTCAATTAAATAAGTTAATGTAATCATTCTATGCATTATTTTAATTTAGCTTTATTATGCAAGCTTGATACAACTGATTTTATCAATGAAATATGAACTCCAGTATTTTTAGGAAGCAAGAAATTTATCTCTAATTGGAAGAGCCAAACAGCAACTGAGCAATTAATAAATGAACTGGCATGATATTTGTCTTGGATTTCAAATAATTGGTAAACATATTTCAAATAATTTGATTTTTCTGGACCCATTTCCAAAAGGTGTTTTCTTCCAAAGAAAATAGATAGCTGTACCACAACAATAGAAAAGAGGTGACAAGCCTTTTAATTGGAAAATAGATTATTTTTGTCCTTCAAATGACAGAGAACACCTGTCACGGCAATAAGAAATAATGCTGTACTTAGTAATAGATAATTATCCCCCCCCCAAATAAACTTTGCATTTCCTAAGCCGAGTTCTTCCTGTTTTTATTTATTGGAAGGAAAACATGTCTCATCCACCCTTTCTCTTTCCTTGCCAGAAGCATAAGGACAGATCATAGCAACGGAAAATCATCCACAGTGCTTCTTTGATAAACCAGATTTAAGCCACTGCCCCTAAAGTCCTTTGCAAATAAATATAGATTACGATCTTGAAACCAGTATATTGATTAACTTATCACCTCATTTCAAGTGCCAAGTAAACTGTAAGTGAAAGGCTGCTAGTCTGTTTTTCAGGTAAAACATTACATATTGATTGATATGTTTAAAAGTTCCATGCCCTGCCTATGGATAGAATTCTACAAATCTACTTTAGTTAAGTAGACTCTAGATATCTCTCCCATCTGAGGGGCAGCTGGCAGAAATGCATAAAAAGTTTCTGTCTTGGGTACAAACTGCAGCTTAATCTGGCCAGAAAGTAGTATACCGATGCCAACTAAAACATTTTTCATTCCAGTGGTGAGAATATGAATGTATTTTGCCTGATTTTCCTATTACTTTTGCTTGCAATTCCCATACTCAGATTTGTTTGTTTTTTAATGGGATTATGTTTGAGGTTGTTGTCATTATCTGATTTGGCTTTTTGCAAAAACTGGAAAAGCATCCAACATTTGAGTCGCTGAGGAAGTAAACAGGAGAGTAGATCAGTGACGGCAACTGCCTTGAAGTGCAAACAAATGCAGGCCCAACTCTTGAGAGATCTTTACTAGAAAAATATTTATTGGAGAGAGAAAAGATTTGTTTTTGTTGTAAGGAGGAGGATAGATCTGAATTGCTAAAGAAATTAGAAGAGTAGCCTTTGCTTTAGATGGGAGAAGAAAAGCTGACTTGGGAATGTTTAGGCATTTCTCATTTTAAAACATTTGCACTGTACCTCTTTTTTCCATTCTAATTCTAATCTAATAGGTTTCAGAAAGTCAATAAGGTTGTAAGTTATCAATCTGTTCCTCTCACTTACTTGAAAGGCCTACCTATGAAATACGAAAACACAAAATATCAGCAACTGGATGTTATTCCGGTTTGTCCAGTACCTACTCTTTTTGAACATGGACATCCAGTTTAGCTACAGATACAATTGCCACCAACAGCTACATATATAATTCATGGATTATTTTCAAACAGGTCAGAACAGAACATGAACAACAGAGTTGGAAAGAGACCTTGGAGGTCTTCTAGTCCAACCTCCTGCTCAAGCAGGAAACCCTATACCATTTCAGAGAAATGATTGTCTAATCTCTTCTTAAAAATCTCTAGTGTTGGAGCACCCACAACTTCTGGAGACAAGTTATTCCACTAGTGACTGCAGGGATGCTGCACCAGTTATAAGTTACTTTTTTCCAGAGCCATTGTAACTTTGAATTGTCACTAAATGAAGTGTCATAAATCGAGGACTATTTGTAATTGATTCTAATTTTGCATGAATCTTTCTAAACGTTGGTTGTTATCCTCACCCGCTCTGCCTTTTTACTCAGTTTGCTATACATACATACATACATACATACATGGTAGATGATAAATATTTTGAATGTGACCCATGGCATATTGCTTTCTGTCCCACGTTCCTTACTTTCTAAAACTCTCACATCCTCTACCAAGGATACCATGTGTTCCACAGATATGGAACATTGTTTTTTTGTTTTGGTTTGGTTTTTTGAAAAAAAACAAAACCCTGAATATCAAATATCTGCATTATGTATCTCAATCATAACAACTTACAAAGTATAATGTAAAGTTCACTATATATACTAAACCTAAACCAAACCCATCTGTTATTATTTAGTAAGAAGAGAATAACAGAGTTGGAAAGGACCTGGGAGGTCTTCTAGTCCAACCTCCTGCTCAAGCAGGAGACCCTACCATTCCAGACTTATGGCTGCCCAGTCTCTTCTAAAAAACCTCCACTATTGGAGCACCGACAAGTTCTGAAGGCAAGTTGTTTCACTGTTTAACTTTAATTGTTGTCACTGTCAGGAAATTTCTCCTTAGTTCTAGGTTGGTTCTCTCCTCGATTAGTTTCCATCCATTACTCCCTGTCTTGCCTTCTGGTGCTTTGGGGAATAGGTTGACCCCTTCTTCTTTGAGGCAAGCCCTGAGATATTGGGACACTGCTATCATGTCGCTCCCTAGTCCTTCTTTTCATTAAACTAGGATATGTGAATCCTGATTAATACAGGGGTAATCTAACAAGGTAACAAGGTGTCCCTGGGTAGATAAAGACCAGGGAGTAGGTGAAGACCCATGTAGATAAAGCAATGGGAGATGGGGAAGCAGAACCAGGATGCTCAGGGTTGGCTTGCCACAGTATATATTTGGGGGAACATCACAGCTTCTCCTGCTTGGTTCTAGTGGAAGAAATAGCACCTTGCCTCATCTTAGTTCCTGAAGCTTCTGGACTGGCACTGCCCAATGCCTCTGCTCTGTTGTCTTCTACGCTTGCCATGTCTCACTGAAGATCAGGCAGGGAGCTTCTCTAGGGCCCATCTTTTTTTTAAAAAAAGTAGCAACCAGTTTTTGGGAGCCAAACCAGTCCAGCTAAACAACATCCCTATTTTAATCTAGATGCATTCAGCTTCTTGGGTTTAGATCCCTTTGGGGGGCATTTTTATCTCCCAAATGTAACTTGACCACCATTTCTCCATCCTCTGCCCACACATTGTCTTAAAACTCTACAAAATGTAAATATACAGTATGAACTGATAACCCTCAGTGTCTATCTGAAGAAGCTAATTCATTATTTTTGAAAAGCATTTGGGAAGAAACACTTATTTTTTTTCACTAAACCAGGTCATTTTCTAGCTTTTAGAATTCAACACATTTAGTGTCTCAAGCCCTGTTTAAGGTTTAGCAGAAGCCAGAAAAATTCTCAAACTGGAATATAAAGTATGGGTACTGCTGCCATTTTCCTTAAACTCCTAAACATTCCTTAAATGTTAACTGACTGGCACACTTTCAGTGTTAATATCTTGTCAGGCTAATATAATTCTAATAGAATGGACTGTGTTTGACTAAATGCTCAAGTCCTCCACTGTATAGACATTTGCCAGCTAATTTTTGTCTCTGTAGATGAGGTACCATCTGCACTGTCAGTGCAAAAGACGAGGGGGGGAGCTATACTTGTTGAAAACTGACACTGTACTAATTATGTAACCCTTGAACTCTCAGAAATGCTGGAAACAAATGGCATTTGGTCAATAGATTTCTTTCATAGGATCACTGAATCAAATAATTGGAAAGTACCTTGGATATCTACTAGTTCAATTACTTGCCTAGTGCAGGAATCCATTATTATAGCACCCCTACTGTTTGTTTAAATGTCTCCAGAGTTCACTACCTACAAAGGAATTCTGCTGCATTGCTGAATAGGTCTTCCCACTAGGAATATTTTCCTAATGTTCAATCAAAATCTCTGTCCTTGTAATTGAAACCTGCTGTTCCTTATATTTAGATCATGCCTCTGGGATTACAACTATAAAATCCAATTAGCTGCAATTAAGAATGTGCAGATCAAAGAGCTCACAGTTCTTAAAGATTATTCAAGATATATGTTTAAGAATGATAACATTACAAATTAGAAGGATATATGATTCTAATTGTAAAAGAAATAAAGTAAACTTCAGGAAATTTCTTATATTGCCAGTTTTGAAACCTATTTTTTTGTGGCATTTACAGGAAATGAAGTTGTCTCTTTTTAAACAAAGATTGTATCATGAAAAGAAAACTTACATCCAGCAAAGGGGCCACATTGTAGAATTCAGTGTACTAAACAGATAGTAAAAGGCAGCTACTAGCAAATATTTCCAGTGAACAGTGTAAAAAGAAAGAAACCTTTCACACATTGTACAATACATTCTAAATTTCTGAAATATGCAAATGAAGACACTCAGAGGAAGAAATCTTTGGCATATAAATATTCAAGAACTTTCTAACTACTTGTTTTGCTCCAGCCTGAGCAAAGCACCAACCTCAATCCTTATACAAGCTTTGTTATTATGGGAATTAACTCACAGAACACATGAGTTCTTCACAATTAATCCCAATGTGTTTCTTTCTCCTGGGCAGATGGGAAATCTCACGTAATACTACTCAAAATATTTTTTCAGATTTACCCCAGGTGTTATGTCCCGAGCCTTTGCAAACGGCTCGGGCGTTTGCAGGCAGTCCTGGGCAGGTGCAAAGCTGCCCGGGACCAGACAGGCTGTCGCCAGCGCCGTGCGCATGCGCGGGTGCTGGCGCGGGAAAAGTAACCCATTTACCCGGGAGTTGCCTATATAAGAGGCTGCGAGGCGTTTGGGCGAGGCTGAAGCCATCTTCCTGTAAGCTGAACGCTGAATAAAAGAAACTGAGAACTCCAGCTGCTTCTCGTGTCTGCTTTCCCGCCAAGGACGCAACACTGGCGACGAAGGTGGGATGCCTTGCACTACCTGGAAAGGAAGAAGTGTAAGCTTACCCAAGGAGTCCTGAGCGGCGGAAGAGGAACGGCGTCGACTCGGCAGCTGCCCGCCAATCCGGTGCGCATTCGGGAGTAGGCTGGCTGATAGACCCGTCTCCTGAAGATCCGAAGATGGCGAAAATCGGAAGGCTTTCGGAATTCGACGTCTCACATCCAGAGCGGTGGGAGTCCTACGTATCCAGAATGGAGAACTACTTCAAGGCAAACCAAGTGAGGGAAGATAGCTTGAAGGCCGCCACCCTGCTTTGCGTTTGCGGCCAAGACGCCTTCGAAATCGCAGAAAACCTTGCAGCACCTGTTCCAGTAGAGTCTGTAAGCTACGCAGACCTGAAGAAGCTGATGAAAGAGCACTTCCACCCCAAGGTGTCCGTTATCTCATGGCGCCACACCTTCGAGCAGAGGGATCAACGGTCCGGTGAAACAGCCAAGGAATACATCGCCGCGCTACGGAAGGCCGCCAAGCCCTGCGAGTTCAAGGACCTCGAGGAACGACTGAGGGACCGATTCGTGTGCGGGTTAAGGCATCGCGAGCTACAACAGAGACTTTTCGCAAAGGAAGAATTATCCTTCCAAGACGCCTTAAGGGAAGTCACCGCAGAAGAAGCAGCAGGCGGCGCCATCAAAAACATGCGGCCGATCAGAAACAGTGCAGAGGGTGCGTCCGTGCACCAGGAAGACGTCCGACGAAACTCCGAGGAGGATCCGGACGAGGAAGTCGACCGTCTACACCCCGCGAAGGAAGAGAACCAGAAGGGAAGCTCTTCGGCTCCGCTCAAGTGCATCGGCTGTGGAGGTCGCCACAGAAGAACCGACTGCAAGTTCCACTCCGCTACCTGCCGGGCATGCGGCAAACAAGGGCACATTGCAGCTGTGTGTCTGAGCCGACGAAAGGCACAACCCCAAGAAGAACGCCTGAAGGTACCAGATTCCCCAGCCAGAATAGGGTAGGTTTTTGCGCTTCGCGAAGAAGCATCTGTAGAACAGGCACACACAAGCCCATGAAGAAAAAGCTGTCACTCAACGTGAAGCTACAAGGGGTTCCATTATCTATGGAACTAGACACAGGGTCTGCCCTGTCCATCATTTCATTGCATACATTTAGGAAGATTTGTTCCAGAAGTGGGTCTAAGGCCAAGTTAAGGCCTTCTGATATTGTATTAACAGATTTTCAGAACTCAAGAGTGTGTGTTAAGGGGGAGGCCACCCTTAACGTGCAATACAAGAGTTTTGAAGGTCCACTAGACTTATTAGTAGTAGGGGGTGAACGAACGAGTCTCATAGGACTCGATTGGTTTGAGGCCCTGGGGATACACGTCACAGGACTCAACAGCTTACAAACACTCGACCTACAGGAAGTCTGCAAAGAATTTGCAGATGTTTTCAGCCCCCAGCTGGGCACATTCAAAGGACCACCTGTGTCCTTAAAGCTAGACCCCACTGTCACTCCCATTAGGATTAAAGCAAGAAGGGTCCCTTTTGCTTTAAAAAGTAAGATTGACACTGAACTAGACAAACTAATCCAACAGGGAATCCTAGAACCTGTTGATTCCAGCCCGTGGGAGACCCCCATTGTCACGCCTCTAAAGGCAAATGGGGACATTCGCATTTGTGCTGATTACAAATGCACACTCAATAAGGCATTGCAGCAACATGCCTATCCTGTTCCTGTGGTCAGTCACATCCTGGCCTCTCTCAAGGGGGGGCGTGTTTTTGCAAAGCTTGACCTAGCTCAAGCATATCAACAGCTGCCTGTTGATGATGATGCTGCCATAGCTCAGACCATTGTGACCCACAGGGGAGCCTTTAAAGTAAAAAGGCTACAGTTTGGAGTAAATGTCGCTCCTGGGATTTTCCAAAGCGTAATGGAAAACACACTACGAGGTATACCAGGGGTCTGCCCCTACTTTGACGATGTCTTGATTGCAGGAGACTCCACACACATTCTAGCTGAAAGACTTAGGGCTGTCCTGTTAAGATTCAGGGAATCAGGCCTCAAGCTCAGAAAAGACAAATGCAAGATTGGGGTGCCTTCTACTGAATTTCTGGGATTCAAAATTGATGCTGCTGGGATTCATCCTGCTGAATCCAAACTAACTGCTATTTTAGAAGCACCCAGGCCAAAGTCTAAGGCCGAACTTCAGGCCTTCCTAGGCCTCCTGAATTTCTACAATTCTTTTCTTCCACATAAAGCTAGTGTAGCTGAGCCTCTTCACAGGCTACTAACAAACAAGCTGTGTGGCTGTGGTCACAAGCACATGAGGCTTGCTTTAAAGAAGTCAAGGCCTTGCTCACTTCTAACAGTGTTCTTGCACATTTCAACGAGTCTCTTCCTGTGTGCATCGCTTGTGATGCATCCCCCTACGGGGTTGGAGCTGTCCTGAGTCACCTCAGGTCTGATGGAACTCAGGTTCCTATTGCATACTACTCCAGAACACTGTCTAACTACGCTCAGATAGACAGGGAGGCTCTGAATTAAAAAATTCCACGTTTTTCTATATGGCAGGCATTTCACGGTCTTCACTGACCATAAGCCTCTGCTGGGACTGTTTACCACACGTAAGCAGACTCCCCACATCATTTCCCCTAGAATGCTTAGGTGGTCTATTTTTTTGTCTGCATATGTTTTTTCATTACTCCACAAGCCTGGGAAAGAAATGGGCCATGCTGATGGCTCAGTAATTGCCTCTGCAATAGTAGAAAGCATGACCCCGCGCCAGCTGTCACATTCTTATCAATCCAAGCCTTGCCCGAGCTCCCTCTTAGTGCCAGGGATGTTGCCGCTGAAACAGGTACATATCACACACTTTCACGTGTCCGTTCCTGGGTTTTGTCTGGTTGGCCTGAGCACTGCCCTAGTCCTGAGTTTCAGAGTTTCTGGTCCAAAAGGAACGAGCTGTCCCTTTCTCAGGGTTGTCTTCTTTGGGGAAACAGAGTTGTCATTCCCACCTCAATGAGGACTAGGGTCTTAGAATCCCTCCACGAGGGTCATCCTGGCATTGTTCGTATGAAGGCTCTTGCACGCAGCCACTTGTGGGGGCCTGTTTTAGATAAGGATATTGAGGCTAAGGTGCATGCATGCCACCTGTGCCAACGATCTCGCCCAGAGATGCCCCAAGCTCCCGTGCATAAATGGGAGGAAACGCAGTCCCCCTGGTCTAGGGTGCACATTGATTACGCTGGACCCTTTCAGGGCCAGTTCTTCTTGGTCCTTGTTGACAGCCATTCAAAATGGCTTGAGGTTGTACCTGTCTCTTCCACCACCACTGCAAAGACTATTCAGGTACTGAGGGGGATTTTTGCTGCACACGGGCTGCCAGATGTCATTGTGTCCGACAACGGCCCTCAATTCACCTCCTCCGAATTCCAAGCTTTCTTACAGGCAAACCTGATTCGTCATGCCACGTCTGCGCCTTTTCACCCGTCCACCAACGGTATGGCTGAACGCATGGTGCGCATCGCAAAGGACGCCTTGAAGAGACTCACCTACGGGGACTGGCATCACAGGTTGGCTGACTTTCTCCTTTCTTATCGCACCACACCGTCCACTTCTACAGGGAGAAGTCCAGCTGAACTTCGTTGGGGGTGCCAACTTACTACTCGACTTGACCGGTTGCATCCGGACAGACTGCCTTCATCTACCTCACATCCTAGGGCACCTAGACAACTACTTGTGGGTGCCCCGGTTTGGGCTCGCAATTACGGGCCTGGTCATACATGGGTCCCCGCTTCTGTGTCCAGGATCACAGGTCCTCTCTCCTACGAGGTTGCCCTGGACAACGTTCGTGTCCTACGTCGGCACATCGACCAACTTCGCTCTAGGCGAGACTTTTCTGCTGAGACTCCTGGGTCTTTTCCAGGGGGGGAGGGGGACCCTTTGGAGGAAAGGGAAGGGCACGAGCTGCTGCCCATCTCCACTGAGGGAGCCACAAACGGCCCATCCCAGGGTTCCGCGAGAGCTCCGAACAAGAATTCCATGAGCTTACTTAACTACCAGGCATCCACGCCTACTCCAGCCAGGGAGTCACCCCGGGGCATACTCACTTTCCACACACGTCACACAGCACTCCAGTCACGGAGGATACCCGGGGGCATTCCAACAAATCATTCCCCGCAAGAGAGCTGGCACACAATCCCCAAGGTTGGCCTGACCTTACCCCAAATCCTACAGGGGGTCAAACATACACAGAGCTAGTCGAGGAACCAAGTCCCGACTACCACAACCCTAGCACAAATCAGGGAACACCTGAGTTTTGGGAAAGTACAGAAACCCACACGAGCCCGAACACAGAATGGGGTTCAGGGAATGGACAGCCTCCTGACAGGTCTTGGACTGACCTAGGAGGTCCTACAGAGACGCCCAGCAGCGGCTATCACTTCAAGGGGCCCTAGGGTCTACAGCTAGGCAGGTCAACCAGGTCACAAAGCAACAGAAGCCCTGGCCTGACGAGCCCGGTGGGCAAGCGAGCAGGCCAGGCATTGGGGCACAGTCCTTGGAAGACACCAGGGCACAATAGAGAGAAAAGGCTCACGCCTCCCTCCAGTCAGGGGACTTATGCCAGTAATCCAGAGTTAAGAAGGTCACAGAGAGCAAAGAAATCTCCCAAGTACCTAGAAGACTACATAACATTGCTGGCAAGGCAAAGGCCAGTAAACAGTGGGAGCACTGGGGAGCAAAATGTTATATAAAATAAATGTTGTATGTTGGTAGTAGTTTTAGCCCGGGGGAAAGGGGTGTTATGTCCCCAGCCTTTGCAAACGGCTCGGGCGTTTGCAGGCAGTCCCGGGCAGGTGCAAAGCTGCCCGGGACCAGACAGGCTGTCGCCAGCGCCGTGCGCATGCGCGGGTGCTGGCGCGGGAAAAGTAACCCTTTTACCCGGGAGTTGCCTATATAAGAGGCTGCGAGGCGTTTGGGCTGAGGCTGAAGCCATCTTCCTGTAAGCTGAACGCTGAATAAAAGAAACTGAGAACTCCAGCTGCTTCTCGTGTCTGCTTTCCCGCCAAGGACGCAACACCAGTCATTTTATCTTCAGCAATCCCTTTAGAAACTCAGATCAGTTATGGAGGTGAGGAAATACATCAAATAGTTTAATTATTGATAAAAATTCTAGGAACAAAAAGTTAAAGAGGCAAGAAGCTAATTTAGACATATCCTTTTCTAGAAGTTATGCAGCGACAGAGCTTCAGCTTAGGCCCTGAATCATACATTAATTACATCTCCTGTTATGTCTTTTTCAAACACATAATGCCTATTCCTTCATTTCCATTTTGCAGCTGCTACAATGACTATTTCAAATTACCTCACACAGCCAATAAAACAAAGACTTGATATGTTACACTAAACTTAGTCCAAACCACATGCTGAGCCACATGGAGAAAACTGTTGTTCAACAGTCATGTTGAACCATATAATGAATACTCCAGAGCAGTGGGGATGTAATGTGTAAATCATTAGCCAATTGCATAGGCATGTAATACAAAAGACAACGAAATAAATTCCATTTGGCTACAACACATTAAGCTGCAACAAATAAAATATTTCTAACTATTGAAACCACTACTTGACTTTTATGTGACAATCTTCCATCCTCCTGACATGTCTGTCTTTTAGATCTGCACTCTTCTTCCCTCTTAGACATAAGACATGCCTTGATGCTGGAATATTTCAGTCTAACTTTTAGTTGATGCTGAGTGCAGCTCTACTTCAGGAGTCTGGCAAACTGTTTTGTCAAATGATCAAAAGATTCATGCCCAGCAATTCATTTGTTCTTGTGCAAATCTTCATCCCCAATCTTACATCATTTCAATTTAGGAAGAGGGCACCTTGGCTAATGCACAGGGCTACCCAACAATGGGTAATGTTTGCCAACCTCCATTCTAAATTTACATGTTATAGTTTTAGCACTTTTTGTTGTTTTGATAGATATTGAAACGGTATTTTACTGGTGATATCACTCAAAATCCAACCCTTGCCATATTTTTGTTATAAAACTTTGAGAAGAAGTTTAGGTTTCAAGTTAATATTCCTTAAATACCTTACAGTTTAAAAACCTCAAATTAAATAACTCTCAAGTAAATTAACAGGACTGAACCTTGCCTTTGTTTACCAATATTCAGCTCCAAATGGTTCAGAAATGTCTAGTTCCTGTGTCTACTGAAATGCTTATACAGTATAAAAGTCTAATTTGAGGCTGATAAAAATTCAGGAGACCATTAAATAAGCAACTAATTGAAAGCATTTCTCTTATTGGCCAAGAGACTCGCCTCCTCACTAGATCCTAAGCAGGCTATTTTGGGGGTGGGGGAACAGCCTTAATGTACAAAGGAATATACTGGTTCTCAATTGAAAATTTTTCAGTTACTGGAATTTTAGTAGCCCCATTCCATTCATCTTTATAAATCCTTTTTATGGGACTTTGGGTTTCAAACCCCCCCCCAAAAACCAAAAAACCTGACGTTTTGTTGCTGGCTTCACATCCCTCGTGCTCATGAATAAGATGGGGAAGAAAAGCCAGTTTCCTCCATATGTTAGTCATTGTTATCCAAAAGGAGCCATGATGACATAATGTTGATTAGAACAGGGCTTTTCAACCTTTTCACCCATTGTACCACTTTTAGGATATGGCAACATCCGAGTACCACCAGTCGCCTAGCAAGATATCAAAAACTTGATGAAGGAAAAAGAAGAGGAAAAAAGTGATAAAGTACAGGTAGTCCTCGATTTACAACAGTTCGCTTAGTGACTGTTCAAAGTTACAATGGCACTGAAAAAAGTGCCCCCCAAGCCACAGCCGAGCAAGACACCTGCCTGCCCGCCCAGCGGCGCTCTTCCTCCTGTCTGAGGTTTCCATTGTTGTTAGCATTTCTGTTGAGGATTGGCAGCAGGGGTGGGGTGGAGGGTGTTTGGTTTTTATTCCCCCCGTCTGCTGGGTGATTGCAGCAGGTTTTGGTCTGGGACACTGTGACTGTCATAAATATGAATCACTTGCCAAGGATCTGAATGTAAATCACAAGACCCTGGAGATGCTGCAACATTCCAGCTGACCGGCGCTTCTTCTGGGCTCAGCAGAAGCATCAGGATCAGTGCCGAGCTCCAGCTGGAGCCTGGCGCTGATCCTGGTGCTTCCACTGAGCCCTGACAGCCTTGCAGCTCCAGCTATCTCTTGCTCAGGCTTGTGCGGTGCTGCCACTGGTTCAGCTCATTCCCCTTCCCCGCTACCACTTTTCTAGGATGGTCGTGTACCACCGGCCAGGTGCCAATGTACCACAGGTGGTACCCGTACCACTGGTTGAAAAGCCCTGGATTAGAACATGTAGATAATATGGATCAGAAAATATTCATTTCTTATCTTTTAAAGAAGAATGTCTTAAAATATGTGACATAACTGACCTCCTTTTGTCCCCACCCCCATTATACAGCTTTTACCATTGTCTTACTTCTCACTAGCCTTGGACTTCTCTTGCTTCTTTTGCATTATAACATAAAGAGATTGATTCCTAAAATTAAAAAGAAAATCATTACACACTCTTCCGTCACAATCCAGAGAAATTTGTACCAGGCAGGACAATATTTACATATGCTCCATTTTGCTGCTACCAGTCCTGAACCATTTAATTATGTTATTTTCATTTTACATTTTTGTAAGTTGCCCTTCAGAAGATAGTGTTTTTAATCTGTAGCCTTGTCGTGTGGCTTTAGTCCAAACCAGATGTTGTTTTTTCTCCTTTTTTCTGAGTAGGAAGAAGGTGGAAGGCTATATGATGCACCTTCTGATCTTGTTAGCTTTTCCAAGTACATCAAAAACACCAGGAAACACAACCAGATGAACTAATTCCAATTTACTGTTAGGCTACATTAGCAGAATCTTGCAAGTCTGAAAGTGAAAATCTCCTGCTGTCTCCTTTACAGCTTGAAAAGATAGGTAGGGTCCCTTTTGAGCTTCTTTCTCCACCCATTCATTTCTTCACTCTGTCTCCAGGTCTTTCTGATATACCAGTGGTTCTCAACCTGTGGGTCGGGACCCCATTTGGGGTCGAATGACCATTTCACGGGGGTCGCCAAACAAGGCTGTCCGCCATTTTTCCCCCTTTTCTTTGGCCACACCCCTGGCACCCGGTGATGTATAAGTGGTTGGGGGTCACCACAACATGGGGAACTGTATTATGGGGTCGCGGCATTAGAAAGGTTGAGAACCACTGTGATATACCATTTACAAGTCTGGTTCTCAGGCTGGATTCCAACATCCTAGCACAAAGAGCACAGTCAATTGAAGGCCAATCGGTCTTCTGATTCCACATCCCTGGAAGCACTGTCCTCCGGGACCATTTTCTTTTAAACTGACCCTAAAAAGCTAATAATATATCTGAGCCAGATGGAGCTAGCAGTAGGGCCCTATTCTTCCTCCGAAGAAATCTTATGTAGTTCTGGCATGGTTGGTCCTACACATGCATACACAGCATGGCCCTGCTTTTAAATTATACATGTTGCACAAAGCAGGCAGCATGCCTCTGTTTTTGTTGGCAACAACAGTATTAAGCTAGCAGGGGAGAAATATCAGCACTGTGATGTCATGTGATCAGCAAGATACTAATATCAAAGGAAGTTGTCTGCAGTTCTAAATGAAATTGAATATGCAGAAGTATTGCTTCCTTTAATTTGGTTGGGCTATGGTCATTTTCTGACATTCACAATTGTTGTTCCCTTGTCATTCTTATCTTCCCATATGAAAAAGATAGGTTCCACTATAAAGCCCAGACTAAGTTTTCCTTCCCTTATTGCATAATAGTGATGGTTTTAAATATATATTTTTTCTATTCTTCTCAGGTTTTTTCTCGGTTAGCAAACATTAATATAACATTTCATAAATATAGCACAATCCCTTTATATCTTCTCATTCAGTTAATTGAACATTCTACGCTTCTCACTTTTAAAGTAAATTTAGATTGAATAAAGAAAAGTATGACATAAATTAGATTGTTTTAAAAAATGTTTTACCTCAGAGTTGAAAGAATTTCAAAGATAGTATATGAAAATACTGACAATCTTAAATTAGCCCAGTGCTTTTTTTTCTAAAAAAAAAAAAAAAAAGATGCCGGAACTCACAAACGTCATACAACCCGCCTTGCCTACCCTACAAGGTTCCATCCAAAAAAGCTGCCAGAACTCCATTCTGGGCGTTCTATGAGAAAAAAAGCCCTGAATTAGCCACATATCACTGAATGACATTACGAAGTAAAACTATAGAAACTTTACAAATGAAATGTAACTGAAATATTTTTCTATATCAGATTAATCCTAATCATAATGTTAAGGGATATGTCTACTCCATTCTTTTGGTATCTGCTCAAATATGAAACTATAACTCCTAACCACCCACAAATGCAGATCAATAATGGAAGATTTTCTGAACTTGTAGGGCACTGCACATGCAAGTGTTTGAAATGATCTATCACTAGAGACTCTTGCTCAATAAGCTAGTCCTAAAAAGACAAACAGGATTTCAATTAAATGCTTCTGCTGCAATCCCTTTAGTCAGACACATGTGCTCTGCTAGACAGCAATGAGATCTCTGGATGGCATTTCTATTTAATCAGGAAAATCCCTTAGAGACACACTTGTACAGAATCCACTGATGTGGATTTCTTTTTTAAAAAAGGTAAAATAATAATGTTCAATCCTTACATTTATGAGTTGGTTGTCACCACCTCACCGCCCCCTCCCCCACCCCCGGATATACAATAAGCCCTAACTCTGCCTACCTTTTAAAAAGCCATTAAAATCTAGTTTTCTCCACACGTTTTACTCTAGTTCAGTGGAGACCCCTTTTGGTTGTCTAATATTATCCTGCTGGTCACCAATTTATACATTACATTTTATATGCTGGGTTGTGATTTTTTAACACTGCATGGTTATTGCTTTGTTTCTGTTGCATCTCATCCAGAAATTATTCCACATTGCCTAAGTTTAGTGATCCCATAAATACTTAAATGAACAAATATTTTCTATATTTAAAAAATGGACATTCTTAAATCTTGTGCTCTTGGCCATTGTCACAGAAGTCCACATGCTTCATTATTTTTGTCAGGATATCTCAATTATTAATAGCAGGCTAAGACCATAATGGGTGAACACATCTCTTATACTTCCAATTGCTTTCTTTCAGGGAGTAATGAATAAATATTCTAAGATTTCACCTGTTTCCATTCAGTGTTTTAAATTTTGAAATGACACATTCCCCAGATTCCAGCTGGGCCTGCAATCTCACCATCCCAGCCTAGAACTCTTTTTCCTCTAATTCCATATGTGTGGGTGTGATTACTCAAAGGCTATGTTCACACTTTACAGTAAGCCAAAATTTCTAGGAACAGGCAGTGTTCAATCATGCCTGGTGGCTCTTCCTGCCAAAATGCTCAATAAAAAATATATAAGCAATAATCTTGTTTATTTGCAACAACCTAGAAGCAACAACCAAGCCCACTAACCACTAGGTAAAAGGTAAAGGGAGGTAAAAATCAATAAGTAAAGTAAAATAATTCCATAGCCAGTATGTAACCATAAGAAAGTTAAAAGCTATTTTAAAAAGAAACCTAACAGCAAATGCAGGACGACTACTCAGTTTTATTTTAAAGAACAGGAATATTCATGTAGAAGAAGACAGTCTTCAGATAATAAGGTACTAACCTGCTTAGATCTTTCAAAATAATTGAGTTGTACCTAAAACAAGCAGGATACCATGGCCCTATTAAATAAGGATATTTTTTTTCTTCTAGTATTTTCCCACAAGTGCAAGGTCCACTTTTGTTTTTTCAGTTCAATGGAGTAAAGACTACCCCAGCTGAAATTTCTGAAAGATACTGAGAGAACCAGCAGTGTTGCACTTTTCCCATCCAAATTATTGTAAAATTAATTTGGTAAAGTAATTATAGTCATCTCCACTTAAAACCAGCTTAAACAGATAGAAATCAATCCTGATCACAAATTATCTCCTGAAACCTTACATATATTTCTATACCTTCAAGTATCTTTTCCCAAAATGAGAATGTTGGATACTCATCCAAAATATTCAATTCCATAAAAAGAGGAGCTGTCATATTTAGGCAGAACAGAATAAAAATAAAAATAAAAGGTATCCTTTTTCCCACAGTAGCCAACTCAACCCCGATTATCTTTGCAAGCCCAGAAGGTAAGATTCAGATTCACTTATGGAGTGTTCTACCTGATCCAAGAATCTGGTCCTCATCATCAAATTAGACAATCTGTAATACTGGGGCAAGGACTTTGACTGTATTTTTGTTGTTGTTGCTAGTATTCCTGCTCTCTAGAGCACTGGTATCTCCTAGCCCTTGGGAACCTAGTAAAAATGACCATTAGCTTTGAAGAAGTGTGATGTTCAACTCAGTGAAAATACAATCATGATGTTCAGCTTTCAATATAATCATAAAAATGGATCTCAGCCTATGTTCAATCAAATTTGCTAACTCCAATGCTACACAGAAAGCCAGTCTTCTTTTTCAGTCCCTGCAGGTATTCAGAAAACCAGAACAATGCATTTTTCTATCTGTGATTCTATTAACTTGAATTTCATCATTCAAGGCAATTTTAATCTCATATTTTAATCTAACATGGATTTCATTTTCCATGTACCCAATAAGCAGACTCCCTTCCCCCATCTTTCATTTCGTTTTCCTGCTTCCTGGACTGAAGCTCCAATTAACATTAACCACAGCAAATAAGAGGAAAGGCTGGAAAGAGGGCCATTTTCCTATCCCGCAGCATTATATACGTTATTAGGAAGCCATCGTCACTCCCGCACCGCCAGATGCTTCAATACCTCTTAATGTACTTTTTTATCTGCATGGAATGTGTGCCTGTGTGCCCTTCAAAAACACTAGCCGTTTTTCAAAACTTTCACCCAATCTCTCTCTCGCTAGACTTCACAGCATCCTAGACAAGCCATACCGGAAAGTTTTACTGACTGCACCAATCACACGAGAATATAGTCTCAAAAAAAGGTCTGGGTTGAACTATGGTGTCCTTGGTGGTGGTGGTGATGAGGATCAGTGCAATGATGATGTTACCTGGTCAGTAATGAAATATCTGCAAGCAAGCAAACAAACAAGCTCAGAGAGCACTAAGGACAGTCTTTCTAATATTATAAGATAACATGCTATTTCAGAAAGGATACAATGGTCCAGCAAACCTATATTTTAAAATGTTGTATGAAAAGCAGCACCTTATAGTTGATCAACACACTTAATCACAAGCTTTGGAACCCAAATAATTGTTCTTTAAATATTAAAAGCAAGAGATATTAACATCTCAATTTAACAGCACATACCACTTATGGTATTCTTTAACACCTCTAATCGGTCTTTCACTCCAGTGTTCTTATAATTTCAACTTTTAGCAAAGCAACTGTACAGACAACCTTTTGCAGAATGCTGACATTATTTTCTACTTCACCATTTCATACCATCCATAAAATGCCCATAAAACTATGTAGCTAACTCATTTCTGCCACACGTGGAGAAGCCTAACTTTAAAAAATATCAACACAGGATCTCTTTCTTGCTTTACATCTCCTTGTCTATTTAATTCAGTATCTGACTGTGACTTTTCCCACGATCACATCTCTAAACTGTCAAGAGTTTATTTGACCCACAACTTCTTTAAAACTATGCTATCTGCCTCCGGCAATTTGGAACTCATTATTAGAATCAGCAGTTATCAGCATTAGGAATGCGCCAAGAAAAGCATATGTAGAAAATGGTTGGATGTAGACATTATGCTAAACTTTTATATGGCTAAACTTTGTTGTTTTGGGCTAAGCATATTGTGTGAACTCAGGTAATTGTGGCTTATCTAACATATCACAGATTAAACAACCTACAGTTTAATGCAAGGTGTGATTCTTATCAATATCACAGATGGTTTTCAGGAGCTGGTTTATAATACATACTAGAGCAGAACAAGATGATTAGTAGAATGGAAAACAACTAGGCAAAGTAAGCTATAAACATCAAGAAGCATTTAAAATGTCTTTAAAATGTCATATAAATAGATAATCAAAAAAGCTTGGGAAACATGAGATGGATGACAGGTGAAGAAATCCACACATCAGATTTTGTACCCTGAAAATATCACCAATCTATGTTTGAAATATTTTTTGATATCCATAAAACCTAGCAATACATTTCCTAACCAAAACACTAAAAACCAATCTCTACTTGCTCTAAGAATCTTATCCCAGAAAAAAAGAATTGATTAAACATACCCAAAAATAGAAGTCTAGGAAGAAAGATTCATTTCAATTTCCATTCCAGCTTTTCTACAGTTACCCAATAGTAATTACAGATAAGATTAAAGAAAAGCAGTTATAGAAGACATAATGAACCCCATCAATTACTAGAGATCTGGAGAAACCCACTCTGTATTTTATTAATGTTTTAAGGGAGTTGCATGGCTCAGGTGATTTGCACAGAGTTCTTCTAGGTCAGGGGTAGGCAACCTTGGCTCTTTTATGACTCGTGGAGTTCAACTCCCAGAATTCCTGAGCCAGCATGGCTGGCTCAGGAATTCTGGGAGTTGAAGTCCACGAGTCATAAAAGAGCCAAGGTTGCTCTACCCCTGTTCTAGGTCATTTGTCCAAATAACCTGAAAGAGCATTTCCATGCAGAATGAAATTCCACCAGAGACTTAAAATAAGAAAGGCTTGTTATAAGAAATTTCAGTATAATTTTAAAACCTGAATTACAGCATTTAGAAGGAGCGTTGGCTTACCTGAACGCCTTTTCTCAGCATGATGAAGAAGAATCCACCAATGGGTTATCTTAATCCTACTGCCCAATCAGACCAAGTTGTCAAGTTGTCACGCCTCCTCATTATCTGGGGACCTCCCAGTTTTCATCGACAGGCGAAGCCATTGACAACAGTACAACGTGATGACTCTCAAGCAGGTAGTAACGACAACTAACAGAACAACCATCCCACCCGGACCTGACTGACTTCTACTTAGGGAGGGCGTGGATTCTTCTTCATCATGCTGAGAAAAGGCGTTCAGGTAAGCCAATGCTCCTTCTCCAGCATGATTAAGAAGAATCCACCAATGGGACGTACCAAAGCTTCTCGAGTCCCTAAGGGTGGGAGTCAGTAGGGGCCGGGCCCCCAGATGGTGTGACTACTTGTTGTAGGATACGCCTACCAAAGGCGCCTCAGCCGAAGCAAACTTGTCAAAACGGTAATGTCTAATGAATGGAGATGGCGACGACCATGTCGCCGCCCTGCATACGTCCTCAATGGACGCCTGTGTTGCCCACGCCGCAGTTGTAGCAGCACTGCAGGTAGAGTGAGCCGTCACATGAGGAGGAACTGGTAAGGCCAGGGAAACATAAGCGCTTGAAATACAGGCCCTTATCCACCTCCCTATGGTGGAAGTTGAAACCTTTTGCCCCATAGACGAAGGATGAAAGGACACAAATAGGGTTTCTGACTTACGGAAGGGCTTAGTGCGCTTGATATAACATCGCAAGGCCCTCCTCACGTCCAAAGTGTGCCAGCGTTGTTCCAATTCATGTGACGGGTGAGGGCAAAAATTTGGGAGGATAACCTCCTGTGCCCTATGGAAAACCGTGTTAACCTTTGGAATAAATGAAGGGTCAAGCCTGAGAACTACCCTATCCTCGTGGAATGTGCATAGGTCTTTTCTAACCGACAAGGCCGCTAACTCTGAAATGCGCCTGGCCGAGATAATGGCAATGAGAAAGGAGACCTTGAATGACAAATGTCGTAATGAGCACATTTTGAGTGGTTCAAAAGGAGAAGATGTTAGAGCTTGAAGCACTCGGGGTAGGTTCCAGGAGGGATACCTGTGAATAACAGGCGGTCTGGTATTCGAGACCCCTTTAAGAAAAGCCCGAATGGCTGGATGTCTTGATAAGGAGCTCGAGGAGTCCCATGACAAAATTGAGGACAGGGCTGCTAACTGTCTGCGCAAAGTGTTGGGTGCCAACCCCTTGTTGACGCCCTCCATTAAATATTCCAGGACCCTGGGAATCGTCACCTGTGATAGACTTATGTGTTTCTTATCACACCATTGACTGAAATGCTTCCACGTATGGTCATAAAGCCGGTTCGTTGCCAGTCTCCTGGCCGCCTGTATCATAGCAATCACCTCCACTGAGTAAGATTCCCTGGTTAGGGGGCGGCGTTCAAGTGCCAGGCGGTCAGTTGAAGCCATTGTGGATCTGGATGTTGTAGATCTCCCTGTATCAGCCTTATTTGGCTGTCGGGAATCCTCCATGGAGCTGAAAATGAAAGACTCACCAGATCTGCGAACCATGGTCTCCTGGGCCAGAAAGGGGCGATGAAGATCACCTCCGCTTGTTCCTCCAGGAGCTTCCTGATTGCTGCAGGAAGTAGAGGCAATGGGGGGAAGGCATACAATAGGCCTTGTGGCCACCTGCTGCGAAGCGCATCCGTTCCCTCTGCTCCCCGAGAAGGGAACCGGGAAAGGAATCTGGGAAGCTGAGCGTTCTCCGGGGAGGCAAACAGGTCCATGATCGGACTGCCGAATTTGGCTGACATCTCCCTGAAGATATCTGGATGAAGCATCCACTCCGAATGATCTATTGTCGACCTGCTGAGGAAATCTGCCTGTCGATTTGCCTCCCCTGAAATGTGTTCGGCTCTGATGGAGAGCAGGTGTTTCTCTGCCCAGGTGCCCAATGCTCGGGCTTCTGTCATGAGGGATTTCGACCGTGTGCCCCCCTGCCAGCTCACGTGGGCCTTTGCAGCCACGTTGTCTGTTTGAATCAGTACATGCTGGCCCCTGTGTGGAATTTTTGAAGAGCTAGATAAATCGCTCTGAGCTCCAACCAATTTATGTTGTGTTTGAGATCTGCTTGCGACCACCGACCCTGAGCTATCCGGGATTGGAGGTGAGCCCCCCAGCCGAAGAGACTGGCGTCCGTGGTCACCTGAAGGCGGTTGGGTTCTTTGAACAGGGTCCCTTTGCTGACGGCTGATGAAGTCCACCAGCCAAGGGAAAACCATACTTGACGGGGAACCCGAACCTGTCTGTTGGATGTACTGGTATGCTGTCTTTGGTATGGGAGAAGAAACCACTGAAGCTCCCGGATATGTAGCCGAGCCCACGGCACGATTGCTATACATGAGATCTGTTTGCCCAGGAGCTGAGAAAGCGTGGCTAATGCCACGGTTCTGTCCCTGCGTACCTTGCGAGCCAAGTCCCTGATGCTCCTGCGTCTTTCCTCTGACAGGTACACATGACATGATTCCGTGTCTATTACTGCTCCCAGGTGAAGCAGACGGGTAGATGAATTCATCTGGCTCTTTTTGAAGTTGATCAGGAAGCCGTGGGCCTGAAGAGTCTGTATAGTGAGGGTCAAATCCGAATGGGCGGCTGAGACTGACGGGGACTGGATCAGGATATCGTCCAGGTAGCACTGGACCCTGACTGGGACCAGCCGCAAGTGAGCCGCCAACACTGCCAGGATTTTGGTGAAGACCCTGGGGGCTGAAGAGAGGCCGAAAGGAAGGGCTCTGTAGTGAAAATGGCGGTTGAGATAGCAGAATCTTAAGTACCTGCGATGAGCTGGGAGAATAGGGATGTGGAGATATGCCTCCTTCAGATCTATGGATGTTAATAAATCTCCCCGCCTGATACTGGTTACGATGGAGTGCAATGTTTGCATTTTGAACCGTTTGTAATGAAGGTGAAGATTCAATCCCTTGAGATCGAGGATTTCCTTCCATCCCCCCGAAGACTTTGGGACTACAAACAGGATTGAGTAATATCCCTGCCCTGCCTGGCTTGGGGGAACCTCCTCTATCGCCTTCATGGCTAGAAGATGCTGTATAGCGTCCTCCATGAGTCCCCTCTTTACTGGGTTTCTCATGGCTGGGCAAGACACAAAGTGATTGAAAGGAACGGATTTGAACTCCAGGGACAGGCCTTCCCTTATGGTACGCAACACCCAGGAGTCTGTGGTCGTGTTTTCCCACTGGCGAGTAAAGTGAGTGAGCCTGCCGCCAATGGGGGGATTTCCCTCCGAGTCATTTGCCTCGGCGGAAGGACCGACCCCCTCGGCCATGAAAGGAATTTTTGGGTTGTGGCTGGTACCTGGACCTGTCTCTATAACCTGTCCTGTCCAGTGAACGCTCCTGTTTGGGAGCGACCGGTCGGTACGGTTGTGCCGACTCTGTTGCTGTCCCTGCCCGAAAGGGCTGCCGGCGACTGTAAGGGGTGAACCGTCTTGTGGACCTCTTTGCCACGTGGGAGATCACCTTTTGCTTCTGTTTATTTTCAACTAAGTACGGTGTTAGTGCATCCCCAAATAATTTGCCACCTTTGAAAGGGGCTGTGGCCGCGCACCACTTATGCTTACTTTCGGCCCTCCAATTTTTTAGCCACAGGAGTCTCCTAGCTACCACGTTGGAAGCCATAGCCCGGGCTGAATGTTTGGCTGAATACAGAGAGGCATCGGCCATATATTCGGATGTGGCAAGTATTTTTGTTAGATCCTGATGCATTCTAGTTTCCTCAAGTGGGATTCTATCCTGCAGCTGACGCAGCCAGGTGATAGAGATTCTTGCAAAGAAGGAAGTGGCCGTCGCTGCCTTCACAGCCCAGGCAGATGCCAAGTGCGCTTTGCGTAAGGCCATTTCAGATTTTTTATCCTCTGCCTTAAGGGCATCGGATACATCAGCTGGAAGGCTGGCAGTGGAGAAAAGTGGTGCCAGCGATTCATCCACTTTTGGGACCTCTAGTAGGTCTCCGAATGCCTTAGGCATGTCTACCATTTTGCGCTCAGATGCGTTTTGAGATGGCTGGGCTGCTGGTGATTCCCACTGATCCTGCACATTTTGGAAGAACAGCTGTGGACAAGGGATATGGAGGTGCGTGTCTACAGGCACAGCAAACAAAGGATTGGTTTCCTGATTGGAGGAAGGCTGAGGGGTTGGTACTGACTGAGGGGAAAGCTTACTTGCCTCGCACGCTCTGCGTAACAAAGCCGGAAATAGCAAAGCATTAAAAAGCTCCGCCATGGGTTGGGATTCGTAAGATGGTTCCTCGCAATCCGACCAACCATCCTTGCCTCCCCCGTAATCTGAAACATCCGGGTCCGAATCAGGGGATTGGGAGGGAGAGACCATACCTGACTGATCCAGTGGAGGCCTCACGGCAGTTGTTGGTGCCAAAGAAGAGGATGGTCCTGGAACGGAGGGGGCTTGTTGATGACTCGCTGATGCCATGGCTTGGCACACTGCCTGTGATATCCACATTTGGAGCTGGTCAGAGACGGACTGCTCTAGCGGAAGCCTTAACCCCGCAGCAGGTGGTGTGCTGGCAGCAGTGGGTGCTGCAGATGAACCTGGCAAGGCAAAGTTCTCCCCAAACACGGGTGGGCCTACCTGACCAAGAGTCCGAGTTGGGACCTGTTGATACCCCCTCTCCGGCGACCATACTCTGGATGTGGATGGTTGAGGCTCTCTTTGTCCGGTGGTACAGAGGTTGGCAATGTGAGACCTCCTTCAGCAGACAAGCGTTGGGCCCGGGAGAATTGCTTCTCCAGAGCTCTGTGGGTGCGTTCAGCCAGTTTGTCGCTCGCCGTGCCAGCTTTCCTGCCGTGCTTAGACTTGGACCTCGCCTTACCTGATGGAGGCTCGGGTGTCGGCTCAGTTGAGGCGGGAATGACGTCCATGTCCAAGGAACGTGGCTCAGAAGGGTCTGCCATTTCCATCGAAATCAACCCAAGGTTGCCTTTGGCCTGATTCGTTCTGCAAGGGACGTCAGAGGCCCCCGCGGGGGACTGACCTACGTGGAGAAGAATCACATGTGTCCCACAGTAGTGGCGATGGTCAGGATGCTGGAACAGCCACCAGATGCAGAAGGGCAGACAGGCAATATGGCGACCAGGCTGAAGAACCAGAGCTGCTGTTGGTACCACACTCTTGCTCACAGGTGCATGGATCAGGAGATGGCTGAAACTGAGACTCAGATGAAGGAGCCAGCAATTTTGTTAATCAATCTAGTTTAATACAATTAACATTTGTAGTTCACCCCCGTTATTGCATTCAATTTAGATTTATTTACTTATTATTTATTTATTTATATTTATTATTTATTATTATTATTATTATTTTTAATTCAGAATGGCGAGGGATTAATGCTGCAGTGCAAAGGGCCAGTGACTGCCACGAACGAGGCTAATTGGAATCTGCTTTGGCCCGAGAAGCAGGGGTTTGTGCCTAACAGCCGTTAGGTGCAAAAAGCTTTACTGCTGCCCCACGAGGTTCCTACTGCTTCCACAGTGGCTTTAGGTGATTGTAAGGCTTTCCTTTGTTGCAGCAGTAAAAAAAGGTGTTTAGAAGTGAAATTAGGCCTTTTGAAATTCAAATGGCTGCTGCTAAGAGTCCCTAGCCGAGCCCGGCTAGGGAGAAGCCACGAGGCTGCAAAACTGAAAGCAGCAGAGGCTGCAATACTGAAAGCAGCAAGGAAAGGAACCGCACGTGAAACTGAGGGGGTTTTGTTTTGTTTTGTTTTGTTTTGAACAACACCTTTGAAATGCAATAGGTTAAACCTCTCCCCCCCCCACTGTGTAGGGTGAGGTTTGTTTGCTGATTCAGCAGGATACTGAATCTGGAGAAGTGAAAAACCCACCCCCCCTTTCCTTAGAAAGTTTTAACCTAACCCTGCGGAGGGGAATGCAGCAAATCCTTACAGAGGGGAAAACAAAACTCTCAACTAAACTGCTAAACTCTTTTAAAGAATCCACCAATGAGTAAATTTTCTATCAGACCTGCTCCAACGTAGAGAGAGTCAAGAAATCACGTCTGTAATGGGCGAAGACCAAGAAGAAAACTGGGAGGTCCCCAGATAATGAGGAGGCGTGACAACTTGACAACTTGGTCTGATTGGGCAGTAGGACTAAGATAACCCATTGGTGGATTCTTCTTAATCATGCTGGAGAAACATATTATCTGTCAAGAAGTGAAAAAAAATGGCCGGTTATGGAACTGGACAGAAAAATGGGGGCATATAGCAAGATCATTTGTTGCTTTGGAAAAAAATGGACCCAGGCTTCCAATTTTGATTAGGTAATGCAGGACAATATAAATATATATTGTACCTTTGCATTAATTTCAAATTTTTTTTTTTTTTATTGAAAATTTTTAAATTTTTACAAAAACAAATCCCCTTCCCATACCCCCCCCAACCCTACCTCACCCCCCTCCTCCCCAACCTCCCAAACCCTCCCCTAGACTTCCCAGAGCTGAGTACAGGCTTAATTGAGAAAAAAACTTAAAACACTTTTAAAACCTAAACAAATTTAAATACAATCATCATTCTATATAAACTCCCTCCAAAAACGCAAATTTAAACATTACTTTCTTTGAATATCTATAGCTATAATGTAAAATCTAATTTCTCCCTCTTTCTTTATCCTAATACAAAAAGATAAACATATAAACCTTTGTTGTACCATTAAAACTAAATACTCTTAGAAAACTTAAAGTAAATACATATTTCCTTCAATCTTCATCATCTTCTCACCTATCCAAAAAAAAAAAAAAAAACTTAAAAATCCTAAACAAATCTAGACACAT
Organism: Crotalus tigris; assembly: GCF_016545835.1. Classification (NCBI taxonomy): domain Eukaryota; kingdom Metazoa; phylum Chordata; class Lepidosauria; order Squamata; family Viperidae; genus Crotalus; species Crotalus tigris. The sequence continues at coordinate 316,487 of NW_024100591.1, read as the reverse complement.
TTAGTTAAACAAATTATTTTCTCTTAAAAATATTAATAATAATATTTAAAAGCTTGAAACACTTTTAAATCCTAAACAAATCTAAATACAATCATCATTCTATATAAACTTTCTCCAAAAACACAGATTTAAGCATTACTTTCTTTCCTAAACAAATCTAGACATTTAATTAAGCAAATTATTTTCTCTTAGAAATATTAATAATAATATTTAAAAACCAAATTTAAGCATTACTTGAAACTTAAACAAATTATACTCCCTTCGAAACACAAATTTATTAGAATCCCCTCACTGAAATAAACAAATTATAATCCCTTCAAAACACAGGTTTAAACAATATTATCATTAAAGGTTTAAAACTTAAAACTGAAATATATTATTATCCCAAAACACATATTTAGACATTACATAAGACATTTTCCAAAAACGATATAAGTTTTACTTCTCCCACAATCTCAATAGTAAACTTCTTGTCTAAAGTTCTCATTCAATGTCCATAATTTTCTGTCCAATAACCAGTTGCACCCACTATAAACACAAACTTCTTATCTAAAATTTTCATTCAATATCCATAATCTTCTGTCTAATAGCCAGTTGCATCTACTATAAGCACAATCCATATTGGTCTCTCTTGCCCGCAAGCATCGAAAAAAATGCGTGGAATTCTGCCCTTGAAGATCGCTCCAAAGAGTTTGTAAGTCCTGGTTGACCCACCAGCTCAGGAATCAGTACCTGTGAAACTTCCTCAACCTCCTTCTTCTGTTGGTCTTTCTCTTTACATTTATATGTTACTTTTTCTTTACATTTATATGTTGCACAAGTCTCAGGGACCGATACCTGTAAAACTTCCTCAGTGAATTCCTCCTTGTGTTGATCTTCACAGTTGTAAGTTGTACAAGTTATCCTCTGCCCGTTCCTCTCTTGTTGGTGCCCCTCAAGCTGAAATTTCCCAATTTCGATTTCAGGCAGCAATTCCACCCTTGAAGATTGCTCCAAAGACTTTGTAGGTCTAACTTCTCCCAGAGCCACCCTTGAAGATTGCTCCAAAGACTTTGTAAGTCCAACATCTCCCAGAGATTCAGAGACCGCTGAATATGAAACTTCCTTAACCTTCTTCTGTTGCTGCTTTTCTTTGGAGTTATGTGCTACACAAGTTGTCTTCTGCTCCTCAATCTGGACTTGTTGAGACCTAATAGATGGCGATGCACATACCCCCAGGACCGAAGTATAAAAATCTTTTGCTTGAGAAACAGTATTAAGTCTATGACATGTCCCCAGGTAGTTCACCACCATTCCAGTCGGAATATCCCATCTGAATAGAATTTTTCTCTTTTTAAGTTCATTTACTAGAAAAGCAAACTCCTTTCTTCTTCTTAAAATTTTAGATGGGATCTCCTTAAAAATTATGACATCTTGTGAAGCAATTTGAAATCTCTTCTTATAATAGGCTTGCACAATTTGATTGCGTAAGGATCTTTTACCAAAGTAAATTACCACATCTCTTGGCAGATTCTTCTGTGCTGCCACCACAGAGTTAACCCTAAATAATTTTTCAATTTCACTAAGTATTCCCTCTTTTTCTTTATTCAAAATCAATGCAAAGTCCTTTGCAACCATTTCTTTCAAATCTTCTTGCAAAGACTCTTCCAGGCCTCTGATTCTTAAGGCATATTCCATTTGTCCATATTGAAGCATAAGAATCTCATTTTCCATTTCTTTTTCCATACTTTCAATTTTCCCCTCCATTATGTCCACTTTTTCAGCTACCTCTTCCACATGGGAGTTCACCTTTTCAAGAACAGAAGCAACTCCTTCTAAAGCCAAAACAAAATCTTGTCTCAAGATCTTATTATTTTCCTCTAAAATCTTTTTCATTTCTGCCCTAATTTGAATTATAACATCTCCCATCATGTTTTGCAAATCCTTCATAGTTATTAGCTGACCCCCAGAAGAGGGTGAAACTGTTGATTTAGAAGCTGTAGAAATCCCTGGACGCTTTGGAGCCATCTTAAAGAAAAACCTTTAGCCCTTCTTAAAAAATTATAAAAATTCCTTCAAAAATCATAACTCCCTCCAAAGAAGGTCATTATAATAAAAAGAAAAAAGGGAAAAAAAAAAAAGGAAGAGAAAAAGAATTAAAAAAAGCTTTACTCCTTCTTAAAAATTGCAAAAAATTAAACAGAAAAAAGTCCTTCAAAAAAGAGTCATTACAATATAAAGAAGGGAGAAGAAAAAAAAAATAATAATAATAATAAATAGAAAAAGTCCGTTCCAAAAAAAAAATACTTAGAGATACCAAAAACAACCATTCCAATCATAAGAAAATAAAAAGGGAAAGGGAAAGGAAAGAAAAAGAAACACCAAAAAGCCTGCCGGTCAGCATTCTAACTTCAAAAAAAAAAAAACACCGAGAGATTTGCCGATCGCCATTTTACTTTCCCTTTCAACAAAGAAAAAAAAAATAAAAAGAGAGAATAAAAATAGAAGCAAGTCTTAAAACTTAAAATCCAAATAAATCAAAGAAAGCAAAAACTAAATCCTCTACTCAGCTCTGTCCGTTTATAAAAAAAAAAACTCACCAGTTCTCTTTAAGCACGGAGGTGTTTGCAGCGGCTCGTTTTGTCCCTGAGGACAAAAACAGCTGGGAAGCGGAGACAAGTCCGAACTCCGTGGGAGCACTCCTTTCACCCCCCCCCAAAAAAACTTGGGGGGTGCAAAAGAGGCTCTACCACTATTCAGACACTCTCTACCCCCCCCCTTTGCCCGGGAGGGGGATTTTGAACCGCTGAACAGCTGGTGTCTGCTGTTCATAGCGGTTCTTACACTTACCCAGGAAAGACGGCTACAAAGTAGCCGCCATCGCGCGCGCAAAATCCACCGGAAGTCCCCATTAATTTCAAATTTTGAGAGTATACTGAACAGCAAGCCCCCTAGACCTTTGACCCCTCTTTTGCCCAAGGCATTTTTTTCAATATGTAACCAAAGTAGAAAAGTCAACTTTGCATAACGTTTTAGAAAACATGTGGGTATCAGAAAACATCTTGATGAGCTCAAGAAATCAACTACAAACATTGGCTACAGACTTTGAAGCTAATTCAGCATGTTTTGGTTACAATTTCAATGGTTTCATAGCAAGGTTTATGAATGCCCATATCCTGAAAAAGGAACATAAATATCCTATATAGAAAACCCAAACATATCACTATTGCAGTATCTGACATCAAAACCTTCCTTCAGTGGGCTCAAAGGACAGTAACAAAAAAAATGAAATGGGGCGTTGACTTACCTGAACGCCTTTTCTCAGCACGGAGATGGATAATCCACGCAGTGGGTTGAGACTGTATTCCTGGCCAATCAGATCAGTCAGCCAAAGTTGCCACGCCCCGTCTTGGACCATGATCCTCCAGTCTTGACTCGAGCGCAGCCATTGACTGACAGTAAGACGTTTTGGCTCCACTAAATATACCCTATTATTCTAGTCTATAAGGGTGGGTGTGGATTATCCATCTCCGTGCTGAGAAAAGGCGTTCAGGTAAGTCAACGCCCCTTCTCCAGCACTGGAGATGGATAATCCACGCAGTGGGACATACCAAAGCCTATTGTCCCTTGGGTTGGGGAATAGACTGGTCCCGTGTGCAACTTTGGTCTAGCACCTGCTGGAGAACCCTCCTACCGAAGGAGGCCTCTGCAGAGGAGTACCTGTCGATTTTGTAATGACGAATGAATGGAGAGGGCGAGGCCCAAGTGGCTGCCCTGCATACCTCTTCAATAGAAGCCTGCATGGCCCATGCTGCTGAGGTGGCAGCACTCCTTGTGGAATGGGCCGTGATATGCTTGGGGACTTGCAAGGACTCCGCCTGGTATGCCCCCGTGATGCATGCCCTAATCCACCTACCGATGGTAGAGGACGAGACCTTCCGGCCCCTAGTAGCAGGGTTGAAGGATATGAAAAGCGCTTCCGAGCGTCGGAATTCCGCTGTGCGTGAAATGTAATGTCTTAGTGCCCTGCGTACGTCCAAGGTGTGCCATTGTTGCTCCAGGGGATGAGCTGGGTTTGGACAGAAGTCTGGTAGGACTATTTCCTGTGATCTGTGAAAAAGGGAGTTGACCTTTGGAATGAATGAAGGGTCTATTCTTAGGACTACCTTGTCCCTGTGAAAATGGCACAGGTCCTTCCTCATTGAGAGAGAAGCTAACTCGGATATCCGCCGAGCTGACGTGATGGCTACCAAGAATGCTACCTTATGGGTCAGATAGCGAATGTCACATGTTTTGAGTGGTTCGAAGGGCGCTCTGGTAAGAGCTTGTAGTACTCGTGGTAGTTCCCACGATGGATACCTATGCACGGTTGGCGGTCTGATGTTTGCAGCCCCCTTGAGGAAGGATCGTATTAAGGGATGCTTGCCCAAGGATTCACCGGGGCTGGCAGAAAGTATAGTTGAGAGGGCGGCGATTTGCCTGCGCAGTGTGTTTGGCGAGAGGTCCCTCTCTAGGCCATCTAGTAAAAATTCTAGGATCTTGGGAATTGTGATCCCTTCGAGTAACAATTCCTGTTTAGAGCACCATGATTGGAAGCTTCTCCACGTGGCCTCGTAGATACGGTTCGTGGAGGGGCGCCTTGATGCCTGTATGACCCTAATTACACCCTGTGAGCAAGCCCCCTTGGCTAAAATTGACCGTTCAAGAGCCAGACGGCTAGTTGTAGCCATTGTGGCTCTGGGTGGGAGATCTCCCCCTGCTTGAGGGAGATCCTCTCCGGAGGAATCCGCCATGGATTCGTGCGGGAGAGACTCCTCAAGTCTGCGAACCAAGGTCTCCTTGGCCAATAAGGGGCCACAAGGATTACCTCGGCCCTTTCCCGCAGAATCTTGCGTACTACCGCCGGAAGGAGAGGTAAGGGTGGAAACGCGTACAGGAGCCCCCTTGGCCATGGGCTCCGTAACGCGTCCGTCTGCTCTGCTCCCTTGGATGGGAATCGGGAGAAGAAGCGAGTTAGGTGGGCATTGGAAGGAGAGGCAAAAAGGTCCACCTGGGGAAGCCCGAAGCGGTGACAGACCTCCCTGAAGATCCTCGGGTGTAGTTGCCACTCCGAGTGATCTATTGTTGATCTGCTCAACAGATCTGCTTGGATGTTTGCCTCCCCCGATATGTGGTCGGCCTTTATGGAGGCCAGATTTTGTTCCGCCCAGGCCCCCAGTAGGAGGGCCTCGGCCGAGAGCGAGCGAGAGTGTGTGCCCCCCTGACGGTTTATGTGGGCCTTGGCTGTCACGTTGTCCGTCAGGACCAGTACGTGCCTGCCTTTTATGCTGCTGTGAAAATGCCTTAACGCTAGGTGAATAGCCCGCAGCTCGAGCCAGTTTATGTTGTGTCGGAGATCCACCGCTGACCAGCGGCCCTGTGTCCACTTGGTCCCCAAGTGGCCTCCCCAGCCGAATAAGCTCGCATCTGTTGTGACTACTACTCTGTCTGGTTCCCTGAAGGGGGACCCCCTGAGGAGAGCTGGAGATAGCCACCACCTGAGGGAGTGTCGTACTCTCAGAGGTATGCCTACCCTCTTCCGGGATGCACTGATTTGTTGTCTCTGAAACGGGAGCATGAACCATTGCAGTTCTCTTGAGTGCAGCCTTGCCCAAGGAACTATTGCTATGGTCGATATCATCTTCCCTAGCAGCTGGGAGAGGCAGACCAGCGTCACTGACTGACCGCGGCTTACCTGTTTTACGGCTTTCTTTATGCTGCTGAGGCGTTCCTGTGATAGGTACACCTTGCATTCCTTTGTGTCTATGACCGCTCCCAGGTGGAGTATTCTCGTAGTTGGGGTTAGATGGCTCTTTGGAAAGTTCACCGAGAAGCCGTGGTCCTGCAGCATTTTTATCACTAACTTTAGGTCCGCCCGAGACTGCTGGGCGGACGATGACTGGATTAGAATATCGTCCAGGTAGCACTGGACTCTGACTGGTACGTTTCTTAGTTGTGCTGCCAGAACCGCCAGAATCTTGGTGAACACCCTGGGCGCTGATGACAGGCCGAATGGAAGTGCCCTGTATTGAAAATGGTGCCCCCTGTAGGCAAACCGTAGAAAGCGGCGGTGAGCCAGAGAGATAGGGATGTGCAAGTATGCCTCCGTGAGGTCGATCGATGCCAGAAAATCCCCTTTCCTTACGCTTCCAAGGATGGAGCGTAGTGTCTGCATTTTGAATTTGCGGTATTTTATGTAGAAATTTAGCCTTTTCAAATCCAAAACGGCTCTCCAACCCCCCGAGGGTTTTGGGACCACGAAGAGGATAGAATAAAACCCCTGGTCTCTCTGGTTCATAGGCACCGGCTCTACGGCCCGTATGTTTAGAAGGTGCTGAACGGCCTCGTTCATGAGCCTTCTCTTTGTTGGGTTTGTGGGACAGGGGCACGGGCGGAAGCGGTTCGGGGGCTTTGAGAGAAATTCTAGAGATAGACCATGACGTATGGTGTTCCTGACCCATACGTCCGTGGTGGTCTCTTCCCACTGGGGAGCAAACCCTGCTAGTCTGCCCCCTATGGGAAGGTCTGGGCGGGAGTCATCTGGTACGGCGGAAGGGGCGGTTGTTCCCCCGAAAGGGCCGTCTTCCCTGTGTTTGCCTATGTCTTGTGTTCTGTCTGTCCCCCTGTCTTTCCCTATCCTGTCTAGCTTGGAAGGGTTGGGAATTTTGAAAGTAGTTGACCCTGGCTTCCGTACGAAAGGATTGTTTCCTTCCCCAGGAGCCGGGTCTCTTGTCCTGCCTTTTAAGCATGTGTTTAAGGACCTTGCGCTTGTCCTTGTTCTCTGTCAGGTATGGCGTTAGTGCCTCACCAAACAGCTTTGCCCCTTGGTACGGAGCCGAAGCCAATTTCCACTTGGATTTGGTATCCGCCTGCCAGTTCTTTAGCCAGAGGATGCGCCTGCTCGTGTTGTTTGCCGCCATTGCCTTGGCTGAAAACTTGGTCGCTAACAGTGTTGCGTCCGACGCATATTCCGTGGCCGCTACCATTTTGCTGAGTTCCTGATGAGTGCGTATATCTTCCATGGGAACCCGGCCCTGTAGCTCACGGAGCCAACAAAGTGTGGCTCTGGTGAAAAAGGACGCGGAGGTAGACGCCCTGGTAGCCCAAGCTATTGCCTGGTGCGTTCTCCTGTAGTTGGACTCACTCTTTCGGTCCTCGGCTTTAAGAGCCTCAGCAAAATCTCCTGATATGGCCGTGTCCGATATCAGGGGACCTATGGGTTCGTCCACCACCGGCACCTCCAATGTTCCCTCTAGCTCCCTTGCTACGTTAAATAGCTTCCTCTCCGCATTGCTAGGAAGCGGTAGGGAGGTTGGCGCTGCCCACTGTTTCCTTATTGTGTTTAGGAACATGGTCGGGCATGGTATGCGGTGTTGAGTGGTTACCTTTTCGGCGAACGTCGGCTCAGCCTCCGTGTCAACTGTGACAGGCTCCGCTGGTGTCCCATGCCCCAGATGGGCTGTGGCCTCAGCCTTGCGCAGAATAGTAACAAAAAGAGAAGGGTTAAACAGGCCGCTGAAGGACGGCCCTTGAGGTGAGGTGTCCTCCTCCTCCTCAGACATTTGAATCACTTGTGACGTACCTGGCTGGTCCAGGTAAGCTTCCTCAGAGACCGACGAGTCTGAGACGGAGGAGAGGTCCTGATGGTCCTCCGTTTCCTCCCGATGCCTCGTTCTAAGTCCTAGAGACTTGGCTTTTGAAGTTTGAGCCCTGGCCTCAAATGCACGGTCCACTGCCTGTGCTATTAGGGTAGCTAGCAGATCCCCCGTCAATGCAGGAGGAGTGACCATTGCCTGCGACCCTGCAGGTGCTGTGGTTAGCATGGTCCTCGGGGTTTCCTGTAACCTCCGTGGGGAGGGGGATCGGGAGAGCGATGAGAATTCGCCTATCCCACCCTCTGTTTGGGACTGTGATGAGCTCCCTAATGACCAAATGGCCCGTGGGGATGAAGGGAGACCCAGCGGTAGATCAGAACCTATTCCCCCATTCTGCCTATTTTCAATTCTGGCCCTTTTCTGGGCTCTGTCGAACTCTTTTTCTAGGGCTTGGTGTCTTCTGATTGCCTGTTTGTCAGCCTTCTTTGATGACTTCCTTGCAGCCTTTCTAGGGGCTGCAGAGGATTCCGAATCCTCTGAAGCAGGTGCTCCAGAGGATGAAGGCGGGGCTCCAGTGGAGGGAATGATTGCTTCCTCCATTCTCCACTAACGCTGGGCCGCGATAGGGGGGACCCAGGTAGTAGGAGAGCTCCAACTTTGAGTAAGGACAGGCGCACTACTGGGGGCGTCTGGAACTCAGGAGCAGACTCTGCCAAATTGTCAGAGTTAGTCACTGTGCACGGATAAGAACAGGCACGCTAATGGGAATGCCTGGAACCCGGCTTGACTATGGTGGGTAAGGACAGGCACGCGACTGGGGATGCCTGGAACCCACCACTAAATCCAGAGGCGTACGGGCCACTAATGGGGGACCCGAAGTCTGGAAGGAGCCAAAGGCAACTAAACACAGTTAGTTATGAAAGGTTCTTATTTACTTTAGGTAGAAGACACCAAGTCCTGGCATCAGTGTCTGATTTGAATGTCTCTGAATGACTAATAGATGCTTTAGTACCCCAGTACTGCTTGCCTATTATTCACTCCAGCGGCTGAACCTAGCTTCCTTAAGGAACTTTAACTCCCCTGTTTGGACAAAAAATATGGCCGCCGCTGCCAGGAAACTACTGCGCATGTGTTAACAAGGCTGCCTATGCCACGTGCGGTTGTAACAAAGAGCTGCGCGTGCTTCCAGCTGTGCAGACAATGGCGCCTCGTTTAAAAAATCCTGAGCAGCCTGGAGTGAAAAGACTGCTCCTTCGCACGCCAGCTGTTTCCCTTACTCAATCTCCCTCCCAGCATGCGTCCCCTTTGTCCTCCGCTTCCCTCGCTAACTGCTTGCCTTTCTGTCTTTTTTTTTTTTTTTTAAACGCGAGGGGTTGCCCGAGCCTCCCCCCGTTTGTTTAAGGCGGCTGCCGGCTGTTGGAAGGTGGCTGGGGTTGGTTAGGGAGGGGAGTTAGGGATTTCCCCCTTTTAAGTGGGGGAGGTTTCCCCTGTAGGAATCTGACTTCCTGAGTTTTACAATTTAGCAAGGAAATTTTTGAGTGGTCAATTAAATTGAATTAAATTATCTCTAATTAACTTTTAAACTAAGCAATTTCAGCTACTAGAAAAAAATCCCCCCCTAATGGAAAGGAACTATACCTGCCCAGGAGCCAAAAGTTCTAGATGTGTCTTCATGGCGAGATCAGTCAAGACTGGGGATCATGGTCCAAGACGGGGCGTGGCAACTTTGGCTGACTGATCTGATTGGCCAGGAATACAGTCTCAACCCACTGCGTGGATTATCCATCTCCAGTGCTGGAGAACTGTCTCTCCATTTTATACAACATTGACTACGGAGCTCTGTAGAAGATCTCAGCATGCAAGTAAATGATCCCAACAGCAAGCCCATGGTCCAATACATCAAAGAAAGGGGGCAGAGCTAGCCTGCTCAAAAAGGGGCCAAATTCAGCATACATAAAAAGAGTGAAATGCATTGTTTTCACTCCACACCTAATGACAAAGTCACCAATGACAAAATTAATAAAAAGAAAGCAGAAAAAACATCTTTTACCATGCTCACATTTTAAATCAGAAAGAGGGCAGGGACATTTGCCTCACCACCCTGCCTTCAGCATTAGGCTCACAATCACATTCTTCTTGTGGCTAAGTACAATTAAGACTTCTAATGAGGAAACTAAACTAGCCTCTAGTCCCTATGGGTCAACGAGAATTGAAAAAAGTTATTAGAACAGCCGCAGTGAAATTCAGAGTTAACTTAATCTTTGTCTTGTTAGTTTCTAAAATGGATTCCCCCCCCCCAACATAAAGGATTTCTCTAAGAAAGCAGCTTTCCCTGTGATTCAGATTGGTCATATTTGCAAATCTCAGCCTCTGTTTAATCATCATTACACTCTTAAAGCCCAGCATGTAATAGAACCTGGCTGATCCTGTCAGAGAATCTAAGCAGAGATGGTTCTGATTAGTACCAGTACTTGCATGGAGATCCACCAGGGCTAGCAACTAGACTGGCAAGCAAACTATAATAATTCACTCCAAAAGAAGACAACAGCAAACAAGCTCTTCTGCTGCTTAGAAATTATAGGGGTATTTTCACAAAGCTACCAGGAGTTGAATCAACTTGAAGGAGACATTTCTCTTTATTTGTTAGATGTATATCCTATTTTCCTTTAGCAGTTCAAGGCCCATATTCTAACATTTCCATATATTAGCGTCCTTTTTCGTTCTTTGTTTTTCGTATTATCACCCTACTCAGTTTCATCTAAACCTTCACAGGGTTTTTTAATGTATGTACCGGTATTTATTTAATTTACACTTATCAGAAGCAGTCAGTGATGGGGCCCACACTTTACACCAAGCCTGAGTCTGTTGAACTACTGTAATAGATATTGGTAATTGGCTGAATTTACACAAAATGAACCCTCGTTAATGGTTCAGTTCATGCGGCATGTTAAATTAACCCCAAACACAGCAGATTAGGTTTTAGCATATTGTGTGCAAATCAGACCAGAACCTGCCTGCAGGCTCATGATATTCCTTGTAAACCTTCATACTGCTCAGACTGGTTCAAACAAGCTCCAGATGCTAAAGATACACTCTGTGAGAATATGCATATGATTTACTGAGGCTTTGGCATGCTACCTCCAGCTGCTTTCTAGATATCTAAAGGTGAATATTATCAAGCCATTGTCTCTCAGTAATCCCATTAATTAATATCTATGTGAATTGTTCTGTACTAGTAATAATAGAATCTCCAGTCAAAAAGATCTTAGATATTTTTTAATTACTACATCATCCTTGAGAAAATCTGTTTGACCAGATATGATAACAAGCTATAAGGACTAAGCATCTGCTATCATGGACTATCTCTTTTCTGCTTATGTTCAATTCTATAACACAGTCAAGGAGAGACTATATATTTGCTGATATTATTCTGTATGCCACAATGAACACGAGAGTGGAATAACAATAATTAAAGTGAATGCTTGTCATGCCAACTACAGGATGCAGGAAGCAGCAAAAAAATCCTATAAAATAGATGAGATTTCTGATGGTAAAGAGGAAGGCAACTGCTAAAGTCACCAAGAATTTGTTCAGTTTAACTAAGAAAGGCAGAAGTTACAGAATTACTATAAAGTGCAGCTCTGCTCTAACCATTTTATCTCGCTCAATAAAACAATTTCTCTTTCACAAGGGGGCTGTATTATTCCCATACAATCCATGCCTGTTAAGATCTCCAGGCAAAATTTTATTTCATCAATACTGTACACTGGGCTGCTTTACCCCATAGAAGAGCTACCAGGAAAGAATAAAAATATATATCGAATGAGGCAAGAGGATTATAAATGTCAGGTTCTATCAAAATTCCCTCCATTTGCAATAATATACTTATACATTATTGCTCAATTATTAAGCACCTCTCATTTATTAACAACTCTAAAGCCTATTTTAACAATCAGGAAACAGAGATCTATATGGTTCCCATTTCAATGACATTCTCAAAGTCTTTGAACACCTGTAAGTCAGCCAGCCAACCAGAGAGCTTCTAAATTTAGATAAATAAATTTACACTAAATTGCAAATTCTTCTTTTATTCCCATTTCTCCTTTTAAAAAGTCATCTCAGGGTTTTATATTATTATTTAATTTTTGCTTTTCATACCATACTGATTTTGAAACCACTGTAATACAAGTACCATTTCTCATCCTGATCAGCAAGCATAAAATTAATCCCAAACAATCCTTAGTCCTTTTAGTACAACAACAAAATAAACCTCATATAAAAGACACCATCTTGGGCCTTCTGGAATTTATTTTATTCAAATACCAAATATATATCAATTCAGTGAGTAAACAAGGGCTCTAACAAATAATAAATTCTTAACAGAACTAGAAAAAGGAAATAAATTACTAAAATAGTATTTTTCAAAGTAAAGAAACACTGTAAGAAGAGCACTCAATCTAAAAATTACTTTCATAATAGGAAATCCTTACATAAATAAAATAGAATTGGTCAAACAAATAGAGCAAAATTACAGACAAACATCCTTAGGGAAAGGAAGAAAATTAATTCAAGATACAAAGAGAGAAAAAAAACTGATCTCATACTAATTTATAATTTGTTTACTGAGATGAGATTTTTGATATATCCTGGGCTTTTTGCCTATATAATATTCATGAATAAAATTATGTATGATGTGTGTAATGGGGTGCTTTTTTTCTACTCTGTAAATATGAGTATTAAGCACATAGTAAAATAGTAGAGATAAGCTGTTTATTAATTCCAAACATGATACAAACGGAGAAAACACATATTAATTTCTAATAAATTTGGACTAAATATTAACAACATCACATTTCACAAGATCAAAATGAGAGCTCTAGATATGTTAATCATTATAAACATCCAAGATTTAATGTCCAAATGTACTAATATTGAGTTTCAGTGGCATCAGTAATTGCAAATAAAGTCAGCACACTACACTGAACTGAAGCAGCTTTCCCTTCGCCTTCATAATTCTGAAGAATTATTCCTCCAGTTTTATTTCAGTGAACTGGGAGACTGTACTTCATGATGCTCCTTGATCTGGCAACCAGCACTCGGTCAACTTGAGAGAACTTGGATTGTCAAGAAAAACACCCGTGACCAAAACATGGTGAATGCGCTTTCAAAAGGAAAATATATCCTGCTGTAAGTAATTCTCGTTTAAATGAAAGGGGAGATAATCAGAAGAAATAAACAACAGCACTATAGCAATAGCTATAGTGGTGTGGGAGACTGACAAAGTAACTATAAGCCTGTCTTCTCAGGCTGCTGCTGGGATAGCTTCAAGATTCCCCACACACACTTTTTTTGTCATTCTTATTGCTAAACTGGATTTGGACTAGCTACTCTTCCACAAAGTGCATCTTCAGATAGAAAATAGCCCTCAAACAATTCACCAAAGTACTGTTAGTGTAACAACAGCAATAGCACTTAGATGTATATACTGCTTCGTAATGCTGTATAGCCCTCTCTAAGAGATTTACAGAGTCAGCATATTGCCCCCAACAATCTGGCTCCTCATTTTACTGATCTTGGCAGGATGGAAGGCTCAGTCAATCCTGAGTCAGGATTGAACTGCTGGCAGTCAACTGCTGGCAGAATTAGCCTGTAATACTACATTCTAACCACCGCACTACCACCATTTAAACTGTTGGAATCAGCACCCCTGCTTGGGCTTCTGCCTTATCCAGTATCCAGGAAGCAAAACGTGGTCTGTCCCTTTCCCTTCTAGACAAGTGTGTGACACAGTAGACACACCTTTTACATCCCAGTGACATTTAAACAAATCTCCAACACAGAACATGGATAACCTTCAAATAAACTGGAGTATATGTAAACAACATGACTTCATAAACAAAGTGAAGTGAATTAAAAATACAAGTATATCAAGGCACACATTTATACCTAAAGTCCAGAACTGCTTATATCAAGAAACATGAATGATTAACAATAAATGGACATGCACTGTAACCAATTTTCAGAATTTCATGAATAATTTGAAATATATTATTATTGCCCTTGTGCTAGGAGGACCAAAAACATTGGACAGTGCATACTGCCTTCATAGGAAAGCAAACACTATGCTCACAGAAACCACAGTCCTGCTGTCTATATTTGGCAACCACAGGCTAGAAACAGAACACATTGATCATCCTGTGTCCCAAGTAGTGCTTAAGTGGCTCCTAAGAACTGCATTCAATTTTAACATTATTAATCAGAGTTGTAACTCTATGACTAGAATGTTCAGATAAACATCAGGATTATTCTCAGAAATATAAAATTATGGCATGATTTCTGGTCACTCAATGTTTCAAGAAAGAGATTATCTCTAAGACCTTTGAGGACATTGAAACATTTTCCCCTAACTGAGCTATTTCTCATTATTCCTTCTTTTGTAACTGTTAAACTATCTACATATTGGCCCATGTGGCTTCAAGCATAAACTTACCACTTTCACTAATGATTCACACTGCAAATGTGAATAGAAAATGCACTAGCCATTAATATGGCATAACTCTGTTTACCTCCTGACAACATTAATGCTGTTTTCTTAAACAGTATAGAATTTAGTAGCCAAGAAATTAAAATACGCTTGCTCCTGGGGAAGAAAGCTATGGCAAATCTAGACAGCATACTAAAAAGCAGAGACATCACCCTGCCAACAAAAATGCGTTTACTGAAGGCCATAGTTTTCCCAGTTGCAATGTATGGCTGTGAAAGTTGGACCATAAGAAAGGTTGAGCGCCAAAGAATTGAGGCCTTTGAACTATGGTGCTGGAGAAGACTCCTGCGAGTCCCTTGGACTGTAAGGCGTTCAAACCGGTCAGTCCTAGAAGAGATCAACGCCAGCTGCTCTCTAAAAGGCCAGATCCTGAAGTTGAAACTCAAATACTTTGGCTACCTAATGAGAAGGAAGGACTCACTGGAGAAGGGTCTAATGCTGGGAAAGATTGAGGGCAATAGAAGAAAGGGACAACAGAGAATGAGGTGGCTGGACGGAGTCACTGAAGCAGTAGGCATGAACTTAAATGGACTCCAGAAGATGGTAGAGGACAGGAAGGCCTGGAGGAACGTTGTCTATGGGGTCGCGATGGGTCGGACACAACTTCGCAATTAATAACAACAACATAGAATTTAGATAATACAGGTAATATTAGGTAATATAGGTAAATATAGCCATGTCTGAAGCATCCACAAATGATAGTTGACAGACAGACAGGCAGATGCATTTCTGTATGATGCACAGAAATGTATGCCCCAACTGAACTTAACAGCCTTCAAAATCTCTTCTCAAACATAATAAATTGTATTTATTAGATTTTTATCCCACTTGTATTACTTCATAAGTAACTCAACTCTATTTCTTATTATTTCATATATACATAATGTTCCTTTTTCTTCCTGTTTTCCACACAACAACAACAACCATGTGAGGTGGGTTGGGCTGAGTGAGTGGCCCAAAGTTATTCAGCTGTTTTCATGATTAAGGTAGGACTGGAACTCAAAGTCTCCTAGTTTCTAGGCCAGCACCTGAATCACTACACTAAAGTGGCTCTCTCCTTTACCTGCTTTTGCACTTGAATTCAAGCATCTGTCCTTCTCAATATACTGTATACTTCTCAAATTGTAGTTAGAGGGAATCTCAGTTGTTACCAGCTGGTAGTTGCAATTCACTGTTTGAAGGATTTAATAACTGGTGCATCTATTTGCTTTCTCCCTAAACTTGTGAACCATCATTTAAACACAATAAGGAATACTGTCCTATGCTGAGCAGGTTCACTGTAAGAAATATCTTAAAGGTACTCAGTATATTTAAATGCCAATATGTAAGTGAAAACATGGATTGGGCATACAGTACCAATACCATTCAAGCAGCCCCTCATAGCAAGAGCCCAAAATTAAATTCAAAGTGTACTATTTTTATGAACAAGCTCTCCTGTGATGCCAAGAACATTAAGGACTTATCAATTTTTGGATGATTATTAAAATACATATGTAAAGTAATGCTATTCATCTTTGTCTAGAATTTTGTTATCCTTGAAGGTTGTTTGATGGGACTAGATCAGAGGTCCCCAACCTTTTGGGCATCAGGGACTGATTACATGGAGAGAGGTTTTTTCGCGGACCAGAGGAGTTGTGGTTTTGTGTACTGACTGCATCCCGTGGATGGGGCTTTGCTTGTTTGTGTGGATTGGTTGCTGGTATGCCGTGGACTGGTACCGGTCCACAGACCAGGCATTGGGGACCCCTGGACTAGATGGCACCAAGTTACAGAATATTAATACAATGGCTTGACGTCTAAATGTTGCCTGCATTTTTAAATTCTGAATGAGATGTTTAAATGTTTAGAATTATTTGATTTATTTCTAATCTACTCAGTAACTAGCCAAAGCTCTCTGAATTGATAAAAAACTTAGTTTGAGCATTTGAAATAATAAAAAGATACAGCAATAAAAATTAAATTTTGTACATTAATCAGCAGCCCGTAAAGTTACTGATAATATTAGCTTAAGTAGATTATATATTATAATACCAACTTTGTTCCAAAGTGAATTAATACCCAAGAGAAATAGATTGCATATATTAAGAGCTCTATATAAAAACCTCAAAACGTATTGGGGTAAAATGGAAAGGTTGAAGAAGGCAGGCAAATAAAGGTAATCTTCATCTCTTTGTAGGAGATTAATTATTCTAAAACAGAAAAGAGAAAACAGTTTTTTTCATTGTTCAACATTATGGTCCTACCCGCCCCACTTTACTAAGCCTCCCTCACTCCCCCACCCCAGAGAGAGAGAGAGAGAGAGAGAGAGAGAGAGAGAGAGAGAGAGAGAGAGAGAGAGAGAGAGAAAGTGATCTTTCTGATATACAGCTTAAACTAGAGCATCAGTTCTGAAGTCTAAAGGACATTGACCCTATCAATTTCCTTAGAAAGGGGAAAGAAGCATCTCAGTTTATTCAACACTTATCAAGCAAGTAGTAGCAATGAGATAATACCTCAAAAAGAGCTGTGTTAGTGGACAGTCAGAAAGAAGGGAGTGGGTCAATCACCAAGATGTTCTTAATCCTGAATTTTCACATCCTGCAATATACCATCTTTTCTGTTTACTTCTTAGGAGCCAAGACAGAAGAGAAACACTACAAGAATAGTAGCACTTTTCTCCTCATAGTTCTTGCTCCAAATTTGGCTTCTACTAAAACAGAAAAAAAAAAAAGGGGGGGGGAGGAAATGACTGTAAAAGAAACCACAGCTTAAACTTTGTATATCCACAAAAATGATAGGGAAGTGGAGACTGTTTCTATATATAAATATATTTAAACTGAGAGCGGATAAGTCAGAAAAAGTCAGAAATCCAAGTATGCTTAAAAATGCTCAGATACACATTGTACAGAATTCAGTTAAAATGCAATTATATTATTTTTAAAAAGCTTGACTGTATATGACATACATTTTTTCTGAAATTCAAATATTCCTCTTGTAAGGAATATAGCTGTAATCACTGCAATGCCCATGAAGCCAAACTGACTTGGGGAGAAAGAGAGAGAGAAAAGGGAAATTAATATTACTGTCACAGTTTGGTTTTAGAATTTTATAAAATGATGTGCATTTGTTTTAGATAATGATAAATAGGGGTGACATCAAAATAAACATTACTTATTAGAGTTTTGTAATGATTTATAAATATTTCACAAAATAATATAATGATTTTAGGGTTATATATTAATTATTTAATAGATTAAATACTGAATACAGTTCAATTCAGTTTATTGCAGTCCTAGACCAATACAAGCACAGTGCTCTGTGAACGTGAATGAAATGTGTCTGAGTGTCTGTGTATTCTATCTAATAGAATTTAAATAAAATAAAATTTAATATAGAGTTAAAATACATTTGTAAAATAACCTAGCTAATACCTATAAGCAAGGTTCAGGATGCAGCCATGTTAAATTATAATGTAAATACTAAAATTATATTAATTATAGTAACAAAATAATAAATGCTACATTTTATGATAATAGTAAATCTTTTGTTTATTTGCTGATATTTAATTTTCTGGCCCCTTTGTTTCCTTCCCTTTTTTATGGAGTCGTTTATTCTTTAAATGAAGACTATCATAAATTGTTATCAAATAAAGAAAAAAGATCTGGCAAAATGAGCTAATGATAAAATATCTTTGATTAATCCTGAATATGGCCAAGAGTTACTTCCTTTTACCATGTACATTCCATCATGATAGCTGTAAGTGGTTCAGACGATCTATTTATGTATTGGTCTTGGGTAGGCAACCTTGGCTCTTTTATGACGTATGGACTTCAACTCCCAGAATTCATGAGTCAGCACGGCTGGTTCAGGAATTCTGGGTATTGAAGTCCACAAGTCATAAAAGAGCCAAGGCTCCGTACCCCTGGTCTAGGAAGACTTTCTGAAAATATACCAGTGGTTAGCATCTGTTACAGAAATAACACAGAGCAACCTCTTTTTTATCTTCTCAAAGACTGCAAAGACATACAACCAATATGCAAACATTGGTAGATGGAGCTCTAAAGGCAATTTTAGGATAGGGGACATATTTTTTTCCTCCCTTAAATATTCAAAACTTATCTTCTTACATCAAATCAACATGTCCAGTTGTTTGCCTCTATCAGCAACAAGCAATGTGCTTCAGGAACCTTAAAGGGGTAGCACCTTCCTCTTGGTCTCCAAATAGTTAGTATTTCAAGATATGTATCATCTGTGCACAAAGGGTTTCATGTGGCTGGTTTGATTAACCTATAAACCTGTGCTCTGCAATCCAATTTTATAAACATCATCATAACACTCATGGCCATCTGGCAGTTTGGGAAACTATGCTTCCTGGAGAAAATTTCATAAAACTTTTTACCTCCCAAAAAACCTCTTCATCTCATCTTCAATGGCAATACAAAGAGAGAAAGAGACAAATGGTTGCCTTTCTTGGAACTACCAAGATTTCCTACTGTGCGGTAATATGATTACACGCTGTAAAAATTAATTGTCACTACGGAGGCAAAAATGCACACAGTGGTTTTCCCCTGGGTACTCTTTTTTTTTTTCCTTGAATAAAAGAAACTAATCCTATTTTCAGTTTCCGGATTCCTGCACAGTCAGTCAATGTAAAGGCTGATTTGTATTATTTGAAGGAATGCAACACTATACATCTTTTCATGTACATTGCTGTTTCTTTTACGTTTTCCTAGATCTCAGGGAATTTGGTAACTTTAAATAATCTCCAATAATGCTTGAACTAATGTCATATAGCTCCTTATATTCTGAAACAAAAAATAGTTCATTGCCTTTTAATCAATAAACACTAATTCATAGAGTTTAGTACAGACTTGCTGTTAGTTCTCCCCTAACACCCCTTCTTGTCATTTCTAATGTTTTTATTGTTGCTTTGTTTTCTCATTCAAGATTTTGGTTAATTGTCTTGAAATGGGAAACATATCTCCTAATCATACAAATAAATAAAATCCCCAAACGGTACAAAGAATTTTAAGAAGGACAACTTAATTGGGCAAAAAGAACATTTGCAATTTATTCAGCTAGAAACATTTTTCTAATTAGTTTTAAAGAGGAAGATAAATTTAGAGGATCTGCTAGTCATTTTCTCAAAGTTTGTTTCCTTGCAGATATTATGCAACTCTAATTGTACAACTACAGTACAACATAAATTACATAAATTAACACCAGTAGGTGAAGATTCTACACTATGTTTTATGTTATTTTATTGTTGTGAACTACCCAGAGTTAGACAGAGTTGAGCAGCATCCAAACTGAATAAAATGATACATATTTTTAAGGGAAATGCTAGTTTAGCACTACTGGTAAAGTAGCAACATGAAAGAATATCTACGGATGTCAATTAAAAAAAGCAACACATTTTTCTTCAAATAAAATGCCCATTTTTTTTCCTCTTGCCAAATAGACGTCATTCCACCCTAAAATGAAAGGGGGTGGGAAGGAAAATTGCATGCACTACCCAGTGCTCTAGTACAGGGGTCTACAACCTTGACAACTTTAAGACTTGTGGACTTCAGCTCCCAGAATTCCTCAGCCAGCTATGCTGGCTGAAGAATTCTGGGAGGTGAAGTCCACAAGTCTTAAAGTTGTCAAGGTTGCAGACCCCTGCTCTAGTACTTTCTCTGTCACATAAAATGATTTGCATCAATAGTTCTTACCGCACTATCCATTTATTCAGTCAGGCATTTCCTTACTAAAGACCATCTTTCCTGTAGTCTATTCTTATACATAAATATTAAAAATGAAGCCTAAGGAATAAGTTCCTAGAACTGTCATTCAAAGAATCGTATAGCTAGATACACACCCATCATGCTGTTTCTTGTCATGATAAGCAACAATTAGGCAAGCCACAGAAAAGGAATAAGAAACATTAGGGCAAAGAAGGTATGAGATAAGGAGAAGAGAAGGAACCACATCTAAATTTAGTTGGTGTCGATATTATTCACTTTATTTCCTTACACTGTTACGTCTTTGCAAACCATTCTTCTTTATAACTCCATCTGTATACAGAATGTCACCTTTATTTTTTGAACTTCTCCTTCCCTCCCCTCCCTCCCTCCTTCCCTCCCTCCCTCATATTTTATGTCATCCTGTCCATCTTGGTCTATTTATTCTTTCTTCTTAGGTTTGTCTTGTATTTTAATTCTTATTTATTCTATACAACCAAACTATTTCATTGATCTTCTCTTGATTTGCTATTTCATTTCTAATTTTCTAATGTTTCCAATCCACATTCATTCATTGATAATTTATTCTTGATCCCATTTTAAAAAAGGCATACTTCTTAAGTATCTCATTCCCACTGCGCTCGACTTTTATATTTTTCCTGAGGTACCAACTGTTACTTCCATGTTATGAAAAATGCAGGTACGACGTTATTTAGTCATTTTCTTTGCACAGATATTATTCCTTGTATCAAGATGATGTACTATCCACTACTTTCCTACCAACATTTCCATGGCTTAAAATGTCTTCATCCATTTCTCAATCTTTAGTAGACATTTCACAAGATATGGAAATTCATCTACTTAATCAAGATTCACCTTCCAATCATCCACTCCCTTTTTCTTGTCAAACCCAACTATCAAACCCAATATATCTTAGACATATCAATTTTCAAATCCATATTCCTTACCTCATCACGCAAATCATTTGGGTTCTTGGTTTAAGCATGGGACTGTCCTCATATAAATAAAAGTACATGCATATTCACAACTCTAGCCAGCAAACCTCTAATATCATCAGAAGCATTCCTTAAACATTTATCCAAGCAGATATTAAACAATCTAAGAACACATTTGCTTTCTCCCTGCTTAATATTGAACTAATCATTCCATTTATTCTCAGCCATACTTTACTTCCATGGGACACACTTATCACAAACATTCTCATCCATGCTTTACTTCCATGGGACACACTTATCAACATACTTATCAACTAATCTTTAATTCAGTGTTCATGGAAAACACTCCATAAGTCAAGACCCGTTTTAATTAATTAATTAATTGATTGATTGATTGATTGATTGATTGATTGATTGAATTTGGACACCACCAAACTCCAGCTAACTCATATCATATACTTTCTGTAAATCAACCATATAATAAATTTCTTTCACACATTGATGCACTTCTCTCTGACTTGCTAAAGAGCACTCTCCAACTTAATATCAAGCTACATTGCACTTTCCAAATTTTGCTAACTTGCATTTGTTTGTTCAGAATTCTGCCAAATGGTTTTCCACACATAGCTATCAAGAAATTCCACTATAGTTTTTCATTCATTCTTGTTCCTGTATGCTTTAGTATAGGAGAATAATAATATTGTTTCAATCATCAGACACAGACACAATCTTCAAATAAATTTCAAACAAGTTACATGTACAGTAGTAGCCACTCTATAAGCAAGCCTCATCCATATTTTACTTTTTCCAGTTACACCATCTTTACCTGCAGCCTTACAATTTTTCAATATTCCCCTAGCATCCATTTTTGTTTTTCTTTTTATTGAACATGAACATTTATAAGAATTGTTTTACTTTTTGCAACAATCATTCTCACATATACAGCCTTTTGCTTCTACCATATTTCTTTTTTTGTAACTTCTTATTAGAATAGCTTCACATGCTTCTATGGCCCTTCATGACATTAATGTTTTCACTCTTTCAAGTAGCATTCAAAATCCTTTCATTCACTTTTCTTTCATCCAGCTGGATATTATTTTGTAACACTTTTTCCTAAACTACTTATCATTTCCCTTCCTGCAATTATTCTACTTTTACTTTAATTTCTTCTATCCATTTTTTCACAAGTCCCACTCTTGACATTATCACATGATGGTCTGTCCTTCACTAAGAACATCTCATTACCCTTATAGCCTTAATTACCGTAAATGCTGGCGTATAAGACTTCCGCGAGCGCTGAAATCGGCGCCAAAGACGGGGGTTGTCTTATACGCCGAGTCGTCTTATACGCCGGAAACACTGGTAGTTTCCGGCATATAAAACGACGTTCTAGGAATGCGGCCCGGCTATAAAGACGGGGGTCGTCTTATACGCCGGGTCGCCTAATACGCCGGCATATATGGTAATTATCTATTTCATCATAATATATCAAATCAATCAGCTTTTTAGTTCATTCTTGTGTCATCTCTATGCATAAACAAACTTGGGCTTATATTACATATTCAAAACAGACCATTTCTTAGCAGGTACTCACCAAAAAGTCATTTTCATTCTTTCTCGGGTCATGAATGGCCCGGTTATGTTTTCGATACTGTAATCTCTTCTCTCATTCCTGCTGTTTATTCATATCAACTAACATAATAATTTTTTCCCCTGGTATAACTTTCCCTTCACCAGAATGAGGTAGCTGATGAAAACCATTTTCAGATGTATCTTTTTTGGTGAAGATGATGACCCTACAATTCCAAACACATTTGGAGCATCCTGATTTTTCCAGACCACTTTCTAACTAGCTTCCAGAAAAGAGATAGTTGTAAGATTGCTATTGAGAGGTGACTACACTGGAACTTGGATGGAGGTACTATTGCCTTATTACTTCTCATTAACCTTGTGGCAAATTGCAATATTATCAGCAAGGGCATCCTCCTTAATCACTTTGCAGATTTAGGTTTTGGGTCATTCATCCCTGCAGTTTCAGTCCATTCTCAGATATTATGCCCAGATATTATGATCAGCAACTGCCTCTAAACATTCTGGATTGACTGACTGATTATGTGTCACCAAGTCTTTTTCAACTGTTAATGACTACATAGATTTTCTCTGTAATGATGTATCACTAATCTCAAGTCTCCTACACTCATCACTGTAGCTGAATCCATCTACCTTGCTGCTGGTCATTCCATCTTTTCCAGGATTAGAGTCTTTTTCAGAGAGCCAGGTCTTTGTATAAATGTGTCTAAAGTGGGATAGTTTGAACCTCCTCATTTGTGCCTTCAATGAGACTTCTGGATTGCTTTGCTTGATAACCATTTGATTGTTTTCTTGGTTTCCAATGGTATTCTCATGAGTCTTCAATACCAACATTCAAAGGCATCAATACTCTTCTTATCCTGCTTCTTTAAGGTCAAGCTCTCCTTCCATGGAGTGTCTCAGGAAATATTATGGCTTGTATGATTCTGATCTTTGTAGGGCATAGGCACATCACAGTATTTCAATATCTTTTCTAAGGCTTTTGTGGCTGTTCTACCAAGTGCTTAGCTATAATGTATTTCTTTACTGCTTGTTCCTTTACTTTTGATGATTGATCCTAAAAGGCAGAATCTCTCCACTACTTCAATATCTTCATTGTCAGTTTGAAGGCTGGTTTGTTCTACTTGTTGTTATTCGTTTGGTGTTCTTGATACCTAATTTTAGTCCCATTTCTTTACTGTCCTCTTTGATTTTTAGTACTAGGGCTTGCAGATCCTATGTACTTGCAGCTGTCAGGATAATATAATCAGCATAGCATAGATTTTTAATGTTTCTTTCTCCAGTTTCAGAGGTAGCTGAGGTGAAAAACATCTCTACTGTTAAGGTTAATGTGCTGGCTACAAGTGAGAGCCTATGTGATGTAGTGATGAAGGGACTGGGCTAGGAATAGGAAATTCCCATTTCCATAGCCATGAAAGCTATGAAAGCTGGACCAATCACTGTCTCAGCCCACTCTATATCACAGGGTTATTGTGGTGGAAAATAAGACGAAACAGCATAGTATATACTGCTTTGAGCTCCTGGAAGAAAGGTTGATATAAATCTAATAAATAAACAAAGTCTTCCTGGTTTGCTCAAACTAGCAACCATCATGCGTACTCTGTTAAATTACTCTAAACATGGTCTATATAGAGCTATCCCTGAAGCATGTTCAGAGATATCAATTGTGACAACCAGCAACACCTAGACTATTAATTAGTACACGGTGCCGGAGCTGAAAGATTTGAACTGTTTGCCAACCACTTTCTCAGCACAATTTAAAACATTAGTTTTAACATGTAAAGCTCTAAACCATTTTAGAACCTGATTTTCTGAGAGATCAACTCTCTCACTGTGAATGCTAAGGAGGGAAGCCCTTTTAAAAATTCCACACACAGTTTGACTTCCTTGCCTCCTGTATCACTCACAAAAACTACAGAAGTTTCTTTCTCACAAAATATCATTTACAACTACTGTAAGTTTTAGAGAATCATTATATTTATTTGTTCATTCATTCAATCAATTTCTACAGCTGCCCAACTCAACCAAGTGATTCTGGGCAGTTTACAATTCTAAAATTATAAAACATTTTAAACAATTAAAGAAATTAAAACAATAAAAACATCCACAATGTACATACAGCAGCAGTGATGATTAATCAACTAATAGTAAAGCCAAGTGACTGGGCCCTTAACACATCCCGAGCCCCAAGTCCAGTAGATAACGTAATGTTTAAAGCCTTGCAAAAGGCCAACAGGGTTGTGCCATTCTAATCTCCAAGGGGAGAATATTCCACAACACAGGGGCTAGAGCAGAGAAGGCCTGTCTTCTAAATCCCATCCGCCAATACTCTTTGGCTGACAGGATCTGCAACATGCCCAGTCTGTTAAATTGGATTGGACAGGTAGAAACTCTTGGAATTATATATCCACTATTACCCAAAATACTACCTGATTAAAGGCCTGTTGCTGATGTTCCCAATTTTCAAATGAGATATCACACCATGAAACAACAGTATTTTTTTAATCATTAATGTATGCTAAAATTTGAATTCAACAATTTCCCAGCAGCTAAGACCGGTATTCCTGACAACTTTCTCAGCCATTCTTAGTGTAATTAAGCTACAATGCTGAGAATCAGCTTTCTAAGCATAGAAGTGACACTGATAAACAAATAGAAGAAGGCTTACAACTTAGGATATCAGTTCTTCAGAATTTAGGAAAATACAAGGGTAACTGTTTTAATTGATCTTGTCCAGCATAAACATGACTAGAGAATGTATTTTGGGGGGGGGACCCTTCTGTTTTGCACTACAACCAAAGATTCGAGGGATAATGTGAACCAGAACACTTGAATATTGAATATTTTTTAAAATTAAAATAAATTAAGGTACTATCCTATGATCCTTGGCGTGGTACTACAAGGTCCAGTGCTATTTTTCACACCTTCCTTTCCAAGGGCAAAAAGAGTGGTTCACAACAAAGAACAAGAACTGTATCAGCCCTGGAAGTGGTGTAATTTATTTCCCTGACATTGGAAGCAATGAGGTGGAAAGTGATTTCACAGCTGTAAAAGGCCAAACAGAAAAGAGGAGAAAGCCAAGTGAGTCAACTTGGCATAAAAAGCCATTCCTTTCTCTGACTTTCCATCTTGTGCCCCTCCCCCCAAGATAACACCAACCATGTTTGTATGTAATGTAAATATCTCATTACATATTGGAATTATATATTTCCACTCTCATCTTAATTTGGTTCCATGTTCTGGCAAAAAGTGGGTGAACTAGTGAGGTGACTCCATTACTATTAACATCTATTTATCTATTATTCTTGTTTTTAGCTATTTTACTATTTGTTAATGATCACGATTTTACATATTTATTGTTTTAGTTTTGTTGAATGCTATCCAGAGTGACTTGCTTATGAGATAGGCAGCCATATAAATTAGATAAATAAAAAAGCATAAATAAAATCCTAATTAACTTTTATATGAAATGTTGTTTAATGAGCACTAAAAATGGTCTATTTAAAAGTTCTGTTTCATCTTGTGCATGATTTTGTAGAAAGTGCTTGGAACTAACTTCTAAACTGAGCTAACCTGGCAGAATTTATTTGTGCTCCCTCTTTCTCTGTCTCTATATAGATAAATACATCTCCATTCTGAATGCTAAGCTTAGATGGGCTTCTTTGTTGTCAAACAATGAGCATCAATGAAGACACAACTCACTAAGTCTATTTTTAATCTAAAACTTTTTTGCATACTTTGCATAAGCAAACATAGTAACTGCTTAGTACGCAGAAGTTGAAAAATGGGAAGTTTGGACTAGAAATACTTCACACTGGAATCCATCTTTGGGGTGAGTTGATGAATTTTGTAGTTTTGAAAATCTCTGTATTAAGTTAGATCATCTTTCTAAATGTTACTTGGTAATCTAAGCAAAAAATGCAACACATCCCTCCTCGTGTAGAATTTTATATCAATACTATATAGCTTATACCAAAAAGCTGACTGGAGTTTAAATAATAAATCATTTAATTAAAAACAGTTTGCTAAATATGGCAAACAAAACATTCATGCATTAAAAACACCACAACAGTTTAACTAATGCAGACCCCCCATTGCTCTTGCAGAAACTACAAAGAAACCAGACCCCCCCCCACAGCAGCTTTAAATTTCTACCAGCTTCACCTCTTTTCAAAATTCTGTAACAAGGTACATGTCGTCTTCTCACTACTTAATAGAGAGAAGGATAAATCAGAATAGACAAATCAGTCTTCTTCCACTCTTTTTCAGTTTCATACATATTCACTCACAATTCAATGACATTCAATTCTCATAGCAATCTGCAATTTTAAAAAAGATTACAAAACCATTCCATTCTTTTTCATACAGAATTTGCCCTATGTAGTATTGTAAATAGCTTCACTTGCTATATACCATTTTATATACAACCATTCTTAATTTACAAACAGGTTTTTGTCTGTATGTTTTTACAAACGTAGTCATTAACATTCAGTAAGCTTTTCCAGTTAATATGAAGGAGTAACAGAATCCGTTACAGGGTTCTGTATTGTATTGTTACAACTAAAAAAGCTTTATTACAGAAATTCTGTAATACAACTTCTTTAGTATAGAACAATTTATATTTTCTTCTTTTTGATCTATCAACAAATATATTTCCAGAATGACATTTGATTATGAGGAATAATATGTATTTTTAGGGTATGCAATTTTCTGAAAACAGCATTACACAACCCAAAAGAATATAACTATCTGTATCAAAATATTAGCTGAAGAAGTGTGAATTAGGTATGTCTTAGGGCACTACACACGAAATTCTCCTCCACATCTATTACTTAACAATAAATTTAAAGTACATTTTCCAGGAGTTTAATACTTACAGTAGATATGAGACCTGAGTCCCCATAGATATGTGATTGTAATGTAAGAAAAAATAAGTCATGGGGGCATAACTAGGAAGATAAATTCAAGGAATCCAAAAATGCTTTTGACCAAAAAACAAAAATGGCATTATAAAAGGATAAAAAAGTGTCTAAGACATAGTAAATATATGGGTTTTCAAAATATGAATTACTTTCTGCGCTAATATAGACCATACATAAGTAAAAGTCTCTAGAACTACCATCATTCTGAGAGCAACTTAATCCCAGTTCTTTTTACATGATATTAAATGGAGTCAACTCTAAACTCTCTGAACTGAATCATTGCCAGGATGCATGTTTTTCATCTCAACGTAACAAAAGCAGATCAGATAAGGAACATTTATTTGCCGGACCACTTAAAACCTGTCCTTTTACAAAGACTCATCCAATAATAGCAAAGGATACTCATTTGTCAGCCTTGTGTACTGTTTAGCATCAATGTTCAATGCTGCAGAAGATGATAGCTTGAAAATAAATCAGAAACAGACATGGATGAGTTCCTGTTTACCATAAAAGAACTTCAAGTCAATATGTTTAAAAGTGATTGCTTAAATAAGTTCTTCCATTCATTGGAAATTCAGGCCATAATGCACAGACTGCATTTTAATCGAACCACAAACTCAACCCTGGTAGAAAAGCTACACCTTGCCAAATACACAATACCATCTATTAGCAATACAACAAGAGTCCCGCAGAGAATCTCAAATGACAATTGCTTTAATAATATAATCAGAACATCTTACTAATGTATTGCTTAACAGAACACTGGCAACAGGAAAGTAGTAAGATAACATGCCAAAAGATTCTAAAACACGTGGTGTCATATGATCATGACAACCTGGCCTTTCCATATGTTATGCTGAGTTCAGACAATGAAGGGAAGGGGGATCTCAGAAACTATTCTGTCTGATGCTAATTTTATCTTATGTTTATTGAACGGTCTATATTTTGTCTAATCATTTTTATTTACTGACTTATTTATTTAACTGGTATGCCAATAAATCCTTCTACACTCCCAGTGACCAACAATAACAAAATACAGACAAGACCAATGTTGTAACACCCATAATAAAACATAAGACAAAACGACAACAAGGTACCATAATAACAGATGATGATAGATTTTCCATTCACATCTAAATGCCGCATAGAGAGCTCCATTTTAACCAAGTTCTGGAAGACCAGAAGTGCTGGAGCAGGTTGTCTTCAAGAGATAGGCTACAGGTAGTCGTTGACTTAAACAGTTGTTTAACAAGTGTTCAAAGTTGTGATGGGTCAGAAAGGTTGATTTACAGTCCATAAAGCATTTCTAGCTGTCGTAAAACATTTTGCTGCCTCCTCCCGGTGGTCATGTGATCATGATCTGAGTGACTGGCAACCTGTTCGCACTTTATGACCGGTTGCCAAGCACCCCATGATCATCTGATCTTTTCTGCCGACTTCCCCAGCAATCCCCAGCAATCTGTTGTGGCCTGCCAAAGATTTTCCCCTCCCCCCCATGCATGGAGGGACAAGGGGGCGTGGGCAGAGATATTTTGTTGGGTTGCAGAAATGAAATGGGGATCTTTGCAATCCATGCCTTGTCTTTCCAGCCCAGCTCATGAATACCCTTCCACATATGGAGGGGAGAGGAACCTCTGTGTTAGGCTGGAGAAATGAAGTGGGGATCTTCATGAAGGGAGAGGATTCCTCTGAAGTGCTGCAGAAATGAAGGTCAGTTCCCAAAGATCTGAGTCCCATTTCTGCAAGCACTTGAACTCTTCCGAAGGGTTGGATCCCAAAGATCCGGCCTTTGTTTCTGCTGTCTGCCACAGGAATTCTCTTTCCTGCACAGTGGAGAGCTTCTTTCTCTCCTTCCATAAGCAGCTCTTTTGCTCTGCCTGTCAAGAACCAAACTGGGAGAGCAGGAACTGCAGTCACTGAGCAAAGCAATCATACAGGTGCCTCTCTTAATGATCACTTTGCTGAATAACTGAGATTCAAGTCCCAATTGTGGTTGTAAGTTGAGGACTCCCTATATTCCCAGAGTACTAGAATCATGGCTGAATATGCTTTCTGCTCTCTGAACCCGTCATCTCACAAAAGTGGGGTACCACTAACATTTTCTTTCAGGGGAAACATTTTAAATATGACAATTTTGGTTGGAGGATTTGTTGCATTTATTTTGCTTGTTGCATTTATAATGAACTGCATGAGGCAGAGAAGGGGAGAGAACTGCTTATAAAAAAACACAGTTAAAATTTCTAAGAAGATGAAAAAGAAAAATATGTATTACACATACTGCTATTCATCCTGCGGCTGCAGAGTCGTCACAATAAAAATACGAAAAATTAAAAATTTTAAGAACATAAGCAGTGCCTACTAGATTGGGCCCCTGGCCCATCTAGTTCAGTAGCCTATTCTCAAATTGGCCAGCCAACAGTACAAGGAAGCCCACTAGTCTCCTAGTAGATGGCTTTCAGAAGCAATTATGCAGCCATCAAGGCTAATAGTCATTGATCTCTATATCTATGAAAATCAGCAGCTATTACAGAAGACAGGAACACTGGATTCAAGATGAGTCAAAGGTCAGTGTCCTAAGCTGAGTACTAAGCAGTTTATTACTTAATTGCTTAATTGAATTATTTAAGATGCTTGACACTCCTTCTAAAGCACA
This sequence comes from Crotalus tigris, assembly GCF_016545835.1. Classification (NCBI taxonomy): domain Eukaryota; kingdom Metazoa; phylum Chordata; class Lepidosauria; order Squamata; family Viperidae; genus Crotalus; species Crotalus tigris. Next base: position 286,507 of record NW_024100591.1, on the reverse strand, counting down.
GAGAGTATAACTAAAAGGACCTTTGATTATCAACCTCCTAGCACTGGCCATTGGTGACACCATGAGCAAAACCACTTCCAACCCTGGGCTGTTCAATTAAAAATGTAGAAGTATTCCAAACATTTACAACCCAAACCAGTGCTGCTTATAGATCAACACTAATGTCTTGGAAGTAAAATGCAGACAATAGAGATAACTGAATAAAGACAGAGATACTGAAAATAAATATAGTGCAACTCTGAGCATGTGCATCGGTGAATAGCTATGTCTATAACTAAGGCATTCTTTGGAGTTGTAGAATATCTTTACAAAAATATTACTTCATAGAAAGAGTAGTGGAAGCTTGGAACCAACTTCCAGCAGAGGCAGTGGGTCAATTATCAGTAAATGAATTTAAACATGCTTGGGGTAAACATGTGTCCATCATCCAACAAAAATAAAAAATTCAAAGGGCAGAGTCGATGGAGCACGAGGTTCTGCCATCAGTTTTCTATGTTTCTATCATCAAAGATGGTGTTTACTCTCTCCATGTATAATCTGTCCAACGTGATTGTGGGCAACAAAATGCTATGAAGTTCACAAGCTCATTGATTTCTGCGTCAGAGAAATCCACAAGGTGCTAAATGAGATCATTCACCTGTGAAAGAAAGATGAGATAACAGAAGCTATAGCTCTGAAATCTCAAATGGAAACGTTTTAGATGCCTTTATGATTGGGCTACTGTCTAATATTTGGGAATCTATCTATCGCAATCACGACAAACTGGCTTAACCTATTCTGCTGAGTTTTTCCAGATGTCTTTAATAATTTGCAAGATACCAGAAATCAGAACATCATGCATGACAGTGTTGTTGCAAAGGCCTACTCTTGGATTACATCTCAGGAATGTTAAGATTGATGTGTGCTATGAGTGAAGAAAGTTTATGATGACCTTTGTGAATATCGGCCAACATCAGGAGAGGCCTAATTCAGAGTAAAAGTGTTCTTCACTATACTGGGCACAGCAATCACTGAGATAAAACATTGATTTACAAAGTTAAATAAAGTAATTTTGACATGTTATGCCCCTTAGCTATCCACTCTGATGTCAACAACTGATAAATGTGGCTGGAAAACTTTTAGTTAAGAAATATGTTTGTGATTTATCAGACTCACTTCTTGAGAAACTGCTCTCATTCAGATCCTTACTGAACCCAGATACTCCTAACTATCAACAAGAAAATTGCCTTTGTGGTAGTAAAATGTACCCTGCCGCCATAGTTGATTGCATTCCTACTCCTCCCCACCCACCCCCGCAAATATTTTTGAGAAAAGCACCTGCAGGCAGGTTATTCTTTAACTTTTAACTCACAAAAAGAGGCTACCTCCCCCCCCCCCCAAAAAAATCAGCAAATCTGTTACCAACATTTCAAAAAAGGATATAGGTAGCCTGCTGGTGTTTTTTAACTAAAAAGGAGAAACACAGAAACATAGAAAACTGACAGCAGAAATAGACCTAGCAGTCCATCGAGTCCGTCCTTTGAGTTTTATTTTTTAATTATTTTTTTTAATTTTTGCCTGATGATGAACATGTGTTTATCCCAAGCATGTTTAAACTCAGTTACTGAATGAATATGAAGAATGAATGCAGAATGTAGAAAATTAGATATTCCAAAGATAATCAGCATATTTTCAGATTAAAAGGTGAAGCAAAACATTTAAGCAACCTTTTACCACTCTGCCTCCCAAGCCCCAGCTGGTCCAATATAATAATGGTTTCAATTATCAAGCTGACTAGATCATACAGGGGATATAATAATAATAATAATAATAATAATAATAATAATAATAATAATAATAATAATGAAGAAGAAGGAGAAGAAGAAGAAGAAGAAGAAGAAGAAGAAGAAGAAGAAGAAGAAGAAGAAGAAGAAGAAGAAGAAGAAGAAGAAGAAGAAGAAGAAGAAGAAGAAGAAGAAGAAGAAGAAGAAGAAGAAGAAGAAGAAGAATAAGAAGAAGAAGAAGATGCACTGAAATTAGTATATCAGGAAGGCTTACTGACTACTGGAGAGACCAAACTGGCCTACAAGAAAGACCAAATGAAGAACAGAATAGAGGCGTGGGAAGACAAAGCACTACATGGCCAATACATGAAAAAAATAGCTGGGAAAGCAGATAATAACAAGACCTGGCAATGGCTAAGAGCAGGAAAATTGAAGAAAGAGACCGAGGGACTAATTCTGGCTGCACAAGACCAAGCCTTAAGGACAAATGCATACAAAATTGAGAAGACAGCAACAGACAGTAAGTGCCGCCTATGCAAAGAAGCTGAAGAAACAGTGGACCACTAAGCTGTTGCAAGAAGATTGCACAGACTGATTACAAGCAGCGGCATGACAAAGTAGCAACAATGGTGCATTGGAAGATCTGCAAAAAATATCATTTGCCTGTAAGCAAAAACTGGTGGGATCATAAAATAGAGAAAGTCATAGAAAATGATAAAATTAAACTGCTCTGGGACTTCAGAATTCAAACAGACAAGCACCTGCAACATAACACCCCAGACTTAACAATTGTCGATAAGAAAGACAAAAAAGTCTGGATAGTGGACGTGGCAGTGCCTGGAGACAGCAGAATAGACGAGAAAGAACTGGAGAAGATAACAAAATACAAAGATCTACAAACAGAAATAGAAAGACTGTGGCAAAAGCAAGCAAGGGTAGTACCAATAGTAATAGGCTCCTTGGGTGCAATCCCAAAACAATTGGAGCACCACTTGAACACCATTGGCATTGACAAATTTGGTATTAGTCAATTGCAAAAGGCGGCCTTACTAGGAACTTCTTCCATCCTGCGACGATATCTGTAATACCATCAAACATCCACATCTGCCTATCCCAGGTCCTGGGTAAGGACTCGATAGGTAGACAAAATGCCAAATCCAGTCTGAACATCTGGCTGACTGTGCGATGATCCATCATCATCATCAATAATAATAATAATAATAAATAATAATAATAATAATAATAAAGTTGGAAGGGACCTTGGAGGTCATCTAGTCCAACCCCCTGCTCAGGCAGGAACCCTATACCATTTCGGACAAATGGCTGTCCAGTCTCTTCTTAAAAACTTTCAGTGTTGGAGCATTCACCGCTTCTGGAGGCAGGTTGTTCCATTGGTTAATTGTTCTAACTGTCAGGAAGTTTCTCCTTAGTTCTAAGTTGCTTCTCTCCTTGATCAGATTTTATCTGTTGCTTCTTGTCCTGCCTTCAGGCGCCTTGGAGAATAGCTTGACTCCCTCTTCTTTGTGGCAGCTCCTGAGATATTGGAACACTGTTATCATATCCCCCCTCGTCCTTCTCTTTGCTAACCTAGACATACCCAATTCCAGCAACCGTTCCTTATATGTTTTAGCCTCCAGTCTCCTAATCATCCTTGTTGTTCTTCTCTGTACACTTTCTAGAGTCTCAGCATCTTTTTTTACATCGTGGTGACCAAAACTAGATGCAGTATTCCAAGTGTGGCCTTACCAAGGCAACTCATTCAGTGACCATTTGAACTTACAATCGCACTGAACAAATAGTTCTTATGACTGTTCCACATAGTTGTGACCAACTTACAGTCACGTGATAGCAATCTGGGCAATCAACAACTAGCTTGCAATTATGACATTGCAGTGACCCTTACCTACATGCCATTTGTGACTTTCACTGCCAGCTTCCAACAAGCAAAGTCAATGGGGAAGCCAGCAGGATGTTGAAAATAGTGACCACGACATTGTACTTAATGACAGCATGGGGTTCACTTAATGACAGCAACCAGAAGTAGCAGAACTGCCATCGCTAAGTGGGGCAGTTATACGATAATGCAATTTATGACTGTATCATTAAGCAACAGAAATTCCATTCCCAATTGCTACAGCAATTGGTCAAAGTACCTAATATACCGCTTTGTCACAGATCATGCTGCAAATGTATTCAATCTAAAAAATAAAGTTAGAATAAAAAAAATTAGCAAGATTTTTTGTCCAATTTAAAAACTGGCAATGGCTGATCTATCATATTGTGACAAAAATATTGTTCAACAATTAATTGAACTAGAATTAGAATGCTAGAATGTTTCAGTTATTAATGATTTCATGAGAATAGCTTACTTGGTACTAAATTATCATTTAATTTTTTTTGATGAACATTAATTTGAGAAACACTGATCAGTAACTAGCATTTAAAGATTGATTCTGAAGACTAGACTAGACTAGAATAGAATAAGAATAGAAATAGAAATAAAGGAATAGAAATAAATAGAATAGAATAGAATAGAATAGAATAGAAATAAATACAATAGAATAGAAATAAAAACTAGTAGTTACTGACCACTGCCTCTATCATGAATTAACTCCACCCTTTTTTGAAACAATCAAAGGTAACAGATACCACTAGAACTTGAAATAGCGAACATACATACCTATGTACTGTACAAGAATTATGAATTAATATACACAGCAAAAGACTGTAAGTCTCTGCTCTGTCTACTAATTCATAATACTTACGAAGAAGTATGTACAAGAATTTTTATTACCCAAAGATTATACAGCCAGCCGCTTCATCTGAAAACACCATTTTCTCCCATTTTTTTCCTACTGTATTACGGCTACTTTGTGTGTATTGCACAACATACATTGCTCCAATAATGTTTTCAGGTCAGATAATTTCTTTTCAAGATAGATTATGATGCAGCTCTCAGAATTTCTATCCACCATGACCTTGCGTGGATTAGGTAAACCTGCACATTTCCTCTTTGGAATAAGCTCATGTCTCCTGTTACAAAACAGCATGGGGATTATGTGATTCATAAAAAGGAAGTTCATTCGTTACATCAACTGTCAAATAATTCATAATACTTTCCACCCCAGTAATTTGCTTTAATAAATCCTGCTAGGACTAAAACCTTCAGATACATGCAACAGCAAACCTGCTACGCGACATTAGTAAGTTGGTTTGCAATTTATTTCTCGGGAAAGTACATTTTATGAACTAAAGTCATCCATTTATCATTTCACCAGGTAATGTAGAACCACTGGGCCCACCTTCTGTTTATGTTTTATATTTAGCTGTAAAAATAATCTAAATTGGCAGGATACAAGGGTCTTTTATAAAATGATGGCTCCTTTTAGAAAGCTAAAGCAGAATATGATATACAAAGTTTACTATGAAGCTACATGGTATTCCAATAAACCTATTTATTTGATAAGCAGATGGAAACCACAAGCTGTTTATCTTTAAAAAAACATGCCGGTATGAATCACTTCTGCTTGCCCCTGATTCCATGCTTTCCCACACTTTTTCTTCACATTAGTATCTATTCATTTAAGGCAAAAGCAACAAATTTGTTCCCACACCAAGTCAGCTCAGCAGAACTCAATTTCACCCTCATGCTCACACAACAGAATATGATGGATAGCAGTAAATTGGGCTCTACAAATTAACCAGTCTCTCAATAGCCTGACTGCATAAGAGCAAAGGCGCCACTGCCACAGGACTTTCTTGTCTTCTAATCAGTTCTGAGCTCATGATTTATATCCACTTTTCTCCCGAGAGGGCATTCACACCACATCTTTTTTTTTTTTCCACATGGAACTGCAACTGCAATGATCTCCAGAGATAAATACATTTATCAATCTATTGAAGTGTCTCCCTCTCCTTCCTTCTCCTTTAAAAGTTCAGTTGCTTCGGGTGAAAAAAATACCATCAGAAAGTATATAGAGAAATGACATTTAATTGTCAGGGTTGAATTCAGAGTGACTTGTTTCTACAAAAAAATAATAATAAAAAAAATTCCTCAAATGTCTCTAGTCTGCAGTAACTACAGAAATATTATTTTCAGGCTTCAGTATTATTTTATGCATTTTGAACATTTTTAGAATGCCTTGAAGGAGAAAGCGTTCTCAAGATGCCTTAAAAGCCAGTTCACTAAATTTCTAAAGGACTAACATGAATAAAAGGGTGCAATAAAAAACATAAACAGTCAATCTGGAAAATAATAAGAGTATCTAAGAACAGTTAAAAGAACATCAGTTATCCAAAGTACACAAATTCAGGTGAGAGTTAAAACAAACCATTGAATCTACAGGATCCTTCTGAAGGGTTAAAGAACATCAAACTTTTGAAATAGTCAATACTTACCTTTCTGATTATTAATTTCATTTCCCTCTAAAGTAGCAGTAGAGCAGTGGAGCCTACAACGGTTCCCACTCTCAAGTACATCAACATCCACCACTAGCTCACACTCACACTATGGCACATTCATTCTCTGGGAGAGTGCAACCATATCAAAAAATAGTTGTAAGTAGATAGAAGAGGTAGTAAATTAATTGTGCTTATTCTGATATCTTTACCCAGTCCCTCTAAACTCTTTAAAGATTAAAAAAATCAACCCTTATGCAAATATACATCTTCTCAACTGCTTCTTCCTTATAACACATTTAATTATTTAAAACATTTGTATTTTGCCTATTATCCAGAGATCTCCCAGCAACCTAATATCACCTCTATTATTAGAATCAAAGTGAAATAATCAGTTCCAAATGCATGCTGACCTTGGCACTGCATAATAAGCTGAAGAGGTGAATAGATGCTCTTTCAATGTTCAGGGAAGGGCCTCCATCTAACCTTCCCCTGGCACAAGAAGCATTCTGATCTCTAAAACAACATAAGGCCTAGGATTTAAAACAAACAGTATAACAGCATTGGACAAAGTTCAGGGAAAAAGTGAAATCCTGGTGGATGATCCTCTGTGAGACACTAACAGACCATTCTTCTTTCCTTCCAGATCTACTATCTTGGGATTCATCTTCAAGATTAAACCAAAGAAGAAATCCATTTTTCGAGTCTTGAACTTTAGCTTTTCTCTACAAACATAAACCCTACCAGGTTCTAAGGACAATATCACAGAAGAAAATTTTCACATTCAAAATTTCTATATGGTTTTTGACCATGGTCAGAATATGGTCACTTCTGCTATCAAAGCAACAAGAAGCCAAGCAAGTTGGTTTAGGAGTAGGGGAATGTAGTGATGGTATTACAGCACATAGGACTATCAATCTATATACCTAAAGGGGCTTCCATCCCCAAACATTTTTTCCCAAGACTCTAACAATACAAGTTTATAGGAATATAAAATTCATTAGGCCTCCAACTGTTTCCCAGTCCAGCCTATCATACAGGATTGTTGTGGAGAAAAAGTGGAAGAAGAAATGCTAGCATGTCTCCTTCTGCTCTTGAAGAAAATCCAGAAGGTAAATCTAACAAATAAATTATTTGTTTGTTTGTAAAATTTTATTGGCTGCCCAACTTACTTCGAGGTAATTCTGAGCAGCTTCTAATCATAAAAGAAAAAAAAATATATAAACTAAAAACATAAATAAGTTAATACAAAAAAACCCAACACTGCGGCCCAATTAAAAGATGGGGAAGGTAGGAGCAGGATGGAAAAAGTACACATTTCTCTGTAGAGTTTGTGAAAGGAAATTCAATTTAGGCATTTTCTGCTGCCACTTGTTTTGCTACTAGTTAAACAAAAGCATTTGGGGAACTACTAATCCTCGTATTAACATAATTCTTAATTGAACTCCTATGACTGAGACTGCTTTTCACCTCTGATCTTCCCAATCCCCCTCTTTTATTATAAGCAAATGAGATTATTATTTGTTTAGCTGGAAATAAGGACTTCAATATACAGCCCTTTTTGCAGCTTAATGACTCGATTTCTGTTCCTTCCCTAAATTCTCCTGTGTCAACCAACTGTATTCCAATAGATACAGGGCCGATACTGATCTAATTTGGGCTAAAGCAGGTAGCTTCTTGTAAGAGTCTAGTAGTCAGATACAATTCCACAAATAGATGAAAGCCATGGATTCACTCTCAACCCTTCAGATTCCTGAGCATTTATTTCTTGATTTGAAAATTTGAACAAGCAGATTTGTTTAGAGCCTTTTGAAGAGAACCCAGAACATTTCTACAAGATGACATATATACTCAGCATATTCCCAAGTTCACAAGACTCCCAACAGTTGAAGGAAATCTGAAGTACATGCTATGGATGATGTGCTTGCTATTATCTGAAAACTGGAGAGACTGTTTGCACCTTTTGAAAATAACTTTCCACAATCTCTGAAATGAGAAAAGATCTTTCTAAAAAATAGCAAATACTTTCTCTGATTTTCAGACATGATGATAAGCACATGCAGCTACATTGTCTATTCAATATGATGGGGTAAGTCTCAGCTACAACTACAAAAAGTCACTTTTTGCTCTCCTAAATTCAAGATCCAGATGAGCTTTACATTTTGGACCCTGTGGAGAAAAGAGAAGGTGGAGGTACAAGGAGTGACCCAGCACTTTTAAAATTGTTCCAGCAGCTGTTGGATATAAGTATTGGCTCAGGGCACATACACTTTAAATTCAATTTGGTTGAGAGTCAGTTGGCATGCATGTGGAAAGTATGTCAGGCTTGGACCACTAGCAATACCTGGGCTGAAATTCTGATTCAGTCAGGAATTTTACTAATTCCTATTCTCTGCAGAGTCTTTCTCAATCCACTGCTATCATAATAAGAAATCCATTGTTAACTCTTTCTGCTTGGTTGCTTTTCCATTGTTTGTCCATGTCATTCCTTGAAAGCATCTTTAATGTGAACCATTATATAGACACTTTTGGTTTTTAATTTATCTTCAAGGGATGCAAGCAAAGTTGTGTCATATCAATACTTGGCTGTGCTAACATCCTGGGTGGGGATGAATAGATCCAGATTAATTTGCAAAACAATTGAATGATGTGGAGACTGAGGAGGATCTTGTGGCTTCTCTTTCCTTCCCCCAAATTCAGTGATCTTTCACTGGATTGCCAACAGCAAAGGAAGAGACAAGCTCCCTTCTCTCTCAATAAGTCTCAGTGAAAGGTCCGGAAAGGATGTGAGAATAGGAATGGGGGAAGGATAGTGTGCGCAAGGGAGGTGATGTTCCCAATCATCAACAAGCAAACTCAAAGCAAGAAAGATTGCTTGGTGAGATTGTATTTTTCCTTAAAAAATCAGTGACACAGGTAGTCCTTGGCTTAAAAACTGCAACTGGGACTGAAATTTCCACCATAAATTATAGAGATAAAGCAAGACTATGAAATTCCCAATGATTTCCATAAATCAACTAGGCTGTGTATATTGCAAGGCACATATAATTTATGCCTTTCTACATCACAATTATAATATTGATAGTTTATATTAATTTATTTGGAGGAAGCTTGTGTAGGGATTTTAAAATACCGTATATGCCGGCTTATAAGGCGACTTCCTCAAGCACTAAAATCGGCGCCAAAGACGGGGGTCGTCTTATACGCCGGCATATACGGTACATCTTTTCTCTTTTTGCTAAAATGTCTCATTTCTCCTTACTTTTCTTTCTTTTACTTGAACCTGGCTTGATATTTTTTTTTTCTGAGTGAGACAATGCTTCCAGTATTCCTATTAACACATTTGCTACTGAAGATTCCTAATTCAGGTAGTTCTCAAGTAATGACATTAAATGGAACCAGAAACTGCATTCTTAAGCAATGTGGCTATAAGTTTTAAAAAAACACATGACTGTGCCCCTTAGACAGAAGTTTTGACAGTCCCAGTTGCTATCATTAAGTGAGGATCTCACATGACCACAACTTGCAATTTCCTGCTGGCTTTTCCCATTGACTTAGCTTGTTGGAAGCTGTTGGGAAGATCCCAAATCACAATCACATAACCATGGGACATTGCAATGTTATAATTATGATAGCCATAAATACGGTTCATATCTACCACTCATTCAGCACTCTTGTAAGTTTGAATGAATGTTAAATGAATGCTAGTTAAATGAGGAACAAGCTCCCTTTGTTTTCTTTAAATCAAGAAGTGGATCTCCTATTTCTATTTGCAATTGTGGTCTATAAACTTTGAAAATTGATCATTTAGGTGGTTTAAGTGGTGTGAGGCCAATCTGCTGAAGCAGTAACATCTTTATTGCCCAGTTGAGATTTAAATCAACAGCTGAACTACCATGGTAAACTTGCCACCTATTTATTCCTTTACCTGTTGCTTATTGAGAGGTGTTCTATAGCTATAGAAAGCTTTTATTCTACAAAAGTTGTGCTCGCTCAAAAATTTCATTTAAGCCAAACAATGAGGTATCCTTTATCAAAGCATATAAATATACACACACTCAGCCACACACATTCACTAATTCACTATTCCAAATTGAGAGTATTACTTTCATAAAAGTGTCTTCAATTTTGTGTGTTCTAGAAAAATGTTTTGGGTGAAAGAACCCCTGATGTATAGTTATTTAACTGTAACAGAGGTCAGTTTGGATCCATTGTTTAAAGCAGAGATCCCCAACCTTGTCCTTTTATGATTTGTGGACTTCAACTCCACAAGTTGACCCCTGGTTTAAAGGATTACGTGCCTAACTTCACAGCTTGATAATGCTCCCTACTTCTGAAATCTATAAAATTTTGTTTTATTAATTGATGGGATTTTTTTCTTGCATTAAAGCAAAAGCTTTGTTTTGTTTTGTTTTAACCAATATCTCAAAATCCATTCTGGAATTTCCCCTGAGAAGTACGGAAATAGAAAATTGAGCCTTGGAAAGATTTTAATTTCAGTCGCTGCAATTCATCCTAAAATGCTGAAATGTTGTTAGCTTATCTTTTTGTTTCCCTCTTTTTTCTCCCATGACAGCATATAATTCTTAATAAAAATTATCTTAATTATTTTTGTTAAGAGTCATCTCTAAATTTTAAGGATTTATATACTGTGCTATGTCAAAGAAATTACATGAATCGTTTTGGGACTCTGTGCTAGTTGAAGTAAAAAGAAGAAGAAAGAAATCACGTTCTTATTTCCTTGCAAGCGAATAAACTCATTTACTTAGAGCTAAACATCTGATGCTTTGCATTTTTTTATCTTCATCTCAACCAATGTGGTCCTTCTGTTTGTATAATGATGAAACCATATATGGGTTCACACCAAGCAGCAGAATGATGGTGTCACCCACTGTCAGGTAAGTATAATGCTTCCTAGCTACATTTGAAATAAAATGCAGGTTGTTCTTGGGTTACGACCATTCATTCAATGATCTTTCAGAGTTACAGTGGTGTTGAATGAATGGTACTTATGATGGTCCTCCGAGTTCCAGCCATCATGTTTTCCCATGGTCACATGATTACAATTTCCAAAATTCCCTACTGGACTTCCACAAGCAACGTCAATGGGGATGATAGCAGGATTGTACTGTTTCCAGGGAAAAATAAAAATAATATGATTTGCAAAGGATGACTAGAGAAGATCATTCTCAGATTGGATTTCAACACAGAGTTTTGAAGAACACAATTAAATCTCCTCCAATTCTCAGGGAAACAACAATTTTCTCAACCTCTTACAAGCATTCTTTTTATGTCTCAAAGTCTGTATACCTAAGTAGTTACTGATAACCTCACAATTATCAAATAAGAAGGGGGACTGGAAAGATTTGATTACCGATTAAAGGAGTGCCAGTTAAGGGAAAGAGAGCCAGTTTAGTATGCAGGTAATCCTTGACTTACAGCCATATCTTTAGCAATCATTCAAAGTTACAATGAAAAGTCATTGAAAAAAGTGACTTACAACCTACCCTCACACTTATGATTACCACAGCATCCCAAGCATATTCCTGCATGTGATAAAAATGGGGGTGGTGGTGCTTGGCAACTGCCATGTATTCATGACATTTGCAGTGTCCTAGTGTCATGTGATTGCATGTTACAAGCTGGCTTCCAACAAGAAATGTTCATGAAGAAAGCCAGATTCACTTAACAATCTTTGACAAAAAAGTTTGTAAAATCACGCATGACTCACTTTTTTGCCTAACCACAGAAATTCTGGTCCAATTGCAATCTTACGGCAAGGACTACCTGTAGCACTTAATGCAGGGGTGTCAAACTGCCGGCCTGCGAGCCGGACACATCATCTGGAAGCTGCACCCAACCCACTGCCGGCAATGGCAAAACCATCCCAATACGTTGCGCAACGTCAAATGACATTGCGAGTTTGACATTCTGACAATGCATTAGGCTGGAAACCAGGAGACTGTGAGTTCTAGTCCCACCTTAGCATGAAGCCACCTGGGTGATCTTGGGCCCAACTTCACTTTTGAAATCTTGCCAAGAAAACTGCAGGGAATAGTCCAAATTGTTGCCAGGAGTAACATTTACTCAAAGGCATGTAAGTAAATAAGCAAGCAAGCAAGAAGTTGGAGTAGAGTATGGAAGCAATCACACTCTTTCCAAGACCAGAAAAGAACTTCTTCAGGCTTTTTTCTGAAATTGCCAAGTTTCTTGGGGGGGGGGGAACCTGTTTCATTCTTCCTCCACAAATGCCTCTTTATCCCAAGGCATCAAAAACCTTGCCTTTGTTTGCGCTCATATACAGAGCCCCATCAAAATGCCTTTCATGGTTTCAGAAAAAACTGTCAGAGAAAAGGGTGACCTGCTGCTGCTTGCATAGTTTCACTGTGATTTGGAAATAACTCCTGCTTCTGCTCCTTTGCTTTCTATCACCTGGGGTAAAAAAAAAAACTATTAAAAAAAACCCTGTAAAACCCCAAAGCATAAGAAAGGAAGAGAAAAAAAAAGTTCACTTGCATGGTGTGGAATCAAGTAACACTGCATCTTGTTCTTAAACAAATTATATACGCCCTCTCCCACTATCACTTGCACACTCGATCCAACAGTTGCATTTAACTCAGAATTAGGAAACAGATCCAGCATATTCTTATGGGGGAGCAGGGAGGAGAAAGAGGACTAAACCTCTGCAGAGAATAGGCTCTGTGTAGATGGGAAGTTTGCCTCCTTGAATAACAGTGGGGGATAACTTGCTTTTTGTTGCAAAGTTTCTGCCCTTCTACTATCTATTGATGCCTTTTGCTCAGGCAATCCTCTATGCCACCCGAAACCCACCAGCCCATGAAATCAAACAATATGAAAGAACATTTAGAAAAATTACATAACACCTCATTCTCTATAAACAACCAGTGTGTGGCCTACGTTTCATTTGCAACTGTAAATGAAACAGACCTGCCACTGTGTTTATAATCCCCCTTAATTGAATTTCTGTGAGAAAACACAGACACAGCATTATTACCCCCTCAAGTTACTAGAAGCTTTGGGTCTTGGGCAAAAAATTGAACAGGCATAACCATAAGTGGTTCCCATAAATGGGAAGTCAGCTCCCCAGAAAAGGAAATATTAAAAGTGATATATATATATATATATATATATATATATATATATATATATATATTTTCTGAGGTTTTCGCGGGTGTTTGTATGTAGGTCTTTGGTTGTTCGGGTTTTCTCCCGCATAAAACTGGAAGTGTCTTGGCGACGTTTCGACGAAGTCCCATTCGTCATCTTCAAGCTGGTGTTTTCAGCTTCGTGCTTCGAGCAGCAATATATATTTATTTGAGGAATATTTGAGGAAATATATATATATTTCCTCAAAAGTATTTTAAAAAGCAGAAACCAACTCTGCCACCAAGTCTGTCCCAAGCAGAAGCCAGCTCTATACAAATGCAAACGTAAACCATCAGAAAGGCCCCAGCTAGGAGATCAAGAAGACAAAGAGACCTAAAATCTGCATACCCCACTTGAGATAGGACATGATAGGATTAACTCACAAAGGCCAGAGAGGCACACCTAAACTCAGGTCAGAATATGTGACACAGGAAATAGCCTCAAAATTCATGCCACAGGAACAGGAAACTATTCCAAACAAAAGAGAGGGTATAAAAACCTACTACCCATGTACTCAGCCCTTTTTTTCCTCTGGTCTTTCCTGCAAGACCCATCTTTCTCGCTCTTTAATAAACTGCAACCTTCTTCCCAAAGCAGCTGCCATGTTGCTTATTTGTCCCTGGCTTAGATGAACCAGGATGAAGACTTTTCTTTCCACAGTGGTATGTTTGAATCAAAACGAGGAACTTTTCCTCCATATGCAAAGGAAAAATAGTTTAAAAGATCAATATGAAATAGGTTAATACATTACTCCATCCACCTTGCCCCACTCAAGTTTTTTGCATTATAATTCTGCAGTAAAGTTACATTGCAGGATTACAGAGAATAAACCTATGAATTCTCTCACCTGTTTCTCATTTAAACATTCCAGAAATCTTTACATTTAAGATAAACTAGGTCCTAAGACACAGAATGAGCTGAAGAACTCTCCAGACCAGCCTCCCCAATCCCTAAAACAAGTCACATTGGAAGAGCTTCAGTAAAATGGCAAACCCATATCGATATCTGACTTCGTAAGGGATAACTTTTTTTTCTAAAAATATAGTAAAAATACAGTGGAAAGCAAACAGAATACCAATTCCTTAACAGAGGAGTTGCTATAAATAAGCATCAGAACTCACTGCACAAAATGAAGATTAATACAAGGTCTTTTCTGAACTGTAGGTTTCTATTAATCGTCCATCGTATATGAAAGCATATCATTACCAGCTACGTTCCCAAAGAAAGTTGTTTGCTGCAATTTAATAATGCAGTACACAAAAAGTGGTGTACTTGGAATATTCTAAATTGGAGTTAAAGTAAAATATTCCACGTTTAAAGGAACATCAGCTGAAAATGTGCACTGCTGTTCTTCATTTAATTTATAGTTGCCAAACATGGAAGGGTCTGCCCACAAAATCTGACTTTCTTGTCCAGAAGAGGAACTGGAATACATTTAAAAATGATTTTAAGCTAGCTCACAAGGCAGTAGGTTTTTAATGTTAAACATGGCATACTTTCAATTGCCTGAGCATCATCCATATTGTTTTATTAGTCTTAACTAAGCTTCATATAATATATGAAAAAAGGAACATTGAAATAAAGACTCCTGCATGATCAAATCAAATCTTTATTACAGTCATGGATCAGCATATTCCTGCATTTTAGAATCTCCAATGTGTTCCTGTAAGCTGTTGAAATCATGTTCATAGAACTAGTAAAGAGCAGCCCTTGGATGCATTGATGTATTTGAGACCTTCAGTGACTTTGGTGGCAACAATGTCTTGGGCTATGGGGAATCACCAGCTGAGGCTTGGAAGCTGTAAACCTTGAAAATAAAAACACAGATCCAGTTCTCTGGAGAAAGTTCTAATGCTCGTAAAAGTAGAAGGAAAAGAGAAGAGGCGAACAACCAGCCACAGAGTGAGTGGACTCAGTTACAATGGTAATGAGCTCATCATTACAAGAGCTTAAAAATGGGGACAGCTTGTCAAGGAGAAAATCAATCTATATGTTTGCTAGGAGTCAACAACTTGGTGGCAGATAAGCAATCAGTATAATTTATTTTTACTAGAAATAAGAACAAAGTTTTTAATAAAGTATCTTGTGGACAGGGGAAATCTTGTGAAAGGAAATTATCCTTGAATTCCATGGTTTCAGTTCAAGAAGATACATGCCAGACAGTCACATAGATTTACACAGCTAGAAATTCAACAAAAATTGGGCAGGGTTAAGAAAGATATATATGCATACATACATAACAGTAAAATCTAATGCTAACTGAACTTAAAGAGATTAAACAGAAAGAGTGAAAAGGTCAATGAAAAAGGAATAAAAAAGAGAGAAGTAAGAATAAGAAACTAGAAAGAAATATGTGGGAAGAAAGTGACTTCCAATATTTCATCGCAAGCACAAACAAATTTAGTGGCTCTTCACCTTAAGATTACAAACATCTCTTTATCCCATACCCATCTCTTGCTGATAGCCAAATCCATAAAACATGGTCTTTTCAGTCCTGGTGTCAGCAGAAAGTCCCTTTTGAGCAGTGGTGGGATTCAAATATGTGAATAACCGGTTCTCTGTGTGGATGCCACTTCCGGAAGTCCATTCTGAGCCTGGGCAACAAAAAAATTAGCTATCGGTTCTGCCAAAGTGGTGCAAACCGGCTGAATCCCACCACTGCTTAGAGGTTGCTAGAAGTAAAAACATATTTTGTTTTAACCTTGATCAAATAAATTAACATTATATTCCTTTATTTTACCAACGTTCTTAATCTTTGGTTCATTCAAATATTGTCACAGGATTTGATTTCTCTTCATTTTTTTTCTTTAGCCCATCAGACATAGTTCTTCAAGTCTTAACAAGCTTCTTTTGTGAAACCATTAAGAAATCCAGGTCACTTTCCTGGTTTATCATTTGTAGTTTCCTTTTGATTTTTAAAACATTCGCCAGTTTTTCTTGTATATCTGTCAAAACTGCAACAATCCTGGCCAAAGCCATTTTGTTTCATTTTTGGTTGCCACAGGACTGGGAAAGGGGAGGGGGGATTTACCGTTATCCTAAACAATATTTTGTCCCTTAGGAACCAAGGTAATTGTTGCCTGGGAATTCGGTAGGCTGAGCCTGCCAAAGTATTCTATTGGGGAACGTAGTTGATTATATTGTGCTGGGGTGGGAAGTTCAACTTTGTAATATTGTAACACTTTGGAGGGAACTCCAGACTTGGCTTCACTTTTGACTGTGCCGATACTGTCAACTCTACAAATGAGCATGGCTACAGCCATTTTTCCTACTCATTTTCGGTTGCCACATAGAACAGAGGGAGGGGGTATTGCCCATTTGCTTCGCTAGTCTAAATAATCTTTTGTCCCGTGGGAACCAAGATCATTGGCTGCTCCCGAGACTTCAGGCTGGCCATTGCGTAAAAAGCCCGCCAAAAAGATGTATTGGGGAATGTAATTGCTTGCATAGTTTTAGGGATGGGATTTTTTTAAACTTTGTATTGGGGAATTGTTATGTGTGTCTCCAGACTTGGTTTCACTTTGTACGTGCTGATACTTTGTAACTAATAAACATGTTCTTTGAGGAATTTGCAAGCCTCGGAGTTCTGGTTTATTTCTCTCTGTCTGTCGGAACCATGATAATATCCTTTTCCAAGTCATTTGTTTGGACTGTCATTGTAAATTGACTTTTGGTACCATCATAATCTTGTCGGATAAAATTTGTTCCATGTCTGTCACTTCTTCAATAACATCTTTTGGACACTGTCTATCCATAGAGGCAGACATCATGACTAACACTGTTGATATTATGGCTACTAACTTCTAGCTCCATTCTTCAAAAGTCTCTAATATTTTCAGTGTTGTTTTGCATCATTTTGTAGTTCCCAAATAATTAATACAAAAGGACAGCTTTTGTTTATTCCCTCTGTCTAGAGTATTTAATCCCCTCTAGTGTCCAGATTTTAAAATCATAACATTATTTATCTTTGTCTTTCAAAAATTAAAATAGGATCTATTTCCCACAAGCAGATTTTTATTCTTTATAATTAATATCAAAATCTTATTGTAAGATACTGTTTTATTATATTAGACTATATTCTTTCTACATTCCAAATTTATCTGGACCTTAGCCTGTTTGTAACTTTCCAAAATCAAAATCTTATTTAACTTTTTGCTGTTTATTTCAAATGCTTTAAATTCTTAAGCTTCTGATTGAAGTTTTCTTTGGTTCAACATTTTCAAACTTACCATTCTAAAGATTTCTAATAGCTTAAAAGTAGTTAATAAGCAATTTGGAAAAGTGATTACAAACTGAAGTTAAGAGAACCTAGTGTCCTTTAAAAGGCACCAACCATGGTTATGAGAAAGATGGCTATTCTCATATTTGAGACCTCACACTCAAACTGCTGTCCTATGGTCTCCTTTTAGGGAGCAGTTGTGTGAAGCACATGTGGGCAATCTCTCATTCTTTCCTTATTTGTAGAGGTTCTAAGGAATGTCTCTACTCACCAAATCTTGATCTTTGACACAGTCATCGGCTCCGCTTTTGCA
Source organism: Crotalus tigris (assembly GCF_016545835.1). NCBI lineage: Eukaryota > Metazoa > Chordata > Lepidosauria > Squamata > Viperidae > Crotalus > Crotalus tigris. The sequence goes on along the minus strand of NW_024100591.1, from coordinate 268,647 downwards.
GAGACATTTTTATTCCATAATTCTTCTCCTAGAACTGTGAGAAGTTCCCCTTTCAATGTCCTGGAGTTCTCAAAATAATTCTGAAGTGCTTTGTCTACACTTCCATAATGCCTTCATTCTCAATGGGCTTCATTTGCCTTCACTAAATTTGAAATGTAAGCAAACATCAGAACTACCTGTAGGTAAATATGAGGATGTCATTAGTTGAGTGACTAGAAGTATCCTCAGATGTAACACTGAGATAGAATGTAAAGTAATCAGAATAAAAGACAAGTACTGAAGCAAGAGCAAATAAGTGTAAAGTTAGCAATTCACCAAACAAATTACCACTCCCAGAATTACAGATTCCATTAATAAAAATCTGCTATTGTCCAGACCAAAAATGAGAAGTATTCCTTTCAAATTAAATCCTACCTGCCACCAGTTAATACAGAGGAAGGATATGGAATGCCAAAGAGAACAGGTGTCAAATGGCACAAGTTACAAATTCTACACCATTTATATCATAACACAATTGATGGAAATATTTGCATCATTTGTGCAATGGGCATCAGGAGGCAAGCAATGGTATTGTGACTTCTACCAGATTTCTTTCAAATAGCCAATCAGTAGATTTTTGCTTTTACCACTATAAGGTGAGGTTAGGCAATCTATCAAAAGGGGTTGTGGACCATTTAACTTTGAGACGTATAAACTGGATCCTGCTTTCACGTACATGGTTCACAGATGTATAAGGAGTCAGCTTTATCCCAGACTATAGCTCCTAAGAAGCATTTTTAGCATTCCTAAACAAGGTAGCCCCTTTTCGGCTATCTGCAGAGACTGCTAGCTCACGCCTGTGTGTGACACTGCTGATTAATTCCCAAAGCCACCTCTTGCCAATTGCTCAATGAAATCATTCTGGGCTCACAGGTGATTTGATCAGTTATGCCTTTGCGCCCAACTGTTCTTTCAACACTTGCTGCTAAGTATAAAGGGGGAGGGGGAGTATGTGCCTTGTAATTCAGAGTTGGAGGCCAAGGTCTTACAAAAAATAATCAATGAGATTAACCTGCTTCTTGTATAGTATCCAGAGGTGTCAGCAGCCAAAACAGGGAAAATGAAGAGTGGTTATATGGCACAAAGAGAAGAAGCATCTATTTTTATGTACCTGAAACAGTCAACTGACAACAAAGTTTCCTGAATAACTGGTTTCACCTTACTAAGCTTGTTTTGTAAAAAGCAGAATGTTTCTAGCACTGGCCCAACTCATGATTACTAGCCTGAGTTACCGGGCTAAGCTATATTAAGTTGCTTTAAAAATAAAGGGTTTACCACAAAAGGGAAATGAGCAATCTAGAAAGTGAAAGATGTTTGGATTTTATGCAGCAGTATTTATGCAGTACTTTAGGTTTTTTTTAAATCAAAGTGGTTCCCATCAGGAAAATAAACCCCATCAGGAACACATGTGCATAATCGCACATACGTATTTATGTATGTCTCATGCAACTTCATGACATAACTAGGAAATTCAGTCATGAATCATCTGATATCTTCCTTTGCACTTGTCGCATTTACTTTCTTTTCCTACATTAAGACTTTTCCTTTCATTAAATAGTTTCTCTGTTTAACATGCCAAAGAACTGCCAATGGGCCCCTCATTTTACAGAAGAATAGGCTAATTTTACTACTGGGAGAAGGCTCTTAATGTACCATGGTGAATGTACAATGAAGTGTGTTGATGATGCCACTATACACAAACTGGGGGGGGGGGAATTGTGAGCAATTCTAAACATGTTCCTCTCCCCTTGCACAGATTTTCTATAGCCTGGTGTATTTGCAATTAATACAGCAAAAAAGCTTCATCCTTCAAGGGAGTGGCCATTAATGAAGATATAATAAGAATTTATTATCACAGAAAACCATCGGGTTAATCACTAGACAAATAAATCTGATTGACATATGCATGTACAGTATTCAACTTTCATTTCATCAACTTGTGAGTTTCCCAATTTATGATTCATGTTTCTGAGGATATAAATGCCCGGGCTAAATTCTTAGATCTGAAATGTTTGTTAATCATATACCAATTAATGCTTTCTACAGGCGTTAGTAAAAGCTTGAATGGTACCTGCAGAAGCCATAGTAAAAGTATAAGTCACCCAGGGACATAGCACTATTTAATGCAGTCCTATACAAAAGCAACAATCTTTTTAAAGAAGGGAAAGAATTATGCCCATTTGTATTCTTCTTCTCCAAAACCTACTGAAATTAAGAGTACTTAAAAATACTTATCTAAAAAAGAAGTGAAATAATTCATGAAGGAAACTGGCCCAGCCTCACCATTGTGTTTGGACCACCCTGGCAGACATATCTTGTTGACTTTTCACAAAACTTTAAAAACATGGCTATGTATCCAGGCCTAGGCCTGAGTGTGGAAAAGGCACTGTTACTTGGCTTTATTATTAGTTGATTAATCAACATGGCTGCTGTTTGTATTGATTTATTATATGGATGTTTTGATGATTTTAATGTGTTTTTAATTGTTTTAGAATTTTAGAATGTATAAGCCGCTCAAAGTTGCTTAACTGAAGGGGCGTTGACTTACCTGAATGCCTTTTCTCAGCACGGAGATGGATAATCCACGCAGTGGGTTGAGACTGTATTCCTGGCCAGTCAGATCAGTCAGCCAAAGTTGCCACGTCTGTCCTGGACCATGATTCTCCAGTCTTGACACGAGCGCAGCCATTGACTGACAGTAAGACGTTTTGGCTCAACTAAATATACCCTATTATCCTAATCTATAAGGGTGGGTGTGGATTATCCATCTCCGTGCTGAGAAAAGGCGTTCAGGTAAGTCAACGCCCCTTCTCCAGCACTGGAGATGGATAATCCACGCAGTGGGACATACCAAAGCCTATTGTCCCTTGGGTTGGGGAATAGACTGGTCCCGTGTGTAACTTTGGTCTAGAACCTGCTGGAGAACCCTCCTACCGAAGGAGGCCTCTGCAGAGGAGTACTTGTCGATTTTGTAATGGCGAATGAATGGAGAGGGCGAGGCCCAAGTGGCTGCCCTGCATACTTCTTCAATAGAAGCCTGCATGGACCATGCTGCTGAGGTGGCAACGCTCCTTGTGGAGTGGGCCGTGATATGCTTGGGGACTTGCAAGGACTCCGCCTGGTATGCCCCAGTGATGCATGCCCTAATCCACCTACCGATGGTAGAGGACGAGACCTTCCGGCCCCTAGTAGCGGGGTGGAAGGATATGAAAAGCGCTTCCGAGCGTCGGAATTCCGCTGTGCGCGAAATGTAATGTCTTAGTGCCCTTCGTACGTCCAAGGTGTGCCATTGTTGCTCCAGGGGATGAGCTGGGTTTGGACAGAAGTCTGGTAGGACTATTTCCTGTGATCTGTGAAAAAAGGAGTTGACCTTTGGAATGAAGGAAGGGTCTATTCTTAGGACTACCTTGTCCCTGTGAAAGTGACACAGGTCCTTCCTCTTTGAGAGAGAAGCTAACTCGGATATCTGTCGAGCTGACGTGATAGCTACTAAGAATGCTACCTTATGGGTCAGGTAGCGAATGTCACATGTTTTGAGTGGTTCGAAGGGCGCTCTGGTAAGAGCTTGTAGTACTCGTGGTAGTTCCCACGATGGATACCTGTGCACAGTTGGCGGTCTGATATTCGCAGCCCCCTTGAGAAAGGATCGTATTAAGGGATGCTTGCCCAAGGATTCACCGGGGCTGGCAGAAAATATAGTTGAGAGGGCGGCGATTTGCCTGCACAGCGTGTTTGGCGAGAGGTCCTTCTCTAGGCCATCTAGTAAAAATTCTAGGATCTTGGGAACTGTGATCCCTTCGAGTAACAATTCCTGTTCAGAGCACCATGATTGGAAGCTTCTCCACGTGGCCTCGTAGATACGGTTCGTGGAGGGGCGCCTTGATGCCTGTATGACCCTAATTACCCCCTGTGAGCAAGCCCCCTTGACTAAAATTGACCATTCAAGAGCCAGACGGCTAGTTGTAGCCATTGTGGCTCTGGGTGGGAGATCTCCCCCTGTTTGAGGGAGATCCTCTCCGGAGGAATCCGCCATGGATTCGTGCGGGAGAGACTCCTCAGGTCTGCGAACCAAGGTCTCCTTGGCCAATAAGGGGCCACAAGGATTACCCTGGCTCTTTCCCGCAGAATCTTGCGTACTACCGCCGGAAGGAGAGGTAAGGGTGGAAACGCGTACAGGAGTCCCCTTGGCCATAGGCTCCGTAACGCATCCGTCTGCTCTACTCCCCTGGATGGGAATCGGGAGAAGAAGCAAGTTAGGTATGCATTGGAAGGAGAGGCAAATAGGTCCACCTGGGGAAGCCCGAAGCGGTGACAGATCTCCCTGAAGATCTTCGGGTGTAGTTGCCACTCCGAGTGATCTATTGTTGATCTGCTCAACAGATCTGCTTGGATGTTTGCCTCCCCCGATATGTGGTCGGCCTTTATGGAGGCCAGATTTTGTTCCGCCCAGGCCCCCAGTAGGAGGGCCTCGGCCGAGAGCGAGCGAGAGTGTGTGCCCCCCTGATGGTTTATGTGGGCCTTGGCTGTCACGTTGTCCGTCAGGACCAGAACGTGCCTGCTTTTTATGCTGCTGTGGAAATGCCTTAACGCTAGGTGAATAGCCCGCAGCTCGAGCCAGTTTATGTTGTGTCGGAGATCCACCGCTGACCAGCGGCCCTGTGTCCACTTGGTCCCCAAGTGGGCTCCCCAGCCAAATAAACTCACATCTGTTGTGACTACTACTCTGTCTGGTTCCCTGAAGGGGGACCCCCTGAGGAGAACTGGAGATAACCACCACCTGAGGGAGTGTCGTACTCTCAGAGGTATGCCTACCCTCTTCCGGGATACACTGATATGCTGTCTCTGAAACGGGAGCATGAACCACTGCAGTTCTCTTGAGTGCAGCCTTGCCCAAGGAACTATTGCTATGGTCGATATCATCTTCCCTAGCAGCTGGGAGAGGCAGACCAGCGTCACTGACTGACCGCGGCTTACCTGTTTTACGGCTTTCCTTATGCTGCTGAGGCGTTCCTGTGATAGGTACACCTTGCACTCCTGTGTGTCTATGACCGCTCCCAGATGGAGTATTTTCGTAGTTGGGGTTAGGTGGCTCTTTGGAAAGTTCACCGAGAAGCCGTGGTCCTGCAGCAGCTTTATCACTAACTTTAGGTCCGCTTGAGATTGCTGGGCGGACGATGACTGGATTAGAATATCGTCCAGGTGGCACTGGACTCTGATCGGGACGTTTCTTAGGCGTGCTGCCAGAACCGCCAGAATCTTGGTGAACACCCTGGGCGCTGATGACAGGCCGAATAGAAGTGCCCTGTATTGAAAATGGTGCCCCCTGTAGGCGAACCGTAGAAAGCGGCGGTGAGCCAGAGAGATAGGGATGTGCAAGTATGCCTCCGTGAGGTCGATCGATGCCAGAAAATCCCCTTTCCTTACGCTTCCAAGGATGGAGCGTAGTGTCTGCATTTTGAATTTGCGGTATTTTATGTAGAAATTTAGCCTTTTTAAATCCAGAAACGGCTCTCCAACCCCCCGAGGGTTTTGGGACCACGAAGAGGATAGAATAAAACCCCTGGTCTCTCTGGTTCATAGGCACCGGCTCTACGGCCCGTATGTTTAGAAGGTGCTGAACGGCCTCGTTCATGAGCCTTCTCTTTGTTGGGTTCGTGGGACAGGGGCATGGGCGGAAGCGGTTCGGGGGCTTTGAGAGAAATTCTAGAGATAGACCGTGACGTATGGTGTTCCTGACCCATACGTCCGTGGTGGTCTCTTCCCACTGGGGAGCAAACCCTGCTAGTCTGCCCCCTATGGGAAGGTCTGGGTGGGAGTCATCTGGTACGGCGGAAGGGGCGGTTGTTCCCCCGAAAGGGCCATCTTCCCTGTGTTTGCCTATGTCTTGTGTTCTGTCTGTCCCCCTGTCTTTCCCTATCCTGTCTAGCTTGGAAGGGTTGGGAATTTTGGAAGTAGTTGACCCTGGTTTCCGTACGAAAGGATTGTTTCCTTCCCCAGGAGCCGGGTCTCTTGTCCTGCCTTTTAAGCATGTGTTTAAGGACCTTGCGCTGGTCCTTGTTCTCTGTCAGGTATGGCGTTAGTGCCTCACCAAACAGCTTTGCCCCTTGGTACGGAGCAGAAGCCAATTTCCACTTGGATTTGGTATCCGCCTGCCAGTTCTTTAGCCAGAGGATGCGCCTGCTCGTGTTGTTTGCTGCCATTGCCTTGGCTGAAAACCTGGTCGCCAAAAGTGTCGCGTCTGACGCATATTCCGTGGCCGCTACCATTTTGCTGAGTTCCTGGTGAGTGTGTACGTCCTCCATGGGAACCCGGCCCTGTAACTCACGGAGCCAACAGAGTGTGGCTCTGGTGAAAAATGACGCGGAGGTAGTCGCCCTGGTAGCCCAAGCTATTGCCTGGTGCGTTCTCCTGTAGTTGGACTCACTCTTTCGGTCCTCGGCTTTAAGAGCCTCAGCAAAATCTCCTGATATGGCCGTGTCCGATATCAGGGGACCTATGGGTTCGTCCACCACCGGCACCTCCAATGTTCCCTCTAGCTCCCTTGCTACGTTAAATAGCTTCCTCTCCGCATTGCTAGGAAGCCGTAGGGAGGTTGGCGCTGCCCACTGTTTTCTTATTGTGTTTAGGAACATGGTCGGGCATGGTATGCGGTATTGAGTGGTTACCTTTTCGGAGAACGTTGGCTCAGCCTCCGTGTCAACTGTGACAGGCTCCGCTGGTGTCCCATGCCCCAGATGGGCTGTGGCCTCAGCCTTGCGTAGAATGGTAACAAAAAGAGAAGGGTTAAACAGGCCGCTGAAGGACGGCCCTTGAGGTGAGGTGTCCTCCTCTTCCTCAGACATTTGAATCCCTTGAGACGTACCTGGCTGGTCCAGGTAAGCTTCCTCGGAGACCGACGAGTCTGAGAAGGAGGAGAGGTCCTGATGATCCTCCGTTTCCTCCCGATGCCTCGTTCTAAGTCCTAGAGGCTTGGCTTTGGAAGTTTGAGCCCTGGCCTCAAATGCACGGTCCACTGCCTGTGTTATTAGGGTAGCTAGCAGATCCCCCGTCAAAGCAGGAGGAGTAACCATTGCCTGCGACCCTGCAGGTGCTGTGGTTAGCATGGTCCTCGGGGTTTCCTGTAACCTCCGTGGGGAGGGGGATCGGGAGAGCGATGAGAACTCGCCTATCCCGCCCTCTGTTTGGGACTGTGATGAGTTCCCTAATGACCAAACGCCCCGTGGGGATGTAGGGAGACCCAGCGGTAGATCGGGACCTATCCCCCCATTCTGCCTATTTTCAATTCTGGCCCTTTTCTGGGCTCTGTTGAACTCCTTTTCTAGGGCTTGGTGTCTTCTGATTGCCTGTTTGTCAGCCTTCTTTGATGACTTCCTTGCAGCCTTTCTAGGGGCTGCAGAGGATTCCGAATCCTCTGAAGCGGGTGCTCCAGAGGATGAAGGCAGGGCTCCAGTGGAGGGAATGATTGCTTCCTCCATTCTCCACTAACGCCGGGCCGCGATAGGGGGGACCCAGGTAGTAGGAGAGCTCCAACTTTGAGTAAGGACAGGCGCATTACTGGGGGCATCTGGAACTCAGGAGCAGACTCTGCAAAGTTGTCAGAGTTAGTCACTGTGCACGGATAAGAACAGGCACGCTAATGGGAATGCCTGGAACCCGGCTTGACTATGGTGGGTAAGGACAGGCACGCGACTGGGGATGCCTGGAACCCACCACTAAATCCAGAAGCGTACGGGCCACTAATGGGGGACCCGAAGTCCGGAAGGAGCCAAAGGCAACTAAACACAGTTAGTTATGAAAGGTTCTTATTTACTTTGGATTGTAGACACCAAGTCCTGGAACAAGCAGCTATGTGTCTGATTTGAATGTCTCTAAATGAATAATAGATGCTCTAGTACCCTAGTACTGTTTGCCTATTCATTTACTCCAGCGGCTGGACCTAGGCTTCTCAGTGAGCCTTGGATCCCCTGCTTTCACAAAATATGGCCGCTGCTGCCAGGAGACTACTGCGCATGTGTTAAAGAAGCAGGAGACTGCTGAGCCTGTGCTAAAAAGGCTGCTGGTGCCACGTGCAGTTGTAACAAAGAGCTGCGCGTGCTCCCAGCTGCTCAGACAATGGCGCCTCGTTTAAAAGACCCTGAGCAGCCTGGTGAGTGAAAGAAACTGCTCCTTCGCTCGCCAGCTGTTCCCGTAATCAATCTCCCTCCCAGCATGTGTCCCCTTTGTCCTCCGCTTCCCTCGCTAATTGCTTGCCTTTCTGTCTTTTTTTTTTTTTAAATGCGAGAGGTTGCCCGAGCCTCCCCGTTTGTTTAAGGCGGCTGCCGGCTGCTCCGGCTGTGGGAAGGTGGTTGGGGTTTGGGTGAGGGAGGGGAGTTAGGGAATTCCCCCTTTTAAATGAGGGTGGTTTCCCCTGTAGGGAATCTGACTTCCTGAGTCTTACAATTTAGCAAGGGAATTTTAGAGTAATCAATTAAATTGAATTAAATTATCTCTAATTAACTTTTAAACTAAGCAATTTCAGCTACTAGAAAAAAATCTCCCCAATGGAAAGGAACTATACCTGCCCAGGAGCCAAAGTCTATCTGTGTGGCCAGATCAGTCAAGACTGGGGAATCATGGTCCAGGACAGGCGTGGCAACTTTGGCTGACTGATCTGATTGGCCAGGAATACAGTCTCAACCCACTGCGTGGATTATCCATCTCCAGTGCTGGAGAATTGGGTTGCTATAGAAATGTGTATCTATACTTTTACTGGGCCTTAACGTAGTTATTTACTACTGAATCTTACTACCAATCTTTTCATGGAAAGCAACACGGGCATTTAATAGGACCTCTAACTCTTTCATCTCTATTTTACTTAGCTAACCTGAATTATCATGCATCCTAATTTATGTTTTTCTTTTGGAAATCTGGAATCTAATCCTGCTATCCTAAATTCAAACAATGCTAATATTTATTTATCTCATTAAATTTATGATAGGTACCCAACAGACTCTGGGCAGCTTACAAAATCTAATTTAAGTGATTCTACAATAGAATGTTTCTGATTTGCCCATAGTATTAAGACAAAGTCGTCTTTAATTTAACTAAATTGTTGACAGAAAAACGCCCAAATTTCCATTTTGAATGATAAATTATTCTCTTGGACATTGGTAAAAATCACATACAAAATCTATTAGGGCCTATCTGCAGCACATGGACTTTAAAGAAGCAGTATAGGAAGAAGACATTGTTGAACTTGGAGAAGACTCCTGAGAACATCATATAGACAGTCAAGAAAACAAATTAATGGATCATTGGCCAAATGTCCTGCCTCAAATTATCCTACTTTGGACACATTATGTGACTATCTAGTTTTCTGGAGAAGGCTCTCATGCTGAGAAAGATGGAAGAAACAAGAAGAAGAGGACGACCAGCAGAAAAATGGATAGATCCAGTTACAGTGGGCAATACATGCTCCATTGAAAGATTTAAAAAAAAACAGGCTACGAACAGATTGGAGAAAACCTGTCTATGTGCCTCCATTAAGAGCCTTGATCCCATGTGCTGGTATCTACAGAGGAAGTCAATATCTTCCTTCAGGATTACAGAGACTTTATATTTTTTGCTCCACCCATGTAAGTTCTATTACACAGCCTGTAGACATAGCATACCTTCTGCTTCTCTCCTTTTGCCTTGCCTTGTTTAAAATTCTATTCTAAATTGTCCTCCCTTGGCTCGGTCTTGTATGTTCTATTGTCTACTGCACCAAGCTTTTGCAATTTTGCCCTCTCTGCTTCTGCTTTTCCCCTACAAGAGCATTCACATATAGATATACATACAATTCTTTCTGCTCTGCTTCTCATATTTTTTGCACAATACTGTTTTCAATGTTTCGTAGTTATTCTCTTCCTCTTTCCCCTCTCCAGCTATAAATCCCCCTCCTCTTGACAGTGAGTGCCATTCTGCCAAGACATTATTATCCAACATTTATTCACAACCATCCTTCAATACTGGCAATAAAGCCAATCAAACAAGTTTCATCTTGGTGCTTCCTCAGAGTGCAATATAAAATATGCAGCTGCTTAGTTGGGGGTGGTGGAGAGAGAAATGCTTGCCAACATTCACTTCCAGATTTAGTTAAAGAATCCATTATTGACTTTTGTCCTCAATAACCAGCAATGAATTTTAGCCAGAGCTCTAGTACAGATTACTCCATTTACCTTGTACAATTGACTGTAGAATTGTCTGGTTGGTACATTAGCCAATTCTTCTGCAACAAATGGTAGTGTCTGCCCAATTCTGATTCATCAAGATCTAAAATGAATGGCTATTGTTCAGTTTGACCAATTCTTTCACTTAAAAAAAACAACAACCCTCTTTCAAAAGTATATGTTTACCCATTGTAACTGATATTTTTCTAACAAGCACATTTTATACCGTGTCTCTGATTTTTCAAGCCATCCATCACAATCCATCATCTATTGCTATTGTCAGAAATTATTGGACATTCAGCATGTTAATGTTGAACTTAGGCCAATTCTAGCCACATTAAATGTAATGTAGATTTATCACATGGCTTATATCAATGCAGAAATGTAAAAACATAAAGCCCAAAGACATGCCTAAGTAGAAGCATAAGATTACGACCTTTATTGCCACAGTTGTTAAGTGAATCACTGCAGTTGTTCAATTAGTAACACTGTGGTTGAGTGAATCTGGCGTCCCCATTAACTTTGCTTGTCAGGTCACAAAAGGTGATCACATAAAATCAGGACACTGCAACTGTCATAAATATGAACCAGATGGCAAGTGGCCAAATTTTGATCACATGACCACAGGAATGCTGCAATGGTAATAAGTGTGAAAAATAGTCATAAATCACTTTTTTCAATGCCCTTGTAACTTTGAACAGTCACTAAACGAATGGTTGTTAAATCAAGGAATACCTGTACTTTGCTGGATAATAATGAACTAACATTCCACTTATCTGGAGGGAATCTGCTAGCTCACTTCTCAGATTTTGCTCTAGATTGGTGATGGCAAACCTGAGACACAGTATGTCATGTTTGGGTGACAGGCCAGGCCTCCAGACCCTTTGCAAGTTGCATGAGAGGCATCTGGAGCCTCCAAAAAGTGTTCAAGAATGAGGCGTGCTTTCCCTCTCGTTTTGGAGGCAGCAAAGCCACACAATAACATTCTCCAAAGTTTCCAGGCCTTGTGTGATGCCTCGGATAGGCATTTCAAAAAATTATGTAACTATTTATTAAACAATAAATTTAAAGGTTAATTTAATCCATTATTCTTTCTTATGAATTGTTTCTCGTGTATGTGTGTGCAAGGGAGGAGCAGTAGAGTCAAGTTAGGCATTTTCTGAATTTTTGACATGAGGAGCCCAAAAGATTCTTTCATTACTACTCTAGATTCTACTTCAGGGGTCTCTATTTCAATAAAAGGAAAAGCTGTCAACAATCTGGCCCTTCCTAATCAATCTACACATCCATTGTTACCCTCCAAATTGGACTAAGAATTAAAATCCTGAGAACGGGGAGTCGCCAAATGCTCAGAAGCTACTAACAGGGCCTTCTCCTCTCAAGAGCTACATTACAAAGATGGAAGCAGGCTAATGTATCGCAAACAGAGCACACTATGCCAGAAAGATCACTAAGACTGCCAGAATCCTCTTCTCCCTGTTCCTGTCTTCGGGATTCTCCTCAGAGTTATACAGACGACTGACAAGAATAAAGCTATTCTAATAAACTGGAATGTGGCCCCAAGACTAAGTGTAACCTCTGAGGGTACCAATATACTCACCAATACATTTATATAGTTATTAAAAATGAAAATTATTCAAAGGAGAATTGAATTTTATTTTTATTTTTTTAAAAAGGAAGTTGACATTCCATAAAACCTTGCCCCAGTGGTTTGTTTAGAAATCTTATAGTCCAGCAATATTTTCTACCCAATGCTTGGGAGAGCAGCCAGTTTCAAAATCCAATAGCAGAAAATTCTTATTCTTGGGGGCATGAAGCACTGTCTTTAGCTTACAAGAGCTACAAACTGATGAGGACAAAAACTAGAATTGTCGAACTTCTGATAACCTTTACAACAATGATGCAGTGGGGACTTTCTTTGGGGGGAAAACTAGAAACATCTGTTTCAAATCAGGACATCAAGGTGGTTAAGTAGTAATTTTCAAACTAACTCTAGACATGATTCCATATACTAGCATTAAACTTTAAAAGGCCTAAAGATAGGCTATTTCAAGGATCCTCTCCCCCATATAATTATCCAGGCCCTCAATTCATCTTCTACTGTAGGTGCCCTAACAAAAATAGGTTCCTGATGAAATGAAGATTCTGACAAAAAAAGGTAAGCATACAAGTCCTGGCCTCTTAACTTACAAACATCACACACCAAAGTAATGTTTTCTAGCAGCTAGCTAGTTTGTCCTTGCATTCACCCAGAATTTACTAGGAATTAGGCAGGCTATATCTATTATGAATTAAATAGTAACATACATCCTCTCTGCAATAAAGAAGCCTCATAAGGTACCGGTATTTGTTGATGATTAGTATAAACAATATGTGTATAAATAAAACAAAGCAAGACAAAGCAGGTAAAAAATTATTCTTGTTCTTCATCTGTGACTGGTTGCCATGTAGATTTACAATATTTCTACAACTCAAACTTTTAGAAGCCTGAGTTAATCTTCATATTATTAGGAAAACTTCCTACAATTAATATATTCAATGAAGAGTCTTGATCACATGGAGGAAACTAAGATAAATGCAAACTATGTCCCTCAATTTATTCCATATTGCTACAAATAGGGAACTGATATATGGAGGTGCATGTCCTCCATTCACAGTGCAGCAGCTCCATTTCTATGAAACAAGAATAACAATACAACTCCCCAACTCTTACCAGGCATAACCTTATCAATCTGAGTGAATATGCTAAATCCTCTTTTTATTACACACAACAGACACTTCCCAAATAGAGCATCTGCAGAGCATGGGTGCCTAGAAAGGAAGGAAAGCAAAGGATAAAATGTGCAGGGCAACATCATTACACTAATGACATGAGTTCCATATTTACATCAGATGTTGGAACACAAATTAGGGTAGCATTTGCATGGTGATGTCACCATATGTGAGTTACCCTTCTGGTGTCACTGCAATTTGCTGTAGATCAGGGGTGTCAAACTCACAACATCATGTGACATGTCACGACGTATCGTGACTTTTTTTCCACTGCCAGCAATGGGGTGGGCGTGGTTTCGGCATGACGCATCCGGTCCGCAGGCCGGCAGTTTGACACTCCTGCTGTAAATGCTGCTACTGTTTCAGAATATCTTCACAATTATAGTTTATAAAATGGTTGAACAACTGATTTACTTTGAGGAAAAATTATAAAAATTGGCAGAAGTTCCCAATTACCTGTAAAAAAGGTCCAACCATGATGTATTTTTTAAAATTTTCTATTAATCCCCCCCCCCAGCCTGTTATTTTCTCATATAAACTTTCTCTCAAGAAAAATCTTCCCACCCATTGATTAAAACAGTTTTCAACAGCTGCTGATTAAATTATCTGATAGTGTCTGAGAAAAGTCATCAATTGCTCCTGAAATAAAAAGGTGAAATCAATGAGTTTTTCATTACAGGCTACTGACTGACCAAACAAAATAGAGATCCAATAAGTACATTAAGTAAACAGCATCATAACGCATACCAGGTGGCCAACTTGGCTCAATATATAATCATCTGCACACATAAAATTAGACAGGTAATTATTTGTCAATAGCCTGAAAATTAAGACTAAACATCAATTAAAGACAAAAGAAATGAACCAGAATTCTCAAGAAGCTAAACAATTAAAACCCTACCCTTCAAAATCTAATACAGATAACAAACTGTTATAGGGCAAAAGAAAATTATTAAAACTTTGCTAAGGGACTTTAACAATGGGCCCATAAGAGCAGGCAACTTATGAACTATCTTCCATCTACAGCCTCTTCTTCCTCCCCAAACTAACCTCAAGTGCAGACAACACTAAGCAATTTCAGTCCATTTATAGAGAAGTAATAAAGGTAGTAGAAAGAAATAAGTCCCATAGCAGCAGCACTTAGAATGAGATCATTGTACAACATATTTGTACAATGGTTGCTGGAACTGGGTATGTCTAGTTTAATGAAGAGAAGGACGAGGGATGATATGATAGCAATGTTCCAATATCTCAGGGGTTGCCACAAAGAAGAGGGAGTCAAGCTATTCTCCAAAGCACCCGAAGGCAGGACAAGAAGCAACGGATGGAAACTAACCAGAGAGAGAAGCAACCTAGAACTAAGGAGAAACTTCCTGACAGTTAGAACAATTAACCAGTGGAACAACCTGCCTCCAGAAGTGGTGAATGCTCCAACACTGGAAGTTTTTAAGAAGAGACTGGGCAGCCATTTGTCTGAAATGGTACAGGGTTTCCTACCTGAGCAGGGGGTTGGACTAGATGACCTCCAAGGTCCCTTTCAACTTTATTTTTGTTGTTGTTGTTGTTGTTGTTGTTGTAGTATAGTAAGAGAACCCAGAAATGAACATATAGTTCAAAAAAAATAAGGAAATTATCTAATAAGATATCAGGGGGAAGAACTTGAGATTTGAGAAATGACAATCATAAGATCTTTTGCGAGAAGTTGGAAGGTCTGATTGAACTTTTGTTTTTTTAGCCCCACAAACTTCTTTCGTTTCCCTGCACACAGAGGCAGAGAAATGCAATGGAGAAACGCAACGCAACTGAAAAGCAGGTAAGCAAAGAAATGCTTGGGGGAAGCAAGGGGTAACTGAGCGGTGGTGGGGCAAGCTCTCCAACTCCGCAGTAGTGGAAAAACACGATAGATCTGGAAAGCAGGTGGCAAGACAAACACCCCTAAGGGTGCCAGGCATTCTCTCCAGTAGCTGCCCAGGCCCGCTGGAGGGAGCAATAGAGATGAATCACAGAGTAGCAATATGACACAGGAAACAAATACAATAGAGATGAATGATAGAGCTGCATATAAGGTAAACATAACACCCATAACAAAGGCTGGCATCTACCGGTACTAAAATGCAGCGGCATTCCAGCTCTGGCAGGGCAGGGGCAGCTGGCATGGGCACTGCAGGCAGGATGCCTGCTCGCTTCAGCACCCTCCCCGACCCTCCGGGGCTCTGCCTGCTGCTTCAGTGGTTGTGTGGACAGAACTGCGAAGGGGGTCAGGTGGCCAAAAGTGCCAGCAGTCTATGTCGGAAGGTGAGTGAAAGGGAAGAGGCAGGCAGGTGGGCGGGGCCTTAACTAGGGCTTATTTTGGGGGTAGGGCTTATATTAGGTCCACCCCAAAAATCAAGATAGGGCTTATTTTTGGGATAGGTCTTATTTTTGGGGAAACACAGTAAGCAGTAGGAAGAGAGTAGAAACATGCATGATTCTATCCTAGCCACCCTATTGTTTTGGTTCTGTTATTATCTTCATTAAAATAATAATAATAATGAATTATTCTAATGGGAACACATAGTCATCTTAAAATATTATTACTTACTGCAAAAACGGCTCATAATTTGCATGCATTGGTCTTTCCAATACCTCTCTCAAACCTTCTCCAGGGAAGGAAATTAACGGAAGCACATTAAAATAAGTTACTTCGCTATCCAAAAAACCATATATAGAAATTATATATGCTAATCCATCAAGCTCAAGATTGACCCAAGGTAATGGGTAATCATCAGTAACTGATAATTTTTTAACATGCTTCAGAGAAACAGATATATATTGTCCCACAAAAATGTAAAAAATAATTAAAAACTCAAAGGGAAGATTTGAAAAGACTGGGTCTTTTCTGATGTCAGTTTTCTATGCTATGTTTCACCTTCCACCATGACAAACCATTTTGTCAAAGCAACTAGAAATAGCAGCCAAATCAGCCCACTAGCTAATTTTTTTCCTCCATCTTAGCCCAGAATGACAATGCACAGCATTGGAGGGCATGATATAGAACTACAAAAAGCTGCTGACTTTTTTCTCCACCAATCCTGAGGGACAATCAGGTATCCCCACCAATCCTGATGTTATCTTGTACTCACTCAATACTTACCTAATGCCTGATCAATCACAGAATAGATATTATTTTATCCTATTTTCATATCCAACCAACAGTGAGAAGAAGGAAGGAGATAGACAGACCAGGAGAGCTCAGGATGGAGCTACAGATGAAGCAAAGCCACTATTCACATTTTCATGACTAAGCAGATATTTAGAAATACAGACAGTCCCCATTTAGTGATCAAAATTGAGACCAGCAACTCACTGTTAAACAAAACAGGGGTTTGGAGTTTAGGTTTATGACACCACTTTCCATTTTGTTGTTAAGTGAGTCACTGGAGATCATTAAGTAGACATCATATGATCGCAACTTGCAATTTTGCTGCCATCTTCTCCATTAACTCTGCTTGTTGAAAGCTGGTTGTGAAGCATGCAAATAGCAATTACATAACTGAAGGACACTGCAACAGTTGTACATTCCCGCTAGTGGTGAAATGTCCAAATATTGATCACATGACTGCATGGATACTGTGAAAGTTGTAAATGCAATAATCAAGCATACAGTTACTTTTTCAGAGCCATTGTAACTTCAAGTGGTCACTAAAGAGGGCAGTTATTAAATGAGGGCTACCTGTAACCAAATCCTCAAACATCTGCTATGTGGCTTGACAAAGGAGCCCCCTTCAAAATGTGACATATCTACCCCAAGTTGTAGACCCCAGTTTAGCCACCTCAGACAGCTTTGTAATGCTTGAGACTGCAAAAGAATTAGAGGATGAAATCACCACATCACAGATTTTTCATATCCCATAAAAGACTGGCAATGTTCTCCTGAGAATATGGGACGCCCAAATCAATATGGCTCAGCCACGATCAACTTTCCACCAAAATCATCCAAAATATTTTCTCCAGGATTGACATGGCACAGCGTAGCCCAACTTACAAACACTCAAAAAAGCTTCAGTCCCATCCTTGTGCTGATGTAGTAAAGTCAGGACCATGATAACCAAGCCCTTCCCCTTCTTCCACAAAATATTTATGGAGTCTGGCACAAGTATTAGTGTAGAATTTCCAGCTGTTCAAAGGTTTGTGATACCTCAGTCTTAATAAGAGACCACACTTAGATCTGCACAATGAGCCAAGGTAAACAACCTGATGAGAAATCTCAAATCTAGGAATGGAGGAAGCATTGGTGGTTTGGCAAGTTAGAGACAAGACCAATATTTAGGCTTGTAAGAAACAGCTTAACCGGCAGAAAAGGCAAACACAGCAGGCCTCTGGTGACTGAGGTCAGCTGCAAGACCTGCAGCAGATCCAAGCAGTCACAGCCATCTGAATTAAACCAACAGCAGATGTTAACCAGTTGTCAAGTCCAATCCAAGTCCCAAATGCACTTGGAGGAAGGATGCAAGTAAGCAGAACCTCTGGAAAAGTGGCAGATGGCTCATAGCTGAAAGGTTTGCCAAAAGTAATAACAAGTGGCCAGTTGCTGGGAATGGCAGAAACAACATGAAGCAAGGGCAAACTTAATAGACCTTCAGTCACCAAGAGGTTCTAACAAAACTTCTCACAGACTAATCTGCAAAAGCCAAGATCTGTTGCCCACCTCCTGTAAGATAAATAACATTGCCACCGATGCAGTTTCAATGTTCTGACTTACAGTTTGGTCATGTTAATGCACCACTATGACTTTAAACAGCGTTAGTGTTATAACCAGCTCAAACTCTAATCTTATTTTTGGAATATGTCTTTATAAGTGCTGCTGCTTTTTGCTGTGTCCTAGGTGGTCACAATCACTAAAAAATACATCTGTAATCTCAATTCAAACCAGCCTTTCCCCCTTTCCCCTAAAAATGCTGGTAGAAATTTCATACTACTGTACTAAATAACCTGTGGGAAAACTGCCATCAGGATGCAGCTGAAGTCAAAGGAGTAGAAGCACAAGAGGCTAAAAAGGAAGTTTTCAACAGATTTAAAAATAAAAAGAAAAAAGAAAAGCTGGCCTGAAAATACTCACTGCCACTGCATCACCAGTGTCTCATGTTGAAATCCATAGTCTGTTGTTGTAATCCTGCTGCTGCCTGCAAGAAAAACAAGCACTATGAAGTGTGTGCTGGGAATTAATCAATATATCAAGTATCAGCAGAACTGGATCTTGATTTCACAAATATTTAAACCTAAACATAAAACCAGAGTCTTCTCTATTCAACATTTTTTTAATCTCCACCATTATGGAGACTCAGAGACAGCCCAGCACTCAAGGACGCTCCCTGCCTATAGAATCTATCCTTGACTGATAGCTTTATTTTTCCATGTAATGTTGAATTTTTCAATTGATCAGATAGAAGAGTCCTTCCTTTGGCATATTATTTCACTAACCGAATGTTAGTGATGTTCATTCACCGAATGTTCACTAACCGAACATTTAATTAAGGTTGAGCACAGAACCTTTTTTGGATGGGGGGCTGTCTTCTTCCCATCACCTTATGGCCACAATTGCTTAACCATCCTGAAAGCATGGTTCCTCAACAAAGACAGGAAAAACACAAAAACTGTAACCCCAGCCGTAAAAAAAAGACTTAATGTTTTTTAAACAACAATCCTAAACCCCAGAAGGAAAAAAAGACATCTAAGTCCTACTCAAACAGATGTCATAATCCCACCCACTTTCTATCATCACATACCCACTGAGGCTTTCCCAAAGATGTTAAACACAATCACTAACCCCCCCCCCCAAAGGTTGTTCACATCAAAAGAGGACAAGATAAATTCAGACGTATTAAAGCCAACGGTTTGTGTAGAATAATCCCAAAGAAACTAGCTCCATTCATTTGGGAGCCTGCTACTCTAACATACAGCAAACAGATTATTTAATGCATACCAAATGGCAATTATATATTGTGAGTTGCTGTGCAAAACATAGGAATTAGTTAACATGCACATTCATTCCTAGCACTAAATTCTTAGAGAGCTATCTGCCTCCACTCAGGAAATAGAAACATGTGTGACCTTTGTATTCAATCCAACTCAATCAAATACAGCTCATTCTGAAGTTCACTGCGTTCTCAACATGATTCAAAGCACTTGGCAAATAGTTTTAAGAAATAAACAAATCTGAGAAAAATCTGAAACTCTCTAATGACCACTAAAAAAACAAATATAGCCTGCTTTGCAACTCAAGGATATCTCAGCATTTCATTTTTCCCAAGTATTACCATGCTTAAATAACTAGGGGGAGGTGGAATTCATTTGAATGCTATTCTGTATCCAAAGCTTCTTCTCCCATAGATGGAAGGAAATGTTTCAATCCAATTAGATCCCTAATGTGCCATTTTTGTACCCGCACAAGAAGTATTCATCAGTCTTTATATTAAGAAGCTTTCATATGTTAACACTGTGTGTGTGTGTGTGTGTGTGTGTGTGTGTGTGTGTGTGTGTGTGTTTTTGTATGACAGAATTCTATCAATGGGATTTGATTCTGAAGCACCAAAACTGGAAGAGGGTTAGTAAAAGTGTCTCATTTCTCTGCTCCTCTCTCTTCTCTGAAGTGCTCAAAGCAACTCTTTCCACCGCAATGTCACAGTGATAACCACCTTTAAAAGGAATGACAGATTGAGGAGATGACACAAATTAATATTTAAAGGATAAAACTGAATATAAAAAAAATCATTGCAAAAATCAAGGCAAGAGTCAATGGTATTACAGCTGAGTGCTGGAGACCCAGATTCAAGCACCCATTCTCTTACAGCCTCACAAGTTGTGTATAAATGCAGCCATGCACTCAGACAGAGGCAGAATGTTAATGAATTTTTTTTTTTAAAAAAAAAGCAACCACTATCAAAAATCTAGGCTGTGAACCCCCCAGAGTTTGGTACAAGCTGGGCAGCAACATAAATGTTAGAATAAATGAAATAAAATGTAAAGTAACCAAGCCTTTTACCCATGGAGCCGTTGCTCCTGTTATTCTGGGGCCAGATCTACTGACCTGCCTCAACGCTTTGACTTATACATGCAAACAAATGGGGCGTTGTCTTACCTGAACGCCTTTTCTCAGCAGGATGATGTAGAGTCCAAATGGATGGGTTCTATGACGGCCTTCCTGCCTGGCAGACTGGGTAAAAACTTCGGCCACACCCCTTCCTTTGGGCGTGACCCCAGTTTTGACTTAGGCGAGAAACTTTGTTGGAATTAACCTTGCAGCTCTTTATTATATCTTTATTATATCCCTGCCTAGACCTATCCTCTGGGTGGGCTTGGACTCTACATCATCCTGCTGAGAAAAGGCGTTCAGGTAAGACAACGCCCCTTCTCCAGCAGGATGACTGTAGAGTCCAAATGGATGGGACATACCAAAGCCCTCATGTCCCCCTGGGAGGGAATGTCTAGGCTACCGAACTCTGAGCAGATACGACCTGTTGAAGAACTCTTCTGCCAAAAGCCGCGTCTGCTGCTGCTAGGGAGTCTAAACGGTAATGTCGAATGAAAACCGAAGGTGAGGACCAGGTTGCGGCCCTGCAAATCTCCTCCACCGGAGCTTGCGTTAGCCACGCCGCAGATGTGGCTGCGCTCCGAGTTGAGTGGGCAGTCACCTGAGTGGGTGCTGGCAAATCCTGTGAGACGTAGGCCTGCGCTATGCAGGCTCTGATCCACCTGCCTATGGTGGAAGAAGATACCTTCTTTCCCATAGTTGATGGTTGAAAGGACACAAATAATGCTTCCGTCTTTCGGAAAGCCGAGGTGCGTTTCACGTAGAAACACAGTGCTCTCCGTACGTCTAGCTTGTGCCATCTGTGTTCTAGCTTATGTTTGGGTCTTGGACAGAAATCAGGAAGCGTAAGTTCCTGAGATCTGTGAAAGGTGCTATTTACCTTCGGGATGAAGGTCGGGTCTGGTCTAAGAACGACCCTGTCTTTGAAAAAGGTACACAGATCCTTCCTTACTGACAGTGCTGCTAGTTCTGAAATTCTCCTTGCCGAAGTAATTGCCACAAGGAAAGCTACCTTCAGTGATAGGTGATGGAGTGAGCATGTTTCAAGAGGTTCGAAGGGTGCAGATGTCAAGGCTAGAAGGACCCTAGGCAGGTTCCAGGACGGGTACCTGTGTATGACTGGGGGCTTTGTGTTAGACGCCCCTTTTAAAAAGGCATTAATCGCTGGATGTTGTGCTAGGGAAGTTAAGTTGTCGCAGGAGAGTACGGTTGAGAGGGCCGATATCTGTCTGCGGATGGTATTGACTGATAGGCCCCTATTAAGACCCTCCAATAGGTAGTCTAGGATATTGGGGATAGATACTGCGGTCGGGTCTAGGTGAAGCGAAGCGCACCACCTACAGAATCCCTTCCATGTAGCGTCGTAGATCCTATTGGTGGACGCCCTTCGTGATGCCTGTATGATCGATATCACCCCTGCAGAATAAGATTGTTTAGTTAAGCTTTGCCGCTCAAATGCCAAGCGGCTAGTTGTAGCCACTGGGGATCTGGGTGTACAAGCTTGCCCTGACTGAGTTTTACCCTGTCCGGGGGAATCCTCCACGGAGGTGATATCGAAAGGTCCACGAGGTCGGCAAACCACGGGCGCCGTGGCCAGTGAGGGGCAATGCAGACCATTTCTGCGCCCTCCAGGATCATCTTGCGTATGGTTGCCGGTATTAGTGGCAGCGGTGGGAAGGCGTACAGGAGTTGCGCCGGCCACCGGCACCTGAGAGCATCCGTTCCCTCCGATCCCGGGGACGGGAATCTGGAGAAGAACCTGGGGAGTTGTGTATTCTTGTGGTTGGCAAATAGATCTAGGTGCGGTTGTCCGAACCTCCGGGAGATCTCCTCGAAGAGAGCCGGGTCCAGACGCCATTCCGACTGGTCCACCTTGGCTCTGCTCAGGGAGTCTGCCTGGGTGTTTGTTTCCCCTGAGATGTGTTCCGCTCTGATGGAACTCACATTGGCTTCTGCCCACCGAGCCAGAGCCAATGCTTCTTTCATTAGTTCCACTGATCTCGTTCCTCCCTCCTTGTTTACATGTGCCTTGGCTGCTACATTGTCTGTAAGCACGAGGACGTGTCTCCTCGTTACTAGGTGTGAGAAATGACGGAGGGCCAGGTGTATGGCCCGGAGCTCTAGCCAGTTGATGCTGTGTGACAGGTCCTTCTGACCCCACTGGCCCTGTGCTATCTGGGTCCCCAGATGGGCTCCCCATCCGAACAGGCTCGCATCTGTCGTGAGCGTGACCCTGTTCGGTTCCCTGAATATGCTCCCCTTGAGTGTCATGGGGGATAGCCACCATTTTAGTGATTTCATCACCTGTGCTGGTACCAGCACACTCCTGTTGGAGGTGCTGAGGTTCCTCCTCTGGTAGGGTAGGAGGAACCACTGCAACTCCCTCGAGTGGAGCCTTGCCCATGGGATGATGCCCATGCAAGATATCATCTTTCCCAGGAGCTTCGAGAGTTGTAGCAAGGGCACTCTCCTGATCTCTTGAATTTGGTGGATTAGCTTGGATATGTTGATCAGTCGCTCCTGGGAAAGGAATACCCTGCACTGTGACGTGTCTATCACCGCGCCCAGGTGTTGCAGTCTCCTTGAGGGAATGAGGTGGCTCTTGTTTAGATTGACCGAGAATCCGTGCCCCTGTAGGGTTCGGATTGTGGTCCTGAGGTCTGTCCTTGCTTGTTCCCGAGATCTGGACTGAATCAAGATGTCGTCCAGATAAAACTGGACGCGAACCGGAATCAACCTGAGATGGGCCGCTAGTACAGCTAAGATCTTTGTGAATACCCTTGGTGCTGACGACAGTCCGAAGGGTAATGCCCTGTATTGGTAATGTCGCCCCGCGTAGGTAAATCTGAGGAATTTCCGGTAGCTGGAGTGGATGGGGATGTGTAGGTACGCCTCTGTGAGGTCTATTGAGGATAGTAGATCGTCTTCCCTGACGCTGGCTAGTATGGACTTTAAGGAGTGCATCTTGAACCTCCTGTACTTTATGAAATAGTTCAGGCCCTTCAGGTCCAAGATTGCTCTCCACCCTCCTGATGTCTTTGGGATAACGAAGAGGATAGAATAAAATCCTCTTCCTTCCTCTTCCTTTGGTACCTTCTCTATTGCTTGAATTGACAGGAGGTGATCTATGGCCGAAGTTATCAGCCTTGTCTTGTGTGCTCTTCTGGAGATGGGACATCTGATGAACCGGTTTGGAGGGGGAGAACAGAAGTCTAAGGTCAGGCCATGCCTGATCGTTTCCAGGACCCAGGCGTCGGTAGTGGTCTGTTCCCAGACCTCGGTGAAATTTCCTAACCGACCCCCGATGGGTGTATCCTGTTTGGCGTCACTTGGTACGCTTAAAGGATCTGCCTCCCGCTCCTCTATATGGGCGTCTGGACTGGAACTGGCCCCTGGCTCCCGGGCTTTGGCGATCCTGGGTTCGATCCTGTCTCGGGTAGAAGGATCGTGAGCCTCTGGGCCAGTCCCAGGATTGCCCTGATCGAAAGGGCTGCCTCCATTCCCAGGGGCTTCCTGGGCGGGAGCCCTGCCTCCGGAAGTCCTGACTGCCTCTCCTGTCTAACTTCTTTGATGGATGTACTAGGATTTTTTTCTTGTCTCTGCCTTCGCTGACATGTGGATCCAGAATGGAACCAAATAGGGCCTCTCCACTGTATTTGGACGTCGAGAGACGCCATTTGGACCTCAGGTCTGTCTTCCAGTTTTTGAGCCACAGTAGCCTACGCGAGGCCACTGTGGCCGCAATGGATCTTGCCGCATACTTTGTTGCGTACAGTGAAGCGTCAGACATGAACTGAGAGGCCGCGAGGAGTTTGGCCAATGTCTGGTGTACTCTGACCTGGTCTGGAGGGACCGTGCCCTGCAGTTCCCTCAGCCACATGATGCAGGCCCTCGCGAAGAATGATGATGAGGTGGCTGCTCTGGCCGCCCAGGCTGCAGCCATGTGGGAACGCCGGAAGGAGTGTTCAAATTTCTTCTCCTCAGGTTTCAAGACCTCCGCCATGTCTCCTGGAATCGCGGAGGTAGAGAATAATGAGATCAAGGGGTTATCTACAGTGGGAACCTCTAACATGTTAGAGAAGGAGGGAGATAGGTTGAAAAGCTTTCTTTCCGCGCTGTTAGGAGCCGGTGGGCTTGCAAGTGAGGACCATTGTTCCTCCAGCGTGGTCATGAAGACCTCCGCACATGGAATGTACTTGTCCTGTGGGACCTTTTTGGCAAACAGAGGGTTGGCCTCCTTGCTAGTCGATGGCCTCTCATCCTGTACTGATGTTAGGCTGACTGTGGAAACTGCCTTAATCAGGAGTGATTTTAGGAGCGCTGGGTTAAAGAGGCCAGAGCTCGTCTCCTGCTCAGGTGCGGTTTCCTCGTCCTCCGATAGGGGCATGTCTGACATGTCAAGATCTACTGAGTCACCCTCTCCTAGTTGAGAGGAAGATTCAGAGATGTTGGTAGGGGGTGGCCTAGCTCGTCCCTTACGGGGTGTGTGAAAGGCCACTTGCCCTTTGGAGGCCATGAATTGGGAGAATGCATCCTGCATGAATGCCTGAAATCGTGCCGACCATATGTTCTCCTGCGCTTTGTCGCTGGGGTGAGGCGCTGGAGTGTGGTCGGGTGAGGGAGAAGAAGCTGGTGAGGAGGGATTGGAGGAATCTAACTGTTCAGTTTCCCCAGGAGGAGACCAAGTCTTGAGCACTTCCTCGGCAGTAGGTTCTGTGCTGGTCGCCACTGGGACAGGGGAAACCAAATTTGTCCCATTGGCATTGGATCTCTGTGCCCTGCTAATTTGTCTTTCTAAAGCCAAATGTCTCCTCAGAGCCTCTCGCTCAGCCGTTTTAGACTGTCCCTTCTGAGTAAGGTGCTTTGTTTTAGCTTTCTTCTTCCCCCCCACCTCTGATTCAGAGGATCTGCGTTTTCGCTGCTGTTGTGGGGGGGACAATTGAGGGACCTGTGTGACTGAATACGAGACATTGTCTGCCATTGTGCCAGACACCCCGAGTAGGAAATGCCTGGGATGGGGGAATGAGGTACGCAGATCAGAGGCAGATGCTTGGGACTGTGCCCTCCTCTGCCTATACAAACAATGGCCGGACAGACAGGATTCTTTGGACCGAAGATCCTGCAAGGCAGTGACTAAAGGCCACTATGGGAACAGTTAGGGAAGAATGTTCCTCCTCACCTCCTCACCTAGTCCAGACAAGGTGCAGTTCATATGTCTCTCTCTCTCCCCCAGTCTGTGGCTGTGGCAACAGACCACGATAGGAAACGGTTATTTTACTTTCCCTCTTCCTTCCTCTGTCTCAGTTTCCTTGGGTAACCTCAGATCCTTGCAAGGGAAAAAGCCCTTTGTTTGCCGGAAAATGGAGTCCGGGTGAAGGCCCCGCCCCCAAGGGGAAACGGCGGGAAGATCAAGTTCCAAAATGGTGAATGGGGAAGAAGCCACGCCTCCCAATGGAAGCCCGGGAATCCACGAGGTTCAAGAGTAATGGCGGATCCTGATTTTTGCAATCAGGAAGACTCCTCTAGTCATGAGGGGCTGCGCCTTTCCTCTGGGTATAGGGGAATTCAGCGCCGGCTTTGCTCTTGCCGCGCTGTTTATCGCGCCGCTCAGCTGATCGCAGCCGAGCGGCGACCTGGTTTGCCGCTTCCCGCGCGGCTCAGCTGTTTCGCGCCGTGGCGCTCAGCTCCCTCGGCCAGGCTGCTCAGCTGTTGGGAGGGCCCGGAGGGCTACGCGCAACCCGGTGAAAACCCCCCCCCGCGCCGAACAGCTGCCCGGCGGGCCGGAAGAAAGCGAGCGATCCGGCCCGTTCCGAGCCTCCCCGGCTAGCCCCACTCACGAGTCCGCCGATCCTGTTCTAATCGCTGCCGGGAAGTTTCTCTTGTCAAGGGAAGAAGAGGGGATTCCTTTTTTTTTTTTTTTTTTGAGTTTAAATTCGTTTGTTTCTGAGAGCTGCCTCTCGCACTTGTACCAGGCTTCGAGACTGAGTCAAAACTGGGGTCACGCCCAAAGGAAGGGGTGTGGCCGAAGTTTTTACCCAGTCTGCCAGGCAGGAAGGCCGTCATAGAACCCATCCATTTGGACTCTACAGTCATCCTGCTGGAGAAAGAAAGTTCATGTTGGATAACAAGTAGTTTTGCACACTGCTCAGCTCCTCAAAAGATCACTGTTTTCTGTACTACATTAAGCTTTCCTCACTGTTTTAAAGGAGAGTTCCAGGTTAAGTACCTGATAGTAATAAATCATAGAGCAAATTACTTTCAACCTTCTCAGTCTCAAGGTCTGCTTTTAAAATAACCACTTGCAAACTTATGACCCACTCTTAATCTCAGGACATTCCAAATCCATTTATATATTTCTGCAGCTTCATGAAAGGGAAATATTCGGTATGCTTAATAACTGGATAAAGAGGGAATTTCAGAGTTCTTGTGTGCCTGAGTCTCAAGGATTTTCTTTACAACCCAGCATAAACAAAAATGAGCTATTCAAGTGCTTAGCCAGATCACAAGGCTATTTAATTTGCCCTTTCATGAAAGAAATATAACTCTGTTGGTACAGCGATTAAGCACTACACCCAGCTGCAGGAAGTACCAGACCAAGAAATGCATATCCATTTGAATGCCTTACACTATGGGTGTCAAACTCGCCACATCACATGACGTGCCGCAACGTATCATGACTTTTTTTTTGCACTGCCGGAGTTGGGATGGGCGCGGCCTCTGTATGTTGCAACCGGCCCATAGTTTGATACCCCTGCCTTATACAATACTTCACTCTTTGCTTTTAAAAGATCTTTGCAAAGCGTGAATCTTAGATAAAGATTGAAACATCTTGGTGGGACTTAGATGCGTCATTACTGAAGATTTAAAATACAAAAATAACCAGGAAAATAGTATATATTACGCCTACTCTTCCTAAAGCCAACAAAGTAAATTATTCTACTCATGCATTATTTGGGGGTCCAAAATTATGAAATGCACTATAGCATATAATCCTCAACACACATAATCAGAATCCCAAAAATACAATAGTGCAATGAGAAAGGAAGCCAATTGATACAGAGGAAGAGATTCTAATCCTGATCAATCTTTTTCAAACAGAGGGTTGCTTTGATTTCTGCATACAGATATTATTGGCTTACAATGGCAACTGAGTGTAGAACTGTCATTATTAAGTGATATAGTCATAAAGTATAATGTCATGTGACCAAGTTGCTTAGTGGTGGCATTTCTAGCCATCATTAAGCAAGGACCATGAGGTTATTAGAAGAGGACTTCATGTGACTACAACTTCCAACTTTCTGCTAGCTTCCCCACCGACTCTGCTTGTGAGAAGCTGGCAGAGAATGTCAGAAATTGTGATCATATGACCAAGGCTCTGTGTGTCGTAATAAGGAACCAGATGCTAAGTTCCCGGATGGCAATCACATGACCATGAGGACCCTGTGACAGCCAGAGCTACAAGGATCTATTGAAAGTGCCATTCGCTCAGTGCTGTTGTAACTTTGAATGATCACTGAATGAATGGCCATAAACCAATGACTTACACGTATTGGGGGCTAAAGTGGACAGAGCCAGAACCAAAATTAAAACTGAATTCCACTTGAGTTGAAATTAAATAAAGCTAATACAATTAATTCTAACCCATTTAACAATTTCCCCTTTTTGTGATGTGTTACAGTTAACCTGAAAGATTCTGTTTCCAAGGCTTTGGGAAGTGAGGTGACAAATGATGCTGGCAAGTAGAAGAGAAAGTACCAGGGTCATGTAATCACTTTTTGCAACCTTCTGACAAGCAAAGTCAATGGGGAAGCCAAATTCACTTAACAACCCTATTACTACCAGAGATTCAGTAACAAGAACGGTCATAAAATGAGGCAAACCTCTCTTAACTATCTTGCCTAGTAATGGAAATTTTGGACTCATTTGTGGTTGTAAGTGAGCAATTACCTGTGATGATTCTCCCGGATGCTTCCCCAAATACCTCTCCAGATGTCAGCTCAGAGGTAGATGAACCAGTTCCAAACACGTCTGGAGGGAAGTTGGTCAATGGCTCCAAGGAGCCCTCTGCTTGGGATTTGGCTGAAGCACAGCTGCACTTGGATAGTGCCTTGTGAATTCTGGGCTTTTCTTGCCTCGTGAACCCTCTTTGTATTGTGGATTTAATTTTGCCAGATCAGTTTATTCCAACTGGGAAACTTTCAAGTGCCTTGTGGACTCATTGGCCATTGCTCTGTGGACTAGCATTGGTCTGCTTGTAGCTGGACTTAATTGGGACAGTTCTGGGTTTTTAGTGAAGGGGTTGCAGGGAAATATTAATAAACCTACTAAACCACAGTTATGTGTTTGTGTGTGAGAGAGAGTGGGACAGCACACTACTTGTAATATCATGCACATGGAGACCTGCTTAACAACCACAACTTCTAACTGCAGTTACACTCATTAGTCAAGGACTACCTGTATATATCTATATAGATAACATAACCTTTATTGTCATTTTTGTTACTGTTGGCACAATGGCACACATCAAAAATGAAATTTAGTTGCCCGCTCTCAAAGTGAAACACATACATGACACACACCTAAACATACTATGAACAACATATGTATAGACCACACCCCTACATATACATAGCAAATAAATATGTGACCCTGTTATGGGGACAGAACATATAATGAGAGGAAATCTATACATTACTAACTGGGTTATATTTAAATTACTTTTTCTTAGCATGCTTATGAATGCATTTCCATAATTTAGCTTCAGAATGGTTCCATTTCTGTTTCTACTTTCATACTTTATTTTGATACAGTACCACAGAAGTGACCTTGGAGAAACTAGGCAATAACAGAAAGACACGACTTAAACCCAGAACAGGAGAAGAGCATTATAAAGAAAATTTAAACTGTCTGTGCCGTAAACTCTCTTGGATATAAGCAGGAGGGATAGAAACTGCTGTCAGCCTTTTAAGATTCTGTTACTTAGGCTATATCAATAAAATAGAATTCTAGTCATACCTGTGAAATCTGTTTCCTGAGCTGACCTGCCTTGAGAACAACTGACAATTTCATACTTCAGGATGGTGTTGAGTCCTTGCACCAATATAATCAAGTATATTTTCTTCTGGCTGCACATTATCTTGGTTCTTATTGTTTTACTGTTTTCTTGCTACTTCAAACTTGTAGAGTTGGGCATATACAAAATTGAATAAATGAATGAACTAATGAATTAAAAGGTTCAGGAAATCTTAAAAATCCATGCTAACCCCAAAAATACCTGGCACTGAAATTTTATTGGTTCTTTTGTGTTGTATTGGTGGTGGTGTCTTCTGGAACATAACTATTTCTTTTTTAAAAAACAACAACAACCTGTATATGCTTTTATGATCATTTTAAATAGTATGAGATTTTAAATAAATATAGTATCTTTTAATTTCTTTTTGGAGCAATGTGGTATGGCAGATATATCCAGACAATGTGCAAATTAGCCAATTCTACGCATCCCCTTCCCATCAAAAACCAGACATGTCATTTTGTTACAGGGAGCCGAGTCACCTTCCTTATTAACTCTACGGGACTTTTCATGAATTGGGTGGGCATCTTTGAATAAAACATAAGTTGACAAAAGCCCTTGTTTTCCAGCCTGCGTAACTGAAATGGTTCCTTAGATACCAGTGAAAGCCTCAAGACAGGTTTGGCTCCCCAAATGCCTTTCTTTTGTAACACTTTCCACAAAGAGAGAGAGAAAAAAAGCTTTTTGCAACAGAAGTGATGAGAAATGGAAAGATGTTGTCATCATGCTGGATAATGTGCCAAACCATCTGGAGAAAAAATAATCTCAGAAGAGGGAGGAGGGGGCTACAACAACAGTCTTGCTGGCTGCTTATTAGACAACTAGATTAAAACTGATGATGGGATTGAATGAGATTCAGAGTTGTTTTCTCCTCATAAATCACTCAAGTTGTATTTGGCTAGAAGGGATGCACTAAGCATGGGGAGAATCTTCTTTTTTTTTAAAGGCAAATTTGATTACTCAAACAATTACAATGCCATTGAGAAAGACCCATTTTATCCTGAAGGAAAATCTGACAAGCATTCCTAAATTAATAAAAAATAAAAAATAGGAGATATCAAGTTATAAGTGACAATTTGTTTCTTTTTCAAATACCTCTTTGGTGAAGTAAGAAATTTCTTTCTGTCTCATGCTTAGAGAATTAAAACTCCAGAGGTGACTATGTTCCAATAAATTTGTTGGATATGCCAAAAGATGATCAGATAAAATGGATGGTGTGTAAATATATGTGTTGCATATATATTACAAATATATATATTTGTATATATCATTATATACAACATTACATATAGCATTATTTGTTATTATATATAATACAAAATATATGTGGTACATATATATTATCAATAACAATAACTGAAGAAATATTCTGTCAAATCAGCTATAGCATTAATAATCAGCTAGCTTTATGACAGTAAAATTGCCATTTCCATAGCTATTAATGAAACTTCAACATTAGTTAACAGACACTGGCAAAAGATATAAATCACACTTATTGCAAAATGAAGCATCAGATATCCTCCTTAGACTTTTACATTTTTTCTCTCCTTAAGAACCATCCTGTCAGTTATCAACACCACTTAGATTCTGCCATTTTGCTATAGAAACTCCCCAATGAGTGGACAAGTGACAGTTGTGTAACACTAAACACATCTGATTTAAAATAAAAACCAGTGAAAAATAGGAATCATAGAATCAAAATAGTTTTCCTATTTATCTAAAGCAGATTTCAAAGACCTGGTTTTGGCCAAATTAGGGAAATTATAATTGCACACTGAAAAACGTACATCCCTTATCTTCTCATATGAAACAGTCTCTATCTCTTGAGAGCTACAACTGGTTTCTCAAATCTTTCTTAAATTTATTGATTTAGGAGTTGTATATCCCCTCAGTCCTGTGTAAAAAATTCAGAGAGAGGTGAGGGTAGCTAACCAAAAACTATCCTTATGATTTTCCGGAAATGCCTGGAAAGATGGTTGATAGCACTTTCAAATGGAATTTATGGGGTGTTCATAACATGAATCCATATTGACTTCTTTGCCCTTTTTGTCACTGGGCCTTCTTCATGAAATGCTATAACTAAGCCACAATTGGAGGCACACCAAATGAGGTGCCTGCAAACATAGTTCTCTCCATAAATGATGGACACAGGAAAGGGATAAATCATGCTCAGGATCTCTTGCAGGCTTGGTTAGCTGGCTTGGGAAGCCAAATAGGTCTAGAAGCCATACTTCGCCATCTTTGATGTAGGATTGGGTGATGACTTCTACCTGAAAAATCATCCTGTACAATTTCAACCCTTCCAAATGAAACAGAAGCTAAGGAGAATTGCAGTAAAAGCACACCAAATGTTGGGATTGTACAGTAGTGGCCAAAATTGTAGAAACCTTTTGGGAAAAGGGTACCTTTGAGGTGTGATGGCTAATAACACCACTTTTCTTTGGAGTAGTACCATAAAATTATATATCAATGGAAAGATAATTTAATCAAGAATGTAATGCAACAAAGTTTGTTCAATTATCTGTATTCTATGAGAGGTTATAGCCAAATAACCAGAAAAAGGAAGCACAACTTGCTTAGGTTGATATCAGGTAGCTTTCCTTCATCTGATTGTAGCCAATGAGCACAAGTGTTTAGAAAGCCAATCGGGTGTCATCTTGTTTTGGCAATGAGCCAATCAGATCACAGTAGGATTCAGTTATTGATGTCATGTATTGAAGCTGAGAGGAGGACATTTGTCAATGTGTTATGTGATTGCTATCAAGTTGGTTGGGTTTTTTTGTGTTCTTTCATTTAATGAGCTTGTAAAACATAATAAAATTAAAGTAATGGTGCAAAGAGTTGACTGGTTGCCCAGAAACTGATGTAAAATAGTATTATTAAGTGAACAAGGCTACAGTTTTAAAGAAATTAGAAGAAAAATTGGTGGAAACATAACCAAAGGTGGCATTTCTAAATTTTTGAAGAGGTATAAGGAGACTCAGTCAGTACAAAACTACACTGGTAAAGGCAGGAAAAGGTGCACAATAGCAAGTGATGTTAGAAGAATTAAGAGACTCTGCCTACGTGACAGAAAAAAATCATCTGGGTGTATACAAGATGAAATGGTGCAATGCAATGTAAAGTTGAGTGCAAGGACTGTTTGGTGCAGACTGTAGGAATTTGGCCTAAAATCTAGCATTCCACAAAAAAGCCACTTTTATCTCTCAAACAAAGGTTGAAAAGACTAAACTGGGCTAAAACCCATATTACCTGGACAGAGGAACAATGGGACAGTGTTATTTGGAGTGATAAGACCAAGATTTCCCTGTTTGGTAATGATGGCATAAAATACGTAAGGAGAAGAACTGGAGAAGATTTGCATCCTGATTGCATTACATGTACCATGAAACACCCAGTCAGTGTTATGATCTGGAGTTGTACGACAGCAAAAGGTGTGGGCAGAATTTGTGTGATTAATGGGAATATAAATGGCCAAAAATACATTAATGAAATACTTAAGTCCAAACTGAAGCCTTCCACACACGATCTTTTCCAAGACAATGAAGCATTTATATTTCAACAGGATTTAGCTCCATGTCATGTTGCTGCTATGTGCAAGAAATGGTTTCAAGATAATCATATTCCACTGCTTGGAATGGCCTGGGAATAGCCCAGACCTTAACCCAATTGAAAATCTATGGAGCCGACTAAAGAAACTTGTTAGTCGGAAGCGACCCAGTAATAAAACCCAGTTAATAGAAGCAATCATTCAATCTTGGTTTCACATTATAACAGCTGCAGAACTAAAGAACTTGGTTCACTCCATGGGAAGATGTTGTAAGGTCATAATTCATGCTAAAGTTTACCCAACTAAGTATTAACTGACATGATGATAATTTTTGTATGTCTCTTTTTTTCTATGGTAATAATTTTTTTATATCTCATGTTTTCTATCTGTTTCACTTTTCTTCTTTATAACTGCTATTCTAATAGCAAATCCTTCATAAAAGTTATTGCATTACATTCTTGATTAAATTATCTTTCCATTGATATATAATTTTATGGTACTATTCCCAAAACAAGTGGTGTTATTAGCCATCAAACCTCAAATGTACACTTTTTCCAAAAGGTTTCCACAATTTTGGCCATTACTGTGTGTATAACATACATGGGTCCTTTCTGAAGTGACTGTTTCACATCTTGAATATTGCCATGTTTTCTATTTTACATCCAACCCTCTGACAGAGATAGGCAGTTAAAAATGTGAAGTAAATAAGTAAATAAATAAATAAATTTACCACACCTTTTTCTCCATGGAAAATTCATCCTCAAAGATGAAGATGAAAGTGATTATTCCAAAGTCACACAGAAAACTCCATATTCAACTTGGACTTGAATTCCTCCCAGCTCAAGTTTAACACCTTAATTGCTAGTTGCATTGCTTCTCTTTTTTTCCATTTAGTTTAAAGTATTTTATAGGCTCTTAAGAGTTTCCCTAAATTAACTGACAGAAATCTAAAGAACAGAAAGTGAAAATAACATCTCTTGAAAAAAAAAGGATAGGCTTCACTAATAATTCTCAAAGCCAACATTTCAAAGGAATGTAAACTTTCAGAATCAGCAGCTCAGCTGACTTGTTTAAAACTAAGCTGCCGATGAGGAATCAAGAAATAAGTAAACATTTGAAAAGTGTTCCTCAGAGAGCAGAGGTTTTCAGACTTGAGCCACAGGATCCATTGAAAAGAAAAATTGCCTCTGTGCATTGGGACAATGCCTTCCCTTCTGAAACTTCAAAAAAAAAAAGAATGAAGACAATCGCTTTCCAAGATGCCTCCATATGGATATTCATTACTAAGGTATTCATTACAGTGGATTATTTTGCTTATTGTTCCTCCAAAGATCGTTCTGAAAGTGAGAATAATCATTAAACATGAAAAATGAATTTTGACATACTAAAATCAGAATGCTGTAGGAGTAAATAAACACAAGATAGTTATTACAAACTTAAACATACCTAACAAAAAATAGATTCAAAACAGCATGCAAATATATTTTCACGTATTTACGGCATATTTTATCTACTGTAGTTATTATCTATAGCAATACTTAAGATTCTATTGCATGCATACCTACTAACAAACTTGCATGTGGGAAATATCACATGTTACTAGGAGTAACAGATTTTTTTCAAAAAAACATTTTTTAAAATGAGTTAGGCAATGAGTCCATTTAGCACGGTATTATTTTCATTCTATTATTCCAGCATTAAGGAATGGGGAATCTGTCAACTTTCAGATATTCTTCAACTGCAATATTCCTCGTCATTTTGGCTACAGCTGATGGGAGTTATACTTTAGCAACATCTGGATAGCCACTGTTATAGGAAGCTGTAGTTATACTACAGCTTCCTATTAACATAACATTTTCTACTAAAGTTTCTTTTACATTGCTATGAGATAAATTCATTTTTCTTTCATACAAGTATTGCACTAACATTAGAATAAAAAAAGCAAGTTCACTTTATTTACAAAGTAAATAGAAACCAGCAAAAACACATGGGAAAAGGGTATTTCAGCCAATATTTTGCTATAAGCCATATTTGCTTATATATTTCAAGTTTGAAATAGCAATAAAAATTGAACCAACTAGAAAATTATTTCTCTCAAACAAAACATGACCCTATCTGGAGAAATACTGCCTTCCTGCTTTACATTAAGCAGCTCCTTTTCAAAGATGGCACAGAGGAATAATTAATTTTCCACACATCAGGTTGGAGAAGAGAGTTTTTTTTAAAAGGCCAAGAAAATTCAAAATATGAAAAAATTCTCAATAATTTCGGTGACCCTATTGAGTCGTAACTCGGGATTTGCTACCTCACACTATGATTTTGGTCTTGAAAGCTTCCTTTTCATAACTTTAAGCTTAGCACTGTGCGGAGATCGTTATTCTAGGTTCATAAAACACTGGTTAGATTTATCTGTAAACATGCTACTGGCCAATATCAGGAATTATAAGAAGCCTTCCTCTTAAAGCTTGTTTTTTTTTTTTCATTTCTTAAAACAATCAAAGTTAGACTATACCACAAGATAGAACTTGATTCAGATAGATGAAAGAACAGAGGGAAGATAGGAAATTGGCTGCCCTTTAATAGTATTCCTTTTCTAACCATTTCAACCATTTTAGTTATTCATTTTGCCACAAGCCTTCCCAGATTTGCATTCTCTCTTTTCAGTGCAGGGTTGGTACTTCTGAAAATCCTGGCATTTTTTTGCTGAAGCTGAGACCACAAGAAAGGCAACCAGATGTGAGATCCCACAGAAAAGCAAGGAACTGTGCGGAACAGAGATCTGGCTTAATCTGGCCTGCAAATCAAATGTTTTGTCCAAATGAAAAAAGAAATATTTGGATCTATTGGGGAGCACCTGAGGTTTCTGTATTATTGCAATAAAATATCAGCAGAGGGTCAGTTACTATGAAAGGATTTTTTTTATAAACACCAGCTAAACAATCAACAAATAGCAGGCTTTGTTCAAGTAAATTTCACTTCCCTTGAGCTGAGTTATTTGAAATTCCACTTTCTGTTAAAAAAAAAAAAAACACTCATTCATACAGAGAACTCTATTGTGGAGCAAAGAGTGCTTTCTGTGACTGAAATAAATTCTTCTTGTGGCTCATAGAAGATGAACATTTTAATGCAAATGAGGGATGTCGATGCATCCTGAGAAAAGACTATATGGTACATATGCCTTTAAGAGGTTTTTGTTTGGAAGTGGGCTGCAAATCATGTGATTTTTCTTTATTATGACCCAGATTAGCAGCCCTAGCCAGAGCTCAGCTGATGTGCCAAATAGCAGATATTGATTTCTGCTTTTAACAAAGTAACCATATAAATACCCATCTAACTATCAAATGAGGCACAAGCTCGCATTTTTCCTATGAGCCATCGTGAAGATTATGCAGTATTCTCAGGTGCCCAAATAAAATGTAATCAAGTTGAGTAGAGGGATGAGTGACAGCTAAAATGCAAAACAGCTGGGGGAGTGATTTAGAAGTTTAGGATGAAAACTCTGATTTCCGGAGTAAACATAAGGAAGAAAGAGTTACTTTGCTTTGACATTAGTACAGCTGAAAGTGAACATTACTCGTGTTATTTCAGGGAAAATCACTTTCTATCATTCTCTTACTGATATCTCTAATTAAGGATTACAGATCCATAGTCACAACCATAGAAGACATCTGTAATTTTTCAATGAAACTTCAACCAAAACCCTACCTTTTTTCACAACACAGGCAAAAAAATGCTCTGAGGTTTGCTTCTGCTTTTGACACTGAAACTTTGCTTTTAATTTCCCAGCCACCCATCCATCCCAGGCACCTACTAAACTCATGGCTGAAGCTGCCCACCAAATCCTCAGATGCTTAGTAAGGCAGACCTTTACTAAGAGTTAAACTGATGTCAGTGGAACCAGTCCAATATTTTGTTCCTGTATATGACATGACAATTTCCTTCCCAATTCCAAATATAAGAGCTGAAGATACTGACTATTTAATTCCTCCATTGCCCTTTATAGCAAATGATTTTGGGTAGATTTTAAGTTTGGCTACCAAATCTGAGTTGAAAAAAATCAAATGACCACTATTGTTTGAAAAATCCAATTGCTACCATCTAATGTGCATCTAATCATACATCAAGCTTATAAAATGATACATAAGTGAGCCAGGAAAAACAGAGAAATTCATAATTACGTGGAAGACATTGCTACTTAAGTAAGGTCCCAGGCCAAAGAGAAAATCTTGTATGCTCCTTCTTTTCCAGGGGGACATTGTCACATTGAGACAAGATCAGAATTTGGGAGTATTTGCAGGTGAAAACTCCACACTAGAGTCAGGACACTGTCTTAAAGTGGTTGCAATCGTTCCTGAAGAGTGGGTGGTTTCAACTGGCTTTATTTGAGATGGTCATGTCCTTAGGCACTCCAATCAAAGAGGTCATCTGCCAGTTTCAGTTAACCATCTTGAGTATGTTGATGACATTTTGATCCCAAGATAAACAAAAGATGCAGCAAAAGTCCCCATCCACTGCCTTGAGACTGTAATGGACTGGTTAGAGTGGAATAATCACAGCTGAATTGCAGGAAGATAGAATTCCTGCTGATTCAATAGCTGTCCCATGTATAGTTCTTTATGAGGTAGCACTTTTCCCTAAGATAGCTAGTGAGTAATCCAGGGGCTCTCCTGAACTTACAGCTTCTTCTGGAGCTCAGGTAGAAATCATGGCCAGAAAAGATTTCAACCAAATAATAGTAGTAGTAGTAGTAGTAGTAATAATAATAATAATAATAATAATAATAATAATAATAATAATAAATACTAGGGTATCCTTCAAGCTGACAACATCAAGCACACTGAAGTCAAGAAAAAAATTAGAGGTGAATACATCAAGAGAGTGAAGAAGTCTTAAAGTCCAAAATCAATGGAGGAAATACCATAAAGGCAATCAACACCTGGACAATTCCAGTTATTAGATACACAGCTGGAATAGTGGACTGGACTCAAACAGAACTAAAAGCAATGAATAAGAAGACCAGAAAAATAATGACAATGAATCATGCCCTCCATCCAAGCAGTGACATTGACAGACTTTATCTATCAAGGCAAATAGGTGGGCGTGGAATGCTGCAAGTACATCAGATGGTTGAAGAAGAAAAAATGGCTTTGGAAGAATATCTGAAGGACAGTGATGAAGATGCACTGAAATTAGTATATCAGGAAGGCTTACTGACTACTGGAGAGACCAAACTGGTCTACAAGAAAGACCAGAATAGAGGCATGGGAAGACAAAGCACTACATGGCCAGTACATTTAAAAAATCGCTGGGACAGAGTTTGCAGATAACACTACAAACGATTCAAGAAACAATGATGATGACCCAAGAGGCAATAGCAAATAATCATGAAGAAATGAAAATACATCATAAAGAAATTAAGAATGATATTGGAAAAATGAGAGATGAAATTAAAAATATGAATGATAAGATAGGTAACATACAACAAACAATGATGGAAAATGAACAAAGAATTCAAAAAGTTGAAACAAAAATGGAGCTTGTTGATAGTAAAATAGAAGGGATGATACAGAAATCTGATCAAGCAAATAGGGAGTTGACTGAATCTATTGCTTTTCTGGAAATGAACAAAGCTTCGTTTTGTTTAAGATTTCAAAATATTGTTGAGGAAAAGGAGGAAGATTTGGGAGAAAAGATGGCAGAGATTTTGACAGTGATTTTAGGCAAGGAAAAATTGGAAGTAAAAAGAGACATGGATGAAACATATAGAGTATACACAAATTATGCACGAAGACATAGATTGGTGAGAGGTTCATATAAGGTTTACTAGAAGATCAATAAGGGATGAAATATATAAAAAAACAAGAGACGAATCAATAATGTATAAGGGTAAAGAAATAATTGTATTAAAACAAATACCACGTAGTATATGAAATCAGAGACGAGAATACCAATTTTTAACGACTCAATTAATTAAATATAAAGTCACGTTTTGTTGGTTAATACCTGAAGGCATACTTTTAACTTGGCAGGAGAAAAAATACAAGATAGATACACTTGAGAAAGCACAGGACTTTTATGAGAGTTACTTTTCACAAGGAGAAGAACAAGGAAGTAGGGAAGAGCCGGAGAGTAAAAGTTATGATGAAGATCTATTAGAGGAAGTTGATCGAGAGCAAGAAATACAAAAGTTACAAGAAAGGTTAGAAAGAGAAGCAAAAGGAAGACTTATAGAGACAAGAAGTATAAAACAAAATAAAAACAAAAAAATAGATCAAGTTAAAAATGGGAGACATAATTAAGCTCTTTTCTATAAATATTAATGGATTAAATACCGTATATGCCAGCATATAAGATGATTTCTGGAAGCGCCAAACTCGGCGCCAAAGAGAGGGGTCATCTTATACGCCGAATCGTCTTATACGCTGGAAATACTGGTAGTTTCCGGCGTATAAGACGACATTCTCAGAAGGCGACTCAGCGATAAAGACGGGGGTTGTCTTATACGCCGGGTTGCCTAATACGCCAGCATATACGGTATATCAAGGAAAAGAGTTTAGACATTTAACAATTTAAGGAAATTGGATGTAGATGTGATGTATCTTTAGGAAGTTTACATAAAATAGAATTATAGAAAATTACTAGAGAAAGTAAAAGTTAGAAACATTATACACAATATTAGTATAAAACAAGAAAGGAGGAATTATTATATATGTCAAAGAAAAATAAAATTAAATCAATATACTTGGATGGAAAGGGGTGAATTTTAATGTTGGAAATAGTATTAGAGTAAAAACAGTATATGAACTAAATCAGCGTTTCTCAACCTTGACAATTTTAAGGCATGTAGACTTCAACTCCCAGAATTCCACAGCCAGCATTGCTGGCTGTGGAATTCTGGGAGTTGAAGTCCACATGCCTTAAAATTGTCAAGGTTGAGAAACACTGCACTAAATAATATGAGAATATTTGTATGATCACCATGCTTAGATGGAATTCCAGTCGAGTCTTATAAAAAATATGAGTGTTACTACAATGAATAATGTTGGATTCCTAGTAAGTAGTAGAATATAAAAGAAGGGAAATGTAAATAAGAAACAATGGGGCAATAAGGACAAATATTTCAAAGAAGAAAGAGGGGGGAAATGTAAAGAATAGAAGAGTACTGTTACAAACTGCTGTTAACAAAAAAGAATATATTGCCTGTGTATGTGTGTAATGTTTGTTGTGTTTTGTTTTGTTGGTCTAAAATAATAATAAAAAAAGAAAAAAATCGCTGAGAAAGCAGATAATAAAAAGACCTGGCAATGGCTAAGAGCAGGAAAATTGAAGAAAGAGACTGAGGGACTAATTCTGGCTGCACAAGACTAAGCCTTAAGGACAAATGCATATAAAGTCAAAATTGAGAAGACAGCAACAGACAGTAAGTGCCGCCTATGCAAAGAAGCTGAAGAAACAGTGGACCACTTGGTAAGCTGCTGCAAGAAGATCATACAGACTGACTACAAGCAGCGGCATGAAAAAGTAGCAACAATGGTGCGTTGGAAGATTTGCAAAAAATATCATTTGCCTGTAAGCAAGAACTGGTGGGATCATAAAATAGAGAAAGTCATAGAAAATGATACAATTAAACTGCTCTGGGACTTCATAATTCAAACAGACAAGCACCTGCAACATAACACCCCGGATTTAACAACTGTCGATAAGAAAGACAAAAAAGTCTGGATAGTGGACGTGGCAGTGCCTGGAGACAGCAGAATAGACGAGAAAGAACTGGAGAAGATAACAAAATACAAAAACCTACAAATAGAAATAGAAAGACTGTGGCAAAAGCAAGCCAGGGTAGTACCAAAAGTAATAGGCGCCTTGGGCGCAATCCCAAAACAACTGGAGCACCACTTGAACACCAAGTGTATAGTAATAATAATAAAGTTGTAAGGGACCTTGGAGGTCACCTAGTCCAACCCCCTGCTCAGGCAGGAAACCCTATACCATTTGGACAAATGGCTGTCCATTCTCTTCTTAAAAACTTCCAGTGTTGGAGCATTCACCGCTTCTGGAGGCAGGTTGTTCCACTGGTTAATTGTTCTGTCAGGAAGTTTCTCCTTAGTTCTAGGTTGCTTCTCTCTTTGGTTAGTTTCCATCCGTTGCTTCTTTTCCTGCCTTCAGGTGCTTTGGAGAATAGCGTGACTCCCTCTTCTTTGTGGCAGCCCTTGAGATATTGGAACATTGCTATCATATCATCCCTCGTCCTTCTCTTCATTAAACTAGACATACCCAATTCCAGCAACCTTATATGTTTTAGCCTCCAGTCCCCTAATCATCTTTGTTGTTCTTCTCTGTACTCTTTCTAGAGTCTCAACATCTTTTTTACATCGTGGTGACCAAAACTGGATGCAGTATTCAAATGTGGCCTTACCAAGGCATTGTAAAGTGGTTATTAATACTTCACGTGATCTTGATTCTATCCCTCTGTTAATGCAGTCTAGCACTGTTTTGGCTTTTTTGGCAGCTGCAGCACACTGCTAGCTCATATTTAAGTGATTGTCCACTAGGACTCCAAGATCCCTCTCACAGTTACTACTATTGAGCAAGATACCCCCTATACTATACTATATCTGTACATTTGGTTTTTCTTGCCTAAATGTAGAACCTTACTTTTTTCACCATTGAATTTCATTATGTTAGATAACGCCCAATGTTCAAGTCTGTCCAGATCCTCCTGTATCTTAAGCCTGTCTTCTGAAGTGTTGGCTATCCCTGCCAGGTTAGTGTCGTCTGCAAATTTGATGAGTTCCCCATCTACCCCCTCGTCCAAATTGTTGATGAAGATGTTGAAGAGCACTGGGCCCAGAACAGAGCCCTGGGGCACCCCATTACACACTTCCCTCCATGTAGATGCGGTTCCATTGAGGACCACACGTTGAGTACGGCCGATCAGCCAGCTATGAATCCATCTGGTGATGATGCTGTCTAACCCGCATTTTTCTATCTTTATCAAATACCTTACTGAAGTCCAGGTAAATTATATCCACAGCATTGATGGGCATGCCCCATTCTACCCTATATTGAACCAGGTGATGCTGAATACAATAAATCAAATGCTTGTCATATCTCAGCTAGACAAATGCAATTCATTTTATAGTGAGCTGCCCTTGAAAATTACTCAAAACCTGCAACTAGCACAGAATGTAGTGC
Organism: Crotalus tigris; assembly: GCF_016545835.1. Classification (NCBI taxonomy): domain Eukaryota; kingdom Metazoa; phylum Chordata; class Lepidosauria; order Squamata; family Viperidae; genus Crotalus; species Crotalus tigris. The sequence continues at coordinate 226,762 of NW_024100591.1, read as the reverse complement.
CATATTTGCTGACCAATGTTAGTTTAGCAGAATAACATCTGTTTGCAGGTCTATACTGGCTGTCAATAAAATATGCTGGTTATTACATCTAAAGCCTTTTACAACTTGGGTCCTTGTCACCATGAGAACCAATTTCTTCAAGTACAAAATGTCAATACTATATGATATACAAGGGGAGCACACTATCTACCCCCAAAAAATATCAGATGAGCTGGGATGCAGAAAATGCCATTCTCAGCTATTGTCCTTCTCTTTGGAACAGCTTGTCCTCTGAAGTTAAATGGGACCCTATCCTAATGTCTTTTGTAATATGAAAATAACCTTCTTCAGGATGGCATCAGAACAGAAAGATCTGGCCAACTGATAGTTTAGCAACAATTTTTATTAACAGAGTCAGACAGTTTCAACAGTTTACTGACTTACAAACGCTTTGTTGTACTTGTATCTAAGTCATGAGAATAAGTGGCATACAAATAATTGTAAATAAATAAATAAATATCCTGGCATATAAGACTATAACCTTAAATTATTATTTTTTCTTCTGACTATTAACAGATGCCAGTGCTACATTTTATTCTTCAGCACTCAGGATAACAGTTCTAATTTCTAATAAAGCTGATACTGCATTTAAAACTTGCTCCTGAGATCAAGCTGAAAGCCAAACAAAAGCAATTATTTATTTAAACTTTTGTAACCCTTGGTTCCTCTGACTTACTTGTTTGCAAGGTTAAAATGGCTCTGTAAAAACAAAGCGCTAAAGCCTATAAAATACAGCCACATTAGACACAAGAATCAGTAGCAATGCCAGACAATAAATGCTTTTCTTAACATTCCAACAATTCAGTCCCTTTGGGGAAGCTCTGGACTCCAGGTTTCTCTGTAACAAAAGTAGCTTTGACTTCCTCCAATGGTGAAAGATAAATTAAGACCCATAAGTAAGAGGGTCTTAACTGGCATGGGTATAAAACACAATCTAGAAGTTGATAGGTACCAGGAAAGGGAAAAAAGTGTTAATACCCCATACATCTAGAAACAGACCAAAAAGCTAGTTTTTGGGTTTTGTGACAACTGAAATAGACTTCACATAGATTACTATAGTTTGTTATTCTATGCTATAGTACATACAAAGTACCTTAAAAACACATTACAGATTATTTTTGAACACAGAAAGAACAAGAAACTCAGTTTTATTACAAGTAGCTCCTAGAATAAATTCTGAAAAAAAGCACAAACATTCTTAGCTGAATTACCACAATAGATTTCTTTTAGGCACCAGCATGGGGGCGGGATGTTAGAAGAAATATACAATCCTAAGTGTTGTCATGGTACATAATAATGCTAAATTGCCTGAACATACCTATAAATACCACCCTAGCCTCCTCTTTCTTTTTCTTGCACATTCTGGCTCTCTAGGTCTGCATCTTTACCAGTTAATCAGTGAAGATTTTCTAAATCCTTTGATTATCACACAATGTTTAATTTTATGACAAAGTCTAATCATCTAGAAGTTACTTAAGAATATCACAGCATTATATAATATTGCTCCAATAACCACCGTTGATGCTATTCTTTCATTTTATGCCTTTGCCATCATGCTTGTGTGTTTTAACAACTAAAATGCATTAACCCTGCAGTGATAAAGAATGTTTAAGAGCCACTGAGATCTGATTTGCAACTCCATGAAGTCTTGCTAATTAGGTATTTGGGGAAAATCCTGATGTTCAAAACAAGTAATATTATAACTCGATAATTATACCTCAACGGGATCAATATATTTTGTTTTGATTATAATTTTTGTTACCTTGGAAAAATTATTGATCCATATCTTTCCTTCCCATATCATCAGTAGCTTTGATATTTACACAATAAAGTAACTGAAATACACACTTGGGACTAAATTCAACCCAGAAAGCAATTCTAAACAAAATAACGGAAACGAATCTTGAACTTTCCAATACCTAAGGTACTACCACAAAGAAGAATGAGTCAACCTATTCTCCAAAGCACCTGAAGGCAGGATAAGAAGCAATGGATGGAAACTAATCAAAGAGAGAACCAACCTAGGACTAAGGAGAAATTTCCTGAACAATTAATCAATGGAAAGACTTCCCTCCAGAAGTTGTGGGTGCTCCAACACTGGAGAGTTTTAAGAGGAGAATGGACAAATATTTGTCTGAAATGGTATAGGGTTTCCTGCCTGAACAGGGAGTTGGACTAAAAGAATTCTAAGGTCCCTTCCAACTGTTATTTTATTAACCTGTCTACACCGATGAATAAAGAAGCAATATTCAAATAGAGTGAAGTGCTGTAGTACACGTATCTGGAAAGCCTGCTGTTTTGATACAACCGAATTGTAGAAAATTCACTGACTGGCTTCAGGATGAGGATTTATGGCATACTAGACATCCTTAAAGGAGCAGAGAGGCATTGTGGCAGAGATTGGCAGCCAAGCAATGAATTCCAATGCAGTTTTTCTGGATAAAGGAGAGACTGTGAAATCACCTACTTGCACCCTGGACAGCTGCTTTTCAGGAACTGAGGTTTTTGCTGTCAGTTCAATAATTGAGTGATTGGGAATAGAGGGATTTCAATCAAACCCACAGAAATAATGCAGCTTCATAAGCCACATATTCTTAAATACTTTCAGATGTAATAAACTTACAGCTAAAGAGAGATTTTCTGAGCAGCAGGATAAGAGAATTTCACTTAGTGAGTCAACATTTCTTTCTAGATTAAAAGGGGGGAAAAAGAGGTTTTAAAGATTAGAATTTTTTGGGCAAAAAAACTTAACATGAAATGGACGTAAGAAAGTTTAAAACTAATAAACAGAGTAGTAACTTTGAAAGATTACTTTTCAGTGAAAGTGCTTTTGAACAAATTGGAATTAAAATAAATAAATTGGAAATTTGTGGGAACGTTTATGGTTTATTATTATAAAGCAGACAATTGATGTATTTTATAAAACAAAACATAATGGCAAACTGTCATATTGACTGTAACTATGGAGTGCCATTCAAGACAAAAGTATTAAGGGCACAAAAAGACCCCACAGGAAAAAAAGGGCAAGCTTTTATATTCTTTTCCTTGCAATTTTACTTTTGGATTATAATTACAATTGCAATCACAAAAAATACAGCCAGGATAGCAGATGGAAACAGAGGATTGCTAGAGCAACCTGCAGAAAAAGGAATTATCCAGATTTAGTTCAGAAAATGTTGAGGAATTGGTCAGTAATTTAACTGAATCACTTGATACTAAACTGACAGGTTCTGAAAAAAGAATGGAACAAAAACTTGTAAAGATGAAAAAGGAAATCAAAATGATTTAAAAACTGTATCTGATCTTTTGAACACAGAGTATTTCAAAACCACCTTTGAAAAATTTGTTGCAATGTATTTTCGGAACCAAAACCAGCATTTTGCAAACCTAATTTCTTGATTTAGAAGAAAATCTGCACTATTGCATGGAAACTGAGAACATTTTTATACACCCCAAAATCCAAAACATTCAAGAAATATACATATATTTTCAAAAATCTAAATATATGTGACATAAAAAATAAACTTATTAATTAAAAATTATCCATTCCCTATGTTATTTCTGTATTTTATTCCATTGCTTTAATATATCTTAAATAAAATTATAATTTGCTTTGTAGTTTTTAATTAAAAATACTCTACACACTGCTATTTTCTAAATATTATATGTATCTATGTTCATCTTTTATTTGGCTAGAATGGTCAAATCAAAATAATACTATACATTCCCGATTTTGGTTAATTTATCTGAAACTTTTCCCCCTAATTCTCTTGGCTGCATTACCCATTTTGTATGCTTTTATATAATGCTAGCTGCACAAAGTTTCACTTCAGACATAAGAATTACTGCAACCAATAATTGAAACCATGCTGTGCATTCCCTGTCCAATAGAAACACTCCAAACTATGGTTGAGGCTCTTTTTAAAATGCAGTTCTTGGCAAAATCACATATTTCCTCTCTAGCCTTCTGAAACTTAGTCCCATAATAGTTAGGATTAAATGTTTAATATTTTGTATTTGCGGAGGGGAGGCGAACTTAATGTGGGGAGAACTATGGCTTTTTAATTCACAGTATCCATTTTCTCCTACTGAATTATAAAAGATAAACTTCCTTGCTCTCACCCAGGCTGACATTTTCTAGTTATAATGGTTTGCACTCAACAGCTGCAGAACTAAATGACTTAACATATCCCAACCTACCTGATTTCTAATTCCTTTGGACCTAGGCTAATGAGATAGCTGTTCTATCTTCACATTCTACTCTGCCCCCAAGGAATTTACAAGGCAGCAATCTAGAAAAGCCAACTATTTCAGCACCACGGAGAGCTCTAAATGAACAATTTGCTCCCTGAACAGCCAAAAATCAGATTAAAGCCTTATGCTTGTCAATAATTAGAGATCCTCCCTGGGCAACACTTCTTTCTTCCAACTTTTAAGAAGAATATATTTCACCTCTCCTGGAGTTCATATGTGCTCCATTGCTTGAATTGGTTACCAACTCATGAAGATGGAGGAGCTTGTCTTGTAATTCCACTCCAAGAGTCACCAGGGTTTCAGACTTAGGATCTTGAGTAGTACTACTTCAAGCTGGTCTCTCAGTCTTTATCTCTAAATGATGATGAGCTCTCAAACAATAACATTGTGAAGAAAATCAAAGTCTTTCTCAGAGTTTGGCTTGAAAGCCAAACCTGCCATCTCTCATTCCATACTAAAGCTAATGACAGAATATGCTGTCTTCGATACTACGTAAAGCTGATCTAATAGATTTGATTCAGAAATGTGCCTTAGGAGGGAAATTCTTTGGCATTTCCATCTTTTCCTCTCTCCCCGTAGACTGAGATTTCTGTACAAAGGATCCAGATGGCAGGAGGATTTTTAAGAGCTCTCCCTGCATTTAAAGCACAAATGGGGACTATATGCTACTTGTAGAAAGACACTGAACAAGTCTACATCATTAGCTCTTACATGTGTCTCTTTCATGTAGCATCTTCTGACAATTATAGCTCAGTTGTTAGGCCTTATCAATAAAACTGCCCCCTGATCTGCAGAAAGAGAATGAAAACTTTCCTTCATCTAGCTCTAAAATGAAGGTGTTTTATTGTGGCTTAAGGCTGCCTTTAAAGTTCCACTCTCAAGGAGCCTGATTAACCATAGCCTTCTCAATGGTTGTTTCTTAATGATAGCAATAGCACTGAGACTTATATACCACTTCACCATGCTTTACAGGACTCTCTAAGCAGTTTATAGATTATGGCCCCCAACAATCCGGGTCCTCATTTTAATTTATTTTAAAGTGTTTACTTTTCTTGGAAATTACACAAATATAACAGCACCAAACATATCCATAGTAAAATATTAAAGAATCCATGTTAAAAGTCATAAATATTAGCAAAACAACCTACACCATGAAACTCAGAGCAACATACATTTCAGTGAACAATGGTGCCTTTCCCTAGATAAACTACAAAGAGAAGCGTTAACAGTTCCATTTTGACCAGCTTCTGAAAAGCCATCAATGGCTAAGAAAGCCTAATGTCTAAGAGGCAACTGAGAAACATTTCCTCCTAACTTACAGAATACAAAAATAAGAAAAAACCCTCTCAAGAATGGTTATCTAAAATATCTGCTTAGCCCTGTTGACTCAGCCTTCCACCCTTCCGAGGTAGGTAAAATGAGGACCCAGATTGTTGGGGGCAATGTAAATATATACATACATTGCTTACTGGTGTACGCCGCTTAGAGAATGCTTGCACTTAAAGTGGTATATAAGTCTCATAAATAAATAAATAAATAAAATAAGAAATAAATTCAGGAGTATGGGGGAAAAGAAACAGTGTCAGGCTTTCAGAATTATGTTATTATATCATGTAACAATAGATGTCCAATGGTTCTTGTAGTGTCTGCTTCTGAGCTGGGTACCTAAAAGGCTGACCTAGCCATAGCCCACTGCATCTTACAGATCTGGGAGACCATCAAGATGTATATACAGTGTACACTAAGATGACAGTACTGAAATCTGTGAAAACCTTTTGCACATTTCTCCCTTTCAACAGAAGACAACTGGGCCATTAAAAATGTTTAAAGCACAGGAAATTCCCCATACAATGCAGAATATGGGTAACTTGGACAATCTGGAAGTGATCCAAAATAATTTTCTAAGAACATTCTTTGCTCTTCCTGGAAGCATCTCTGCTGCCCTGCTTAGAATAGATGTAAGGCTTTTAGGGTGATTAAGGCAATCCTTCAGTCTTTTTTGAGTATGTCAGATTCCTGTTTGGTCACCCAATGCTTGAGGGAACAACTCAAAAAGGGTGTCTGGACTCTTGTCTCTTTACAGAATTCAAACATTACTTCCTCTTCGAGGAAGACATACTGTAGATATATCAAGATTTACGGATAGACAGAGGGACTAATTGTCTCAATTGATTCTCCAGAATTACTGCATAGCTTTTAATATGAGGCTGTCTAAATAATGTTAGGTTGTTAAATTGTATAGTGCAATGTCTTTTTATCTTCAAGCCTCAACAAGTCCTGACTTGAGGTATGTTTTTACAGAATACTTCCTTCAACAACATTTCTAGCTTTTTTTTTTCTTCCCTTGTTTCCCATTTTGATTTTTGAAAATTATGTTTAGCTCCATATTAATGCATGAAATGTTTTTATTTTCTGACTATAAACCTGAAAGCCAAAGGAAGATAGCCTGAACTTTTAGTTTGCTATAAAGCACTGATGTTTGTATATTAATTCAGTAAGACAAGGGGTTAAAGATCAATTATTTAAATTACTATGTCATTTATTACCTTGTTGTTGTTTTTTGCTGTATAAGCTAAAGACAGCATAGCTCTCCCTTCTATTTTAAATCCCATGTCAACAATTTCAAATTGGTTATTGCATGATATAACTCCACACAACGAGCACAAATCCACCCCAGTTTTGATCCAATCCTCTCATCATGTTAAGAGCACTGGCTTACCTCATCTTCTAATCGTGCTTTTCAATGTATTTAAAGAGCAATATTTAAAGCTCCAAGTGTCAAAACAATAAAATAGAAAAAACAAATAAAATAAATCTAAGAAGCTTTGTATGATTAGAGATCTCTGGGAGAACAGTCTTTGTTTTCATTTGGCACCTAAAATCATTTAGAATAGCAACAGGCAATTGGAAAAAGAGTTCCATAAATAACAACCGGTACAAATGGTGCACTGTCAGTTGCATCATTGTTAGTCAATCTTTTCCCCCAATTCCCTCCCTCCCCCCAAAAAAACCAATCCAGACAACTCACAAATCTGCCCTTCAACCACTGTCTTAATAAAGACATTGAGACCAATATAAGACCGAGTGGTCATTCACATACATGCAAAGATCTGCTTTGGTTTTAAATATCAAAATAATGTTTAGAAATGAACTCAAAACAAACAAGATAATTAAGGAAGCTCTTTCACCACACTAAATTGGTGAAAGGGGCGTTGTCTTACCTGAACACCTTTTCTCAGCAGGATGATGTAGAGTCCAATGGATGGGTTCTATGACAGCCTTCCTGCCCGGCAGACTGGGTAAAAACTTTGGCCACACCCCTTCCTTTGGGCGTGACCCCAGTTTTGACTTAGGCGAGAAACTTTGTTGGAATTAATGCTGTAGCTCCTTATCTTATACCTGCCTAGACCTAATACCTGGGTGGGCTTGGACTCTACATCATCCTGCTGAGAAAAGGCGTTCAGGTAAGACAACGCCCCTTCTCCAGCAGGATGGCTGTAGAGTCCAATGGATGGGACATACCAAAGCCCACATGTCCCCCTGGGAGGGAATGTCTAGGCCACCAAATCCTGAGCAGATACGACTTGCTGTAGCACTCTTCTCCCAAAGGCAGCATCTGCTGCGGCAAAGGAGTCTAAACGGTAATGCCGAATGAAGACGGAAGGCGAAGACCAAGTTGCGGCCTTGCAAATCTCTTCCACCGACGCTTGTGTCAACCACGCCGCAGATGTAGCTGCGCTTCGTGTTGAATGGGTCGTCACGTGTGTGGGTACTGGAAGTTCCTGCAAGACGTAGGCTTGGGCTATACAGGCTCTGATCTACCTTCCTATGGTAGAAGATGACACCTTCTTTCCCATAGTTGATGGTTGAAAGGAAACAAATAATGCTTCCGTCTTGCGGAAGGACGAAGTGCGTTTCACGTAGAAACACAGCGCTCTACGCACGTCCAGCTTGTGCCATCTATGCTCTAGACTATGTTTGGGTTTTGGGTAGAAATCAGGAAGAGTCAGTTCCTGAGATCTGTGGAAGATGCTGTTTACTTTCGGAATGAAAGCCGGGTCTGGTCTAAGAACGACCTTATCCTTGAAGAAGGTGCAAAGGTCCTTCCTTACCGACAGTGCCGCTAGTTCTGAAATTCTCCTTGCTGAGGTTATTGCCACAAGAAAGGCTACCTTCAGCGATAGGTGATGAAGAGAACATGATTCAAGAGGCTCAAAGGGCGCTGATGTCAAGGCTAGAAGAACTTTAGGCAAGCTCCAAGACGGGTACCTGTGTATAACAGGAGGTTTAGTGTTGGCCGCCCCTTTTAAAAAGGCGCTAATCGCTGGATGCTGCGCCAGGGAGGTTAAGTTGTCACAGGAAAGTACAGTTGAGAGGGCCGATACCTGTCTGCGAATAGTGTTGACTGATAGGCCTTTATTAAGACCCTCCAAGAGATAATCTAGGATGTTGGGAATAGATACTGCGGCTGGGTCTAGGTGGAGAGGGACGCACCACCTGCAAAAACCTTTCCATGTAGCATCGTAAATCCTGTTTGTGGAGGCTCGTCTTGATGCTTGTATGATCGATATCACCCCTGCAGAGTAGGCCTGTTTGGCTAGACTTTGCCGCTCAAATGCCAAACGGCTAGTTGTAGCCACTGGGGATTTGGGTGCAAAAACTTGCCCTGACTGAGACTTACTCTGTCCGGAGGAATCCTCCATGGGGGTGATATCGAAAGGTCCACGAGGTTGGCAAACCACGGGCGCCGTGGCCAATGTGGGGCAATGAAGATTACCTCTGCGCCTTCCAGGATCAACTTGCGTATGGTTGCCGGTATTAAGGGCAGCGGTGGAAAGGCGTACAGGAGTTGCGCCGGCCAACGACACCTGAGAGCATCTGTTCCTTCCGACCCCGGAGTCGGGAATCTGGAGAAGAACCTGGGAAGCTGTGTGTTCTTTGGAGTGGCAAATAGGTCCAGATGCGTCCGTCCGAACGTCCGGGAGATCTCCTCAAACAGGGCCGTATCCAGTCGCCATTCTGACTGGTCCACCTTGGCTCTGCTCAAGAAGTCTGCCTGGAGATTCGTCTCCCCTGAGATGTGTTCCGCTCTGATGGAACTCACGTTGGTTTCTGCCCACTGCGCCAGGGCTAATGCTTCCCTCATTAGTTCTGCTGACCGTGTTCCCCCCTCCTTGTTGACATGTGCCTTGGCTGCTACATTGTCTGTTAATACGAGGACGTATCTTCTTATTACTAGGTGGGAGAAGTGATGTAGAGCCAGGTGGATGGCCCGGAGCTCTAGCCAATTGATGCTGTGTGAGAGATCCTTTTGATCCCACTTCCCCTGTGCTATCTGGGTTCCCAGATGGGCTCCCCATCCGAATAGGCTTGCGTCTGTTGTGAGCGTAACCCTGTTTGGCTCCCTGAATATGCTCCCCTTGAGTATCATGGGAGATATCCACCATTTCAGTGATCTCATCACCTGAACTGGTACCAGGACCTTCCTGTTGGAGGTGCTGAGATTCCTCCTCTGGTAGGGTAGGAGGAACCACTGCAACTCCCTCGAGTGGAGCCTTGCCCATGGGACAATGCCCATGCAAGATATCATCTTTCCCAGGAGTTTCGAGATCTGTATCAAGAGCGCTCTCCTGGTTCTCTGAATTTGGTGAACTAGCTTGGAGATGCTGGTCTGCCTCTCCTGGGAAAGGTATACCCTGCACTGCGACGAGTCTATTACTGCGCCTAGATGTTGTAGTCTCCTTGAGGGAGTGAGGTGGCTCTTGCTTATATTGACCGAGAATCCATGCCCCTGTAGGGTTCGGATTGTGGTCTGGAGGTCTGATTTTGCTTGCTCCTGCGAGCTGGACTGAATCGGGATGTCGTCCAGATAGAACTGTACGCGTACGGGCATCATCCTGAGGTGGGCCGCTATTACAGCTAGGATTTTGGTGAACACCCTTGGAGCTGAGGATAGCCCAAAAGGTAGGGCCCTGTATTGGTAATGCCGGCCCGCGTAGGTAAATCTGAGGAATTTCCGGTAACTGGGATGGATGGGGATATGTAGGTACGCCTCCGTGAGATCTATTGATGACAGGAGGTCGCCCTTCCTGACGCTGGCCAGGATGGATTTCAAGGACTGCATCTTGAACCTCCTGTAATTTACGTAATAATTCAGGCCCTTCAGGTCCAATATTGCTCTCCACCCTCCGGATGTCTTTGGGATCACGAAGAGGATGGAATAAAATCCTCTTCCTTCTCTCCCTTTGGTACCTCCTCTATGGCCTGGATTGACAGGAGGTGAGTTATGGCCGAAATTACCAGCCTTGCCTTGTGTACCTTTCTGGAGATGGGACATCTGATGAACCGGTTTGGTGGGGGATAGCAAAAATCTAAGGCCAGGCCGTGCCTGATCGTCTCCAAGACCCAGGCGTCGGTAGTGGTCTGTTCCCAGGCCTCGATGAAATTCCCTAACCGACCTCCTATGGGAGTGTCCTGTCTGGCATCACTTGGCTCGTTTAAAGGATCGACCTCCCGATCCTCTAAAGGGGCGTCTGGACTGGAACTGGCCTCTGGCTCCCATGTTTTGGTGATCCTGGGGCCGATCCTGCCTTGGGTAGAAGGATCGTGAGCCTCTAGGCCAGTCCCAGGACTGCCCTGATCGAAAGGGCTGTCTCCAGTCCCAGGAGTTGCTTGGGCGGAAACCTTGTCTCCGGAATTCCTGAGTGCCCCTCCTGTCTAATTTCTTTGATGGATGAACTAGGATCTTTCTCTTATCTCTGCTCTCGCTTACATGTGGATCCAGGATGGATCCGAATAATAATGAGCCGCTATACTTGGACGACGAGAGACGCCACTTGGCTTTCAGATCTGTCTTCCAATTTTTGAGCCACAGTAATCTACGCGAGGCCACTGTGGCTGCAATGGATCTTGCCGCATACTTGGTTGCGTGCAGCGAAGCATCAGCCATAAATTGTGAGGCCGCCAGAATCTTGGCCAAAGTTTGGTGCGCTCTGACCTGGTCTGGAGATAGAGTGTTCTGCAGCTCCCGCAGCCACATGATACAGACCCTGGCGAAGAAGGATGATGAAGTTGCAGCCTTGGCCGCCCAGGCTGCAGCCATGTGGGAACGACGGAGGGAATGCTCAAATTTCTTCTCCTCTGGTCTCAAGGCCTCGGCCATGTCTCCTGGAATCGCAGAAGTAGAAAATAATGAGATCAAGGGACTATCTACTGTAGGTACCTCTAGCATACCCGCAAAGGAAGGAGAGACATTGAATAGCTTCCTTTCTACGCTGTTGGGAGCCGATGGACTTGTGAGGGAGACCCATTGCTCCTCTACCATGGTGCGGAAGACTTCCGGACAGGGAATGTATTTGTCCTGTGTGACTTTTTTGGCAAAGACAGGATTTGCCTCCTTGCTTGTGGAAGGATTCTCCTCCTGGACTGAGGTCAAATTGACTGTAGAGACTGCCTTTATCTGTAGAGATTTGAGAAGCGCTGGATTAAAGAGGTTAGAGTTCGTCGCCTGCTCAGGTGCGGTCCCCTCATCCTCCGAGAGGGGCATGTCTGTCATGTCCAGATCTAAGGATTCTCCTTCTCCTATCAGGGAAGAAGTTTCAGAAATGTTAGTAGGCGAAACCTTATTTCGTGCCTTGTGGGATGGATGAGAAACCCCCTGGGTCCTGGAAGCCATGAACTGGGAAAAGGCATCCTGCATGAATGCCTGGAATTGGGCCGACCATTTGTCCTCCTGAGCTCTGTCACTGGACGCAGCTACAGTGGGGGTATGATCTGGTGTAGATGCTGGTGAAGACGAGGAGGAGGAATCTAACTGTTCAGTTTTTCCCAGAGGAGACCAAGTCTTGAGAACCTCCTGGGCAGTGGGTTCTGTCGTGGGGCCCACCAATGGGACAGGGGAAACTATGTTTGTCACATTGGAGTTGGCCTTCTGTACCCTGGCAAATTGTCTTTCTAGAGCCAAATGTCTCCTTGAGGCCTCTCGCTCAGCTGTATTGGATGGTCCCTTCTGGTGCTTTGTTTTAGCTTTTTTCTTCCCCTCCACCTCAGACTCAGATGATCTGCGTTTTCGTTGATGTTGTGGGGGAGACAATTGGGGGACCTGCATAGCTGAATACGAGACATTGTCTGCCATTGTGCCAGGTACCCCGAGTAGGCAATACCTGGGGTGGGGAAATAAGTTACGCAGATCAGTTGCAGGTAACTGGGGACTAAGAGCCCTCTTCTGCACAGATAAACAATGGCCGGACAGACAGGTTCCTTCGGTAGTAGGACCCTGTAGGGCAGTGACTAAAGGTCACGAGAGAACAGTTAGATAGAAATTGTTCCTCCTCATTTCCTTCACCAAGGTCAAGGACAGGAGTCCGGATCTAATAGAAGTACACCTGTAAGTTCTGTGATGTTTTTTCCCCCCAAGCTGTGGCTGTGGGAACAGACCACGGGTAGTGAAGAGTGTTTCACTCTTTCCTCCCTTCCCTCTTATAATTCGCTAGATTGGTCTACTATAGGGACCTCTAGCATAGGTATCAGTGGTCCTGCATTGCTAGCAAGTCAACTCCTCTGCAGGCAAGGGAAAAGGTAAGCTCCGGACATTAGGGATTAAGTATATCGGCCAAGATGGCGACTGAGGAGAAGCCACGCCTCCCGGCAGTGAGGTGAGGGGAAAACACGAGGTCCAAGATGGCGACTGAGGAGAAGCCACGCCTCCCGGCAGTGAGGTGAGGGGAAAACACGAGGTCCAAGATGGCGACTGGGGAGAAGCCACGCCTCCTAACAGTGAGTCGAGGGGGAACCGCGAGGTTTAAAATGGCCGGGCTTAACTGGTGAGGCAATTCACCATAAGCCCCAGAGAGGATTCTTGCGGCGGCACCCCCCCTGTCCCCACGAATCTCGCAGGAGACTGTCTCCGCGAAGGGGAGAGATCCGCGTCTGGCTTCCCAATAGCGCCGATGGGGGGGACGGCTGAGCGGCCACTCAAGCCTCTAGGACTGCGCCTTTCCGCTGATGGGTCTCTCGGCGCAGCGGCTCTGTTGGCCGCTCGGCTGTTATTCCTCGCGCCGATCAGCTGGTCTGTGCGCCGGGAAAACCCCCCCCCGGTGAGCGCTCGTAAATAGAGCGGCTCGATTCCCCTGGGGATACTCTCACCCTCGTCGATTGTCCGGAAAGAAGTAGACCAGGTAACGGCTCGGAGCCCCGAGCCAGTAGGTCAGATTACTCTCTGTTCGTTGTCCAAATTGGAGAGTCAAAGGAGAGGGAAGGAATTTGCTTTTTTTCTCTTTGTTTTGAAAGAATGTTGGGAGCTAATTCTCGCACTGCCTACGGGCTTCGAGACTGAGTCAAAACTGGGATCACGCCCAAAGGAAGGGGTATGGCCAAAGTTTTTACCCAGTCTGCCGGGCAGGAAGGCTGTCATAGAACCCATCCATTGGACTCTACAGCCATCCTGCTGGAGAAACTGGCAATCAATGCAGCTTGCTGGGGAGTATCACATGAGCATACTGAAGCAACCCCTTTAGTGCCCAGCACTGCATTCTACACTAGTTGAAGCTTCTAGGAGGTGCTATTCAAGAGCACCCCAGTGTCATGCATGTTGCAGTAGATGAAGTTTGAGTTGATTAATGTGTAAGCAAACATTCTTTATGTCCTCTAAAACAGCGGTTTTCAACTTTCCCAGCTTGGCAGACCAGCAGAGGCTGCGGTAGAGGGGGAAGAGGGAATGGTCTTGCACACATGCTCTACTTTTACAAGTGCAGCTCGCCCACCACTTCTGCAGCCCGGTTCTGAACAGGCTGCAGCCCAGCAGCAGGCTGCAAACTGGGGGGTTGGGGACCCCTGCTGTAAAATGTTCTGCACCGTGACACAGAAAAAGCTATACTATACTTTTTATATTGATGGAATCTGTAAGGCGGATTAAGCAAACAAGCATTCCCTCTGCATCCTGAAATGTCTCAACCACATTTAAAGTTATTGCTATTACTAACGTTGTTGTTCATAATCTAGGTATGGTGTGTGTCTATGAAAATTAAGGTAAAGTTACATCAGATTTTTACAACCTAGCTAAAGCTATTGTCATCCGACAATATTAGAAAGAAATCGGGAGGAAAAAAGGTTGGCTTAAATTTCATTCTCTGAACTATAATTAAGTGTCATGGTTCCAATGAATGAGACCGACTAAATCAGAACTCTGAGGCAGGAAAGTTCTTCAAAGAACATGTTTATTGGATACATAGCATTGGCACGGTCAAAAGTGAAACCAAATCTAAACTTTCTCTCCTAGAATCAAAGTAATACAATGTTAACAATTCCCACCCCTCCACTAATGCTACACAATAGAACAACTTGGTAGCCTTTCTGACTAAACGGTCCTCCTCTTCCACTACGGTGTGGGAATGACTTTGGTTCCCACAAGATCTGCTCGTGTTTAGACTACCAGAAATATCTTTTTCCTCCTCCCTTTCTTATGGCAACCTAGAATGACAGGTTCGTTGTAGAGTTGACACTAAGTTTACAGGTAGCTTTCATGAAGGGATGCCTTTTGATAATATTTGTTAGTCACAAAGGTGCTACTAGACTTTCCTGATTTTTTGCCACAAGAAAAATTTAATCTTGGGATTAAAACATGAATGCATCAGATGATTTCATCTACCCACTGAAGAATGTATATGATATTAAGAGCTACAGTTCAAGCAGAGAAGGTCTGTCTATATGATTACTATGAGTCAGTACAAACTTGATGGACCATAATCAACCAAACAGTTCAAAACTGGGAAATGACAGTACTAGGGTTGCTATTACAAGTAATCCCAAGTTACAAGCGTTCACCTAACACTCGTTCAAAGTTACATGATGAGCACCCCCTAGTGCAGGAGTAGGCAGCCTTGGCTCTTTTATGACTCATGGCTGGCTCAGGAATTCTGGGAGTTGAAGTCCACGAGTCATAAAAGAGCCAAGGTTGCCTACCCCTGTCCTAGTGCTTAGGAGCAAGTCCCAAAGTTACGAATATTGCAGCACCACGGCAGTTATTCGCCCTTACGAGCGACTTCAGTGGCACTGCAATACTCACCCTATTCACCCCATTCCTCACAACTGCTTCCCCCTCCCTTCCTGCCACGCCGGACTCATTTATCTTGCAAAAATCCTCTCTGCCATGTTTCTTTCCCTTTGAGGGAGAGGAGAGTCAGCTTGGAAATGTTTTTCACACCGAGAATGGAAATTTCTGGAGCCCGTAATCTCGCACGAGTGTTTGAAGTTGCGCCAAATCACAGACCTCAGAAACTTTCATTCTCAGGATTGCCATCAGAAGAAGAAATAATCAGGAAAATATTGGAATATGCAGAGATGAACAGATTAACTATGAGGTTGAAAGATAAAGAAGATACAGACTACTGTCAAATTTGGGACCTATTTTATTCTTGGCTAGAGGAAAGAATGAAGGATTAGGAATTGAACATGTATTAGCATAGCAAACTCCAGACAACTTGTTGATTGGAAAAATTAACATATGTTGATGGAAAAAAAAACAATAAATCTTTATAAATAAATAAATAAATAAATAAATAAATAAATAAGAAACTTTCATTCTCTATGCGAAAGGTGCCTGTCTCCTGCTTCTGCCCCCAACTCCTTTCGGCCTTCAACTGAGAGAGAAGGCCAGGCCCCTCGCACCCATGTCCAGCCCACCACCTTGGAGGAGAAAGTGAGGCCGTTGTCCCTGGAGCCTTGGAGACCTCCTCCAAGTGGCCCAGAACAGAGGCTGGGGGAGGCTTCTGCATGCCTCCAGAAGTTGGATCCAGCCCACAGAGGACTGCTCCAAGCTGCTGCCACCTGGAATAGAGCATCCAAGAACCTGATCCAAGCCTCAGAGGCATTTTCCTAGCCATTTGCACCAGGAACAGAGGTTGGGGGGGGGGGGACTTCTGCATGCCTCTGGTGGTTGGATCCAGCTCTCGAAGGACTGCTGCAAGCTGCTATCACCCAGAACAGAGCTTCCCTTGAAAGCTCCATTCTGGGCGGCAGCAGCTTGGAACAATCCTCTGAGGGCTGGATCCAACCTCTGGAGGCATGCAGAAGCCCCCCCTCATCTCCTTTCCACGGGCAGCAGCTCCATGCCTTTAGAGTTGGGAGAAGCAGGAGGCAGGCACCGCAAACAGCACGAGAATTCAGGCATCCATTCTCTGCAAAAGAGGAACGGTGCCTGAACTCATGCGATATTATGACACCCAGGGGCTTCCATGGACTCTCCTGTCCCTCAAAAGCAGGAACCGTGGCAGAAAGAAGACGGATCTTTTCAAGGTAAGTGAGTCCAGTGTGTGACAAGAATGGAGGGGGAAGCATGAGGTACCTTAGTAGGACGGGGAAGCCTTGGGGACCTGTTCCATCACTACCCCCCCCCATGGCCTTCCCCATCCTGAGATACCTCATGTCCATTTAACAAGCCCCGTGCATTTTAACGAGCAAGGGAGTGATCTCGTTCCAGGTACAAGATTCACTCTACAAGTTTTCAAGTTACGAGTGGAATGTGCAGGCTCGAGGACTACCTGTACTTAAATTAACTGAAATGCAGATATAAATCATAAGAAATGCTGAACTATAAGAAATAGAAATTGGAATTAAAATTGCTGGGACAAATAATGAAACCTTAAATCTGTTAATAGCTGGAAGCAGAATATTTAAGATTCTTTTGCTTGAAGGTGAAAATATATAGTGCAAAACCATTCTGCTGCTCAGTATAAAAAAAAATCTTAAGATTATGTCAACAGACAATGCCAATTTAATGCAAGCAGATAAAGAAGAACTTCATAGACATAAGATTAGCAGAAAAAGAAACTGTAGCATTGAAGTAAAGAGATATCAGCTGCTCGGAAGAAAGACTACAATAAGGCTAGATAAATTATTACAGTGGAAAGACCCCCATACTCTTTCAATGGAATATACTATCAAGATCACAGTTTCTCATTTTTAATATAAGTCTTTGAAAGCTAAACCATCAAAAATTGATGACTGCTCATTGTGGTACTGAAGAAAATTGTTAAGAATACCCTGGACCACAAGTCATTCACTACTAGATGGATTAAAACCAGCCTACTCACAGGAAACCCTAACAATGAAGCCATAGTTTACATATTCTGGACACACAATGTTAAGACAAGAGTTACTGGAAAAAATTCTATGTTTGAAAAAAAACAAAGGTGGGCAGAAAATGAGATAGACAAAAGATAACTATCAATGATGAGGCAATAGCCAAGCTTATAAGAACTCAAGTAGGTATCAATAAGGTGATCAACTTTTTTGCAATGAAAAGGAGGACACAAATAAATTGAAGAAAAAAATATCATAAATAAAAGAAACATTTTATTCATTGCAGCAATAATACAGACAACTTGCATGTGCAAAGTTTGCCAGCCGGGTGTTTTGGCGCGCTCAGCAGCAATTCCTATTGGCTTTCGAAAGCCAATAGGGGGAGTAGCACAGCTCATGCAAAAGTTGAAAAAAAAAAAACATCAAAAAAAGGTGCCGGAACGCCGTTCTGAGTGTTCTATGAAGGGGAAAAAAGCCCTGCAGATTAGTCTTCAAATATCGAAAAGAAGGACATGAAGGAGGACACTTTTTGAGGGAGGACAGAACTTACAAAAGGAGGACTGTCCTCCCTAAAGGAGGACAGTTGGTCACCTTAGTATCAACCAACAATTTGGCAAAATAATATCTATCTAATAACCTTGTCAGAAGACACAAAAACAACTGAATAGTAACTCTGAGCTTAAAATCTTCTGTAAGCTACAAGAGGATTTACAGATACCTAAGACATTTTTCAGCTCTTTAATTCCCTGAATTTAAGAATCTCATGCATCTCCATTAAGAAGATATTCTTGGAAATCAGAACTGTTTCATGTAGGCTTTTACTGTGTTGGTTCCTCTAGAGGCAAAAAATCCATTCAGCCAATGCACTTCAATAAATCAGAAGATTCTAAGTCTTATCAGTTCAATGGTCTGCATTATAATATCTCCCCAAACACTTGTTTAGATCAGCAGTGACATAAAGGCTTCTAAAATCCATGGCAGTATGCTCCATAATTTTCAGGAGAATCTGTTAAGAAAAGAAAAGAAAACGCAAACCCCCTAATATATAGTCCAGGACACTGCAAATCCAGAACTGATTATTAACCAGACTGCTAATTCCTATTATAAAAAGTATCTTCTCTGCCTCCTCTTTTTTCACAATATGATAGTAATATAATCAGAAGAGAAAGAGAAGAGGCTCACATGTTGCATCACTCCTAAAGTAGTAAGTAACCTCGCAAGATATTTACCTACTATTTTTAACCCAGCCTATCAAGAGCTAGTAAAAACATCAATGTTTATCTCAAACAAAGGACCTCCCAGCCTCTTTGACCAGCCTGGAGTTTTAGGATATTAGCATCTTAGCAAGCAGGCAAAAAAAATTTCAACCAAGCTGGTTGAGGAAATCTAATTCTTCTATGCTGGTTCGTCACTCAGTTGTTTAACATTTTTCATCATCCAATCAAGTTGTTAAACAAAAGCTGATTAAAACTTCATGTAGTATGAACATGCACCAAAGGGAAAAGCTATTGCCAGTTCACTAGCTCAAATTATTAAAATAGAATTAGATATGTTGTGTTGTACTATGCAGTAAAAGAGTTTCGGCATGTTCAAGGTCACCACACATCTTGCTGAGACAATTTTCAGAGCTATCACTTACCAATGGCAAATCCTGACAGTGTAGCATTAACACTGCATTTCATTGACTAAATGTTTGTGTTTCTCACTTAGGATGATTCTGGAAGATCTGAATGCATACAAACCAAATTTTCTCCCCAAACAGCAAACTAGAAAACAGAATAGAAACTACCAGATTTATCTTAAAAAACAAAAAAGACAAAATTAGAACAGACACAAAATCCGCTTATGCCATATCCTCTTTCTTCTCTTGTTCCAAAGCTCATTGATTATTTATGTAAAATATTTCTGCGGTATTTTTTATTTAAAAACATCCAGAAGTAATTTACAGTAATTATAAAAGTATTAAGATGAACACAAAAGAAAAACAAAATTAAAATAACAATGAAAACAAAATACAACCAACCCATTAATGACAAATTAATGGATTTTGCATTTAAGCACCCTTTAGATGTGTTGCACTACAGTTCCCATCATCTCCAATCTGTTTTTAATCTTTTAGATATTGACTGATTCTTATATGCAACTTTATGGGGGGGGGGTTCTTGTTATTTATGTATTAATTTATTATCCACCTACAGCATTTTGGGGTTTGGCATACAAATAAATTAAAGCAATAATAAAAAACTGTCTTAAAATAGATGTGATTGCTGTGTATGCATTATGCTATAAGACACAGTACAATTCACTGATCAGATACCCCCCGACTATGTTAATACAGTGTTAATACTATGACCCTCTGAATTAAAAAAAAGAATGTAAATGTATTCTGGGAAATGCAGTCCTAACCATGTAAAACTGGTATTATGTTGGGGAAGACTATCACCTTGTCAAAATAATTACAAAACGTAAATTACATTATACCATTCAATATTCTCTTTATTGTCAATTATTATTTTCTTCAAAACACTAAATTAGACTGGTTAATACCAGTAAGATATGACTCTAACTTGCTATTGATCTATTATAAAATAGATCAATATTGATAGATTATAAATAGATCAATTGGGCTGCTAGGAATCCTATTCCAACACATTTGAGGGGCATCAGGGTGTGGAAATTCTTCTTTCATGATTCCTCTTCTTTGATGCAATTGTAACTGTTGCCTCATGGTTCCGCAGAAATTGTTTAATAGGGCACCACGCTATTTACAACCAAAACTTAATTTCACTCATTCATGGTGGCAAGAAAAATATCATTTACAATTACAATATTGTTTCAGTTACAATATTCAAACCATGAACTAGCAGAAACACATAAAAAACCTGTTTGTATCAAACAAAGTAACTCAGGACATGTTCTACTATTCAGAATAGTAGAAATCCACTGCACAAAATTTGGTCACTATAAGTGTATTTAAACTGTATGTGTGTGTGTGCACACATAAACAGAATACTGAAACAACCCACACCCCTTATGTTTTTAGCTACAGATATGTTTCATTAATTGGCAAAGCATTGCTCCCTATAATGCAAGATCCAAACTTCAATGCATGCTCCTAGAAAAGAATGCAAACTTTGCTATGTAATGTATTCCTTGCTCAGGCATCAGCCCACAAAAGAACAGGGCTTGCATAAGCCCACCTCCACTCCAACAAGATGAATGTGACAGCTGTCCTATAAATAACAGCAGGGTCACAGAAAGAGCCCAAACAGCAAGCACAGATTCTAAGTGGCAAAGACGTTTTGACTGCAACTTAATGTGCATTGTCAACAAAAATCTTCTGCTTTGCTATTAAAGGATGCAACCAGTGGGTGCAGTTGTTTAAGATGGAAAGGAATGAAATGATAGTTTCTTAGTACAATGCGAGGCTATATAAAAATCAAGTGTTTGTCAACTCCAATACTTTAATCATTTTCTAATTTATATAATCTCATTTTATTCCCATTGTCTCACTGATTATATTTGAATCAGTTTTTAATCTCTTAATCTCCAAGAGTTTAAAACTTGATACATCACCTCTTCCATGTCTCTTCATAACTAACTAACAAGTACGCGAGGCTAAGAGATACACGCACTCTTCATTTAGTGACCAAGTTCTGTTCCAATGACCAGGTCATTAAGCAAAATGGTTGCTAAGTGAAAATGTGACGGAGAGAAAGGCTGAAAAGATCAGTGGCTGTTTTTAGCCTCATTCAGATGAAGTTGTTTCAAACAGCTACATCAGATTAATCTTACATCAGTGTGTGGTGCTGCCAGGCACACAGAACTTGGTTTTAAATTGCACGAGTTGGTCAGAAATAGAATTTTTTAAAAATTACTGTCATATTTGCAAATGGTCAGTAACCAAGATACAGGTAGTCCTTGACTAACAACATTTCATTCAATGATGGTTTTAAGTCGTGATGTCTTTGGAAAAGTAACTTGAGTCCCATCCTCAAAGTTACAACCATAGTACCACCAACCACAGTCACATGATCACAATTTGGGCAATTAGAAACAAGCTCGCTTTAATGAGGATTGCAACATTTTGTGTGCACATGATCATGATTCATGTGGACACAAGCCAGCTGGATGAATGAAATAAGTCAGGGGACTTCAAACTTGGCCCTATTATGACTTGTGGACTTCAACTCCCAGAATTCCTCAGCCAGTGCGCCTGGCTAAGGAATTCTGGGAGTTGAAGTTCACAAGTCAGGAAAGGGCCAAGTTTGAAGACCCCTGAAATAAGTCCTAAAAATAGGAAACAACAATCCATATGCATAGTGCTGCCACAGTAAGTTACATAAATCTGTTTATGTATTGTCCAGAAGTTGAACTTGATTTGTGGGCATCAATATATTTAAACATAAGAGGAGTGCAAAACATCTGACAAACAGCCAATGTATGTGATTTGTTGTGGCCCTAAGAGGCTGCAAAGCCCTCTTGGTGGGCTGCATTTGGTTTGATGGTTCAGTATAATGTGGGTCTGGCAGATACTGTATCATCACAGCAACCTCATACAGAAAGGAATAGCAAAAGCCACGAACCAACAATAACTCCTTAATTGCTATGTGAGAAAGAAACTACAGTTAGACAAGGCAGCAGCAGCTGCAGCAAACAGACTCCTAACCCTTGTGGCATCTTTATCTTTATGACGAATAGGGGATGATGCTCAACAGCTATTTGATGAGCTATGTAACAGCTGCCCAAGACCAAATACTGCTGCTGCACAGCTGGAAGCAGACACCATTGTATCATTAAAAGGCCAATAATTCCAATCTCACCATACAGAGAATATGTTGATGAGTTATTTGTAGCCCTGATCAGCTCTGACAACTGTTTAGGAAAGACACAGTTTCTAGAGCAGAGAATTTCACTGAAAAGGAACTGCAGAGTTATTGAAACTCAAAATCCTAATAGACAAAAGCACAAGTTTATGTCAAGTCTGAGAATCATTTCAACTCTGCCATTTAAAGAGATTTAGAAGTAACTGGCTGTAAATCAATGTACTGTCATAGTCAATATTGCAGGAAGGGAGTCAGGCTATTATCAGGCATCTCTAATATCCTCCTTTCCCAAACTTATCTACAGAAGAACATCTTACATTATTGTAGGCAAGGCAGGGCTGGGCCAAGGACAAAAGCGGAGCCACATCTGTAATGGAAGATAACTCTGGCTGTTTGTAGGCTAACCTGGTTAATGGATTGCAGCGAAAGAAATTAAATGAGGAAAGGGAAGTAGCAAAAAGAAGGGGACAACATCATAATGCTGAAATAGTCAAAATTTGCCATTAGCGCTGACAAATGAAACATTTTTCTAAGGCCATAAAGGGCCATTCATTTCATGCTATGGTTCCTGCCAGCATTTCCCACAATTTATAAAAGCACTCTGGCTGTTCTCATTTGCATGCAAGAAATGGAACAAAAATGCCATGCAAGGAAAATTGGTTAATCAGCATTCATGGCAATTTAATAAAGACAAATTAAAAATAAATAAATCTGGGCATATTCCTGTAACTCTTGCCAGGACTTAATGCTATATTTAAAATAGCTGCAAGGACGGAAGTGAAAATATTATAAGAACATATAACTAGCTGAAAGCATTAAATAAAAAGGGAGGGAAGAGTATGTTCTCAGATTTTATTGCCCAGCCAAATGTTGTCATTAGCTCAATCTCATTCTTCCAAAAGGTTGTATATAAGAGGGAAGAATAGTGTGCCCATTTTTTTGCCCTAAAAGTCCTTTAAAAAAAAAAATACTTTTAAAAACCGACATACCTTGTTTAAACTGTGTTTAAAGGGTTTTGATGCTGGCTCTGAATGGCTACTTTGTTTTTCTTTCACAATGAATTCAATAGCCTCTAAAGCAGACATATCAAACTCGTGATGTCACGTGACATCATGCGACGTATTGGGACTGCTTTGCCATTGCCAGCAATGGGGTGGGCGCAACTTCCGCCTGACGTGTCCGGCCTGTGGGCCAGCAGTTTGACACCCCTGTTCTAAAGCATTCAGAGGTTTCAAATATACCAGTCCTTCTCTATGGTGGAACATGTCTACAAGCAATTTTTGCAATATTTGCATTTCATTTATGAAGCTACAATGAAGAGGATTCTTTGAAAACTTTGAAGTTCATTCCTTCCCCCAAACGATTTCTAAGGATCAGACAGCACCCTCAACCAGATCCGTTGGAATCACACATTTAGAAATTAGTGGTTGCAATAACAGAGGCTTTCTTGGAGGAGACACTAAGATTTCAGAATGCCCTTTCCTGAATAGTTGCTAGCCATTGTTAAAAAACATCTACTGTAGTCTTCTTCAAAAATGAAAGCATCTGACTATTCTGGTAGGATCATTAAAATCACTCTCGGCAAATTCATTGGTTCCACCTACCTCTCTCCTGCTAAAACCCCAACATGATCATCATGATCTCCAAAGACTAGAAGAAATTCAAAGAGGACGGGAGTCCAACCTGCATCTACAGCTACTGTGCTATTTCTTCTGTTCTTCACTCAACACTGAGGTGCGTACTTTGTTCTTTTTCATCTTGTACAGTACATATAGTCTTCTTCTCAGAGATTTGAAAGCAGAACTGGAGGGGAATTGCAGTGCTAAGAATAGCCCTTGTCAGAGGTGTATGTAATGCATACCCCTTGACTGGTACAGATCCGTGGAGGAGATGCAATGCACAATAAAAGCTTAAATGGGATGCTGCTTCCTTGATTCCAGCTTCGGTGAGGGAGGGTTTTTGCACATTAAAACTGGTAGTATCTCTGTGGGTAGATGGATAATGGAAGGAGGGAAGCAGCCACACAGATAGAAAATTATAAGTAACCCCATTTAGACATATGTACTTACTTTAGGCTAATTATTGACAGCAACACCCCACAAGGTTTCTACACTATAGTAAATTCCTATAATAAATCTAAAATTACCTCTAAAGAGAAGTCAAACATCTACCTGACATAACTCACCAACCCAGAGTAACTTTTAGAGTTCTTGAAATTACTTATTTTAAAACCAAAACAAATGGAAGCCAATGAAAAGACTCAATTTTCAGCGAGAGAATTCTAAAGGTTTTTCAAACGTCTGATGAATGCTGGGATCTGGATGAAAATCAGGCTTTCTGACATTCTTCCTCCTACTCTACGTTTAACGTTGTTTTGGAATGAAAGCAAATTATCAACCAATTTGGGAACTTGATATTGAGGAACAAGGTTTAAATTCCCACTGAACCAATCTTTATTTTTTTGCCAGTAGATTTAAGATAGATTATCCCTAAAGGATTTATAACTTTGGAAATCATCATCATTGTTTGTGATACAGGAGATGAGAATAAAGAATTTCAGAAGGAAATCTGAAATTGGTCCTTTCCCTTTTGCATTTAGACTTAGGGACATTATTACAAAGTTAAGGTAGAATTTAACAGATGATCTACCTTAGTTCCAATGGCAACTGTGAGGGTTGTTGCCCTTCCATTTCTGGAATTATTACAAGTCTGATTCATATGCTGGGAAGAGAAGACATTTTCAGTCTCTCTGATGTTGCCCTTTCAACTATTTTATTTGTTCTATTCTTCCACCTGCAAAGCTGCCTCTGCTTGCAATCCCTTTTGCTTTTCTTAAGAGCATGGCTGAAGCCAAGGCTTTACACTTCTACAACCTCCTAGTTGCTCCTATCGTTTCATTGCAACTGTAAAAAAATCTAGAAAGTTACCTTATTTTTATAGTGCTTGCATGTTTCCCTTCACATCTTTATCACCATAAACTTTCTCTATTTTCCATACCACTTGCAACTGTCTTTTCATTCTTATGAGCTATACTGGGGAGAAGGAGGGAGACAAATTAACTCCCTTTAGTTTGTCCCTTGGGGTTTGATTAACATAATTAAAAAAGGAGATTGGATTGTGAAGGGGAGATGTTATATAGATGAAGAAAAATCTGGAATGGATTTCTATGCAAGACTAAAAAAAGAGCATGGTGCTTAGGATTTCCACTCCTGACTTCAATGAGCAGTTTGGGGTTTTCAGCAAATTAGGGTGTTGTTGTTTTTTTTAATTTCAAAAGACCCTGAAAAAAATTCAAATTTATGGAGATCAATGTGCTTTGAGCCTATATTATATGAAAAGGGCAGGATAAGTGTTGGGTGGAGAAGTAAATCTATTCTGTATATATTTAGAAGTACTTTCAACATATTCATAGTTCAGACAAGCTTCAATTATAATTCGAGTAGTCCTTGGGGCAAGTTGTTTCAGTTTTCTGCAAAGTCTTACTTTACAGAAGGTTGCTGTTGTTCTAAATTTCTGGAAGAAAGAGTTTCATTGAGATTTAATTTGGTTTGGAGAAGTTTGATTGAAATATTGTTGCCCAGACAAAGATATTGTTAAGGGCACAATCAACTCCCTGAAAAACTCTGTATTCTACTCATGTTCTGAGATTTGAAAATCTGTTGTTTCAGCCAAAGGGCCAATAAAATATCTAAACTAAAAACTCATTAAAAGAGCTACAACTCAGACTTGTGCTACAAGCTGAGCTCATGGAGGAATACTCACTCAAAAAGAGATAGCAGGTATGGGAGAAATTACCAGGAGCAGATCAGTAGGAAGCTGGAAGACTGAAAAAAGCCAAAAAACAGAAAATGCCACTCAGACTGAGGACAGAGGGATATTAACTCACTTTCTCTATTAAAAAAAAACCAGGAGAAGCTGTGCTGATTGGCACACTTGCAAAGGTCTTTAAAAAAAATGTTCTTCCAAAATTTAGTTTCCAAAAAACAAAAATGAGATGGCCAAGACAAACAGAAGAAAGCTTTCTTCTGAGTGAAAGATAGGAAACGCCACAGAGAGCCAAGGACACGATTTTCAATTTAAAAAAAAAAAAAAAAAAAAAAGGAGCGTGTATCTAGCCAGCTCATTTTCTCCCTTTCAATTGTAACAATAGCTAAATATGCATGACCAACACCTAAAATTTCTCATTACTGTCTATGTTTTCTTTTGTTATACATCAGGTTACTTCTTGAATTTCTAAAATTTCATCCCATGTCCAATAATAGATATTCAGGTTCTGCAGTATTTCAAAGCAAAATAGAAGCCTT
This sequence comes from Crotalus tigris, assembly GCF_016545835.1. NCBI lineage: Eukaryota > Metazoa > Chordata > Lepidosauria > Squamata > Viperidae > Crotalus > Crotalus tigris. The sequence continues at coordinate 200,262 of NW_024100591.1, read as the reverse complement.
TTGCAATGGCTGTGCAATATTTTTTTTTTAAAAAAATCACAAAGCACTTTTGGCCTTTCAATCCATGCTGCGGTTCTATGAAATGTATGTAGCCAAAGTAAACAAGATCCTTTATTCACCATTTAGAGAAAAACTGGTGAAAAGCACTAGAATCTTAAAATGAACATTTTGTGGGGCAGGTTCATATTAGAATAGGACTACCACCCAGTGTAAATACCCATATTTTCAACATCGTTTTCATCCTCTTTTTATAATAATTGCCAAACATAACATGAATTGTCCATGGATTCTCTGCCACTCAATTAAAAAAAAACACCAACAATGCTCTGCATATTGGCTTTATATAGATGTCCAAGCTGGTTAAATCAAGGGAAATCAAGGGAGCTGCTGTAGACAAAGGAGACAAATCTGGCCTGGATTTTCTTTGGAGACCTGAGAAAAAGTGCACTTAGCATTTCCAATCTTAATTCTGAGAACCAGATTGTTTTTTCCCTGTGTTGTGCTGGAGTTTCCAAGGAAATGAGTGTTTATTTTTCAAAAGATTCAGCAACACTTTCAAGTAAATGGAGGTCAATTTGATATGAAACAGAACTTTTATATAACTCTCCCTGGGATTTGGAGACCTGAGATAACCAGGTGTTTTATAGTCAACATGCAAGTTTGTTAATTATGAAGAAAACAGAAATGAGGAATATATTATACATAAAGCTGAGAAACAGAAATTAGATATTAAACAGAAATAGAAAACTAAAACAAGAAATCTAGAACCATAAGGTGACCAACTTTTTTACAATGAAAAGGAGGACACAAATAAATTGAAGAAAAAAATATTGTAAATAAAAAAAAACCATTTTATTCATTGGAACAATAATACAGAATACATTATAATATGACAAATGCATAATAAAAAACATTTGTAACGATAACATTTTATATTGTAATTATGCTTATATGCCATGCCCCGCCCGCAGCCACGCCGCCAGCACTGCTGCCCCGCTGTGTAGAGCGGGCCCCTTGGCTCCCAAAGCACCAGCTGTGCCAGATCCAGCCCCAGGGGGCAGCCTGCCATCAATACACCCCGTCTACAGCCGCCCCGCCAGCACCACCACCCACCCTGTGCAGTCCCGTGTAGAGCAGGCCCCACGGCTCCCACAGCATGGGGGGCAGCTGGCCGCTGCTGCCCCTTACACCCCCACCCACAGCAGCTCCACCATCCCTGTCTCTTGCACCCACAGCCATTATTGCCCTAGCAGGGCCGAAGATCAAGAGAAACTTACCATGACATCGCCGCTCCAGTCTAGTCCAGGTATCTTCGGGACTAACTAGGACAGTGGTTCTCAACCTTTTTAATGCCACGACCCCGGTCGTAAGTCGAGGACTACCCAACCAGTCGTAAGTCGAGGGCTTTCCCTGCCCAGAAGCGCCGTGCATGCATGGTGCCGCCCCCTGCGCCAGCCAAGGCGTAGCTGGCAAGCGGCAGAGACGGAGCAGGCCGACCACCGGCTAGGCCACCAGCTGGCCCAGCCCAAGGGAGCTAAGACACCCATCGGGCCCCACGCGCGCCAGCAATCCTCCCTGCACCCGCCGGCCTCCCACCTCCCACCCCTTTTACTTACATTTTTAGTAGTTGCTCAGCAGGGAGGGGTGGAAGCTTCCAGACAGCTCGCCTTCGCTGCAGACAACTTGCAGCACCGTTTGCAGAATGGGACTTTTGGCGGGCTCAGCAGGGCAGAGACAGCCTGGACAATTCCTATTGGCTTTTGAAAGCAAATAGAATTAGACTCTATTCAAGAGAGTCTATTCTATTGGCTTTCAAAAGCCAATAGAATAAAAAAGGAGTAGCACAGCTAAGGAAAAGCGGGGGAAATGGTGGACTGCGTTGTTTGGCGACCGTGAAATGGTCATTCAACCCCAAATGGGGTCGCGACCCACAGGTTGAGAACCGCTGAACTAGGAGATGGTGTAGTTGGGTAGCAGGGAGGGATGCAAAGTTCCTGCAAATTCGCCTTCGCTGCAGACAACTTGCATGTGCCAAGTTTGCGGGCCAGGTGTTTTGGCACACTCAGCAGCAATTCCTATTGGCTTTCAAAAGCCAATAGGGGGAGTAGCACAGCTCACGCAAAAGTTGAAAAAAAACCATCAAAAAAAGGTGCTGGAACGCCGTTCTGAGCGTTCTATGAGAAAAAAAAAGCCCTGCAGATTAGTCTTCAAATATTGAAAAGGAGGACATGTAGGAGGACACTTTTTGAGGGAGGACAGAGCTTACAAAAGGAGGACTGTCCTCCCTAAAGGAGGACAGTTGGTCACCTTAAGAACCAGCAATACCATTCTAGTGATTTTAAAGAGAAATTCACATTTTGCTGTCTCACTGAGTTGATGTAGACAGTATTTGCTCAAAACATCTGGAATGGAATATATTAGGGAGTACTTTTTACAGATAAAATGTTAGCTTATAGCAGGCTTATCCTTTGGGGGACTGCAATATATCAAGGACATATTGGTTAATGATATATATATAATAAGCAGCATAAAGAACGTTTACAAACCTCCAAACTGACTCTAGGGTACATTTGTAGGACAATATTCTATTTTACCAAATAAACACATATGTTCACATAAGGGAATTCCAAGTCTGTTGTTTCCCAGTCTATAATTAGACAACTATTAGTAAAACTGGCAGATTTAAAGGGCATTTTTTGTCAAAGAAACAACAAGCACTTCTGCAATCTGACTAGAGAAACATTGTGTTTTTTTAATTATATGGTTAGTCATATTTGTCAGTTTATTATATATTATGAGGGGAGAATATAAATAAAAAGTGCATTCCTGCATTGTTGCTGTTCAACACCACCACCGTGCTGACAACTCAGCCAGAGTTATGTGATAATTTTCAATGTTCCTTGACAGCGCCACAAGTTAATGGGGATCATTCCCTTGCCACCTTCCCACTAGCAAAGTCTTTGGTTGTGGAAAGATTTCAGGGAGAAAAATCAATAGAGAAATGGTTCTCTGCCATTCCCTCTCCACTTGCACTGAGGGAATAAGAGCCATGCACCAGCCTTTCATGCATTCCCTCACTCCCTACCCCACCCAGGAACAGCCACATCTGAGCAGAAAGGAGGGAGAGGAGGGGAGGAGTGAAAATTAATAACACCCATGTTCATCACCTAATCATATGGACACAACTCTGCAGCTTTGTTAGGAAGAGAATAGAATTTGTTTCTTATTGCCTTTTTAGAAGTTATTTATGTTCCACTGTAGGCCACAGCTTGGTATCCTCTAGTTTTCCCTTCTAACTCTTAATCAAGTTTGATCTGCTTAACCTTGGGTTCCAAGAAGTATTTAACTCCTCAGGAATTCTGGGTAAGCTATTCCAACAAAGGCAGAACTCTTATTCCTAAAAAATGGGATAGGCTCCCAATCATTCACTATTCTTGCTGAAAGGGATTGCTTGAATGTGAACTTGAAGGCAGCTAGATAGGGAGAAAAAAAGATTTAAAGCAGGGGTCCCCAAACGCCGCTCCATGGACCAGTACCGGGCCACAGCATGCCAGCAATCGGTTTGCACAAACAAGCAAAGCCCCATCTGCAGGATGCAGGCAGCACACAAAACCATGCACCCTCCGGTCTGTGGAAAAACCTCTCTCGATGGAACCAGTCTCTGGTGCCCAAAAGGTTGGGGACCTCTGGTTTAAAAGATCACATTATTTATTTGCTACTCCTCCCTATTTCTCCCCACCACACCTGGAAATTTTGCTGTCATGAATCATGCTCCCTTTTTAAAATGTATATTTAAAAAACTACTTTTTGTGGCACATTATTCTTACTCCTATTATTATTATACCATCTTTTTGCTCTGAAGCTAGCAATCCAAACTGAAAAGCAAAAAAAAAAAAATAGTAAGAAAAAAAATTGTAATTGTCACTTAACATTTTAAGACAGGCAAAAAGGATCCATATTTACACATTTCCTAAGCACTGAGAGAGTGAGAGCCAAACACAACTTCCAATAATATGAACCTGAATAACTTATGAGAAACGCCCACATGAGACCCAGTCCTCCGACAGCCACAAATAACCTGATATCAGATCAGTCTGTTACCAAAATACAAGACTGGTGAAAAGAGTCACTCCGGCCCAAAGGAGATTAGCTTCTAGTCCATTATTTTTCCTGGGCAGGAGAAAGAGTCAGCAGAATTTGAACCATAATTTTGCTATTCATAGGTTATGAATTACAGTAGATATACAACAGTCACTGGAATTATTTTGTAATGACTTCATCAATTTCACTACAATAAATCTATCAGACTCCTTATGATGTTGCAGGTTTTTTGCCTGGGAGATTAAAAATAATGTCGACAAAATTTCCTGCAATGTTCTACTACCAGTACATTGGGGGGGGGAGAGAAATGTTTGTATTTTCCAGACCAGATCACAAGCAATCAACTCTCTTGCCATGCTATTGAATGAGTTGCCAATATCTTGCTCAAGTATAAGAACTAAGTGTAGACTAGCATCAGAAACAGGTGACTGCCCAGAGTAAACATTTCAACCAGACAACAAGCTGAGTGTTACAACTCATAGGCTATATCTAGCAACTTCTGGTTTTTGTACATTCCAAAATTACAAGTACTCCTTGACTTACAACCATTTGTTTAGTGCCCATTTGAAGTTACATCGGCACTGAAAAAAGTCACTTATGACCATTTTTCACACTTACAACCATTGTCACATTCCCATGGTCACATGATCAAAACTAAGACTCTTGGCAACTGACTCACATTTATGATGGCTGCAGTATCCTGGGGCCATGTGGATTGCCTTTTGCAACCTTCTGACAAGCAAAGTCAACAGGGAAGCCGGATTCACTTAACAACTGTGTTACTAATTTAACAACTGCAGTGATTCACTTAATAACTGTGGCAAGAAATGCCATACAATGGGGCAAAACTCACTTAACAACTGCCCTGATTAGCAATGGAAATTTTGATCTCAATTATGGTCATAAGTAGAGGGCTATCTGTATATTACTTCAATTCTTTACTGAAGTAACTGGAATTCCAGAAAAATGTAAGGCCTTCATCACTCAATATGAACCACATATCCCCTGAAATCAAAGGAAATTTCTTCCAGATTGCAAGAATTTCTTGACTAGGGGAAACTGGAAAAAAACAAATGGCCAATCTCTCTGCTGGAAAACAACAACTCTATTCTTGAACATTCTTCACTGTTTTTGCTAATAAATTTATTCAACTGAATTCCTTGGTTTTAAAAGTTAACACAATACCTCAAAGTTAGCCTTTCTCAAGCTTTTTAGCCTAGTTGAAAGCTATACTAAAATGGATCTAGAAAAACAGTCTTATGATATTGGGGACCACAATATCAGTCTTAGTCACCTTTCCCCCCTAAAAATATTTAAGACTAGCTTATAATTTTATCCCTTTCCTGGATAAAGGAGTCTTTCTTCAGTAAATGTCCCATTATAGCCTCCGTTAGTAGGAAGTTGATGGAATGCATCCCTCCCATAAGGAGACACTAACTATCTCCTTTTATGCAGATTGCCAAGTCAATTACGCTATATATAGAGAAAAATAGTGGGATTTTTCTGTTAAAATATCATAGAACAGATCATGCCTGTACTTGCCACCAAATACTTCTTGCTATTTCTTATTATTTCATACTATTTCTGGTACATTTTAAATATGTAATATCATATAATTAAATATACATCTTATTTCAGTTATATAACAGTATAACCAATATATGGAATAAAGTAAATTGCATCAAGAGCCATGATTGTTTCTTAATTTTATTTATTTTTGTAGGTCGTGCTGGTAACCAAGGCACTTTAAAGATTAACATATTCTAGCATTTAAACAGGGAAAATAAAAGTAAAATAAAATAAAAAGCAAAATAAGAAGCTTAACAATGATGCAAATGCCAAATATTATTTGTGGTCTTATTAAAAACAGTTTTTATAACTATTATCATCAAAACATACTTTTCTGGGCATTTGGGAAGTATATGTTGTTGTTGTTTGTTTCTTGGATAACTCTCTTTTATTGATGTGCCAAATACAAAATTCTTTTTTTGAATGTTAAAGGAAACAAACTGGCCAAACTGTTACACCTAATTCGAAAGATAGACAGGCAACAAAGTACAATTCCAATATGTAAGAGTGACAGAAAAAAAAATGCAGAATCTGATATAAATACTAAAACTGTCAGGTGCAAGGAACCAGAAACGACACAAGGAACTGATCAGAGTGGTATGTTTATTTACAGCCCCTAGAAACTTCTCCCCTCAACTCAGCTCCAGATTCCACCTCAAAGACACAGATAAAAGGTTGCATTAAAAAAAAAAATCCAGTTGGATAAACAGCAAGTAATAAATTTTTATTGTTTATTACCATTTGAACTTGCTGTGAGTAAAATCAAATTAAAAATCCACCTGGGGAAATAAATGCTGCAACTTCAATAGATCTGATTCTTTTTTCTTTTAATTTCCTCAATTATTTTAGTAGGGTTTTTTCACACACTCACACACACACACAGAGATATCCTGCATGGAATCCACATTTGATATATTTGAGATATACTCTGTCCGATAAAACAAAAATCATCCATTTTTAAATCTCTAATTAAAGAGAGTTTGTTCTCGCCAAATTGGTGAGCAATGCCTAAAAATAGTTGCCAGGGCCTCCATGACATTTAGACACTTTTTCACTCGAATAAATTTTGTTCTATTTTTCAGAACAAATTATGTATTAACTGGTAAAAACTAAATCTTCCATTAATAAGTTTTCTGTAGCCTCTAACCATTTATATTTTGCACAAACAATAGAACTAGTCACAGATGTATGGAAAATAATATTATTCATGGCTAATGGCCAAGATGGAGAAGACTTAAATCCTCAGATTTGAGTTATTGCTTCAGCCAAAATTGTTGGAAGGTCAAAAAGTACAAGTATTTCCAGCAAATGAACTCTAGCATGAGAACATGTTCACAGTACAAACCATTGATGGGAACTGTACACTGAATGTTCATAACTCGAAAACCTCCTTTTTTAAATTGATGAACCCAATTTAGGGAGATCAACCCTAAATGTAAACAGACATTGGCAGGCATTTGATATTTTACCAATCTCTATCTGTTTCACTGTTCAGCTGAGACAGCTGCAGGCTCTAAAAATTAATGGGTGCATTTACATTAGGAAAACAACACTGTCCCAACATCCTGACGGCTGGCAGGAAAAGTCAGCTTAGCAACAGTTCAGAATAATGCCAGGCTAACCAAATGATGCTATTCAGCAACTATGCTTCCCACAGAAACAAAGTCCACAATAATGTCAACAACTACTAAAAATATTACAGCTATCAACCCACACCCCATAAGTTTTCATCTGTCACACTGCAGACAAATTAACTCAGCAAACATGAATAGAAAGATGTTACATTAGATTGCTATTTTTTAAAAAAAGTGCTGGAATCTACTCAAAGCAATTGGCTCAAAAATAAAAGTCCAACTTTGTAATTATGCAGTTAAGATTGATGGAAAAACAACAACAGGCTAATTCTTGTTATTATAGATTTATAGCTTCAATATCCAGTGTACCAAATTCCAGTGTACAAAAATTCTTGCAATCTTTCCACTTAGTTGCAATCATTAAATTAATAGTAATCACTCTTCGAACCTATTTATTTCAATAACTGAATTAAGTATGTGTTTAAGCATCTTCTTTGCAGATAACAATGTTTAAGCTTTTGCTTAATTACTATCTTGCTTAATTTGCAAAGTTGGATCTGTGATTTTGAAAAAGATGGACTGACATGCTGGTGTTGGGCATTATCTATTAAAGAAAAATGAAAGAAAAAGAAAAAAAACTGTAACAAAATAAATCAGTTGGATTGATAATGGGTAAGACACACCATCATAGGAAACTCTTTCCCTGCAACCTTGTTTAAATCAACATAAGCATGCACACATAAACTAATAGAGACTATAAAACTGATCCTTCAAGAACAAACTCCAATCCCCTATCATAATATTAAATGGCATCTATAGATTCTGATGTTCTATTTTAATACTACAGATATAAAATAACATTGCTATTTTCATAAGAAGAGCATATAGACCAGTGATGGCAAACCTTTTAGAGACCGAGTGCCCCCAAACTGACCCCACCCCCACTCCACCCCCTGCCCCGCCCCCAATCTGCCCCCCATCCCCTGCCCCACCTGCCCCCAGGGCCATTCACCACCTTCAGGGCCCACCACAGATTGCCCAGGCAGCCCAGCAGCGCTATGGCGGTCACGCCCTCTGCCCACGTCCTGCAGCATCAACTGTGCACAATGGGTGCGAGGGCAGAGTCTTGTCTACGCTGCCTGGCTGCCATGTCTTTGGCTGCACTGCTCTGCATGGGCTACACTCAGGGGCGACTCTCTTTCAGGGGGGCTGCTGAAGAGGAGGGGGTTGTGGGGGGAGGCGAGGCTGGGGCAACAGCACCTGTGCCCACAGAGAGGGCTCCGAGTGCCACCTCTGGCACCCATGCCATAAGTTCACCACCACTGATATAGAAGTATGCATAGCCGGTAAAGATTCATATTCTTTCCATTCACATTTAAGCATTAAGATATAACACATGCCAACTATGGTGATACATTAATAAGCCTATTGAGGTTTCTGAGTTAGGGAGTCCTAGGTATAGAAATCCTTTTATAATAAATGAAATTCAGTTCATTCAAAACTTCCAAGTATCTGCTTAAAGCAAACTTATACTATATTCATGTTTTTCTCTTTGATAAAATGGTGACATTTGATTTGATCAGGCAAGATCTAGCAAACTGATGTTGTAAGATTTGACATTTTACACATAGCCACGGGTCAATGTAACACTTGCAAATAAACATAAGTAAAACTTAGTGTCACTGATAATAGGAAAAAGGTATCAATTTTTTGGTGAGAGACAATAACAAAGAAAATGTGAAGTATACATTTAATGGCACAACCTTCCTTTTATTCCTTTAATTATCCCTAGGTAACCTTCATAAAAACTCTGTAATCAGTAACAAAACTGACAGAATCTAACACTAGGACAACAGACCTAGCACAAAATCCTTTATTTTTGCAAATTCAAAACTAGAGAAAATGGGAAATGGGAAAGAATGTGTTAAAAGAGAGATGCAAAACTTTTTCCTTAGCTATAGACACTAAGGTAAAGATGTTCAAAAGTTCAGATCATATATTTTTCATATTTCCTATAACATATTAGCATTCCAGAAAGTCATCATAGTCTCTTGAGTACAATTACTTGTCTTTTTAGAACCTCACCTTATTCAGCATGCCATTATGGTCCGGAAGTCTCAAAGCAATTCCTGCATTTAAAAAAAAAAATCAACATTAATTTGGGTCCCATTTTACAAGGACTAATGTCAGCTCATAACACAGGCACTGAAGATGCTTGAGATAAATCTAATTGCCAGAAAGGTTCCTCAGCAAGCAGATGAAAAGAGCAATTAATGTTCCTGGTTCAATAATTTGTAATACTTAGTAATCTCTTATTATTGCTTTCGCTATTGCTCATATCAAAGAGTACTGATAAATCCATCAGCACAATTTTTAAAGAGAAAAAACAGAGATGGAAGAAGTAAGAAATATTTCATAGTCCTAGAAAATTTTAAACTTTAGAATGCACAGTTGACTCAGCCTTCCATCTTTCCAAGGTTGGTAAAATGAGGACCCAAATTTTGTTGGGGTCAATATGCTGATTCTGTAAATCGCTTAGAGAGGGCTGTAAAGCACTGTGAAGCAGCATATAAGTTTAATAAGTTCTATTACTATTGCTATTCGCTTTTTTGAATAAAATGTATGGATGTGGAAAGTAAATATTAAGTATTTATACAGATAGTCCTCAACCTTATGAGCACAACTGAGCCCAAAATACCAGTTGCTAAGAAAGACATATGTTAAGTGAATTTTGCCCATTTTGTGACCTTTCTTGCACAGTTGTTAAGTGAATCACTGCAATTGTTAAGTTAGTAACCTGGTTGTTAAGTGAATCTGGCTTCCCCATTGACTTTGCCTGTCAGAAAGTCACAAAAGAGGATCACATGACTCCAGGACACTGCAACCATCATAAATATGAGTCAGTTGCCAAGCACCTGAATTTAGATCACATGACCATGGGGATGCTGCAACGGTCGTAAGTGTGAAAAATGGTCATAAGTAACTTTTTCAGTGCCGTTGTAACTTCAGTCATTAAACAAACTGCTGTAAGTCGGGGACTACCTGTATAAACAGAAAACAATGTAAGGATTTTCACAGCACTGCTTTTACTATTTATTTCCTCAAGAAAATAGGATCCCTATTTAGACATCTGACTGGTGGACAAGAAAAGGAAAATAAAGAGATGGTATAATGCACATAGGACAAAAGAGCAGCCATAAAATGGGGAAACTGTGAGAAAGAACAATATCCTCATGTTACAGAAGAAGAGTCTGGTTACCCCATTGTAGCCAAAAATCATGAAGCTTGCAGCACTTTTTTAAATAAAAATGTGTATTAAAAGGCATAAGTGTCTACAACTGGAGCTCACTTCATTAGAAGTATCAAAAGGATACTCAGAAAAACAGGAACATGAATAAAATTCTCATGCTTGATTTGCAAAGCAATCTAAGCCTAGATTCTATATTCAGACTGAGATTTTATTATATGTGTTTGTGGTCTGTGTCTGTGTGTACAGATACACATACACATGGATGTACAAATAATACATACACACATACACAGAGACTGATACACACACACACACACACCACCTTTATTATTTTTTAGAAACAACTCAAAGCAGGGAACATATTCAGTGGTGGGATTCTAATATGTGAACAACTGGTTCTCTGAGTGGATGCCGCTTCTGGAAATCCATTCTGGGCCTGGGCAACAAGAAATTAGCTACCGATCCTGCCAAACCGGTGCGAACTGGCTGAATCCCACCACTGAACATATCCAATACTTCTTCCTGCTATTACCCCACAACAACAACCCTGGGAGGTGAGTTGGGCTGACAGAGAGTGACTGGCCCAAAGTCACCCAGCCTTCATGGCTGAGGTAGGACTAGAACACATGGTCTCCCAGTTTCTACCCCAATACCTTAACCACTAGACCAAACCGGCTCAGTAAACAAAACATTACAGAAAATCTAGTCAAACAGCATCTTAACAACTAATAGATTATTAAGCTTTTATATCCTAGAATCCATCATCATAAAGTAGACGAGTCCACAAAAGTTTACATCCCTAAATATTTGAAATAAGACTCTCTGCTGTTATTCTGAAAATTAGCTTTAACAGTTTTGGTTTTCTTTGACAAATCCATTTGGATATAGTTTCAGCTCACATTTAATTATGTTAGTTTGCATGACCTACTCTGAACATGCATTACACATTTTTTTTAAACTTCTGTTAATACCAATAATGAAGTTGGGGAAATGGATTCAAAACATGATAACTACTTCACTAAAGCATCTTCTCAAAACCATACCTAAATCATTTCCTAAAAGTCTCTGGGAATAGGCAAAGAGTATCATTATCATAGCTTTAAGCACAGTATCTTATTTCTGAATACAATTTTGGAGCCATTTTTGCTTCTAAAGTTCAAAAGCTGCCAGATGGATTATTTCTTGCAATGTTTTATTTTCTTTACTGCTAAGTTTTTAATATGATAATTCTTAAAACTTTCAAGACAATGCCCTAGGGGTTTGGGAAATCAACTGGGAATAACCAAAGAAGTTATGCTCTCTAACTTTATCAGCCCTGATTCTGTTTCCCCTATCAAAATTAAAGCAATAGGTTCCCGATGTTACGGTTCCTGGAAAACTGGTTCTGTGTGCTTTGGAAAATGCTAATCAATATGATGTCCTTGAGATACATCACTTATGGCAGCTGATGCTACCAGGATTGGTCAGGAAAAGGAAAGTGTGGTTAAAGAGAGGTAAAAGTTCTTCTCCTAATCCTCATCTACCACAAGAAAACTGAGGAACAAATCCAACAAAATCCATCTCTTATGTTTAAGCATTGTAGCACAGCAACAAAGCATGTAACACATAAATACTTTTTACAATTATCTCATGATGGTTCAGCTGATTTACAGATTTCCTGCCTTCCTGCCTTCCTTCCTTCCTTCCTTCCTTCCTTCCCTTTTCTTTCTCTGACTCCTTGCTTCCTATCTTTTATTGAGCACATTCTGTTAGCCTTTTTTTTTAATAAAATAAGGTCTTCCAGGGCAGCCAGCTGTGAGGTTTTCTGTCTCAGCTCTGGTGTACTTGTCTTTTTCAGAAACATCAACTTCTGTGCAAATTGAAGTAACCTCTGATCTTTGAACTAAAAATGCCTGCTTCTCCTATGGCAGGAGTAGGCAGCCTGAGGCTAAGACAAGTAGACAGCCCCCAAACCCTCATTTTTATAATCCTCTTTTATCACACTTGCTGGAAATAAATGGCATAGCTTCTTGTCACTTTAAAACAGGATGTTATCAGTTGTAAATAGGTTTAACCTAAATGTAAAAAAAATGGAGAAAATGGCCAAACTACCTTCCAACCCACAAAAACGTGGTCCTCCATATTCTACAACAGCATCATGCTCATTCCAATTCCCAACCACTCCAAAATTGTTAAAAGTCCATCCCCAAATGTGGGGGCTATTTCTGTCCTATAGGAACCAAACCCAAAAGCATCACCTAGCCTTTAGCCTAAGCCAGGGGTGTCAAACTGCTGGCCCGCAGGGCGGTTTCATCATACCGGAGCCACGCCCACCCCATTGCCGGCAATGGCAAAAAAGCTCCAATACGTTGCACGACTTCACGTGAGGTCACAAGTTTGACATGTCTAGCCTAAGCCATATTATACTATCAGTACAGTACCCTACAGTAAATAATTGATGGTTGATCTGACTCAATCAGATGCTATTCACTACACTGGTGATCAATACTTTGTTTTATCTCCTCTATCACCTCTTAGAAAGAAATGAGATTTGCCATCCTCCTGAACCTTTCGTGGGTGGGGGAGCGTGGACTGCAGGTAAACTCTGCATCCGTTAGTCATTGTAGGGAGACTCTTCCTTGATGAGCTTCATCAAAACAAGACTAAAAAAATTGGCTAGGAAAGAGACCAACAGTCAACACCGTTATTAGGAGTGAAAGAAAAGACAAGGCAGACAGAAGAGTAACTGGAGACAGATAAGCTTGGTGGGGTGGCATCCTGGTGTCCATTCTAATGGACTACAAGCCCCAGAATACATAGCCAGCATGGGCTAGCTAATTATTAAAGAAAGCCTCTCACACAGAAATAACTTGAGTTTCCCTTTGAGTTCTATTACGAGACGAACTTCTATTTGACAATAAGATCAAGTTGCAAATACAAACTGAGCAATGTGGAAAACAAAAGCATACTTAGTATGCAATATTATTTTGCTTAAAGAACTGAATAAAGCCCTGGCCCTCTCGAATATTCTCCCACTGGAGGTGAGGTCGACCCTCACATTCCTGGCTTTCCAGAAGAGCCTGAAAACGTGGCTCTGCTGCTTGGCCTGGGGCTCCGACAGGGGTCTGCTATGCTTGGGGGTAGCTGACTGGGTAGAGAAGATTCCTAACACCAGACCCCATCATCTTGGTTTTCTATGTAATTTTTCTTAATTCTATTTTTTATTTTACTGTAAGCTAGTCAGAGTTGCTGTAATAATGAAATTGGCAACATAGAAATTTACAATAAATGAATAAATATCCAATATGAAAATAAGCTCTGGATTCTGATACCTGTTCCAGCATCAGATCAAATTTCAGGAACTCACACTTCGCAAAGAAGTTCTGTTGCACAAACTACTGTTTTATTGAAGACTATGTGATTCTTCTTAGTCTTTCTTACATTGCAAAATTTTCCACTTAGCAATTTTCAGCTCTGTATACAATCACAAAGAGGTTTTTTTTCCAAATAAAAATAAAAAATAGCTGGGGACTTCCAGTGAAGATGGCCAACTGAATACACAGCCAGAGAGGAATCCTTGAAGGATTTCTCCTTGGGCTGTAGCTCTTCAACTACTAATGGAAGGAACTGGCATTTCCTTCAGTTTATAGGACTCTCCTGGGTTAGGGAAAGTCTTAGAATTGCCCCTTAAGATCCTCCGATACAGTTGAGATCTGCAAGTAACTTCAGGAGCCGCGCTTCAAAGCAACTGCGTGCTGAAAGCAGGGGGGAGGGGCTGCAATCTGTTCATCCTTGAAGAAGCCACCATTTTGAAATTTACTTTCAAAAGGACAGTAAGTTGTGCCTTTCATTTCTTAATCACCCTTAAGGACTATTAATCTTTACTAACTTAAAAGAGGCTCTCTTTAGTTACAGCCTGCTACGGCCATTTTGAAGACCTGCATCATTTTGGGGTTTTCTTCAGTGTTAAATAAGGAAGAAGGCTGCCAAGGCAGGCCAAAATAAGGAAGTATGGAGCAAAATAAAAATAAGCTGGCAGAGAAACATAAGAGGTAGAAAATTGTGGGTTTAGTTTATTATTTGTAGTAATTTGTAGCTTGGTCTGCTTTGCTGTGATAGCAAAAACATTCTGATTTTTATGATTCCTGAATGGCTAGCAATTTCTAAGTGTCTTACTATTTTTTGACCAAAAAGAGAATCAAGATGGAGAAAAAAACTCAAACTACTTTAGAGATGCAAACATGTGTAGAAAGTTACCAAGCTACAGAGGCATCTTCATAAGTAGCTGAAAATGCAGAGGAGTCAACTGTAATTTTGGAATATAAACCTGACACCAACTCTAATTATGATGGTTTAAATATAAATCTTTCAACCCAATTGAAAATAAGACTTTCAAGAAAATCTGCAACTTTTAAAAGGACAAGTTTGGGACTTTTTCTTTAAGGACATAACAAGGTCACGAAATCCTTGAGAAAAAGGGAGACCTATAACTACTTGATAAACTTTCCAGAGAAGAAAAAGATTTTACTCCATGAAGACAAGTGGGAAGGAACGACTTAAAGTTAATGAGTTAACTGGAATTAGCAAGGATTTTTATCTGTTTAATATTTTGATAAATTTAGAGTTTTAAAAAGGCTGTACACAAAAGAAAAAAATATTATTTTATGAGGGTAGTTTGGAGGGAGAAACCTAAATTTAATATTGAAGTTCAAAGCATGTATGTTAAGAAGTTAAAAGAAAAAGATGTATTAGAAAGTTTTGATTTTAGAAATGTGTTTAAAAAAAAAGTTTCGTATTTTAAAAAGGATGAAAAAAGTATTTTTCCCCTGTAAGATCAAAGAATCTGAAAGAATACAGTGAACCTCGTTAGTGGTTCAATAAATGGTGATAGTTTCATTTCCCCCTCTTTTTCCTTCCCCTAATTTCCCATTTCTACTTCTCTTTGTATTTTATATATAGCTAAAACAATAAAAAAACCCTATAAGGGAAAATCCAGAAAAAAAAGAAATAAAAAATAACTTAAAAAGAAACCTGTTGATCCAAATACTCATTAAAACTTATTGATATGACATTTTAATCGGTATTCAGAATTCACACTGTTCACAAAGCTTTGTGGTTCTTATTTCTTCCTGGCTTAAGTATAATTCATATAACTAGTTAGGTCACTGGGATAGAAACAGCTCTGGTTACTTTACCGATGGTTCACTGATAGCAGGTTGTAGAAGAAGAAGCATGGCCTTACTGAACCTGATAGATCTTTCAATAGCCTTCTGCACCATTGTCCATGGTGTTCTAATGCAGTGGTTCTCAACCTTTCTAATGCCGTGACCCCATAATACAGTTCCCCATGTTGTGGTGACCCCCAAGTGGGTGTGGCCACCAATAAGAGGGAGTAGGACAGCTAGGGAAAAGGGAAAAAAATGGCGGATAGCGTGGTTTGGCGACCCCCATGAAATGGTCATTCGACCCCAAAGGGGGTCCCGACCCACAGGTTGAGAACCACTGTTCTAATGGATCATTGTGAGAGTCAGGAGTTGGGGACACCCTTCTGCATTGGTTCTGCTCCTTCCTTCCTATATGATTCCAGTTCCTGGAACTGGAGGGGGGGGGCAAGAGGATGAGTCTTAAAAAAATGAGATGGGAAAATGATCTGGCAAAAGCTAAGGGAAGTGCCTGGATGTGCCATGTTTGGAACACAGAAATTAGGCAAGGGATAAATGGATAAATTGGATACAGCTGGATGAAGATTTAGATAGCAGTTTCCAAATGTTCTAAAATCCTTCTTTGACTACAACAGATGCAAAAACCAGAAAACACAAAAGCAGTTCATATTCATTTTATCTAGAAAAGCAAATTCTGGATTCAAATTACTACAGAATATACTTACTACCCGGGAGAAAAAACCAGAAGTCAGGTAAGTTTGGAAACTGACTCACTTTTAATGAGTTTGCCAGTTACCGTAGCTCTGATTTCAGAGTTCCCAGTTGTAAAGGAGGAAGCCTACTCATTCCCCAGTCATGAAACAAACGTATTAATGCTTATGAAACCCTTCAAAGGTGAAAAGAAATGTCACCAAGTTCCTACTCTCTACATAGTCAGTTTGGATGTGCAGGTAGGAAAAAAAATCTCTCTAGCATTTAAGAGGTGAAACAGAGTCAAATCTACCTAGCTGAAATTTTGCTTCCCAATATTCTAAACGCCTACAGATTAAGGTAGCTTTGAAAAATCATCCTATATAATTCTACAATTATGCTTCATTCATATTTCCTAATGGATTGCAAGGGGGGAGAAATATATTCTGAATTATGCTTCCCCCACCCCTAATTTTTTTAATAAGCTGATAGTGGAACCAAGTATGAAAAAAAGACAAATGAGCAAAAAGAATGACAAAACCTTGGCAGTCGGAGACATGACTTTAAAGGAACAGCATGTAAATGAAATGCAAAGTATATTGTGCCCGACAGCTGAAAGAGGTAGTGGGGGACAGGAATGGGGGAATATTCCTCTGACAAAGACTCACAGAAAGCAGAAAAATAATAATTTTTTCATTTATTGATGTGTGCAACAACTCCTCAGGGGAGAGGTTGGGGAAAAAATGAAGTAGATATTACAAGGAAGTTGAAATGAAGAATAGTAACAGAAGAACTAATACAAAACATCTGACGAGTTGAAAAGATATATTTTTGGCAGGGAATGGTCCACAACACACTATTTTAATAATCTGTGATTGGTCATCTACTATCACAAATTGATCTTTGCATATCTCACATGCTGCACACTCATCAGGATCTACAGAGCTATTTGAGAGGCCTACTAGGTGTTATTCTCTTTATGTATGTGAATCAAAGTCAATCAACTCAAAACGGATGACAAAGTTCAAGTAGAAATTCTACATTCCATCATGCCCCAAAGGCTCTTTGAAACAACCACGTTCAAGCTTTCTCAACATTACCACCGAAGCTCCAATCTAATTTTTGAGGAGAGGGGGAGGAGACTACTTCAGAGGAGGGGAACACCCCCCCAGAAAGTGTTATATTTCCAAGCCTCCTTTGGACTTCCAGTAATGGGTATAACCAGCACGCACACATGCCCTGTAGGTGAGACGAGCAGCATACAAGTCAAATAAATAATACATATGTGCAAATATGTATGTATACCTGCAGATAAGCTGAATCCAATTTTGGGGTGTATTTTGGAGCCTAAAATTCTCAATTAATCCGCAAGTGTGCACAGTGTCACTCAATGGAATTAACTGATATTACAATCAGAGAACATATTCAAAGCAATGGCATTTAACCTCCTCATCCCTCCCTTAAGAGAGAACTTGAAAATTGCTTGCACCTTATGGTTTCTTCTTTGCTGAAACAGGAATATTTTTGAGAGCTAATGAAAAAGGAATAGTTCACACTCAGAAAATTATTTTCCTACTCAATATATAGCAGACTCCCACAGACCAATTGCTTGAAGGCCCTCTGGCAAGGAGCTTTGCTCAGCACATGATATAAAAAAACTGACTCCCTCTGTCTTAAAACAGGGAATTTAATAGGCCCCAGCAAGTCCAGGCAAAGCCTTCTTTAAGGTAGGGCAGATTAATGAAGTATTCAGGCAGTCATAAGAAGGGGATCCAATAAGGCAGGGGTCCTCAACCTTTGCTGGCTGAGGAATTCTGGGAGTTGAAGTCCACAAGTCTTAAAGTTGCCAAGGTTGAGGACCCCTGCAATAAAGAAAGTCAAGAAACTAAAAAGCTACTCAGCACACTGTGGGCAGCTCTCAGGAAATACTGTTTCAAGCGAGGTATTAATGGAGCTTGTTTTCTAAGCATTTTACTTATGAAGATCTCAAAAAATGAAACGTAGCTAGCCTAGCCTTACAGAGGTAAGGACAGTAAATTATGATATATGGCATGAATATTTTTATCAATTCTTTGGTTAATTGCCTATACCAGATTGCAGTATAAAAGGAACCATATAATAGTTCATTATAGTTCATATTGTATCTCATATTATTTATGTTGAATTTGTATCTAATACTATTTATGTTGAATTAACCAAAGGGCTTGCACTTTGTAATTCCTAACACTTTTGAAAATAAATTGTGGAGGAGGGTGCATGTGAGCACACATGCCTTTGAGTTCATTTTTGACTCCTGGCAATAGTCTGAACTCATCTCTGTAGCATTTTTGTCACGGTTTTCCAGAAGTGGTTTGCCATTGCCTCCTGACTGGCCCAAGGTCACCCAGTTGCATTCATGCCTAAGGCAAAAGTAGAATTCAGAGTATCCTGATTTCTAGTTTGATGTCTTAACTACTGCACTACACTGTTTCTCTTTACAATAAAGAGCCTAAAAATGAATCAGAAGACATCTCGTCAAGAATCTATATACCAGATGCATCGGTATTATTAGAAATTACAATAAAATAATTCTATTAAGAGAAGTATTAAGTTAAATTCATTCAGCATATTTTTTTTCTCCAGACTTCTGTTCTGTTTGTAATAGAATGTGTGGACGACCTTGGGAAAAGAGGGGAACAGATGCTGCCTAGGAAACAATCAGAAAAGAGAAGGAGGAGTCCCAGTAACTTTTGTCATAGGAAGAAACTTGGGAAGGGCCCACCCTAATTATTCAGGCAGTTAAAAGTGACAGTGGGAAGTTCATACTTTCATATTTGCAAGATTCTGTTAATGTGGCCTTACAATAAAATAGAATTAGCTCATCTAATTGTGCTTCCTGTCTGGCTTATCTGAGAAACCTGACAATATTTTATCCACTCTAAAAATATCAATACAGTCATATACTTGTACAGGTAAACCTTGAGTGACAAATGCAATGGAGCCTGCCGGTTACATGCGTAACCCGAGAATTTGTAGGAGTGAATCACATAACTTGAACGCAATCACTCTCTGCTTTCGCCCACCCATTCACTAATCGAATGCACGGGTCATTAAGAGCACAAAGTATCTCAGGGTGGGGCCTAGTGCTTCCAAGCACCCAAGGCCTCCCTGACCCACTGAAATATCTCATGCTTCCCCTCCCCTCCCTTCCTGCCCAATCGGGTCACTTCCTTACACAGATCTCGATGATCAAGGAAGCTGTTTCCTCTCCAGTCTCTCTGCCATGGGTTTTGCCTTGAGCAAAGGCTTGCCGAGGCCTGCAGGGATGAGATATTGTGTCCCTATAGGCTCTGGTCATCTTTGCCACCGAGAACAGAGGCCAGAAGGGACAAACCGCGCCACTCCCAGCCTCTGTTCTCGGTGGCAAAGGCTTTTTGCAAAGATGACAAAAGGCTTTGCAAAAGGAGGGAAGGCTTCTGTGCCTTTTGCAGACCTCGTCCAGGCCTCCGTTTTCAGAGAACAGAGGCCTAAAGTACCATGAGATCACACAAGATCAGTAGTGTGAGAACTCCTGCTACTGATCTCACGTGATCTTGTGGTACTTTAGGCCTGAAGGCCTAAAGCATCTAAACAGGCCAAGAAACCGAAGACTCACTAGATCTTTGCAAGGTGAGAACCCACAGGCCCAGTGCCTGTGGAAACCCAACTGGGGGAAGGGATAGGCAGGGCAAAGGTTGCAGTGCTTCTGCGGTCATTTGTAAGGTTGAACAACTGCCATGGTGCTGCAACATTAGTAACTTCAGGACTGTGTCGTAGGTGCTTGGGGTGGGTTATATTGTAACTTCAAAAACTCACTAAGTGAACTGTCGTAACTCGAGGTTTACCTGTACTTCAGATTATTATTCACTATATGGCAGCACTCTTACTAGGTGCAATAGGGGCTAAATAATTATTCACTTTTCCCTATTTTAGACTAATCAGAGATTCAAATCTAGCAAAGCATAACCCATTCTTATACTTCAATCTGTAGGTTAGCATTTTCATCACTCCATTTTAGTCATATCAGAGAATTATTCCTCTGATTCTTTAAGAAATGGGTCCCTACAAAGAAAATAACAAAGAACTACAACAAGGGCACTACAAAACAATCCCCTCTCATTTCTGTACTATCTCCAACAATCCACCATCCAATCTTCCTTACTCAACAATTCATTTTGCAAACATTGATGGGCTGGGTCATTTCCTGTTTTGAGCCAGAAAATGCAAATGTCAAAGAAAATAAGAGCAAATAAAAGTTTGCCTGTAACCTTAAGACACCGACAGCATTGCAGAGGCTTACGCTGTGACTCAAGAGGATGGGGTTGTTGTTTGTGCATTGTCTTGTATATCAGTAGAAATCAATACAATGTAAAGCAAGGATGTGGAATGGAGGAATTTGTAATGCAATTCAGAATAGAAGCAGGTATTTCCTTCTTGTTTTCAGCTTTTCAAGAATGGTGGATCTTCTACAAACTGTTTTTGCAATATTGAAGAGCAGACATGACTCATGTGTCCTAGTGCTATGAAAAAGAAAAAGATGGGGGGAGAAAATTTATCTCCTCTCCTCAAGGTATTGCTTAGGTGCTGAATGATCCAGCTGAGTTCCAGTCTGCAGCAGAGAATTGCAAATCCTATTTGCAACTTATAAGAAAAGCCTGAGAGTAAAATAGAGCCAGTTTGGTCTAGTGCAGTGGAGGCAAACCTATGGCACAGGTGCCAGAGGCGGCACTCAGAGCCCTCTCTGTGGGCACACGTGCCGTTGCCCAGCCTTGCCTCCCCCCACGACCCCCTCACCAGCAGCCCCCCAGAGGAGAGTCGCTCCCGAGCGTGGCCTATGCGGAGCAGTGCAGCCAAGGACATGGCAGTCAGACAGCATAGACAAGACTCTGCCCTCACACCCCATTGCACACAGTTGATGCTAAGGGGCGCGGGCAGAGGGCGTGGCCGCCATGGCGCTGCTGGGCGATCTGCGGTGGGCCCTGCAGACAGTATGTGGCCCTGCGGGCAGGTGGGGTGGGGGCCGAGCAGGGGCGGGGCAGGAGATGGAGCAGGGCCAGTTTTGGGGCACTCGGTCTCTAAAAGGTTCGCCATCACTGGTCTAGTGGTTAAGGCACCAGGTTAGAAAGCAAGAGACTCTGAGTTCAACCCGTATTTTTGCCATTAAAACTAGCTGATTAACTTTGGGCTAGGCTAGTCTCTCTCTCTCAGCCCAATTCAATTCAATTCACAGAATTGTTCCTGTGGGGGAAAATAGGAGGAAGAAGGTTATTGGTTACATTCACCACCTTGAATTATCTGTAAAGAAATAATAAAAGCAGGATATAAATAAACAATATTTTTTTAAAAAAAAAAGTATTAGGTGGGGAATACCAGGCTTATTTATGGCCTATTTGACAGAAATTCTTCTCGCTTTTCAGGCCAAATTCTTCTTTTACTTTCAGGACTTAAGTTATGGAAAAGCAAGAGGCTACTTTTGTTCTTAATGTTAACATCTTACAGTTTGATGTTAAGGAGTTTTCTCTTTGAACAACTCCGTATATTTACCTAGGAAAGCAAGTCCTACAACTGAAGGCCATTCAATGAATATCAGGGCAGGCGGAATTGGAAAGGAAACTTTCAATTTTATGCTCTGCTTCTCTTTGTGCTGAGCCAGGTTCACTAGGTTACAATGACTTCTGAACTGCAGAGTGACTTCATCTAGCAAGACAACCTATTGGCTAAGTTTCCAGACCAGTCTTTGGTGACTATTCAGTCTGGGTCATGCCTGACTCATTGTTAGACCTGGCTCTTATGCACATACTTGTCAGTAGACCATCTGGAGTTTTCTAGATGTTTCTGAACTATAATTAGCAAGAGGCCTAATGGTATAGCTAATGGGGAAGGCTGCTGGGAATTGCAGTCTAGCAACATCTGTGTTCGGACCTTGGAACACATGACTTTTGCTGTTCAGCCTGCCAACTGCTCAAGTTACCTGCAGCTACAAATAAAACTAAGCTTTAGTTCATCTATTCAAAAGCTGTGTCTATTCACCATACCCTAGATTCTAAAACCTTTGATAATAATTAGAAATAAAGCTGCCTTAATTTTCTCTGTAAGGCTTGCCCCAAGCAATGGTCACTGACTTCTTCACTACTTTATGCAATGTTGGGGACTAATGAAGGCTCAACATGCTTCTTTGCTATTAATCTCCATGCTCAGTCTGTGGCTGCTGCACAATTATCTAATTATAGCTCTCCCCACATTTAATTGCATTGTACCTCTATATTATTTCCCCTGGATTTCCTTCATTTGAAGAGCCCCCATTTAGATTCAAAAGCTTAACTGCATGGACTTAACCATTAAACTGATTTATGTTGCATAAAAGATCAAAATGGATCATACCTTGTGACCAAATAACCATTAAACGATTTTGGTAAAGATCATTAATTCACCTCCCTAGACAGTTAGTTTAGTAGTTAATATGACGAAGATGACTTTATCCAGTTAACCTTATTCAATTTGTTATTATGATTAGTCACTTTACCCTAAACAACAAGAGCATGAAAAAGAAAGACTAAGCTTTAAAATGCTGTTAATAAACAACTGAACTGTGTTATGACCTTGAGTGACCTTATGTCTACCAAAGTCAATGGAGAGATTAAATGAACTCAGCCCTTGGGTCATGCGTCAAGCTAATTGCCCTGAAAATTTTACATTTTCACGCCACAGTGATCTCTCAATTGAAAGGTAGAAAACATTACCGGAGGACTCAGCACATCAACTTAAAAAGAACACAAAAGTGGCCTTCTGCAATGATAGGACATTTGTTGTTGCTGCTGAACTATAAGCAAATTCACAAGATTAATCCTCCTTGAAAATCAGTTACATTTGTTTCTGAATAAATTAAATAATGCTATGTTGTCATGCATTACACGGGACACTTATTCTAACATTTCATCTCTCTCAACGTATAGCAGGCCAAGAGACAAATCTTGGGTGCAACTTCAAGCTTAGTGAGGTAGCATTAATGGCAGAAAACCAGATGATCTGAAAACTAAATTTGGACTGTGCGGAAGCAAAATCTAAAACCCCGACTGGGGACTATTTTACTTTCCCCAAGTCTGGTGTAGAGAGGCCAATATCACAGTAAAATGCCCCAAAACAACAGGCATAGTTCACTAGTTCACTGTTTTATATATAAACTATAACAACCAATACCAGGAAGAATATCATTATGCATTAAGCAGATCCATATTTTCAGTGTTTCTCCTCCCTGCCCTTTACACCTTTGGGTCTCATTTGAAACTGTAGCAGCCAGTAAATGTCAGTGACATTTCAATGGTGTGAATGAAATAAGATTCTGCCTCCAAAGACCTGAATTATTGCTTCCTTCCAAGATCAGTTTCGCTACTATTCCCACTGGAACAAAGCCTTCCTATCACACACTTGCATTTGGTATTCAGGCAGTGAATCAGTAAATCATCACTTCCCGCATGAAAGAGCTCATTCTGTCTGGGTGCATTTCACTGTCTTGTGTGCTCATTTTGTCCAGGGTGAAAAAGAGATACACTAGAGCCTTAATTTCTATGCTTAAACACAAATCCTTCAGTCTTTCCATATTTGCATGAAACCCTAAATGGAACATCAGTCCTATGAAAGTTACCTTGCTTCATCCCGAGAATAAAACTCAAATACGCTTTGCCAAATATATATACCGTACTATAGTTTGCATTTAAAGCAAATTGTAAAAAAGACACTAGAAGATAAAGAAAAAGGCAAGTTGTATTCAGAGGATAATGCATATACATCCTTTATTATGAAGGAGAGTCCTTTATTTCAAAAAGCTGTCCTTCTGAATTATTTATTTTTCAAAAACTCGTTTTTTGTCCTTTATTTGGGGCATTTAACCTTTTACCATATAAATGGTACCACTTAATGTGCAATCTTTCAAATGCATGTGAAAAATAAGGAAATTGGATTGTCTTTTTAAAATACATTTACATATACTGTTTGATTTTTGGTATTTTTATTAGACTATGTGTGTTTGTGACATTTTTCTTGGTTTTGCTTATGAATTTTCCTTTGAAAAGCAAAGTTATAAACATAAACAATTAACATATTTTATTCTTATGATTCTCTTTCCAATTTGCCCTTTTCCAGTTTTACCTTTTATTTTGCCAAGAAAATATGATCACCGTAGTTTAAAGGCACTGCATTTTGTTGCATCAAGGAAAATAATTATAACAATGTTATTATTAATAACAACTAGTCATAACCCATAAACCAGTTAAATTCTCAAAATTGGAAGGTCAACAAAAGAATAAAAAAGTAAGTTATGAAGGATGCTGCTGCCAAAAGTTCACAGGACATATTGTGTTATTTATTTTATATTCATTCTCTTTAGAAACTTTTTTAATGGAAGATTTTTCTCTTAAACTGGTGCTACCTTTCCTACTTTACTTCCTCCAAACATTGATATAGGTTTTTATCTCCAAGGGCAGAGGAAGTAAAGCTCCATATTTTTGCCCTTTCAATTTGCCTGTGAACACTATAGGGAAATGGAAAGGCCAAAATTAAATACAGTAGCACAAATGTCAACTTTGACCAATGAAGCTCAGAACATCTGGATGCTTGAAAAGAATAAAAATTGGGACTGCTCTTTTAATTATTGTATTTTGAGGGGCTTTTTTTCATAGATCTGCTCCAGTTGGCATTTGTTACTGCTTATTCAAGCAGAGCTTAAGCTAACAAGATCATTTAAAATAAAATTAAAAGTGTAGGCATGGCACATATATAGGAATTACACTAATCATGAACTCTTTATTGAGCCAAGTCTGAAGCATTGATTCATTTTAAAAGCCTATTGTGTTACTCAGACAAACAATTAAAATTTGTAAAAGTTTAAAGGATATGAAATCTAAGTCCCACTGGACTCAGAATTGAACCAAAACAGATTGTTGATGGTTTTTATGCCAAGTGTTTGGAAAATGTGACACATTTCACTTTATAGAAAATCAGAATCCTCGAGGAGATGCCAATTAAAAAGAACCTATCTGAAATCAATAATTACAATGCCAAATTGACGTTAATTTTTTTTTTGCAGTTTTTTTTAACAGGCTTTGCAAACGCAACAATTTATCAGAGAAAAGAGATATATCCTCAAGCAAGTGAATTGTTAGGAGAATTCTTTCTGCACCGAAAAACACTACCTTTTAAATGAGTACCTGTAAAGTCATTAATACAAATTCAATCTTGATAATAAAGTGAAGAAAATAAATTAATATTAAGTACTTATTTAGAGGCACAGAGAAGTCCTTCATTACAAATTCCTGAAGTGCAGCACATTGAAATCATGGTCATAATTCCCACCCACTGCATTTTGGCCTCTTTAGATTATTTATCACTGTGGTGGCTTGTCTAGTTGAAGCAGGCTACAGTATGAGCATTTACTGATGGCTCTATGTCCCACCAGAGGAAATTAGGGAAGACAAATTGAAGCCTGAGCAAGTTATGGTCAGAAGACAACAAGCTGTCAAAACCTTGAACAGCAAACTTGGTAACATTAATTAGAGCAGGATTCCCCAATCCCCAGTCCATGGACCAGTATCGGGCCACACAGACAAGCTAAGCCCCATCCATGGGATGCAGGCAGCACACAAAACCATGCTCCCTCCGGTCCATGGAAAAACCTCTCTCCACGTAACCAGTCCCTGATGCCCAAAAGGTTGGAGATCTCTGAATTAGAGTATTTTCTAAGAAAGGAGAACTGCTGTATCAGCAGTGTATCCACAGTCAAAATCCACAGCTCTTCTCTTGGTTTCACCATACTGGATTAGCATCTATCTGTATCATCTCATGCTCCTGTGTGCTTGAGCAAAAACTGAAACTGTGGCGTTTCAGAATCTGAGAATTACATCCCAGAAGAAAGTGCCAAAAGTTCTTCCAAAGTAAAGCAACTTGTGACTCATTGGACGCATTGAATCCTTTCCAACCTCACTCCCCCCCCCCCAAGATTCAAGAAGTAGTTGAGGAGAAATTATAGCATTAAGCTATACAACACAATCTGGATAGGACCAATCTAGACATGGAGCTGAACTTTTAAAAATTCAGTCAAAGTAGGAGGATATCTAACAAGGCTGTGCTAAACCATTCTTTATTATAGTTTTCTGTGTATAGGGCTGTTGTGGGTTTTTAAATGGGGAAAGATTTAATCTTAGACTATTTATTATTTTGAAATAAATTTGCAGCCACACACAGAACTTGAAACAATGACCTCCTCGGAGTCTCTGCAGTATATCTTTCAAGCTGTGCAGTGCAATCCACAGACCTTTCCTTTCTTTTGACTAGGCAAATATCTGTCAAGGCAAAAGTTACAATTCACTTTCTCTCTATAAAGCTCCTTAAGTCCTCCTTTCCTCCTTTCCTCCATAACCATTCTGAAAGAGTGGTTATGTAGATAGGAGTCTGCCCAAATCTAAAGAATTATTCTACAAGATTTCTGCTCTGGCCTAGTAATAAGATTCATCAAGACAGCCAGCAGTGAAGACAGACTTTGTGTGTTGTTATAACCTTTGTATGTCTCCTTACAAGACATTTGCCTTCGTTGATATGGAGCATGCTAATGGCTTTTTAACTGCCTTTGTTTCTAGATGGGTTATAGGGAAATTTTTGGCTTCTGTAAAAAGAATCAAAAGAATTGAAAAACTGAAATATATGCGTACTTAAACACCATTCACAGACATAGTCATGTTTACTTTACAAAATGTACTGTGTGTAATTAGGTTTGTTTACAATGTTTAATAAATTAAGTACAGTTCATTGGGGCCATAATTATACATTCATTAGTTGAATTTATTTTCAGCTTTTTACAAAAATATTTATAGATATCTACATTCTAAGGAAAACAGCATTTTATCAGTATTGCCTCTTTAGGAATCAAGCAGGCAGCATTAACACAAACAGTAGAAATCATCAGCAGTATAGCAAAGCAAAACAAATTGCCGTGCTCTGGATTTTGACCCCCATTTTATTAAACAGACAGAGTGGTAATTTAAAAAAAGAATCTGAAAGTTCTCAGAATATACATTTTGGCACATGAAAGATTGTCTAATCAGTATCTTTTTTTGAGGTTGAACTACTATCACTATCAGAAGTTTGTACTTCTTAATCTTTATTTTTATCTTTTATTTTCATGGACTTATAAAGCCTTTATTGAAACAAACATCTCTATCCTTTATGAATTCATTGTTTGATTAGGAGAATTTACAAACGTAAAATTTGTTCATATCTTAATCATATTATACTATATCTCATTTAAAAAGAAATAATTAGGAAATGTCATGATCCTTTTTTTCATCAAATGGAAACAAAAGAGTTCTAGATAAAATGAAAAAAAACATACTTTTGCTCAATATTCTCCTCAACCCCATACATTTTTTCACATTTGTACCAAGGCTGAAAACAATAACCTCAAGAAGAAATAAAAGTCTT
The DNA here is from genome assembly GCF_016545835.1 of Crotalus tigris. Taxonomy (NCBI): domain Eukaryota; kingdom Metazoa; phylum Chordata; class Lepidosauria; order Squamata; family Viperidae; genus Crotalus; species Crotalus tigris. The sequence goes on along the minus strand of NW_024100591.1, from coordinate 172,450 downwards.
GACTTCAGTTCCTCTGTCATCTACCCCAAACTACACAAGAAGAAATAATGTCATATGCAAAATAATTTTAAAGGCAGGATTGGGCAACCTGAAATGGTAGGTGTCAACTTCTGAAATGAACCTGGGTGAAGCCTTCTTTGTCGCTCTAAGTTGCCACAGGTTGGGAGGAAGAGGGGGGAGGAAAAGGGCAGCATTGTTAAACTAAAGCAGTCCTGTGGGAACCAAGGTCATTCCCACAGAAGCTGGAAGGTGGAAAAAAGAAGTTTAACAGAGCCCGCCAATTGCTTCTATTGGGTAGCATGATCAATAGCACAGCAGAAGGGAGAGAATTGTTACATTAGTTACGTTGAATTCCTAAGGGGAATTTTAGAGTTGATTTTACCTTTGACCATGCCGATATTATGTATCCAATAAACATATGGTTTGAGGAAAACTTCAAGCCTCGGAGTTCTGATTTATTTGGTTTCATTAGTCAGAACCTTGACAGTAAATCTATTAGCAATATTTGGTCCATTCTTTTATGATTCTCTGCCCAGTTCTTAAAAGCTCTTCTCTGTTAGAAACTGTTTAAGGACAATGGGATTATAAAATGAACATGAAATGGAAAATAAAGAGAGAATGAGAGAAAAGCAAATTATAAAATAACAAAGTAAATGGCCTCATCATTGCAATCTGGCCTCAAACGTGTCTTAAAATATCTTCTTGTGTAAGTTACAACTGCTAAATTTATCCAACATGGTAAATTATTATAGTTCATAAATCATAATGGTTGAGTTCACACAATATAGTAAGGCAAAATCAAATGATTTGCGCAACATATTGTGTAAACCTAGTCACATCGGTCCCTTTCCCCAGAGTGATGTGAAGAGCATACAATCCTTGATACTCCCAAACTTTTTCTAAGAAGTCATTGCTTGCTGGCAATGCACCTCCTTGGCATGCATTAAGTTGTAGGCTCTGTCTCAAACTACTTCAAACTGGGGTTGGACAAATGTGAGGAGCTAACGCTAATCATTTTATCAAAATGTACCAATGATCTGACTCAATGCAAAATGATTTTCATGCTCTTTAGAAAAAAAACAGATGCCACGCACACACAAAAAGAAAAACTAGAAATTTTCATGAGTGAGACAGAAATTCATCTGCCCAAACTAATGCATCAGGTTTCCTCTGGTTGCTTCACTCCAACCCTTGAGAAGGCAGGCACAGGTGCAAAGAACTGGAACAACAGGCTACTGAGAAGCACTTTCAGTGCATTCATAACCCATTTGCACAATTCCATCAATGTGGGGATTGAGCAGCAATGAAGAGGTTGCTTCTTCCCAAATTAAATAATTATCTTGGTGTCAAACAACATCCAGAACATTGAAGAGTCTATTGCTGAGCATAAGCAGGATAAGCAAGCTTTGTCAATAAAAATATCCCCCCCAAAAAAGAGAAGCATTCTCCCAGGCCCTTCAGTTGATGTGTGCGTTTCTGTTCTGTGTTATCAGTCTCCTACAAAAGGCAATGGGTTTTGCTGGCCTAATAAATACCAAGGGGATTTGAAATTCAACTTGTGTTAGATGCCAGTAATAGTTGCCTGCATGGGGTCATTTTGTGGGCATTGCAGATAAAAATTTCTGCAAAGATTGGCTGCTGGTTCCAAGGGTATCTTGAAATAATACAGCAGTTGCTATTCCACATTTCATCCATTTTATAATTTATATTTGTTGTGGCAGAAAGGCAATTTATTTATTTAGCTATATCATATATTTGCTTGGTGGAAGGCATTCCATGTTATCAATATCAGTTTTGCTTTGCTGAATGTTTCTCAATTCTCCAGCGTTTCTTCTCTGGACCTGCAGAACCTGTTGCAGATAGAACTATCTTCACTGAGAAAACAGCCCACTGTCATCTGTAGCAGAAAAGTAGCTAAATGGTAGTGAGGCATTGCAGAGCAATTTGATCACCAACTTCCCATTCAGTAAATGAAACAAAATTGCCCAGTTAAAATGGAACAAACTGAAAAAGGCCTCCAGAATAAAATACTCGACCAGAGCAAGTCTAAGAGAGCCCTGGTGGTTCAGTGGTTAAAGTGCAGGTAAATTCTGCCCATAGCCTGGAGTTTGATCATGATGGGGCTCAAGGTTGACTCATCCTTTCATCCTTCTGAGGTCGGTAAAATGAGAAACCAGATTGTTGGAGGCAATATGCAAATAATGCTTACATTGTAAACCGCCCAGAGAGTGCTGTTAAGCACTACTGGGCAGTATATAAACCAAAATGCTATTGCTATTGCTATAACAAGAGATAGGAATCTTATGTTCAAGGTCCACCCTAAAAGGGAAAGATTTGATGGGGTAGTCAGAACTGGACTGATTCAGGATGAATTTCCCTTCAAGCAGTAGAGGTGACTAGTATTGTGTTCAATCACCCTATCTTTCTTCAAAGCTTTAAGACTGATAGGTGAAAAGGTGATGCCTAATGTGTATTAAATAAAATATTCTAGTAATCATTTGTTAAAGGTGAGTCTAATTCTTCTGCCCGCTAAGGCATATTTTAAATATAGCAGCAGTTTTTCATATAGTCACCTGTGTCTAGTCAATCAATTCATTTTCACCCATGTTTTTTTCTCTTTTTTTAAAAAAAAAGTATGTGATGACTGACCAAGGATCAGATTAAGAATGCTTTGAAATGGATGTATCTATTCAGGTGGGATGAGAGAAAAAAACAGAACGAACCTTACATTTTTTAAAAGAATGTATTTCTTTGATAATTTGTTATCTATAATGAATATTCCTCATCTCTTTGATGGTCTTTGATGATATCCAAATAAATATTTAGGTCAGTATCTCAAAACAAATCTCTCCATTCTACTAAAAGGAAGACTGGAAAGGTGCTTGACAGCTCTTGCTTCTTTCTCAATTAGCCACAGTCTTTCATTTTTACACTAGTGAGTTGCAGTATAGTATGGAAAGTGGCATGGGAGACAAAAAAAGAATTTGTGAAAATTGCCTCCCTTTTGCCACAGAGACATTTTCTTAATAAGTGTTTTCCAACACGAAAGAGAAAATATGTCTTTCACTCCAGTAACTGAGTTTATAAATTGTTAAGATTTGTGTATTTAAATTCATAATTTGATGGCTAGGTTTACATGACACTTGAAGACAAAACCAAATATGCAACTTTAGGGAACCCCCCCCCCCAAAAAAAATAGGTTCAGAAAAATGTATGATCCAGATCTGTTTATTAAGCAATAAATCTGGAGCAGTTCAGGTATGTCATTCACTGTATGATGTGCTACCAGTGCCATAAAAATAATATCTTTTTAAAAAAAATTGAAATCCATTCCAAAATCTGTCATTCCATAGAGTTCAACACGCAAAATAAAAGATGTGTGACAATAGAACTAAAGTTTGCAACAAGCCCAGAGCCTAAGATTACAGATTGTCTGTTCCCAGTTCTCATTCCTTCCATAGTTGTTTCTTTTCTCCTGACTGTATAAGCAACAAGCAATTTCCAATATATATGTTTTCATTATGCTCTGATGGAATCCATTGTATAAAATAAAAGCTAAGCAGCACTGTACATTCAGCCTGATTACAGAGAAGCTGCTATTGGCAGAGAGACTTATTCTCAGGCTTCAAAATCTGCTCAGACACTTCCACAAAAATTAACATCAGATATACTTGCTGAACGGAAAACGCATTGCATGCAATAATCAAAATGTTATCTGCATTCCAGCGACCAATTCATGCAGGACAGCTATGTACCTGGTATAATTTCAATAATCTAAGCTACAAAGAATAAACAAAGCACATAACTACAGCGTACAAGGGAACACAAAATGCTGCCTTCCCATCCCAAAATGCAAGCCCAAGATTGCATCTTGTCATAATATCTAATATCAGGTACAGTACCTAGTCTATCAAATAAGCAGCACGGAGAGAAAAGGAAAAGGAGGAAAAAAAGCTTAGAGAAACAAGCTGAACTCTGCTTGATTATATTCTTCTCATTACCTGCTTCAAAAAAAAAAAAAAGCCTGCAGCCATCACCCAAAAGCCTCTTGTAGAAATAAATATCAGCTTCCAAGAATCAATATTTCCTTAGAGGGTTTTTAGTAACAACAGCCACAGTTAATTTGCATAGTTTAGCTATATGTCATTTACTCCATCAACATATTTTTCAAACAAGACTTATAAACACCAAGTCTTGGCTGACAAGCAAGTTTGCTTTCTCTGTACAATGTCTTGTTATTGGAACTATTCACCCAGTGTGAAAAATCTCGAGTGAGCCCTACCCAAAATGGGATGAGAAAGGTAAACAACTGAAATCTTAAATCCATAGTGGCATAATGTCAGACTTTTCAGTTTAGCAATTTCTATCATATTCGGTTACACTCAATGGAGACATAAAAGCCAGAAATGTAGAGCCAGATTAGACATACTAAAGTGTGATGTTTCCTCTATCCTTTATTTAAATATTAAAAAGCAGTTAGGAATGTTTGCAGTTTGAACTGTGCTTCAGGGACAAAAATTTAAATTCTGCATCAACAATAGACTCGCAATACAGGTGGTCCTCGACTTACAACCATTAGGGACCGTTCAAAGTTACAGCAGCACTGAAAAAAGGGGCTTATGACCATTTTTTCATACTTTCAGCATCCCCATGATCACATGATCAAAATTTGGGTGCTTGCCACTTGGCATTATATTTATGATAGTTGCAACATCCCAGGGTCACCTCATTACCATTTGTAACCTGCCAGGCCAGTTTGTGACAAGCAAAGTGAATGCGGGAAGCAGATTCACTTAACAACCATATAATTGACTTAATATCAGCAGTGATTTGCTTAACATTTGTGCCATAGGCACAAAAGATCACAAAATGGAGCACAACTTACTTAACAAAGTCTTTGCTTGCAACCAAAATTTGGAGCTCAATTGTGGTAGTAGATCTAGGACGGGGTAGGCAACCTTGGCTCTTTTATGACTCGTGGACTTCAACTCCCAGAATTCCTGAACCAGCATGGCTGGCTCAGGAATTCTGGGAGTTAGTCCACGAGTCATAAAAGAGCCAAGGTTGCCTTCCCCTGGTCTAGGACTACCTATAACAGCTTCTGTCCCAGGGAACTTCAAAAACAAGAAATAGCAAATTATCTATAATTTTCCTGTTGGCATTTCCTAAGGTAAGGTACACCAAGCATTCCACTGACATTTTGTTTCTTAGTACTTTATGCATATGTGACCAAACACTTTACATGAATCTACTTTACACAATTTAGAAACATCTTTGACCTCTTTTTCATTAATCCTAAACCAGAGTATTTTTTTAAAAAAAATGCTAAGCTATGTTTAGATGACTCAATGAAAAGCCAGGTAAATAGGCAAATATTTGGTTAATGTTGAAAGCTAACCAGATTCAATACTAACTGTAAGTGAGCAGGGAGAGAATTGAAAAACTGAGCTGACTATAAAAACAATTTTTTTCTCCTGGACTGCTGCACAACAAATTTGGGGGAAATCCTTGAAAATGCCATCTTCACTTAAGCAAATTACTGGTGAGATATATAATTAAAAGGGGTACTATTTCAGATTTCTTGGTCCCAAGTTATATATCTAAACTCTGGATACAATTATGGATTATACAGTCCATAATTCTTGCTCAGCATTCCATCTGAAGAGATGGGCCCCTACCATCTCTTTTTGCAATAAAACAGAATTTCTAAATTTTCTGTCTTTAAGAAATTTCTACCCCATTAACATATTTGCCAACTAATCTGTGCTACCAACTTTGTCCTCAGGGATATCATCATTTAACCTCACAAAACTACTCAAGCCTATTGACATTACCATTGCCCTGACTGAGCTGATAGAGGTCAGCAAGCTAAATGTGCAAATCATTACTCATTCTCTAATTAAAGAAGTCTGTAATGACCTTCTAAGGAACCCTTTAGGCTTAACTATTGAGAAAACAAACCATTAAACTACCCATATTGCTAAAACAGAGCAGGAATACACAAGCAGGATGGACTTTTAAAAAACTGAAATAATATAATAAAAGTATCCGGCACATATAATCTGTCAGTCTGTTTTTCAATGGAGATGCCACATCAAAAAGTGCATTTATTGAACTTCCAGTCTTGTGTTGTAGCGACGTGGCCGTGGGATCACAGAGCTCCGCATCCCTTGGCTGGTTTCGCCCTGCCTGGGGACCCTAAAATGGGTCTAAAGTTGCCCCGGAGAGGCAACAAAGGAGGGGCACCCCAATGATCATAGAACGACGGCGGTCGATCTGCTCAATCCAGGGGAAGCCCTCCAAAACCCAACAGGAGAAAGGCTGGCCACACCTCGGTGACCAGCCAAGGCTACCAGCAGCCAAAATCCAAAGGCACTAACCAGAACAATGGTGAACAGCATGCTTGGAACTGGGTGAAAAATTCAATCTTCTCTCTCCTATTTTATATTTGATTCCCTAGAAAAGATCTCCAAGAAGCAAAAAATCCTCCAAATGTGAGAAGGGAGGGGACTACACCCCCACCCTCCCATAAACAGAAGCGTGAATTAAATTTTTATGGGGAACAGAAATATAATGAAATGAGGTTAATAATACTACAGTCTGGACAAATCTGAAAAGCATAAAAACTTAAAATTTCACATCTGAAAAAGTATTGATGAAATTATAAGAAAATAATTCTCCAATTTAAAAGTTGGAAAATGAATAGCTACTGATATCTAGTGAAGAAGTAGAGCATAATTCTTGAAATTGACTTGAAATTGGCAAGATGCCCAGAAATAGAGAATAACTTGTTCCTTTGAACTTCAGTGACTTCTAAATAAACAGAAAACAGCTGGGAACAAAGGAAAGAAAATATACTGGGCTATCTACTACAGAGCGAGAACTATATCTTTTTTTTTTATAAAGATTTTATTGGTTGTTTTTTTCCATCAACATATGTTAATTTTTCCAATCAACAAGTTGTCTGGAGTTTGCTGTGCTAATACATGTTAAATTCCTAATCCTTCATTCTTTCCTCTAGCCAAGAATAAAATAAGTTCCAAATTTGATAATAGTCTGTATCTTCTTTATCTTTCAACCTCATAGTTAATCTGTCCATCTCTGCACATTCCAATATTTTTCTGACTATTTCTTCCTCTGATGGCAGTCCTTCATTCTTCCACTATTGTGCAAAAATTATTCTCACTGCTGTAGTAATGTGTAAGATTAAATATAATTTCTGCTTATTAGCCTTTTCAGGCATAATACCTAGTAAAAAATGTTCAGGTTTAAAATCCACTTGTTCACCCAATATTTTTTCTAACCACATATGTATCTTTCTCCAATAGGCCTTTGCCTTACCACATGTCCACCAAATGTGATAATACGTGCCTATGTTATGTTTACATTTCCAATATCTTACTGACATATTTTTAAACATTTTTGCTAATCTTGCTGGCAGTAGGTGCCATCTATAAAACATTTTATACAGATTTTCTTTGTATGAAGTTGACATTGTTAATTTATAGTTTTTCTCCCATAACATTTGCCATTTTTCTAATTCTATATTATAGCCAAAAAATTTTGACCATCTTGTCATTGTTTCTTTCTCTTGTTCACTTTCCATATCTAAGATTAACAAAAAGTTATACATTTTCTTGATTAATTTCTCATCTGAGGTTAACAAAATCGTATCAAACACAATTTGATCCTTGTAAAATCCATACATTTTTACATCTTTTTCATATCTACTTTGTATCTGTAAATGTCCCCACCAGGACAAGTTAATTCCCTGATTTTCCAATTCTTGTTTAGATTTTAATTTCCCATCAATATCTAGAATATCTTTATATGTCCATATTTTTTCAAAGTCTACCAAGTTCGGATGTATAAATGCCTCCATCGTTGATAACCACCCTGGAATTTTTAAATATATTTTAGCTTTAATTTTTTCCCATACTGTTGACAAGGCATTTCTTATAAAATGATTTTGAAAATACTTATGGACTCTGTTTTTCCCATACCATAAGAAAGCATGCCACCCCAACTGTAAATCATGTCCCTCTAAATACAATAACCTTTTATTTCTAAGAGTTATCCACTCTTTCACCATGTTAACACAGATGCTTGGTAATACAACGTCCATTCCAGCAACCCAAAGCCTCCATTTTCCTTAGCATCTTGTAATATTTTCATCTTAATTCTAGCTTTTTCCCCCTGCCAAATAAAATTCAAAACCAATGAATTTAAATCTTGAAAGAATTTTCTCTCAAGTTTTATCGGAATCGTTTGAAATAGAAATAAAATCTTTGGTAACACATTCATTTTTACTGTAGCAATTCTTCCTAATATTGACAGCTGGAGATTTTTCCATCTTTCCAAGTCTAGCTTTACAGTATTTGCTTCAATAATTTTGTATAATTGTCTTCTTTTATTGACGAACACTTAGCTGAAAGAAGAATACCTAAATATTTAACTTTCTTCACTATTTGTACCTCTGTTTTCTCTAGTATTTGCCTTTTTTGTTTATATGTGAGATTCTTTACTATTACTTTGGTTTTTTCTTTATTTATTTTTAGTCCTGCCATTTCTCCATATTCTTCTATCTTTCCCCATAGTTTAGGAATCATCTATAAAGGTTCTTCCAAGATAAACACTAAATCATCAACAAATGCTTGTAACTTATATGTTTCATCTTTTATTTTTAATCCTTTAATTTCTGTGTCCTGTCTTATCCCTCTATTTAGTACTTCCAAAGTAAAGATAAATAATAATGGAGATAGTGGACACCCTTGTCTCATACCTTTTCTTATCTCAAAGCTCTCAATATAATCTCCATTCACTATCACTTTTGCTGTCTGGTTGCTATATATTGTTTTTATCATATTTGTAAAATTCTTTCCAAAATCCATTATTTGTAATTGTTGAACCAAAAATTGCCAGGAAACATTATCAAACGCTTTTTGAGTGTCTAAAAACACTAATGCTAATTTGTTTCCCTGGATGTAATTCATAATATTCTAATACGTCCATTATCACCCTTAAATTGTTTTTTAATTTGTTCGAGAACTATATCTGTTTAGAAACTGCTGACCTTCTGGATTATAAATACACTGAGCTGCGTTTTTCAAGCTCAAGAACTGCTTGCAGAAAAAGAAAAACTATGGCTAATCTTCTAGGGGGGAAATTACCGGAAAGCTTTGTGTGGTTAAACATTCTGGACTGAAATCTTAGCTGGCTGATAATTGTAAGTCCCCTGAATAGAAGAACTGTTACAAAATACTGCTTTCAGTGGTGCTTTGATAATTGGAAATGTATTGGACTAAAAAAAATATGTAAAGATAAGAACTACGTAAGATTTGGTTGTTTGAATTTTAAGTGGCTGGTTTGATAAGGCTTATCAAAGAGACTATGGTACCGGTGAAAAACTATCTGGAGGGGAGAGACAAAATGGATGTTGTACATCTAAAAGTGACAGGAAACCACATCTAATATTTCCTCCTGAAGACCTCAGCCAGGAACATCAGAGATCTGCAGGAGCAATGACTCAAGACAAAGCAAACACATTTTCAGGAGAAAATGTATACAACGCTGTGACAAATGACAACTGTTTCAGATCATGAGAAGATTAAAAACAACTTTGATGACATAAATGAGCATATCTATAACTTAAACTTACAATTAAAAATCTCTCAAAAAATGATGATAAAGAATGAACAAACAAATCAGATAACAGAACACAAACCAGAGGAAAGTGATTTCAATATGGAAGCTACAAATGAAGAGAACTACAACTTAATACAAAGAAAAGAAAATCTGCAAGATTTTACTACAACAAAGGAAATAAAAAAGATGCTTTATCTTCTAGAATTTCAAAACAAACTTGAGGACAAGAAGATACAACAAAATGGATTAAGAGCTGTCAGGAAAATTGTTAAAGTTTGGGAGAAAAAAAACAAACATCCTACTTAATTTGACTTTTTTTATCCCCAACAATATCTACAAAAATAAAGGAAAAATCCCATGGCAAGCTGAACATACTGAATTGGAAAGCAACTTGGCAAAAGAAGAATGCTAGAGTCAGATTTAAGAGACTTGATTCGACTTACCAGATGGAATACTATATGATTAAACACTTGTTTGAATACGGTTAAAAGAATAGATAAAGTTTAGATATAAAGGAGGCCTATAGTAAGAGGGATAAAATCAGTGGTGGTATTCAAATGTGTGAACAACCAGTTTTCTGTGTGGATGCCACTTCCGGAAGTCCATTCTTGGTCTGGGCAACGAAAAATTAGCTACCGGTTCTGCCAAAGTGGTGTGAACCGGCTGAATCCCACCACTGGATAAGATATATAAGTAGTATAATACTTTTTACAATACATGAAATGCAAAAATATTGGGATGGTGTATGTGAATGAAAAGTTTGGATATTTAAAGGTAATTAATTTTGAGAAAATTATGACTGATAAAGAGTGGTTTGAATACAATTCTGAAATACGAATCTTGAAAACAGGATACATAATGACTTAATAAGATGACTTTTATAAATACAATTGAAATATAAGCTGATTTTAAAAGATGTTATATGTTGGTGTTATTGTTAGTTGTACAAATACCAGAAAAATGTTTATATTTAACCTTGTATGTATCAAAAATATTAAGAATTATATTTGTTTAATACAAACAAAAGAAGAATACTACTGAAAGAAGAGAAGATCAAGGAAATATATCATTGACTAACATATTAATTATAGAAATTAATTATTGTTTTTAAATATATGAACTCAGACAACACACTTTGCTAAACACTAGGGATTATTATTGTAAAAAAAATCAATAAAATATAATTAAAAAAACAAAACAAAAGGGGCATTTATTGATTTGGCTTTTATCCCTCTTTTATCACTTTATAGGTAGCTCAAGGCAGTGAGCATACATGATACTCCTCCCGCCACCCATTTTCCCCACAGTAACAACCCTGTGAGGTAGGATGGGCTGAGAGTGAGTGACTGGCCCAAAGTCACCAGCTGCATTTCTAGGGAGGTCTACAACTCACAGCCTCCTGGTTTCTAGGCCTGCAACTTAACCACTACACCAACCTGGCTCTTCAAACAGTTTTTTTCTAACACTTATCTGATGAACATTAAACAAAAATTCTCAGAAAGAACATTCACACATGAGAACCTTACTGGTGCATCAATTTCTTGATGGGTAGGCACTCTGCCTGTTAAAAATCCTAAGACAAGAACAACATTGGGGATATAAAAAAAACCTTCTGTAGTCATACATTGCATTACATTATAGCGTGATTTAATCCTAATAACTGAAAAAGCTTCAGTTGTCTAGCTCATGTATGCCAACTATGATTTAGAAGCACTGTGCCAGATTCAAAGAGGGCACACTGACTCAGTGGTTAAAGACACTGAGTCTGTCAGCTGGGAAGCTGAAAGCCTGGGTTCGAGACCCAAGTGCTGAGCAACAGTGTGAGCTCCTGTTCTTGCCCCAGCTCCTGGTTTTGCCCCAGCAGTTCGAAAGCATGCAAATGTGAGTAAACAAATAGGTACCACTTTGTGGGATGGTAACAGCATTCTGTGAGCCTTGGTGTATAGTGATGGAAGTGTCTTTGGACAATGCTGGCTCCCTTGACTAGGCAACAGAGATGAGCATCGCCCCCTAGAGTAGGACATGACTGGACAGGGGAAACCTTTGCCTTTTACCTTTATGTCAGATTCACCCAGCCAAAATCAAATAAACCACAATTTGGCTTACCAAGTGATCTCAACAAAAATTTTGTAAAAATAGTTTTGTAACCTTGGGGTGACCTATGAAAGATGTCATAATTTATATTTTGAAGTAGAAGGCACAATGATAATAGCCAAGAGGAGGAAAATAACTTTATCAGATTCTGATGACAGCCTTTAAGAAAATATTTGTATAGAAAGAGCTACTAACTTTTGTTTTACGTTCTCCCTGAAAGGAAACTCAAGAGATTACCTGCAGAGAGAGGCTTGGAAAAGAAACAGTGTTTGCCAAGAAGCCTTAAAGAGTTTGATTTAGCTTATTGAAGAAGTGGTTAAGACAGCCTGCTTCCTCTAAAAACAAGCCAGCTTCATTACACAATTTATCAAACTGAGAGCTATGAAGTGGCAGATTAAAGTATGTCCAGGAAGGAAAAGTATTTTATGTCTTAATTGAACCCACCAAATGCATATTACACCCCTCCCTAAGAAAGCAATGAAAGTTAAAACTAGGCCAGTAGAAAATGGGAGGGAAGAGAGGAATGTAAAATATTATTTTAAGCAGTGAAAACTACTAGCTGGTCATCTGTGCTTTTAAAAAACAACATTTCACTCTCTGAAATTATTCAAAGTAATTTAGCTGAACATTAATTTTACTTGCAGAAATTAGGAAGAATGAAATGAAGGAGTAAGCAAACTAAGTTTTCATTTATAATAGCAAAGCAACAAAACTCAGGATGGAGACTGGAAAGGTTTATATGCCTTGTCTTAAAAGGCAACCTATTCTAATGGTTTGTTGTCTTTCTTATTTTTGTTGTTATTTTTAACAAAGAAATACATAAGGACTCTGGAACACAAAAATTAACTTGAAACTAGGACATTCAACTGAACTTCTGGGTTTATTTTAAATGACTATATTATTAGTCAGTCTTTCCAGCCTTCTACTCCCAGAATCCCCAGCTGGCTAAAGAAACTGATTGGCTATCTAGAAATTCTGGGATTTGTAATCCTAGCACATTTACTGGGCATCAGGTTGGAGAATGCTGCAACAGGATTACTAGTTTATGTTTGCTATCAGTTTTGCAAAACCGGCTTCATTAAAACTATTAATATGAGTCACATGGGCTTATTTTCAACTAACATGCATTACACATGAAAACTAAAGGGTTATCTTAAACCAGGGCTTTTCAACCAGTGGTATGGGTACCACCTATGGTACATTGGCACCTGGCAGGTGGTACGTGACCATCCTAGAAAAGTGGTAGTGGAGGAGGGGAATGAGCTGAACCAGTGGCAGCACCGCACAAGCCTGAGCGAGAGACGGCTGGAGTTTCAGGGCTGTCAGGGCTCAGTGGAAGTGCCAGGATCAGCGCCAGGCTCCAGCTGGAGCTTGGGGCTGATCCTGGTGCTTCTGCTAAGCCCTGAAGAAGCACCAATCAGCTGGAAAGCAGCACTGATCCTGGTGCTTCTGCTGAGCCCAGAAGAAGTGCTGATCAGCTGGAATTTTGCAGCATCTCCAGGATCTTGTGATTTACATTCAGATGCTTGGCAACTGATTCATATTTATGATGGTCAAAGTGTCCCAGGGTCATGTGAAGAGACCAAAACCTACTGCAACCACCCAACAGACGGGGGGAATAAAAACCAAACACTCCCCCACCCCACCCCTGTTGCCAATCCTCAACAGAAATGCTCACAACAATGAAAACCTCAGACAGGAGGAAGAGCACCACCGGGTGGGCAGGCAGGTGTCTTGCTCGGCTGTGACTTGGGGGGCACTTTTTTCAGTGCCATTGTAACTTCGAAGAGTCACTAAGCGAACTGTTGTAAGTCGAGGTCTACCTGTACTTTATCACTTTTTTCCTTTTTGAGGGGGGTCATCGAGTTTTTGACACTTTGCTAGGCGACTGGTGGTACTCAGATGTTGCCATATCCTAAAAGTGGTACAATGGGTGAAAAGGTTGAAAAGCCCTGTCTTAAACCATACCACTAACTTCACCTTTGAATTGGACTTATCTTTCAATAATTCTTCACTTCAACTCAGTATCTCAGAATCTATTTAGGTTAGCCTCATCATAATGAGTTTCAACTGAAGGATAAACTTGAACAAAATCAAAATTAAATCCAAGTATTTCTAATATTGCAGGTAATAGCTAAAATAGACAGGACGTTGGAGGAGGTGTCAGTTCTACACTGGGAGAAATTTGATACAAAACTGCCTACCTCTAGACTATAAACAACCGTTTTAATTACATGCAAGTAAGCTAGAAAGGAAATAGTTCGGAATAAAAAGATCACATTTAAAAATTTCTGGTCCATTCACGCTGAGGGTATATATACCTCTATTAGGTTTTCAAGATAGAAAAAAAATGTATATGGACACTTTACAGGGTACTAAAAATATGTATGCCCAAGTTATTAAATATTCGATGTAAAATGTCCATAGTAGTGTAGAATGGGAAGGGAGATCACATATCAGAATATGAGAGTAGAACAGAATTTCTATTAGAAGCTGGGATCAAACGACTTGTGTACCTTGGTAGAATGTTTACTTAATGAGAGGAAATGGATGGAGAAGTGTTAAAATGTGTGTCTGCTGGAAGAAAGCTAGTAGAACCGTCAACTAACTTTCACATAGACAGTTGTGAGGAATGTTTCTTGAAATAAGCTAACATGGCTGAGTATAAGAATGTGCTTCTGCCATTTCATTATATGAAAGTAAGGTCTGGTGATGTCAGAAGTATAAAAATAATTTGGATGCAGTGTAAATGGGGTACTTAAAAACATGAACATGTGGCAAAATAAGAATATAGAAGGATCATAAATGCTTCTGAATGAATGGACTGAATATGAAAGTGTTTGATCAATGTGTAAGCAGTACATGGAGGTGGATTGATCATATAAAGGGAATGAAAGAGGACCGACCATAAAAATAGAAATAGAAATGGATTAAATGAAAGATCACAAATGAAAGAAGTTATCTGGACTGTTTGGACTTGGTAACATCCTGAAAATAAGAGAGGTAAGATAAACGAGAGACAATGGTTGAAATAGGATACTGGCACAGTGAAACAAGAATGTTTGCAAAGAAAGGCCTAGAGAATAACATACTAAATTTAGGTATATTCTCTTCTACACCTACCGACTGTCATAATTTCACTTACTCTGGTTTACGGTACTCTTTTTCTGCAATTTGCTTTATGTTGTACAACACAAAAGGGGATAGGAAAAAGGATATATGCAATATATATTGAAACTGTTGACCAAACTGAGTTTGTAAATATTATTCTATTAACAAGTAGAAAATCCAATATTTGTTTACTCTACTATCGTATATAAATACACAAGATATACTGTAAAATACAAAAATTCAATTTAATTGTCAGTGACCCTGGGGAATTTCTTTTCTTTTAAATTCCGTGACAAAGTTTTATGTTCCCAGACTTTGATGACTGCTTGACAATGTTCCTTCCCAGGCACTTTAAAGACAGACTGCATTCACATACACAGTTACTCTACAGAATGCTTCCCTGTCCTGAATTCTAATATGTCCTACTAGTTCCATTCTTTGAGTCAACAATGGGGATACTGTTTAAACTCTCAAAAGACAAATCAATTGTGGGTGAATGAATTTTGATGCTATATTCCTTTCCATCAGAACGAAATTACCAACAGGAGAGAAGTAAAGATGGAACAAGGATACAAAAGTAGCAAAAATGTACAGTAGCTTCCCCAAACCCAATGAATTCATGGACTCTTGAACATATTTCTTTGGCAAAAAGGCATCAAGAACTTATTAAATTTGTTTACAAAATGCTATGCATCACTCATTAAGTAAAATAAGATTTCAGAAAGCTGTATTTCTTTCCCATTCTTGAATTATATACAAAAATCTTTGAAGAAGATTGAAATCTTTGAGGAGCCAGCTGAAAGATAGCTGAATATTCTGTGCTTTGCTATAGTTTTTCTTGATCTAAGTACTGTAATCTATTTCTCCCACAGAGATCTTACAAAAATGTAAAATGGATTCTCTCTATCTTGAGCACAAAGCAGAAACACTGCATTTCTTGTGTAAGATCAGGAAATTATTGTTCCAAGAATCCAAATTAACAGTACAATTCAGATCATCTCTATATTTGTATGAAGCCAAAATATCATCTGAGATCTGTGCACTGGCTAGTGAAATCAGAAATCTCAGGTATTAACAAACTTCCTTACAATCCAAGGGCATAAAGTATCTCTTTAACCTGGAATTCAAGAGACTGTGTGTCTTTATATGAATGAATTAGATGCATGCTGACACATACATCCCATTTGCTCCACCTTATTCTGTCACAGTACTGAGAAGAATTAAGAACAGAAGCAGCTTCTCTGTTTAGCATGTCCTATGAAAAGGGGATCTACCAAAAACAAGCAACAGACATGGGTTAATATTCATGATGCTGTGCTGTGCAGGATTTAAGGTTGGCCTGCACACTGTCTCTGGGGAACTCCCAAACTCCCCTGTTGTCTGCCAGTGATTACAATCAGAAGTGTTTCCCTACTGTTATCTGCTGGTAGAAGTGAGGCTGCACTTTCTCCCCTATTTAAGGTTTCCTGTTATTAAACAGGAACAATTCAATAATTTAATTTTCACTGTAAAGCTTTGGCACATCCCTCCACTCTCATTTCAAAAGTACAAATGAAAGACATTAAAATGTTACAGCTGGATCCTAGATTGTTCTTTCTTTCACATTACAAAGCATTTTTTTCCAGATTTACAATTCCTGGCTAATGTAAAAAGCCAATTCACACAACTTATGGAATATATGATTCTTGCAGTATTTAGCAACTGCAATAGTGGGAAAGAGAATCGAAATTCCATGACAGAAATGAACTAACTTATCTTAAATAATTTCTGGATGGTAAATTGCAAAAAAGCTGTATTCACTCATCATCACTGGTAAATGTCTCACATATTTTCTCAAAAATGTATTTCTTTATATTGTTTATGATTTGTATTTCTAAACTTTATTAACTATTAGGGATCATTTTCTCCACCCTCACTTTCAAACTCAGAGAAATATAGTGTATAAACTGATTCCCATAAACAACAGCTTTGATTTCCAATATATTCTGGTAAATCTGAACAAATACAGAAATAATATTTATTTTCTAGCCTATCCGTATTCATAAAATTTATGAATATTTTATGACAAGATTGAAAAGAATTTGATTATTTATTTGGATGACCCATTAATTAATTCTAATGATTCAGCTGTTCAATACTGAGCAGGTTTAAGCTGTTTTTGACTAGCTCCATCAATACAACTTCTATTCTAAGAAAGAAAAATGTTTCTTTTCCTGTCTTTGATTATCTGGGTGACTGCATTTTTCCTAGGGATATAAAGACATATTATACAAAAATCAGCTTTATTCTCTCCTGGCACTATCCCAGAATGTCAAGCAGCTTTAGCTATGAGGGGATTTGTTAATATCCTACTTTTTATTTTTAAGTGGGATTCTGATACTCAACGGATGTTTCTCTTACTGAAATAATTTATCACTCCTACACCATCCATATCCTACCACACCCTGCTTCTCCAGAAAACTGAAGAGTTTGGAAAACAATTTTGTCTTGTAGTTTTCATTCCGGATAAGCTACTACTATCAGAATCTCCATTTTTTAGTGTGAAACTAAATCAAAGAACATTAGCTCTATCAATTGGAAGGAGGCTAACACTCTGTTTAAGTCCAAATAAACCATAAGAACTCAGAACATTTACAAATTTTGCACACACTCACACACCAAATTGGAAGAATACATTTTTCTTCCCTTTAAACTTGTGCATCCCCTATAATCTTATTTTATAGAACAAGCCGGATGAATATTGTGCAAGATTGACTATTTTCTTCCCTGTGATCAGCCTCCAACCTCCATACGGAAAATGGTGCTCCCCTCCCATTGATGGCATCAGCCTCTATCAGACTTGACCTCTCATCTGATTTTGGGTATACATTCAAGTCATCACCTGATTTTGGAGTTCTTTTCTTTTTCAATTCTTGAATGTTAAAATCCTTTTGAAATCTACTTAGCTTCCCCAATCCAATTGGAAAACAGAGGTAACAAATGCTACTTTGGATCAACAACTTCACTGCTACATAAACAACTAATAAAATAAGTGACCATGCTGGAGTCTGCATGTAATAAATCAGTTCATTCTTCTACTTACATGTCTTCATTTCAGCCTTCAGATAGTTGTTGCCTACTGCCTAATACAGTGGCTCTCAACCTTTTTAATGCCGCAACCCCCAACCGGTCGTAAGTCGAGGACTACTCAACCGGTCGTAAGTCGAGGACTACTCAACTGATGCAGCACCGTTTGCAGAATGGGACTTTTGGCGGGCTCAGCAGGGCAGAGACAGCCTGGACAATTCCTATTGGCTTTTGAAAGCCAATAGAATAAAAGGGAGTAGCACAGCTAAGGAAAAGGGGGAAAAAATGGCGGACTGCGTTGTTTGGCGACCCCCGTGAAATGGTCATTCGACCCCAAATGGGGTCCCGACCCACAGGTTGAGAACCACTGGCCTAATAATTCAATGCACTGGAGGCCTATTTTCAGCAGGAATTTCAAGCAGCTCAGCAACTTCTTAAAACCAGATGCATTTAATCAAGTCTTTCTACAAGTGAGGTACATTTCACCAGAAGATCCCATGTTAATAAACCATATTTGGTTCTCTAGCTGATTATTCCATAACACATGCCCATTCAGAAAATTAGACACAGGTAGTTCTTGACTTACAACATTTGTTTACTGACCATTCAAAGTTTCAACAGCACTGAAAAAAGTGTCTTACAACTGTTTTTCACACAACCATTGCAGCATCCCCATGGTCACATGATCAAAATTCAGATGCTTAGCAACTGACTCATGACTGTTGCAATGTCCCAGGGTCATGTGATTCCCTTTTGCAACCTTCTGACAATCAAAGACAATGGGGAAGCAGGATTTGCTTAGTATAGGGCTTTTCAACCTTTTCACCCATTGTACCACTTTTAGGATATGGCAACATCCGAATACCACCAGTTGCCTAGCAAGGTGTCAAAAACTTGATGACCAAAAAAAAAAAAAAAGGAAAAAAGTGATAAAGTACACAGTAGTCCTTTACTTACAACAGTTCGCTTAGTGACTGTTCAAAGTTACAATGGCACTGAAAAAATTGCCCCCCAAGCCAAAGCTGAGCAAGACACCTGCCTGCCTGCCCGCCCGGCAGCGCTCTTCCTCCTGTCCGAGGTTTTCATTGTTGTGAGCATTACTGTTGAGGATTGGCAGCGGGGGTGGGGGGGTTGGTTTTTGTTTCCCCCATCTGCTGGGTGGTTGCAGCAGGTTTTGGTCACTTCACATGACCCTGGGACACTGGGACCGTCATAAATATGAATCAGTTGCCAAGCATCTGAATGTAAATCACAAGACCCTGGAGATGCTGCAACATTCCAGCTGATCGGCGCTTCTTCTGGGCTCAACAGAAGCACCAGGATCAGTACTGCTTTCCAGCTGATTGGTGCTTCTTCAGGGCTCAGCAGAAGCACCAGGATCAGCGCCGAGCTCCAGCTGGAGCCTGGCGCTGATCCTGGTGCTTCCACTGAGCCCTGACAGTCCCGAAGAAGCGCTGACCCTGGCACTTCCGCTGAGCCCTGACAGCCCTGCAGCTCCAGCCATCTCTCTCTCAGGCTTGTGCAGTGCTGCCCCCGGTTCAGCTCATTCCCCTCCCCTGCTACTTTTCTAGGATGGTCGCATACCACCTGCCAGGTGCCAATGTACCACAGGTGGTACCTATACCACTGGTTGAAAAGCCCTTCTTTAAGGTAAACAATGCCTCGAAGTTCTTTTGAAGAATTTCATCTGTCAGAACCATGACACCCTTAGCAGAAAAACACCCCCAAAATATAATGTTTCCACCTCTATGTTTGATGGTGGGGATGGTGTTCTTGGGGTCATAGGCAGCATTCCTCCTGCAAACATGGTGAGTTGATGCCAAAAAGCTCTATTTTGGTCTCATCTGATTTCACCCAATTTTCCTCTGAATTATTCAGATGTCCTCTGAATCGTTCAGATGTTCATTGGCAAACTTCAGACAGGCCTGTACATGTGCTTTCTTGAGCAGGGGGACCTGCTCAATTATAGACTGATCATTTCTTTGTCAATGGGCAAACCTACAAAATCAGCAGGGGATCAAATAATTTTTCCCCTCATTGTACTTTTGTTTTATGTGTAGCAGTTGCTTTCTGTGCTGTCTTTCTGTGAACAAACAGATTGTTCGTCATCTGAAGTGACTTGACTGTCGATCTCAAACCCTTAGGTACAGCCATAGGAGTGGTGCTAGATTGGCAAATACTACATGGTGTCAGAAGAGGCTGAACTATAAATGTCCTCATTTCCACCCTCTATGTAACGTGTGAAGAACTGGCATAAATGGCTTCAGGCATTTCAACTGTATTTGATTTAATGAGCCTGACCAGAAAGCACAGCTTTCATATACTGTTTTTTGCATTTTGCTGGCAAGGAGGCATGGAAGATTTACAATACATTTTGGTGTACACAGGAAACAGATAAACAAAAACGGCAAATAAGTTTGAAAAGTTGCTACATATTTTGTCCCTAAAGGAAATATATTCTTTTGAGAGATGTGCTTTTTTTTTTTTAACCAAAACTCATGGAGCAGAGTGTTAACTTTTATGTAGAAGATAAAAAAGGCTCTTTCAAACACGTGAATTCAAAGAACTTTCTGAGTTGCACATAAAGGAGAAGATTCTCTATGGTGTACATTCACCCACTCTAAAAGAGAGACTGGTTGCAGAAATTGGTGGAAATTCTAAGAAAGTTTGCAATAGGAGTGATTTACTTGCAGGCATTGTAGAAAAGTTTATCCCTCAAGAAATCCCACAGCATCTGACACTATATATTACAAATGCTGTGGCAAAAGATTATTTTGCAAAAATTATGCACAACACAGCAGGCCTCAATTGGCAGACAAAAGAAGATGGATATGCTATTTATGTGGGCGTTACATCCAAAACATCAGGCACATCAAGTAAATGGAAACGGTCCATGGCATGCTACTATAGCTGTGAGTGAAGTATGAATGCTAATTAAGTTAGATGAAGGAGCTCAGCCATTAGCAAAATCATTACCAGGTTCACTGGCGATCCTGGTGTTTGGCAGAGCATAGCTTAAACTAGAAAGTGTGGCTATAGCAAACTGCAAAATAGTTATGTAAGAAGCTGATTTGGATTTTTATTTTATTAGAACAGGAGGTGTAACCCTGCTGGGGAGTGCAGCCTGCATAACTTTAAATTTAGTTCAAAGAACAAGTGAGCGTACCATGCCTCTGTGGTGGGAGAAAAACAGGGTATAGCATGAGATGAAAGGGCTGTTTACAGTTTTCATCCTACTGATTTAATACTAGAACATCAGTTAAAGCAAGTGCAGCAATACACTAATTATAACTCAGCTTTGCAAACCCTTAAAATGTATCCTCTTATAGGCTGGCCTAGACAAAACAAGTCAGTTAAACCTGAGCTTTGAGCATATTAGCTGCTTACAGATCAGTTGTCTATCGATAATGAGCTAGTGTTTATGGGGGCCAAGATCTCTTGAGATACTGGATAGGAAATGTTGCTGTTTCTCCACCTGGGACATTAAGGAATTCAATAGTCAAAGGAACATGTCAGATCTGTTGTATAGTGGCCAGACACAAACAAGCATTTTGAGCAATTCATAGCAGGATTCCAGTATCAGGTGCTTTAGCAGAGTAACATGAAGCCACCTTTGCTTCCTCATGAGATTCCCAAGTTACACAGGATGGAAGAAGTCACAGATATCCTTGAGATAGTTTTTTGTTGCTTGTAATTGTTCATTATTTTAAATACCCAGAAATTCTGAACTTAGATGGTAAGTCTGCTGTGACAAATGCAAAGTTAAAATATTTGTGCATCATAGACATGCTCACAACCATTGCTTCTTCTGAAAATCAAGCAAAGAAATGGGACATAAATGTCATTCCTTCTAGCATGGCTGGCTGGGGAATTCTGGGAATTGAAGTCCATTCACACATCTTAAAGTTATTGAGATCAGAAACACTGGTTCAAGAGGATGGTTCAAACAATGAATGACTCTGAACAAAGTCTTTTAGATAGCATCAGAAAAATATTTTGATCCCTCTTAGCAGCTAGTGGAAATGTTGTTAAGAACCTTCCTCTCCAACAACTTATTTGGCTTCTGAGATTTTAAAGGAGATAGATTATGTCTAATCTTGCTGTAGCACTGCTAAAAGCAGCAATGCTGTATGACAAAGATACAATTCCTATCTCACTAATAAAGATAGATGAATCCAGACAGACAACAGATTTCAGTTACTGTGGTTTAAAAAAGAAAGGACTCTCAGTTTTATATAGTGCAGATTCAACAAACAAGAGAAATTGAAGGTATCAAGGAGATCTTTAGGAAAGGCAACATGAAAGCAACTCAATAGGGACTGTTGCATCTCCCCAATTCAGCACAGATTGGCTAAAAGATCTGGACCAAGAGACACTGCATCCAGAAACTTGATTTTGAGCGCAGAAAGTTCATCTTGTTACTATAATGACAAAAAGTGGGTGACTAGTCAAGCTACATGTTTCAAGAATGTGAAAAGGGCAGTGTAGCAATAAACAGAATGTAATGCCCATATATTTATTAAAATTCAACCCCAAAAGGTACATTAATCCTTCTGATGTACTTCCCCCAAAATAATAATATGGAATAATAAGAATATAAGGAGAATTGTTAGTATATGTTAGGGTAGATTTGATTTAAATCAACTTGATTTAAATCAACTTGATTTAAATCATAATTTTTAAAGAGCAACTGCCATCTATGTCCTACAGCGGCTCCTCCTCTGACCCGCTGTTGACTCACCAACAGTCCCATTCACTTTAATGGGATGGCTGGTGATGCAACAGTGACACAACAAGGTGAGGGACATGGCAGGCAGCAGGTGAGTGGAGGCTCACTAACAGGCGCTGCCATGATGGATCTGAAATGACAGGTGCTCTTTAAATGTAAGGACTCATTCTTGCTGGTAGTTAGAATCCTTAATATTATTATTTGCAAACAAAATGAAGGTTTCCTATTTAGAATAATAAGCTATCATGTTAGTAAAACAGTGATATCAGAAGCGATTTTAGGTTAATAGGTTAATCACACACAGTTGGAGAACTACTCAAATTCTTTTATTTAATTAAAACGCTTAGATCCTGGTACAGATACATTTCTCTTCAAACAATCAAACATTTTGTAATGTACACAGATTTGCAAAACAATAGGATAAAGGAATATTCCTGAACTTTGTTTTATGATTTATCTCATGGTTACTGTGAAATTGTGTGAATGCATCAATGCAGTGCATGTTATCTCAGCTTACAGAGCTTAGATTCATTGAATGAGTTTACCAAAAATATAAATAGTGCAGAATATACAGCCTCATGCTATATAACTAAGCTCCATTTTATGCTGAATAAACTAACTTATAATGCATCTTAAATAGAAAACTATATTTAGATAGATTTTTACTCCAAAAGCATTTTATTAAAATAAATTTGATAAAAATAAAAAAATCCGATTTAAATTTTAAAAAATCCAATTGTATTTATTTATATTTTTTAAAAATCATTGATTATTATCCATCCTGGTATATGTCTAGTTCTGTTATATATATATTTACGTATCACTTTCTGTGTGGGCTGTTAATTTTATTGGTACCAGTTGTTGTGTACACTTGGCCATCTTCCTGTGAATAAAAAGATTTGTTTACCATCTTAAGCAACTTGACAGTTGGTAGTGGGTGAATTGCTATTAAAAAGGAACTAGAAACACACAAACACGACTCAAAACTATCAGACAAACATTTGAATGGAGGAGGGTTAACAGGAGATGTTGAGGCAGAGATTAACCTCCTTCCCCTGCTGGCCATTAATCCTCAGGATGGGATGAACACTCTCCCACTTCCCTCCAAATCTGGGGACTGAGTGTTGAACTGGAAACTTCCATTGGATCTGAGAAACCCAGCTGCACAGAATAAGAAAGATGACTTTGGCAAAGATGTGTGGAGGTGCTTTGTCTAAACAAAAGGACCAAGTGCCTTTTTTTTTTAAGTCCAGAAGATCCAGCTAACATTCAGAACTCAGGCATCGTCCTAATTCATTAAACAATGAATAGAAAATACAACCCAACCATACGTGGAAGATTCTGTTATCATAACCAACCCCAATAAAAATAGTTTTAGCCATCCTGTGGAGTTCCTTTCATATTCTGATCTAGCTAGTGGGGCTGATTGTGGGATCACCAGAACTCATACTCATCAGCCAAAAGCAAACAGCCTGAAACCTAATGAATCTATTATGGGAATAGGGACAGGTGGCAACTCCTACCCAAAATCAGGAGGCCTTAAATGCCCATTGCACTTCATGGGGAAGCAGAAAGGAGCCTAAGAATTAAACTATGAATTCCCTGTAAGTGCTTGAATTTTATATTAATTTTTGGAATTTCAGGAATTTTTTTCTTCAAAGGCTTTTGGAGTTCTTGAAATAAACATATTTATATATATATATAAAAACTATTTTCTTGATTCACTGCCTGTGCAACCTTCACTTCTGGCATCAGCTAGGAGAAACTTGACAAAACCTTTGCCATAGACATGTTCTTGCAAAATCTGCTCTAGCACAAAGCAATGTAATTAAATCATGTTAGTACTTTGCAATTCCTCATAGAAATCTGGATACTGCAAGTGGCAAATACAAGCAATATTACCTAATATTTGACTTAATTTTTCTTCATGAGATGGTCTTCCTTTTTTCTATGTGCAACATATTTGTTTTCATTTTTTTACTTTCTCCTTTAATATATATTTCACTTTCTTACTCAATCATTCAAAAAGATGCTGAACTTATATTAATTTATTTTTGAAGCTTGACAGCCATTTGCTTTTTTTAAAAATTAACATTTAACTAGGAAACATCTAAAGAATTCCACTTACAATGAAACCTCAGCTAATGATCAGATATTACAATTATGTTTATACAATAAGCTGTTACAATCGGAAGCAAAAGATGAAAACTATCCCAAACTGGAGCAATTTTTTTTTTATTGAAAATTTTTTAAAAGTTTTACAAAAAACAAAAACAACAACAACAAAAAATAAAACAACCCTCCCCCAAACCCTCCCAAACCACCCCCCTCCATCCCCCCCCCCGAGCTTCCCAGAGCTGGATATAGGCTTAATTAAAATTTAAAAAATTCTAAAAAAAATTAATCAACTTATAAAATAATTAACAATAAAATATATATAACAATAAAAACATAAGCATTAAAAAAATACTTAGAAAAGAAAGAGAAAAAAAAGAAAAAAGAAATAAAGGAAAAGAAAAGAAAGAAAGAAAGAATACAATCTATAAAATATCAAATTTAAATACAAGTTATGAAAAAGCTAAATGGTATTTTTTATAGCCAATTTGTATTGTATGAAATTTATCCATTTTTCCCATATGGCAAAAAATTTCTCTTGTGATTGCTCCTTTAAAAAAGCCGAAATCTTTGCCATTTCCACCAGATAAGAAACTTTAAAAAACCACTCTTGCAAGGTAGGCAAAGATTCCTTCTTCCAATATTGCCCTACTAACAGCCTTGCGGCTGTAATTAAATTTAACATCAATATAATCTCTTTAGTATCACAATCAGTAACAATACCTAACAAAAATAATTGTGGGGTAAATTTTACCCTCCTTCTAAAAATTCTTTGAATATTCCACCATATCTTAATCCAAAAAGCTTTTATATTTTTACACGACCACCAGATATGATAGTAAGTAGCATCCAAACATCCACATCTCCAACATTTAGGCTGTAAGTCAGGATACATACGAGACATTTTTTGTGGATCAAGGTGCCATCTATAAAACATTTTATAAAAATTCTCCCTTAAGTTCTGGGCTTGCGTAAATTTAACATTTCTCACCCAGATAATTTCCCAGGTGTCCAATAGAACTGGTTCACCAAAATTTTGTGCCCATTTAATCATACAATCTTTGATTAATTCTGATTCTGAATCCAGTTCCACTAGAACCCCATAAATTCTCTTAATATGAGTTCGCCTTTGATCTTTTACTTGTTTAAAGAGATTCTCATCTTCTCTAAGCAAGCCTGTATTGCTATCCATCTTCCATCTATCCACTATTTGTCTATATTGAAACCATGAATAGGTAATATTTTCATGTACTAAATCTTCCAAAGATTTTAACTGCCAATTTTGACCATCCCATTTAAGTAATTGTGTATAAGAGACCCTATCCATTTTAACTCCTCTCCTTATCCCCTCTATCGCATGCCCGGGTATAGCCCATAATGGTATTTTAAAATCACTTTTATAATATTTCCTTCAAACCCAAAGTAGAGGAATCCTTATAATATGAGATTTAAAACCTGATCCACTTTTTTATTAAAAATTAAATAGGCATGCCATCCAAAAAGTAAATCCCAACCCTCCAAATGGAGTATTTCTACATTTGTTAAGTTTACCCAATCACTAATTAATGTTAAAACCACAGCATCATAATATAATTTCAAATTCGGTACCTTGAGTCCACCTCTCTCACGGAAGTCCTGCAAAATTTTGAGCTTTACCCTTGGTTTCTTCCCTGCCCAAATAAATTTATTAATACCTTTCTGCCATTCATTTAAATTAACCTCATTCTTTAAAATGGGTAGCATTTGAAACAAAAAAAGAAATTTTGGTAAAACATTCATTTTAATCACTGCAATTCTTCCCATAAGAGATAACTGTAACTTCTCCCAATTCTTCAAGTCTTTCTGTACCCTGACCCACAGCCTTTCATAATTATATTTATACAATTTTGCATTAGAAACAGACAGAGTAACCCCCAAATATTTTATCTTATCAACAACCTCAAAGTCAGTCAAATTAACCAAAATCTGCTTATCCAGATTAGTCATATTTTTAGGTAATATTTTAGTCTTATTGTTATTAATTTTAAAACCCGAAACCCGTCCATATTGATAAATCAATTGTAATAACTTTACTACAGAATAGGTAGGTTGAGACAAGGTAACCACCAAGTCACCTGCAAAAGCTCTTAACTTATATTCTTTTTTATTTACTTCTATTCCTTTTATTTCCTGCGACTCTCGAATTTTAATCAGCAAAATTTCCAATGTTAAAACAAACAGTAACGGTGACAATGGACATCCCTGTCTTGTATCTTTTTCTATTGCAAAAACCTCTGACAAACCCCCATTAACAATAATTTGTGCTGTTTGTTTTTGATATATAGAACCAAAAGCTTATAATATTTTTTCTCCAAAGTTCATCTCCTCAATTACTCTTAACATAAACTGCCAATTCAATTGGTCAAAAACTTTTTCAGCATCTAAAAATATCAACCCAGCAGAAATTTGGTTATTTTTATCTAAATATTCTAATAAATTAATAACTTGTCTAACATTATTTTTCATATACCTACCAGTTATAAAACCCGATTGATCCTTATGTATAAGCTGATGTATAAGCCTATTCGCTAAAATTTTTGTAAAAATCTTATAATCTACATTTAAGAGGGATATAGGCCTATAATTCTTTGGTAAGGTAAGATCTTGATCCTCTTTTGGAATCAAGGATATAAAAGCACTGCGCCATGATGGAGGAATCTCTGAACCCTGTAATATGTTATTAAAAAGCTCACATAAAGGTTGGGTCATCTCTTCTACTAAGGTTTTGTAATAAATGGATGTCAAACCATCCGTACCCGGCGCTTTACCTAGTTTTAATTGTTTAATAACTGTCACAATTTCCTCATTAGTAATTAAATCATTAATTTCTTGTTTCTGATCTTCTGTTAATTTAGGAAAATTAGCCTCACTTAGATAATTATTTATATCTAAAATTTGTACATTAGTACTCTTATATAATTTTTGATAATAATCTAAAAAAGATTTCTTAATCAACTCCTTCTGATACACTAATTTGCCATTATAATTTATTTTATCTATAGTTCTCTGTCTCTGTTTCTTTCTTAATTGATAGGCCAACCATCTCCCTGGTTTATTAGCATTACAAAATGTATTTTGTTTCATAAACAGTAAGTTAGTTGCAGTTTGATCAGCCATCAGCATGTTAAATTGTGTTTTTAACAACTTTATAGATTCTTTAATCTTTTCATCTGTAGGATTTAGAATCAGAGATTTTTCTTTTAATTTAATCTCATCTTCCAATTCCTTACGTTTCTGGATCTGCTTTTGTCTATGGACATTATTCATTTTTATCAGAATCCCACGCATAAAAGCTTTACCTGCATCCCATACCATTGATATTGATGTTCCCTTATGCATATTTAAAGTAAAATAATCCTTTAAACACTTCTTTAATTTTTGAACATTCCTTTCTTGTCTAAATAAGTTCTCATTCACCCTCCAGGATCTCCTCTCCTCTTTTTCCTGAACTAGTTCCATCCAGACTGGACTATGATCCGTCAATGACCTAGGAAAGATTTTTACATTCTTTACCCTGTTATATAAATCAGTTGTAATCAGGAAAAAGTCAATTCTTAAAAAAGATTGATGTCTATCTGAAAAAAAGGTAAAGTCTCTCTCCTCTTGGCTACATTCACGCCAGTAATCCCTCAGCTCCCAGTCCTCTTTCAGATCAAAAAAAGCTTTGGGTAATTTAGCCTGTTTGAAAAAAATGGAAGAACCTTTTTTGTCCCTTTGTGTATCTAAAACACCATTCCAATCTCCCATTAATATCATAGATCTATAGTCCAACGAAATTATTTTCTGATGTAACAGTCTGTAAAATTGTTCCTGTTGTTGGTTTGGTGCATACAGTCCCACTATAAGTATTTTCTTACCATATAAACCCAGTTCAATCATAACATACCTTCCTTGAAGATCTGATTCTACCAGACGAACTGGTAGATTTTGCTTAACATAAATAACCACACCCCGTTTTTTCCCAGGGGCAGGAGATATAAAGTGAGATCCCAAACGAGCATTGACTAAATATTTTTGATCTTTAAGTTGAATATGAGTTTCCTGCAAACAAATAATGTCATTATTATGTTGCTTTAAATAGTAAAAGATTTTCTTTCTTTTCTGGGGGGAGTTAAGGCCGTTAACATTCCAGGTCAGGAACTTTGCCATCTCCCTTAACCAAAAGCCTGGAGAAGACTGCCTGAAGCTCTGCCATTGAGGAATGTGTTGCAGAACTCTTGGGTCTTGCTCCTCCCACCGGCATTGAGACACTTTCATGAGAAGATTCTTTAACTTCTTTCTTCTGTTGTTCCTTTTCCTTACGTCTATATGCTGCACGAGTCATTCTTTGCTCTTTAACCTCTATTTGACGCAGCCATTCCACCTGTGATTTTCCAGCAACCATCAAACCTAATCCTTCAGACTGCTGTTCCACCTCCTTGCCGCCCAAATCTTTCTGAGTCATAGATGAAGATGAGCCTGCTCCCAGGACCGTATTATAGAACTCTTTGGCTTTAACAACTGTATTAAGTCTGTAACGTGTCCCCGCATGGCTCAAAACAATACCCATCGGGATCTCCCATCTGAATGGCATCAATCTTATTTTAAGCTCATTAGCTAGAAAGGCAAAGTCTTTTCTATTTCTTAAAATTTTAGATGGGATTTCCTTTAAAATGATAACATCTTGGGCAGCAATCTGGAATCTCTTGTTATAAAAAGCTTGTATAATTTCATTACGCAGAGATCTCTTTGCAAAGTAGATCACCACATCTCTTGGCAGATTCTTTTGTTTCGCAATCCAGGAATTAACTCTGTAAATTTTTTCCACTTCTCTATGTAATCCATCTTTATCCCTATTCAGAACAACAGCTAGATCATTAATCACCATCTCCATCAAATCTTGATTCATGTCTTCTTTGAGACCCCTAATTCTCAAAGCATATTCCATTTGCCTATACTGAGACATAAGAATATCCTCTTGTGAAATTTCCATCTTTTTTTCCATATCTTGGAATTTGTCCTCAAGGAGGTCTACTTTTTCTGCAACCTCTTCCAGTCTGGAATCCAACTTCACAGAAGCCAAACCTGATAAAGCTGTAACTATGTCTTGCCTCAAAATAATATTATTCTCCACTAAAAGCTCCTTCATTTCCTCTTTAGTTTCAGATTTATTCTGTTCAAGAAGATCCTTCATTTCCTCTTTGCTTTCAGACTTGCTCTGTTCAAGAAGTTGCTTCATTTCCTCCCTGATTTGAGATACAGCATTTCCCATTATATCTTTAATGTCTTGTGCAGATAAGCCTGGCAAGGGAGGAGAAGGTGGAGATGTAACCTTAGGTTGCAGCACTGGTAGTGTAGCTTTAAGTTGTTGTTGTACGGTTGCAATTGCAGGAGAGGAAACCATCTTAGAAACTATAGAAGCTGGTTGTCTCTTTGAAGCCATTTTTAAAAATCTTATTCTCTCTTTCTTTCTTCTTAAAAAAAAAGAAAAATAATAAAATCCTTAAAATTAATAAAGAAAAACCAGGGAGAGTGCAAGAAAAAAACTTCAAAACCTCCAAAACACTTTAAAAGAAAAAAAAACTTAAAAGAAAAAAAAGACTGTGCTGTCCATACGTTTCATTTAAGTCCGTTCTTTCTTTCCGGAAAGGAAAAAAAAAGCACTTTCAAAACGCCATCTTACTTTCACTCTCACTCTCCACCACAAAAAAAACAAAAGAAAAAAGAATCTACATAAACTAAAAGAGAAATAAAAAGAAATAAAACTCTACACTCTAAGTAAAATCCTTTAAACAGTTCTGTCCGCTTTAAAAGTCACTCACCAGAAAACTTTAAGCGCGGAGATGGTAGCGGCGTTTCACTTTGTTTCCGAAGAAACAAAGACAGCTGGGAGGCAGAGAAAGCACGAACTCCGAGGGAACACTCTTTCTACCCCCCCAAAAAAGAAATCCAGGGGGGGTTAAGAGGTTCTACCTCTATTCGTGTGGTCTCTACCCCTTCCCTTCGCCCGGGAAGGGGATTTCGAGCCGCGGGCCAGCTGGTGTGCGCTGTGCTCCGCAGATCTAATGCCGTCCCAGGAGGACGGCTAGAGTAGCCGCCATCATCGTCGCTGACCACCGGAAGCTCTCCCAAACTGGAGCAATTTTGATGCACAGAAGATATAATCTCTTTTAGTTGAGTGTAATAGAGATGACACATCAAAAAGACCTACTTTGTGTGTTCTGTTTTTCTTCCCAGCGTTTTTCCACAAGTACAGGATCCACTATTTTTTTTTTAATCACCAAGTGTTGATCCATTGGCTGAGAGAAGAATTGAACAACCAGCTTATCACTTGAGCCTGATGTCATGGCATAGAAAAAGTGACTAGCTCAAGATCATCCAGCCAGCTTTCATGCCTAAGACAGGACTAGAACTCACAGTCTCCTAGTTTCTAGTCAAGTACCTTAAACACTAAACCAAACTGATCTCCAAATCTGTCTCATGGATACAATCATTTTTGGTTTCCATCACCCAATATCTTTAACCCATTTAGCCAACTGAACATTAAAGGAGAAAGGACTGAGCCCAAAATTGACTGTTCAGTAATAATTTCTTACTTCTCTCCACTGTCAAAAGTTTATGTTTTATATCTTTCAAGTTCCTTCTTTGTTTTAAGTTAGCAAGCCATAATAAAGACAGGTCGTCTTATCTTCTATTTGTTAAATTTAATCCAAAATCTTTGATGTAGAACTTTTGTTAAAGGATTATTGGAAATTCCAACATACAACGTTGACAGATTCACCTCCATCCATGTGCCTGTTGACACTATCAAAAAATTGTAGATAGGTGAAATAAGATTTTTGATTTTGAAATCTCATGTTGATTTTCTTGCAGCAAGCTTTGTTCCTCTATGTGCTCAGTTGTTGTTTTTTTCCCCTTTTCATTACCATTAACACCAATTTGCCCAGAGCAGACATTAAGCTGACTGGCCTCTAATTTCCCAGATCTCCTGGGTCAATTTTTATGCATGTGGAATTGGAATTTAATGACAGGAAAAAAACAGTAATAAAAATAGCACAGATTATAATGTACTCCCAAAGCGAACATGCACATATAAAATATATCAAGACACTTTTCCCCATTTCTTTTCTGGATTTAAAATATACAGACACATGTCTGCACACATTTCTCTTTTTAAGCAAGTCTCCCTCAAGAACAAATGAACAAATGTATAAAAACGAGCTAATTTATATCTAAGGACAACAATGCTTTGTACATTTGTGTAGCTGAAACCTCCAAGGCAGACATTAAATAAATAGTTATCAGAGAAACTTTAGAAAATTATTTCATCCATCTTTTACCCATCTTGGCCACCATTGTTGAAATGGGAAGGATAAATTGATTCTGCACGGAAGGAATAATTTTAAAACTCCATTATCACTACTAAATTCATCAAAATATAATTGGAGAACAAAAAAAAATCAAAAGTTCTTTCTGCAAACTTTTATTTTCTGAAAGCATTATTTACCAAATTACACTTTTCAAGGCAATAGTAGCAGATTTTATGGGATTTGAGATTAATGTACTTGGTCAGATTATGGAGAGAGAAAACAAGTCCATACACACTTGTATTACTATTTCTATCAATGGGCTGTGAGGATAACTTTTGCACAGTATTGGAAAAAAGACATAGCACCAATGAGATCAGACTGGAAATTTAAACTTAGAGAATATAAGCAACAATAGAAGAACGCTCTCTCTCTCTCTCTCCCCCCCCCCCTCCCTCTCTCTGTGCATGTGTGTGTTGCATCAGACGTTTAACTACGGTACATTTAAGCAGAAATTGCTTCCATATACGTTACATATTACACAGTAACATAAATACAAAAAATTAAAGAATTTTTTTAAAGTTTATGCCAACAGGCGCTTCAAACTGGTTGGAGAACAAAGAAAAGGGCTCAGAAATTAAATATTTACTTACAGTGCATTCAGAAAGTATTCAGAACCCTTCACTTTTTGTCAGTTTTGTTATGCTGCAGTCTGATTCTACAGTTAATAATAATAATAATAATAATAGTAGTAGTAGTAAAGTTGGAAGGGACCTTGGAGGTCTAGTCCAACCCCCTGCTCGGGTAGGAAACCCTACACCATTTCGACAAATGGCTGTCCAGTCTCTTCTTAAAAACTTCCAGTGTTGGAGCATTTACTGCTTCTGGAGGCAAGCTGTTCCACTGATTAATTGTTCTCACTGTCAGGAAGTTTCTCCTTAGTTCTAGGTTGCTTCTCTCCTTGATTAGTTTCCACCCGTTGCTTCTTGTCCTGCCTTCAGGTGCTTTGGAAAATAGCTTAATTCCCTCTTTTTTATGGCAGCCCCTGAGATATTGCAATACTGCTATCATGTCCCCCCTTGTCCTTCTCTTCGTTAAACTAGACATACCCAAGTTGTTGAAATTCATTTTTTTCTCATTAATCTACACTCAGTACCCCATAATGACAAAGTGAAAACATAATTTTAGAAATGTCTATAAATTTATTAAAAAGAAAAAACTGAAATATCACATTGCATAAGCAGTCAGACCCTTCACAGTACTTTGTTGAAGCACCTTTGGCAGCAATTATAGCCTCAAGTCTTTTGGGGTATGACACAACAAGTTTTGTGCACCTGGATTGGAGGATTTTCTGCCATTCTTCCTTGCAAATCTTCCCAAGCTCAATCAGGCTGGATAGCGACTATCAGTGGACAGCCATTTTCAGTTTCCTCCAGAGATGTTCAATAGTCAGGGCTGTCAACAACTATCAAGAGAAATGGGAGGCACCTGATCTAAATTTCTAGTGTTGTTGCAAAAAGTCTGAATACCTAAGCCAATGTGATATTTCAGTTTTTTTCTTCTTAATAAATTTACAGACATTTCTAAAATTCTGTTTTGACTTTGTCATTATGGGGTACTGAGTATAGATTAATGAGAAAAAAAATGAATTTCAACAACTGTAGAATCAGGCTGCAGCATAGCAAAATTGACAAAAGTGAAGGGGGTGGGAATACTTTCTGACTGCACTGTTTATTGCTTTTATGAGTGCTTTTTAAAATTAAATTATTATTATTAAATTTATTTGTCTCCCATCTTGTGGTTCTCTGTATAATTAAATAATATAATGAAGATTTTAGCACTAAACTCAAAAATTTATACTTTTGGGTATCATAAAAATAATTTAATTTACTCTTCATAGAACTTTTATTAACTGCACAACCTCAATAATTATCTCTTTATCCTCTTTTCTGAACATGTACTTTTATTTTAAACAAAAGGATTTTTAAAAACACAAAAACCAAGCTAATTTTTCCAAGTCAAGCAATTTTCTTATTTCTTTGCCAGATACCTTTCCTCCAGTTCAACTTTTATATGTAAATCATTATAATTTGAATTTTTATAATAACTTATATTAAGAATGTGATCTCATTAATGTGCCCAAAGTTAGGAACTAACTGAGATTTTAACTCATGCTTTTACCACTAAAGCAAGTATTTTATTAGATTTAAATGTTTATAATTGTGCTGGCTCTAGGCTATAATAAAATTGGTTGTGATTTAATTTGGTCAGGATGCACAAACCTTTTACTATTAAAAAGCAATTATTACAAGAGAAAATTATGATATCTGAAAGTTTTACAAACCTCCAAATTATAAGTTGTACATTCAGAAACACATCCCAAATCTTAAAATTGAGAACATTATATCTGATTTTTCACATATACAAGAGTATATATATGTATGTATATGTATACAAAAACACATCAAATGATATATGCATATGCTGTTTACTTATCAGTTTGTAATATTAACCTGTCTCTGAGGATATATAAAATAGTACTGATATTTATCCTTGCATTTTTAAAGGATTTTGAAATGCAAATTCTGAAAGCTGAGGCAGAAGGCAGTAGTTTTCAGTCCAGGTAAACACCTAGAGGCAAACAAAATCACTACCAAAAGCCAACATGGGTTTCTCAAAAACAGATCATGCCAGACAAATCTTATTGCATTCTCTGACCAGGTGACAAAATTAGTGGACCAGAAGGAATGCTGTGGATATAATTTATTTGGATTTCAGTAAGGCATTTGATAAAGTAGATCACAACCTACTACTTGATAAGATAGAAAAATGTGGGTTAGACAGCATCATCACCAGATGGATTCGTAGCTGGCTGACTGGCTGTACTCAATGTGTGGTCCTCAATGGAACTACATCTACATAGAGGGAAGTGTGTAGTGGAGTGCCCCATGGCTCTGTTCTGGGCCCAGTGCAACATCTTCATCAAGGGTTTGGATGAGGAGATAGATGGGGAACTCATTAAATTTGCAGATGACACCAAGCTGGCAGGAATAGCCAACACT
The DNA here is from genome assembly GCF_016545835.1 of Crotalus tigris. Taxonomy (NCBI): domain Eukaryota; kingdom Metazoa; phylum Chordata; class Lepidosauria; order Squamata; family Viperidae; genus Crotalus; species Crotalus tigris. Next base: position 137,303 of record NW_024100591.1, on the reverse strand, counting down.
CCAGAAGACAGGCTTAGGATACAGGAGGATCTGGACAGACTTGAACACTAGGCACTATGTAACAAAATTAAATTCAATGGTGAAAAAAGTAAGGTTGTACATTTAGGCAAGAAAAACCAAACGCACAGGTATAGTATAGGTGGTACCTTGCTCAATAGTGGTAACTGTGAGAGGGATCTCAGAGTTCTAGTGGACAATCACTTAAATATGAGCCAGTAGTGTGCTGCAGCTACTAAAAAAGCCAACACAGTGCTGGGCTGCATTAACAGAGGAATAGAATCAAGATCATATGAAGTGTTAATACCACTTTACAATGCCTTGGTAAGGCCACACTTGGAATACTGCATCCAGTTTTGGTCACCACAATGTAAAAAAGATTTGAGACTCTAGAAAAAGTACAGAGAAGAGCAACAAAGATGATTAGGGAACTGGAGGCTAAAACATATAAGGAACCGTTGCTGGAATTGGGTATGTCTAGTTTAATGAAGAGAAGGACGAGGAGGGACTTGATAGCAGTCTTTCAATATCTCAGGGGTTGCCATAAAGAAGAGGGAGTCAAGCTATTCTCCAAAGCACCTGAAGACAGGACAAGAAATAACGGATGGAAACTAACCAAAGAGAGAAGCAAACTAGAACTAAGGAGAAATTTCCTGATAGTCAGAACAATTAATCAGTGGAACAACCTGCCTCCAGAAGTGGTGAATGCTCCAACACTAGAAGTTTTTAAGAAAAGACTGGACAGCCATTTGTCTGAAATGGTATAGGGTTTCCTGCCTGAGCAGGGGGTTGGACTAGATGACCTCTAAGGTCCCTTCCAACATCATCATCGTCATCATCACAGCATGGCATTTACTCTTTGCTCATCTGCAAACACATCCTGAGGTGTGTTTTCCTCTCCCTTTTAGTAGTACTTTTTCCCATCATTTACTGATGCTTAAAACTGTCTCAAACTGTACAAGCAGATTTATTATAAGGCAAATTATATATGCATCCTGCAAAACTCTTCATAATAATAGAATCAAGAGGGTCGTGTGTAGGAGGAGAAATTCCCCATGAATGAAGGAACACAACAGAATTCAAATTTCCATTTTCTTATTTGATTCATGTCTTCTAAATCTTAAGTTCTTCTTCTTGTTGTTGTTAGTTGCAAAGTCATGTCCGACCCATCACGACCCCATGGACAATGTTCTTCCAGACCTTCCTGTCCTCTACCATCTTCTGAAATCCATTTAAGCTCACGCCTACTACTTCAGTGACTCCATCTCTGTCGTCCCCTTCTTCTATTGCCCTCAATCTTTCCCAGCATTAGGCCCTTCTCCAGTGAGTCTTTCCTTCTCATTAGGTGGCCAAAGTACTTGAGTTTCAACTTCAGGATCTGGCCTTCTAAAGAACAGTCATGGTTGATCTCCTCTAGAACTGACTGGTCCGATCGCCTTGCAGTCCAGGGGACTCACAGGAGTCTTCTCCAGCACCATAGTTCAAAGGCCTCAATTCTTTTGCGCTCAGCCTTTCTTATGGTCCAACTTTCACAGCCATCTAAATCATAATACTTACTCTCTTCTTCCTTACCAACCATTTTTCAGTCAACCACTACCCATTTAACCCATTACAAGTATAGCCATAACTGTCAAATACATAAATCATTTCCTTTTCCTACACTTTCCTACACATTTCTTGTCCTAATATTATCTCTATTTTCTATAGCTTTTACCTGAATTTTCCCTTAAACCCAGCCATTCCTACTTGCCCTTCTCTTTTACAGAATTTGCAGAAGCAAGATCTGACATGCAAAAAGCCTACAATTCATATTTTTAATCCAGAAACACAATGTGTTACACACAACAATATCTTGATTTACCTTGAAAAGAAACACAATATACTTAAGAGGAGTCTCATCACTTGGTCTTCATTTAACTTAAATTTATTGGCTACCCAACTTCAATGGGCTCTGGGGAATGTACAAATTTAGAAAAACAAAATGAAAACAAAAATCTTAAAAACAGGTAAAAACATTAAATTAGACAGCAATCATAATAGTAAGCTGATTACACAATTTCCAAAGCTTTCTTCACAAAACTGCAATAATAACAAATGTTGTAATAGCAAATTCCACCCAACAATGAAATGTAACAGAATATTCAAGAATTTAGTGATTGTGGGACTACATTTCATAAATGATAATCTCTACACTGTAGAGTTTGGTAATCTATATATATAATTTTTCCTTTCTTGTATCATGGCTAGTTTGCTCCAGATGTAATTTCTAAGTGTTATGTTAAGTGTCACACAAAGGGTGCTTTTGCAAAATGCAGTCCAGGAATTGATAAAACACCAATGGTTCTACCATACTTATATGTGGTAGCAATAGCACTTAGATGTATATACCGCTTCATAGTGCTTTACAGCCCTTTCTAAGCAGTTTACAGAATCAGCATACTGTCTCCCAACAATCTGGGTCCTCATTTTACAGACCTCAGAAGGATGGAAGGTTGAATCAACCTTGAGCTGGTCAGAATTGAACTGCTGGCAGTTGGCAGAATTAGCCTGCAATATTGCATTCTAATCTCTGTGCCACTACGGCTCTTATTTTACCAGGACAAATAATGTTGAATCACTACTGAAACTGTATGTTACAGAATTAAGGATCGTGTCAGTAATGAAACTCACCCTCTCCATTCTGCTAGATATGCTGAGCTTATTTGTTGAATGTAAAAGCACCTACCATCAGTGGATACCTATCTTATGTTGGTCTTATAATCTTCATGTGCTTCACCAGCTGGGGGCACTAGTCTGAGTTACCACTGGGTGCACCGCATCCTTTGATACATAGTATTGTTCAAGTCCATTCACTGACCTTTGTATTTAAATAGCCACAGCTAATTCCCTATCAATGGTGGCCAGAAAGTAAACTTTGAGTCCAATTTCAGACAGATTTAAAGAATGAGCTATTAACATCAAAACCAAAATATTTTGTTTCTTGGCATGTAAAATGATTGCAGGTCAAGTCGATCAATGAAGCAAACAACTTTTCCTATGTACAGGCCTGCCATTATCCTTGTTTCATCTTTATCACCTGTTGTATAAAGCTATCTGCCAGATGTTCATGGCACAATCTTTTTCCACTGGTAATTTTCCTGGGTAATTTTTATTTGGGTCCATACGGTCATTTCAACAAAGATCTAGGCTTATCACAATAGGATGTTGCTTTTTCATCAAAATCCACCAAGTCAGGCTCACAGTTAAACCATTAAGGTATTGATGCCTAGAAGTCTAAGTGATCCAAATACTGCATCAGGAGTCAGTGCTATAGACACTCAGTGTTGTGTCAAATCCCTCAACTGCCAAACAGGCAGCATCGTACTGGGAACTGCAAAGAGGCCAGATGGGAAACAGACATGACTGGAACTTTAGAAACTTTCTGCTTATGTTGGCATTACTTAAATGCGTGATTGTACTGAAACATACAATCACGGGCTCTTGCATCAGTGGCTGACAGGTATCCCATCTGTTGCACCAGATGTGCACATTACGGGCCCATGGGTTGATTGTACAATTGCCAAGAAAGGATTTATATAATTTGCAAAATGTGTTGCTTTTGCAATGATGGCTTGCCCTATGCTTGATTAAGCTACCCAATGCAATCCACAGGCAAACTGATCATATGTTCAAACATTCCTTGCTCATAATTTCAAGGGCACCCAATCTTTATCCCCTGGTATATTATTTCTCCTGCAGCAATGCCATTCATAAATGTTATATACTTGTGTATAACATTTATGGGCTCTTTTCAGAGTCTTTGCATTATACAAAGTACCCCAAAAGCAGTCACTGAAATGAGTATCAGTCACTACAATGTTTTTATAACATACTATCATTATGCTATGCTTCAATGCTGCTTATTTGTTTTGCAAATATTGTAGAGGCAAGGATCTCTGCAGAAAAAGTCATCTAATTTAATCCAAAAGATCCCTGTAATGATCTCCAAAATCTCCAGCCTTATCATTCAGGTAAAAAATACCAAGGTGTGTAGGCGCAATCAGCACCTCCTGCAACTAAATGCTTTTTGGGTGGATTCCCATTTTAGCATCCTTATTTATATATATAGATCAACTGATGGAACAGGTTGCAGGTTTGGAGCTACTTCATAACTTATCATCATCTTTTTAAAAAGTGCTAAGTCTAACCCATTTGATTACTACCCAAAAGGCTTACTAAGAATAGTTAGTAAATTATATCACAAGACTTATATAACAAACATCTTGGTTGCATAATCCAACAAGGCGGAACCTAGCCGCCTTGTTCCAGGTCCACCATGCACACCTGAACACAAAATTAGGTTGCTGTATACAGTGTTACTTGCAAGCACAACAACAGCAGGCAGAATGTGTGACCAAATGCATAAATGCCTTAAGCAAAATCCCAATCACAAATGAGCTTGCTTGCAAACAATTTCCAAACAACAAGAGTTCAAAGCAGCAGCCAGAAGCACTGGCAGGTCATGACCCCAAGATCTTGGCATGATGGGCGTTGGGCAGTCTGGGTTCAGAGTGGCAGAAATTCAAGGCTTCAAACACATGGAATTCGGGTAGAAAAGTCACTCACCCTTGCTGTGTGACAAGGTACAAAAAGTGCCTTTGTTCTGATTGGTGTAGAGCAGGGGTCTTAAAACTCGGCCCTTTTATGACTCATGGACTTCAACTCCCGGCTGAGGAATTCTGGGAGTTGAAGTGCATGAGTCATAAAAGGGCCGAGTTTTAAGACCCCTGGTATAGAGCATGATGTACTCAAGAGCTGGGTAGTGATCAGGATCCTAGTCCTCATCATGTGACTACAGGCACTGCTGTTCTTCATGACTGCTGATGGGGTCAGCCTTTGGTGCTAAACTGCTTCCTGCCTCCTGAAGTTGACACTCCCCACCACATGCAGAGCATCACAACATTGGCTTCAGATTCATCTGAGCTGGCCCAGACACCAGTGGAACAAGCTGGGGTCAGGTCAGGCCACTGCAGCAGTTAAATTATTCAGAGCTAAGGTTTCACTTCACTTCATAGAACTAAAGTAACGCTTTTGTTATATGGTGCACAATTTTACCCTTATAAAAATGCAAAGCTTTTAGAAGCAGTGCATTCCAAATTTATGAGAATATTTCTCCCTGCCACCTGATTGATTCCCAATGCCCTACTGTGAGTTGAATTAGGATTGCTTTCTATAGTAGCCAGTTGAGAATATAAAGTTTAAGATACTGGCTGCAAATAAACTCTGGAAGTGATTCACTGGCACAATTTGTTCTTGGGAATAAATTCAAATCCTCATGGAAAAACTATAACCAATGATTTCTCCCCCTCTACGGCCTCTCAATTCAACCACTGACAAATAGGGTAGGGTATGGAGAAAGTCAGACAACGTGTCCTTGAACTCATCTCAAACAGATAAGCCTAAATTATGCTTCAGAAAACTCTTATCAAAATCTCTGCACTCTTCCAAACTACTTTTTCAAGGTGTTTTCCATCCCAAATAGAGAAGAGCTTTTCAATTAGCTAGGTTTAGGACCCTAGTCCTGAAACTGGTAGAAGGTAACTCAGTCACATCCTCTACAGCAGTGTTTCTCAACCTTGGCCATTTTAAGTTATGTGGACTTCAACTCCCAGAATTCCCTAGCCAGCCATGCTGGCTGGGGAATTTGGGGAGTTGAAGTCCACACATCTTAAAATGGCCAAGGTTGAGAAACACTGCTCTACAGGTAGTCCTTGACTTATGACCACAAATGGAATTGAAATTTCAGTCATAAGTTAGTGCGATCATAAAACAAGTCATTATGTGTGATCAGACCTGATTTTACAACCATTTTTACTGTGGTCATTAAGCAAATAATAGGTTAAGTGAATCCAGCTTCCTAAATTGTCTTTGCTTGTCAGAAGCCAATTGTGAAAGTTGCAAATCATGATCACTTGACTGCAAGATGCTGCAGCCATTGCAAATGCAAGCTGGTTGGTCATCATAATTTAGAACTATCATTAAATGAGAGGTTGTAGGTTGAGGACTACCTCTGTTACATTTGTCACTGCCTATGTTCAAATGCAGCCAACAGCCCACATCCTGTTGCATTGCTCACCATATCAGGACTGATCCTATGCATTATTATACCCATTCCTTCCTAGGCACACAGGCTGGACTGACTCAAGAGCATACGTGCCATAAAAATGTTGATTCTGCTCCACTGACTATTAGAAGCCAATGTAACTGAATTTACCTATTTGTCTGTCTGGCCATCATTCTGGGAACTAAAATAGTGTTTCTCAATAATTACTGTTTTTTACAGATAGTCCTTGGATTATAACCACTCATTCAGTGACTGCTCAAAGTCACAACAGTGCGGAACAAGGGAGACTTATGAACAGTCCTCAAAGTTGCAGGGTCCCTGCAGTCATCTAATCACAATTCGGGCACTTGGCAACCAACTCCCAATGATGACAGTTACAGCATCTCATGGTCACCCAGTTGTCATCGGCAAACTTCTCTAACAGTTTTCCACAAGCAAAGTCAAAGGGGAGAATGGCAAGAGTGTGTACTACACTCCCACAAGTCACTCCCACTCTCGCAGGTTTTTCTACCGAGGAGCCTCCAGGTAGCATGGGGATTTTATATTCTGTAATGTTTGCCATACTCCATAGTGCCCACCTGCAGCACCGGCCCACCGGCATGGCAAAGCACAAGAAGTTAGCCTGCTGCCCTCTGTAGCACCTGCCTACCCAGGCTCCCTAGTACCCATCTGCCACACTCACTCATCCGTTCCACTCCATAGTGTCCATCCAACTGCACTCTGTAGCACCCACCCACAACACCTGCCTGTGCACCCACACTTCATTGTCCCCACCCACGGCACCCAGGTGCACTTTGTAGCACCAATCCATGGCACCCGCACTGAGCTCTCGCCACTAGCCTGTTTGCCTGGGACTTTGTTTCAGCACCTCTACCCATGTTGAGGGCACATGAGGTCCCTGCTTAACAACCTGTGTGGTTCTTAATAACAGCAAGATCACCCTGGCTAAGTGTGTTTATGACAGCATTGCTTAGTGAAAGAAATTTCAATCCCAACTGCAATCGAATTGAGGACTACTTGTACTATTTTATCAGATTAGTGCTTGAATTTATGCATATATCTTATTCAGGTCCACATATTCTTAATTTTTTTCATTTGCTGTGTATATTTTTCAATATGATTTCTGACCACAAATGAATAAATAATGATCTCTTAGATGTCAATGTTTCTACATTTAGGATTAAGAGATACAATCATGTGCAACATGGCTACACGCATTCACACTTCTCTGGCTCTTGAAACACTGCACAACTCTGCCATCTCATTCTGTCTGGTTTTTATAAGGCTTGTGATACATTTATATTCTCTTTGAAGCTAAACCGTATACAAGTTGAGATACATAACAGGCTGGATAAGCTATTTAAACACAGCGTAGGTTTTCTAAAATATAGATTTCTGAAAATTACACAATCCAAGGCAAGGGAAGAATATAAATATAAAAAACTCAAGACATAAGAAAAAAAAAGTCATTCTATTCTGGTCAATAAGACAGCTATAAGCCACCTTGAAACAAGATCCCATTGCATTTGTCAAGACTCTGTTCGGTAAAATCGGAAGCTTTTCAGGCACCAATTCAAGGTCATACTCTCGGGTAGAAGTTCATTTAATTGCAAGTGCTAGAAAATCCATTTGTCAAAGAAATTCAGCAACTAGAGAGAATAAGATATAAATCACAGCTAGAGCAGATTCAGAATTCAAATCTCACACCTCCTTCTCCCTCCTGTGCAATGTAATAGGCTAAGAGTTTCTTAGTTTGGGGCAGGATGAGAGATTGACACCTGAATATTGTTATTATAACACATCAATCTGATCTTCCTTTCTCATTTTACCTGAACAAGCTCTCATGGTGCAAGCCACCAATTTATTTTATACTGTTAGCTTCCCTTTTCTCTGACTGTTTCAATTTACATATACAGTAGCAAAAAAAGATATGAACACAGCTTTTTTGAGAAAATGCCTTGAAAAACAAGTGCCTTGCTTCCCTTTCAAAAGGTAATTATGTTCTGTGATTTCCTTAGTTTTTTTCCTATCTTATTTTATCTGCATAGAAGTCATACCTCCAGTTATTCAGAGAAAGACTTCTCTGCAGATGTGTTTTTAACAATGCAGGAAATTCAAAATACATAACATTTGTAGAACATATAAATGGTTACATAACACTCACTTTAACCTCTTCCTTTCACAATATATGACAATACATTTAACAACTTCAACAAAACTTTTACCATAAAACAGTTCCTTTCCTATGAAAGACTGAGTACCAAGTAACTGTTTTGTCCCTCCTATAGTTAAACAACTCCCTCCAACACTGCACACTTGCTGACAATACAGGGATAATAATTGGGGAGAGATAGAAATAATCAGAACGATTTAGGCTGGAACAGTGGCTGGAAATAAATAAAGAAAACAAAAGAAAAATGTAAAAACTGGGCAAAGAGCAGCAGGTGTTATGAGGGGGGGGACTAATGGATCACAATCTCAACTTGTCCCAACGGTGTAATGGATCTGCAAAGAAGGCAAATAATATTTTGAAGAGCATCCAGAGGGGTATGGAATCCGGATCACAGAAAACAATTATTCTGTTCTACTCTACCTTGGTCAGGCCTTACTTGGAGTACTGCATTCAATTCTGCACACACCATTTTAAAAAGGACACTGATAAACTGAAGCAAATCTAGAGGAGGGCCACTAGAATGGCAAAAGGACTGGAAACCAAGTCCTAAGAGGAATAGTTAAAAGACCTAGCCTTGCTTTGTTTGTGGAAGAAAAAGGGACCTGATAGTTGTCTTCAAATATCTGACACATTATAGAGTTTGAACTTATTCTCATTTGTGCCAAAGAGTCAGACTAGAATTAACAGGATGAAACTTCAAAGATGTAGATAATGAGTAGACATCAGGAAGAACTTCTAGATAGTAAGGCCTGTCAGTCAGCAGATTGGATTGAAGCATGGGTTTCTCATGCTGAACACAATGGTCAAATTATTCTACTTCAGACACAATACGTGAAGACCCAGCTCTCTGGGAAAGCTCTAAAGATGGGAAAGGTGGAAGGAAAGAGAAAAGGATGACCAGCAGCCAGGAAGATGGACTCTGTTACAATGGCAATGGATACACTTTTGGAGGACTTGAAAGGTCGGGTTAGGGATAGACTGCCATGAAGAAAATCTATGTGGTTGCTGAAAAACATTGTTTGATGGCACATATTTAATCAATCAAACAAACAAATGGGTAGTTTAATATCCCATTCTGTGCAGGCCAAAAAAACCTCAGGGGGAGACTGAGAGAAGTGCATAACATTGGGAGAAGAGATGCATATATCACACCCAAATCAGTGGTCTATGTTTTGAAAATCAATAATCTTATAACAAATTAAAAGATTGTGAAGAACAGCGAACATCTCCCACCAAATCTAAAACACACAAGTAATTTGTTGAAAACTAGTTTATATAAGTTCACTTACGTGCAGAAGCTTCATGTGAGCCTGAATTCATGAGGCTGCAGCATGAGATCACAGAGGTTACTGGTCACCTTTCCTCACAAATTATTGTTATTAGTTATTAGTCAATTACTCTCAATCACTCTGGGCTGCTCACAACAATCAAAGAGACAAACTGCAACAAAAGCAATAAAACATAATAAAGTTAAAAGACAGCAAGTGCAATGAACTGAAGATTTTCATATATTATCCAAACAGGTCTAGAAAAAAAATAGCATTCTAGAGAACCTAAAGGAAGCATCGTAACTTTATGTTATATTATATGAAAGCTTATCTCAATCTGGTTGTAAACTGCTGGTGCTGAATTATAAACTTAGAAGGGAACACATTAAACATAGATTCTCAAACTTAATGGTTACACAACCTTTTAAAATGATGAAGGAACCTGCATGAGCCTAAAACATTTCATTGGGCCCATAGCTGAGCAGTAAGACATACATATCTAACTATTACATTTTAAAGTTATATATTATAGAGGTTTCTCAAATATGGCAGCTATCTAGTGGTACTTGCACAGGCAAAACACCAAGGAAGTTTTGAGAATATATTCCCACTCCACTTAGATAAGAATGATCAAATTTACATTTAAAAAAAAATGTTATCCACCTCAAGTTGCTCATGAGTTCCCAGTTACAAGATTAGCTATTAAATGAAAGAATCTCGGTCTTTCGGGGCTTGTTATAGGTCCAGACAATCTAAGCCATCATCACGTAGGGCACAAATTTCAGGGGGTACAAAAATTGAAAATACTTTCAAAATATACAGTACAAGTATAATATCTAATCTTCATTCCTCATTGCTGTAGACTAGCATTTTCTTTCTATGCTTTTCGAAGATACCCACAAAGTCAGTTGAATGATTTAATGAACAGGATGCCAATCAGATATTGGGACTCACAAAAAAGAAATGATTATTAAAGCTATGGACCTCAGGAAGCTGATAACATTACTGAAGCAAGACCAAAGTCTGATAGGAAGATACTCAGTGAGCAAGTTGCATGACTATCAGCTTATTGAAGTTATACCCAGAAAAGCAATAGCAGCACATTCTGTGCACCAGCGACTCCACTCAAGAATTAAATATAATTATCAGGGGACATCAGTATATGACCTTGCCTAGTTAGCCTGGCATCCTTTAAAACTGCATCTATTAAGTGATCAACTATATGTTATCTGCCAAGATTATTTTACACAGCAAATCAAAAACTATTAGCTACTTCTAGCAATACACCAAACCCTGATGTAATTGATAGCAGCTTGATAGAAAATCATAAACAGGTATTTGTTTGTTTGTTTGTTTATATTAAATATGTATGCCACCCATCTCTCCACCAAATGACTCTGGGTGGCTTACAATACAATAAATAAGAAAAAGAGCGTTGGCTTACCTGAACGCATGTTCTCAGCATGATGATGAAGAATCCACCTATGGGTTATTCCAGTCCTCCTGCCCAATCAGACTAAGTTGTCAAGTTGTCACGCCTCCTCATTATCTAGCTCCTCCCAGTTTCATCGAGGGCGTAGCCAATGACAACAGTTGGACGTGATGACTCTCAAGCAGGTATTCATAAACGGAAAAAAGAAACAGGCCCCCAACCCCTAACTAACTAACAACTCGAAGGGAGGGCGTGGATTCTTCATCATCATGCTGAGAACATGCGTTCAGGTAAGCCAACGCTCTTTCTCCAGCATGATGACTGAAGAATCCACCTATGGGACGTACCAAAGCTCCTGAAGTCCCTATGGGTGGGAAATAGTTGGGGCCTGTGAACCTGATGGTGTCACCACCTGTTGCAAAATACGTCTACCGAAGGCGGCCTCAGCCGAAGCAAACTTGTCCAAGCGATAATGCCTAATAAATGGGGAAAGCGTGGACCATGTCGCCGCCCTACAAATGTCTTCAATAGACGCTTGAGTAGCCCATGCAGCGGTTGTGGCAGCGCTGCGTGTGGAGTGAGCCGTCACATGACCAGGAACGGGTAGGGCAAGAGACGCGTAAGCTGCTGCAATACGAGCCCTAATCCGCCTACCTATAATGGAAGCTGAAACCTTTTGGCCCATTGAGGAAGGCTGGAAAGATATAAACAGGGCTTCTGATTTACAGAAAGAAGCTGTTCGTTTGATATAACAGCGTAAAGCTCTCCGCACGTCCAAAGAGTGCCATTGCCATACCAAGTCATGCGACGGGTGAGGACAGAAGTCCGGGAGAATAATCTCTTCTGCCCTATGGAATACAGTGTTTATTTTTGGAATAAATGAGGGATCTAATCGAAGAATCACCCTGTCCTCGTGAAACAAGCACAGGTCCTTCCTGATTGACAAGGCAGCTAATTCCGATATACGTCTAGCAGAAGTTATGGCTATCAGAAATGAGACCTTCAGCGACAGGTACCGCAAGGAACATGTTCTAAGTGGTTCGAAGGGGGAAGAGGTTAGAGCTTGTAAGACGTTGGGTAGATCCCAAGAGGGATACCTATGAATCACAGGGGTTTGCTATTGGTAACTCCCTTTAGGAAAGATCTGATTGTACGGCATCTAGACAAGGACTCTGAAGGGTCCCAAGAAAGCACCGTGAAAAGGGCTGCTAGCTGTCTACGGATAGTGTTGGATGACAACCCCTTGTTGATGCCCTCCAGTAAGTATTCTAACACCTAGGGGATGATTACTTGTGACAGACTCATGTGATTCCTGTCGTACCAATGACAGAAGTTCTTCCACGTATGGTTGTAAATATGGTTAGTCGACGGTCTTCTGGCAACCTGAATCATATCAATCACCCCTGATGAATAGGATTCTCAAGTCAAGGTGCGGCATTCAAGTGCCAGACGGTCAACTGAAGCCATTGGGGATCTGGATGTTGAAGATCTCCCTGTGTCAACTGAATGCGATGGTCTGGAATCCTCCACGGAGCGGAGATGGAGCGGCTCACCAGGTCTGCAAACCATGGCCTTCTGGGCCAGTGAGGAGCAATAAATATTACCTCCACCTGCTCCGCCAGGATCTTCCTGAAATCTGCTGGTAACAGAGGCAGTGGGGGAAAGGCATGCAAGAGGCCTCGCGGCCATTGGCTGCGTAGGGCGTCTGCCCCTTCCGCCACCCCCAAGATGGGAACCGGGAGAAAAACCTGGGCAGTTGAGCATTCTCTGGCGAGGCGAACAGGTCCAGTTCCGGACGACCAAATCTGTCCGTGATCTCCCTGAAGACCTCCGGATGTAGCATCCACTCCAAATGGTCCACTATTGACGTGCTGAGAAAATCTGCCTGCCGATTTGCCTCCCCCGAAATGTGTTCTGCCTTGATGGAGAGTAGGTGTTTCTCCGCCTAGGAGCTCGATGCCCAAGCTTCTACCATAAGGGACTTTGACCGGGTACCCCCCTGCCGATTGACGTGGGCCTTTGCCGCCACGTTGTCTGTCAGGACCAGCACATGTTGCCCCCTGATTACTGAGTAGAAATATCTGAGAGCTAAGTGGATCGCTCTGAGCTCCAACCAATTTATGCTGTGCCTCCGGTCTGTCTGTGACCACTGACCCTGAGCCATCTGTGTTTGGAGATGAGCACCCCAACCGAAAAGACTCGTGTCTGTGGTCATACTGATGCGAGTGGGCTCTTTGAATAGGGTCCCCTTGCATATGGCCGAGGAAGCCCACCAGTTGAGAGAGACGAACCTGACGAGAGACACGCACCAGCTGGTTGGAGGTATTTATATGGAGTCTTTGATACGGAAGCAGAAACCATTGTAGGGCTCGAGCATGTAAATCGGGCCCACAGCACTATCGCTATGCAGGATATCAACTTCCCCAGTAGCTAGGAAAGGAGAGCTAATGTTACTGTCCTGTTCCTGCATACCTTGAGTGCCAGATCTCTGATGCTCTTGAGTCTTCCCTCTGATAGGTACACGTGACAATTGTCCATGTCGATCACCGCCCCCAGGTGTAACAGATGGGTCGATGGTGTTGTCTGGCTCTTTTTGAAATTTATTAAGAACCCATGGTTCTGAAGAGTCGTTATTGTGAGATCCAGATCTGACTGGGCGGATGTTGCTGACAGTGATTGGATCAGAATGTCGTCCAGATAACACTGGACGCGCACCAGAACCAACCTTAAATAGGCCGCCAGAACTGCCAATATTTTGGTGAAGACCCTGGGGGGCGGAGGAAAGGCCGAACGGTAGGGCCCTGTATTGAAAATGACGGTTGAGGTAACAGAACCATAGGTATTTGCGATGTGCCAGATGGATAGGGATATGCAAATATGCTTCCTTGAGGTCTATTGATGTTGGAAGATCTCCCATCCTGATACTGCCTAGGATGGAGTGTAACGTCTGCATCTTGAACCTCCTGTATTGTAGGTGGAGGTTCAGCCCCTTGAAGTCTAGGAATGCTCTCCATCCTTCTGAGGATTTTGGAACTACAAATAGGATAGAGTAATACCCCGATCCCCGTTGGGTCAATGGAACCTCCTCTATGGCTTGATGCTGAGGAGATGTCGGATGGCATCTTCCAAGAGACCTCTTTTTATGTAATTTCTCATGGCTGGGCAAGAGACAAAATGATCTATTGGTTGAGATTTGAACTCCAGAGACAGATCTTCCCTTATGGTGCTCAGAACCCAGGAGTCTGTGGTGGTGCTTTCCCATTGGCGGACAAAGAGGGTTAGCCTGCCGCCAATGGGAGGGGTTCCCTCTGAGTCACTTGGTTCGGCAGAAGGGGCGGCCCCCTCTGCCACAGAAGGAAGGTTTGGTCTGGGATTGGCATCGGGATCTGTCCCTCTATCCCGCTCTGTCAAAGAGGCGGTCAGTCTTCGGAGTTGGGGGTCTGTAAGCTGTCCCTGTTCTGATGTGGATGCAGTCCGAAAGGACTGGCGGCAGCTGTAAGGGAGGTAATGCCTGTTGGATTTCCTAGCTAAGTGAGGAATTACTTTTTGCTTCTGCTTGTTCTCAATAAGGTATGGGGTCAATGCTTCCCCAAACAGTCGGCCTCCTGTGAAGGGGGGCGATGGCCGCATGCCACTTGTGCTTGCTTTCAGCTCTCCAGTTCTTGAACCAAAGTAGCCTTCTGGCGACTACGCCGGAAGCCATTGCCCTGGCTGAATGCTTGGCCGAGTATATTGAAACATCTGCCATATACTCAGATGTAAATAATAAAAGGAGCAAAAATGAGGCTTTTTTTCTAAGTGCCCACCACACAGCAATGAGGCTTCGCCTCCCTTAGAGGCAGCCGAATAAATGGCTCTGGAAACAATAATGACTTTGTTTTAAACCAATTTTGCACAGTGAGCAAGGAGGAAGCTTGCTAACAGTCTGAATGCAACAATTAACTTTAACTTTGGGAATCCAAAATGGCCACCGCTAGGAGGACTCTGACTGATCCCAGTCAGAGAAAGCTCCACATAGCCTCAAAATGGCTGCTGCCACAAGGAACTGGCTGTAGTTCCCAAATACTGACCAAAAACAATCTCCTTATCCAGTGAGAGGAAGGGAACACCCCCCCCACCTTGATGTTACCCTGGGAATTAAGGCAGCTAACTGGATAGTTAGGAAAATATAGGCAGACACTCCCCCCAGCAGGAGAGGGATAATCTCTGCTCCCAGACAATAGAAGGAAAGAGAAAGAAGGAAGGCAGACAAAATTACCAAAACTCCCCAGAGAAAGAAAACTAGTATCCAGGAAGTATCCACCAATGAATTAAATATCTAGCCTGACCTGCTTTTCATGAAGAGAGTCAAATTATTATGTCCTCATGGGCGAAAGACTAAGATGAAACTGGGAGGAGCTAGATAATGAGGAGGCGTGACAACTTGACAACTTAGTCTGATTGGGCAGGAGGACTGGAATAACCCATAGGTGGATTCTTCAGTCATCATGCTAGAGAATAAAACAATTACAGGATTAAACCATTAAAACATCAGACATTAAAAGTTAAAACATTAAAATTAATATTAAAACTGATAAAAAGAAGCAATGTGTAGACAGGATGGAGGTGGGAACTTCTACTAACCTCCAAAGTGGGACATCCTGGGCGCCCATGCTCAGGCACCTGAGCATGTTAAAGAAGTTTGAGTCAATATGGCCTGGCTCTTAACCCTTCCTCTTCCATTACTGCATCATATTAATAGAGAACTGAGTATAAGGTTCACTTTCAAATAAATATCTTATGGGTCAAGATGCAATCCTGCAAAACTGAGCTTTTCAATATTAAAGCTGAACAACTATGCATACTAACCTAACAGTATGCCTCATTAAACTCAGTGGGCCTACCTTCCGGAGACATCTATCAGACTGTGCAGTGAGGCAATGTTTTTTACTTTAATCCCACATTTATGCTGTGGCTTCTAATAAGAAACTTAATTATAAAATGTAGCTCCTTTGGTAGAGTTTGCTTCTTCAGATCTGTCATCTGATGTGAAATGTGTCTACAAGACAAATACAGAATTCTTACTGAGAATTTATGGTGCACGGATTTCATTTTCAATAAATTTGTACTATATGGCCCCACCTCAGAGTTTCATTCATTCTCTGTTGCTAGGGCTTTCATGTTTGAGTCTAAATAGGACAACAATCAATTGATTAAAAAAGCCTCTCAGCTAAAATGTCACAATGTATGTTGGGCAAGATTCATTGTATTGGATTGTTTTTAGTGCAGTACTTCACTTGAAGCCAGAAAACTGCTGTTTGCCTTTATATTTTCAATATATTTAAGAGACAAGTGCACATTGCAAACTGACAATAAAGGTCAGCGATATATGGTATGCCTACTTGAAATTTTCTTAACAGCAAGCTGGGTAACCTGTACCCGAATGTTCCTAAATATCCTCAATTTGGAGAAATCAGTAAACTTGCCCAGCACATAGGTTCACATCTTATACTGGCAAAAGACACAACCCCCTTGGGCAAAATGTCCTTCAAATCCTTCCAAATTGCCTCTGTGGCAACAATCCAAACTTCTCAGGAAATCTACAATGCTCAGAAGAACCCTTTTTTTAGCACTGTAGTGGAAACATGGGACAGAAAAACTGATAGCCTGAATGGAGTTTGCTTAAGCATCTCTAGATCAAATTAACTGCTCCCAACACTGCATTTTTTTAAGAGAAGATCTTCCTCCCATAGATGGATAGGACAACTGTCATCCCACCAAAGGGCACATTTTCTAAACATTTTGAGTAATATACAAGGTGAAGTGCAATGTATTTTGCCTCACAAAACATCTTGTTGTTTTTTTGGACTCACATCAAAACATAACCTAAGCTTTCCTGAACTAAGGAAAGTGAAAACTGCAGCTGGGAATATCATGCTTAACGAGTTTGTTGAAATCAACCAGAAGAAATTCACTGAAGACAGACTGCCAAACATTGAAATGCCCCTTCTAACATATCCCCAACCTTCTGGTGAGCCATCTTGAGAATCATCTGGAGCTTAACATTGACGAGCTCCATTGCACCCTTAGGAGAAGAAATAAATATAAATATAGAGCTTGACTAAGAATTAATATTCCCCATTCTACCCAAAAGGCTCAGTTATGCAGGCCAGCAAACAAAGGATAAAAACAATCACAGTTTTACTGTGGTGGTGAAACAGGCCAAGGTTTAGTATCCAGAGAGGTTAGGCATCAGGTAAATGAGTTCAATAAGTAAAATAGATGAATAACCCCCAAACCCAAAGATAATATACACATAGGATCAAAACCAGCAGCCAGATAGCAGGCTGCTCATATTTCTGGACAACCAGAGATGTTTTATTGATAATTGTTTGGTCTTAATTTTTTTTATCTTCAGAATCTTTACTAGATCCAGCTGTTGTTGCTGCTGTTCATCTTGGTCCAATCAGTCAAAAATATCACTCAGGAACAAAAATTGATAGCAATAAAAATATAGAGGAATAGAGGAAAAGGGGCGTTGACTTACGTGAACGCCTTTTCTCAGCACGGAGATGGATAATCCACGCAGTGGGTTGAGACTGTATTCCTGGCCAATCAGATCAGTCAGCCAAAGTTGCCACGCCCCGTCATGGACCATGATCCTTTAGTCTTGACTCGAGCGCAGCCATTGACTGACAGTAAGACGTTTTGGCTCCACTAAATATACCCTATTATTCTAGTCTATAAGGGTGGGTGTGGATTATCCATCTCCGTGCTGAGAAAAGGCGTTCAGGTAAGTCAACGCCCCTTCTCCAGCACTGGAGATGGATAATCCACGCAGTGGGACATACCAAAGCCTATTGTCCCTTGGGTTGGGGAATAGACTGGTCCCGTGTGCAACTTTGGTCTAGCACCTGCTGGAGAACCCTCCTACCGAAGGAGGCCTCTGCAGAGGAGTACCTGTCGATTTTGTAATGACGAATGAATGGAGAGGGCGAGGCCCAAGTGGCTGCCCTGCATACCTCTTCAATAGAAGCCTGCATGGCCCATGCTGCTGAGGTGGCAGCACTCCTTGTGGAATGGGCTGTGATATGCTTGGGGACTTGCAAGGACTCCGCCTGGTATGCCCCCGTGATGCATGCCCTAATCCACCTACCGATGGTAGAGGACGAGACCTTCCGGCCCCTAGTAGCAGGGTGGAAGGATATGAAAAGCGCTTCCGAGCGTCGGAATTCCGCTGTGCGTGAAATGTAATGTCTTAGTGCCCTGCGTACGTCCAAGGTGTGCCATTGTTGTTCCAGGGGATGAGCTGGGTTTGGACAGAAGTCTGGTAGGACTATTTCCTGTGATCTGTGAAAAAGGGAGTTGACCTTTGGAATGAATGAAGGGTCTATTCTTAGGACTACCTTGTCCCTGTGAAAATGGCACAGGTCCTTCCTCATTGAGAGAGAAGCTAACTCGGATATCCGCCGAGCTGACGTGATGGCTACCAAGAATGCTACCTTATGGGTCAGATAGCGAATGTCACATGTTTTGAGTGGTTCGAAGGGCGCTCTGGTAAGAGCTTGTAGTACTCGTGGTAGTTCCCACGATGGATACCTGTGCACGGTTGGCGGTCTGATGTTTGCAGCCCCCTTGAGGAAGGATCGTATTAAGGGATGCTTGCCCAAGGATTCACCGGGGCTGGCAGAAAGTATAGTTGAGAGGGCGGCGATTTGCCTGCGCAGTGTGTTTGGCGAGAGGTCCCTCTCTAGGCCATCTAGTAAAAATTCTAGGATCTTGGGAATTGTGATCCCTTCGAGTAACAATTCCTGTTTAGAGCACCATGATTGGAAGCTTCTCCACGTGGCCTCGTAGATACGGTTCGTGGAGGGGCGCCTTGATGCCTGTATGACCCTAATTACACCCTGTGAGCAAGCCCCCTTGGCTAAAATTGACCGTTCAAGAGCCAGACGGCTAGTTGTAGCCATTGTGGCTCTGGGTGGGAGATCTCCCCCTGCTTGAGGGAGATCCTCTCCGGAGGAATCCGCCATGGATTCGTGCGGGAGAGACTCCTCAAGTCTGCGAACCAAGGTCTCCTTGGCCAATAAGGGGCCACAAGGATTACCTCGGCCCTTTCCCGCAGAATCTTGCGTACTACCGCCGGAAGGAGAGGTAAGGGTGGAAACGCGTACAGGAGCCCCCTTGGCCATGGGCTCCGTAACGCGTCCGTCTGCTCTGCTCCCTTGGATGGGAATCGGGAGAAGAAGCGAGTTAGGTGGGCATTGGAAGGAGAGGCAAAAAGGTCCACCTGGGGAAGCCCGAAGCGGTGACAGACCTCCCTGAAGATCCTCGGGTGTAGTTGCCACTCCGAGTGATCTATTGTTGATCTGCTCAACAGATCTGCTTGGATGTTTGCCTCCCCCGATATGTGGTCGGCCTTTATGGAGGCCAGATTTTGTTCCGCCCAGGCCCCCAGTAGGAGGGCCTCGGCCGAGAGCGAGCGAGAGTGTGTGCCCCCCTGACGGTTTATGTGGGCCTTGGCTGTCACGTTGTCCGTCAGGACCAGTACGTGCCTGCCTTTTATGCTGCTGTGAAAATGCCTTAACGCTAGGTGAATAGCCCGCAGCTCGAGCCAGTTTATGTTGTGTCGGAGATCCACCGCTGACCAGCGGCCCTGTGTCCACTTGGTCCCCAAGTGGCCTCCCCAGCCGAATAAGCTCGCATCTGTTGTGACTACTACTCTGTCTGGTTCCCTGAAGGGGGACCCCCTGAGGAGAGCTGGAGATAGCCACCACCTGAGGGAGTGTCGTACTCTCAGAGGTATGCCTACCCTCTTCCGGGATGCACTGATTTGTTGTCTCTGAAACGGGAGCATGAACCATTGCAGTTCTCTTGAGTGCAGCCTTGCCCAAGGAACTATTGCTATGGTCGATATCATCTTCCCTAGCAGCTGGGAAAGGCAGACCAGCGTCACTGACTGACCGCGGCTTACCTGTTTTACGGCTTTCTTTATGCTGCTGAGGCGTTCCTGTGATAGGTACACCTTGCATTCCTTTGTGTCTATGACCGCTCCCAGGTGGAGTATTCTCGTAGTTGGGGTTAGATGGCTCTTTGGAAAGTTCACCGAGAAGCCGTGGTCCTGCAGCATTTTTATCACTAACTTTAGGTCCGCCCGAGACTGCTGGGCGGACGATGACTGGATTAGAATATCGTCCAGGTAGCACTGGACTCTGACTGGTACGTTTCTTAGTTGTGCTGCCAGAACCGCCAGAATCTTGGTGAACACCCTGGGCGCTGATGACAGGCCGAATGGAAGTGCCCTGTATTGAAAATGGTGCCCCCTGTAGGCAAACCGTAGAAAGCGGCGGTGAGCCAGAGAGATAGGGATGTGCAAGTATGCCTCCGTGAGGTCGATCGATGCCAGAAAATCCCCTTTCCTTACGCTTCCAAGGATGGAGCGTAGTGTCTGCATTTTGAATTTGCGGTATTTTATGTAGAAATTTAGCCTTTTCAAATCCAAAACGGCTCTCCAACCCCCCGAGGGTTTTGGGACCACGAAGAGGATAGAATAAAACCCCTGGTCTCTCTGGTTCATAGGCACCGGCTCTACGGCCCGTATGTTTAGAAGGTGCTGAACGGCCTCGTTCATGAGCCTTCTCTTTGTTGGGTTTGTGGGACAGGGGCACGGGCGGAAGCGGTTCGGGGGCTTTGAGAGAAATTCTAGAGATAGACCATGACGTATGGTGTTCCTGACCCATACGTCCGTGGTGGTCTCTTCCCACTGGGGAGCAAACCCTGCTAGTCTGCCCCCTATGGGAAGGTCTGGGCGGGAGTCATCTGGTACGGCGGAAGGGGCGGTTGTTCCCCCGAAAGGGCCGTCTTCCCTGTGTTTGCCTATGTCTTGTGTTCTGTCTGTCCCCCTGTCTTTCCCTATCCTGTCTAGCTTGGAAGGGTTGGGAATTTTGAAAGTAGTTGACCCTGGCTTCCGTACGAAAGGATTGTTTCCTTCCCCAGGAGCCGGGTCTCTTGTCCTGCCTTTTAAGCATGTGTTTAAGGACCTTGCGCTTGTCCTTGTTCTCTGTCAGGTATGGCGTTAGTGCCTCACCAAACAGCTTTGCCCCTTGGTACGGAGCCGAAGCCAATTTCCACTTGGATTTGGTATCCGCCTGCCAGTTCTTTAGCCAGAGGATGCGCCTGCTCGTGTTGTTTGCCGCCATTGCCTTGGCTGAAAACTTGGTCGCTAACAGTGTTGCGTCCGACGCATATTCCGTGGCCGCTACCATTTTGCTGAGTTCCTGGTGAGTGCGTATATCCTCCATGGGAACCCGGCCCTGTAACTCACGGAGCCAACAAAGTGTGGCTCTGGAGAAAAAGGACGCAGAGGTAGACGCCCTGGTAGCCCAAGCTATTGCCTGGTGCGTTCTCCTGTAGTTGGACTCACTCTTTCGGTCCTCGGCTTTAAGAGCCTCAGCAAAATCTCCTGATATGGCCGTGTCCGATATCAGGGGACCTATGGGTTCGTCCACCACCGGCACCTCCAATGTTCCCTCTAGCTCCCTTGCTACGTTAAATAGCTTCCTCTCCGCATTGCTAGGAAGCGGTAGGGAGGTTGGCGCTGCCCACTGTTTCCTTATTGTGTTTAGGAACATGGTCGGGCATGGTATGCGGTGTTGAGTGGTTACCTTTTCGGCGAACGTCGGCTCAGCCTCCGTGTCAACTGTGACAGGCTCCGCTGGTGTCCCATGCCCCAGATGGGCTGTGGCCTCAGCCTTGCGCAGAATAGTAACAAAAAGAGAAGGGTTAAACAGGCCGCTGAAGGACGGCCCTTGAGGTGAGGTGTCCTCCTCCTCCTCAGACATTTGAATCCCTTGTGACGTACCTGGCTGGTCCAGGTAAGCTTCCTCAGAGACCGACGAGTCTGAGATGGAGGAGAGGTCCTGATGATCCTCCGTTTCCTCCCGATGCCTCGTTCTAAGTCCTAGAGGCTTGGCTTTTGAAGTTTGAGCCCTGGCCTCAAATGCACGGTCCACTGCCTGTGCTATTAGGGTAGCTAGCAGATCCCCTGTCAATGCAGGAGGAGTGACCATTGCCTGCGACCCTGCAGGTGCTGTGGTTAGCATGGTCCTCGGGGTTTCCTGTAACCTCCGTGGGGAGGGGGATCGGGAGAGCGATGAGAATTCGCCTATCCCACCCTCTGTTTGGGACTGTGATGAGTTCCCTAATGACCAAATGGCCCGTGGGGATGAAGGGAGACCCAGCGGTAGGTCAGGACCTATTCCCCCATTCTGCCTATTTTCAATTCTGGCCCTTTTCTGGGCTCTGTCGAACTCTTTTTCTAGGGCTTGGTGTCTTCTGATTGCCTGTTTGTCAGCCTTCTTTGATGACTTCCTTGCAGCCTTTCTAGGGGCTGCAGAGGATTCCGAATCCTCTGAAGCAGGTGCTCCAGAGGATGAAGGCGGGGCTCCAGTGGAGGGAATGATTGCTTCCTCCATTCTCCACTAACGCTGGGCCGCGATAGGGGGGACCCAGGTAGTAGGAGAGCTCCAACTTTGAGTAAGGACAGGCGCACTACTGGGGGCGTCTGGAACTCAGGAGCAGACTCTGCAAAATTGTCAGAGTTAGTCACTGTGCACGGATAAGAACAGGCACGCTAATGGGAATGCCTGGAACCCGGCTTGACTATGGTGGGTAAGGACAGGCACGCGACTGGGGATGCCTGGAACCCACCACTAAATCCAGAGGCGTACGGGCCACTAATGGGGGACCCGAAGTCTGGGAGGAGCCAAAGGCAACTAAACACAGTTAGTTATGAAAGGTTCTTATTTACTTTAGGTAGAAGACACCAAGTCCTGGAACCAGTAGCTATGTGTCTGATTTGAATGTCTCTGAATGAATAATAGATGCTTTAGTACCCCAGTACTGCTTGCCTATTAATTCACTCCAGCGGCTGAACCTAGCTTTCTTAAGGAACTTTAACTCCCCTGTTTGGACAAAAAATATGGCCGCCGCTGCCAGGAAACTACTGCGCATGTGTTAACAAGGCTGCCTATGCCACGTGCGGTTGTAACAAAGAGCTGCGCGTGCTTCCAGCTGTGCAGACAATGGCGCCTCGTTTAAAAAATCCTGAGCAGCCTGGAGTGAAAAGACTGCTCCTTCGCACGCCAGCTGTTTCCCTTAATCAATCTCCCTCCCAGCATGCGTCCCCTTTGTCCTCCGCTTCCCTTGCTAACTGCTTGCCTTTCTGTCTTTTTTTTTTTTTTTTTTTGTTTGTAAACGCGAGGGGTTGCCCGAGCCTCCCCGTTTGTTTAAGGCGGCTGCCGGCTGCTGGAAGGTGGCTGGGGTTGGTTAGGGAGGGGAGTTAGGGATTTCCCCCTTTTAAGTGGGGGTGGTTTCCCCTGTAGGAATCTGACTTCCTGAGTTTTACAATTTAGCAAGGAAATTTTTGAGTGGTCAATTAAATTGAATTAAATTATCTCTAATTAACTTTTAAACTAAGCAATTTCAGCTACTAGAAAAAATCCCCCCTAATGGAAAGGAACTATACCTGCCCAGGAGCCAAAAGTTGTAGATGTCTCGCATGGCCAGATCAGTCAAGACTAAAGGATCATGGTCCATGACGGGGCGTGGCAACTTTGGCTGACTGATCTGATTGGCCAGGAATACAGTCTCAACCCACTGCGTGGATTATCCATCTCCAGTGCTGGAGAACTGGGTGTTTTTACACTTCCTGATCTTCTGGATCCTACACTATTTGCATTCATGAAGGACAGATTTAATCACTGAATCAAAATCAAACTCAATTGCCCTTTGCATAAAGAACACACCCTCCCCAGCAGCCCCCAGATCCAAAGCTTCTTAAAAAGTTCTTTCTCATATATGTAGAAGAAGCATTTAATGACCCAATATTTCTGCCCTATTTCTCAGCAAGAATATTTTGAAAATTAGAAGGGAACGGGAAAAGGAGAAAGGAGATATGATCGAGAGCAAAAGCACCCTAAAACTGATATTTTCTCCATATGCACAATTTAAATATACAAGGTACAATGTGGGAACAGTTTGGCTTTTCACAATAAAGCGAGCTACAGTAAGTTTAACTCATTTTTTCTGCATTCTTCCTGTAATCTTTCCTTATACAATGCTATCTCCAAAACATCATGTTTAGAGGTAAAAAATTACCTTTGAGAGGCTACAATTCAATACTTCTTAACCAAGTTAAGGTTAACTGACGTCAAATCCATAGGGGCGAGGGTGGAAATAAGGTGATAGAATTCTCAAATGGGAGAATGGGAATTGTGCGCAAGAGAGAAGCTTTATTTTTTTTAACATTTTAAGTACATTACTTTTTAATATTTTGGTAGATTTAGCACAATATATGGTCTAGCATGATCCTAGCTCCATCTTATTCCATAATAAGCTAGACTTTATTGTTTTTAGAGGAAGACAACTATGCCCCAAAGTGGCCTTCCAATATTATGGGATTCTCTCTCCACCTTCAACTATGTTTTCAGAAGCACAGCTCAATATTCAGAATGAATCAAATGCCAGTGGCAATACAGCAGAACTTTAAACTCTTGTCTGCCAACCTTGCATTTGCTGGAGGCAAGTAGTAGACAGAACCAAAAGCATCAGTTTGATATGGAGCAGATGCCAGAAGCAATCATAGGAAAGTGGCAACCAAATTTCTAAGTCCAAGATATTCTGGAATGTTTAACGAAAAACAGAATCCAACAAAACTTTATCCTAATGAGATACCTGATGACTTGCACTAGCATAAGTCAATGTTACTTATCAGCTGCTAAGCTGTTGCAGTTCAATTAAAACAAGGTTTCTAGTTGAAATTTTTTTTATTATAATTTTTACAATTTTACAATAAAAATCCCTTTCCCAATCCCTCCCAACCCTCCCCAAAACCCTCCAGAGCTAGATACAGAGCTAACTAAAACTTAGTAGAAAAAGCTTATAAACTCAAATAAACCACAAACAAATATGATTATATTCAATGAACGAATTGTTAAATACATTAACTCCATTATATATATAAAAAAAAACAGAAAGAGAAAAAGAAAGAAAATAAAAAAAATAATAAAAGGAAAAAAAGGAGAAAAACTAAACTATTCTACACTTCTAAATAATATCTTAAACTTTAAGTATAAATTATTCAAAAGCTAAATAATATTTTCTAATATCATACCTATATTGTATAAAATTTATCCATCTTTTCCACACCAAGAGATACTTCTCTTGCGATTGATCTTTCAAAAAAGCCGAATTTTTTGCCATTTCAGATAAGTAAGAGTTTCTAGTTGAAATTTTGTCAGAAATCATGCTGGCCACAATAAAGGTAACATGATAGGGAATTTCAGAAATGCCATGGCCAGATGCAAAGTTTGCTCTGGGTCTCAATTTGGACCTTCACCTCAAGCTAGCACCACTCTATTTTGCAAACCAAATGGAGAAATACAGGAAAGAGGCAGGCTTCCTGGGGCCATGGTTCTCCCCTGCTGGATGGTTCAACGTAGTTCATGAATTAGCCTCTCCTACCTAGCCCATGAACCAACTCTTTGTGACAGTTTGACCACAATAAGGTGGTTCTGCATTATACAGGTAGTCCTTGATTTACAAGTTTGTTTAGTGACCGTTCGAACTTACAACAGCACTGAAAAAAGTGATTTATGACGGTTTTTCACACTTAGGAACATTGCAACATCCCCATGGTCACAGGATCAAAATTCAGATTCTTGGCAACTGAATTGTATTTATGGCGGTTGCAGTGTCTTGGGTCATGTGATCACCTTTTGTGACCTTCTGACAAGCAAAGTCAATATGGAATATAGATTCACTTAACAACCATTTACTAATTTAACAACTGCAGTGATTCACTTATCAATTGTGGCAAGAAAAGTTGTAGAATGGGGCAAAAATCACTTAACTGTCTCCCTTAGCAACAGAAATTTTGGGCTCAAATGTGGTCCTAAATTATAAGGATTATCTGTATTTCTGTTAATAATTCCCAAGACTCCAGGGCATCTACATAGAGAAGCATATCATTTTGTCTGGGAGGTATTCCTATCCATAAATATTGCTGGGATTGTAAAGGAAAGAAGACCCAGTTGTCTGTTTGATTTTTAGTGTCTCACCAATAAATCTTTCTCACTATTTATCAACCAGTGGAAGTTTATATTTATTTATTTAGAAAATTTATATTGCTGCCTACTCGCACATGGCAACTGAAGGCAGCTTACACGGATATAAAAACACCATATACAAGAATAAAAAACAACAAGGGAAAAAATAATAAAATAATAACACCCCCCCCCCCAAACAAGGCTTTTTCAGCATGATGATAAACAGAACTTAAAGATGAAATGCAAAAGGCATAGGTTCTGGGTCACTCATAGCCAATCAGCTTTGTAGTTAAGCAAAAGTAAATGTTTTCTAGGATTTTCAAATGATTGCCAAACAAATATTCATGTGGAGTTATTTCTAAATATCTAACTAATCATCCAAAGCTCACCTTTTCATGCCTATAAAGAGGCGTATTATGTGGAAAGCACAAGTCTATACCAAACTCCTTTAATGAAAGACCTTCATTATTGCTACTGGATTTCTGGATTCACTAAGCAGATTTGCCAGCTGACACCTCCAAATCCAAGAATGGATTAAAGATGCTTAAAATGTCTAAGTATGTAAACTAAGCATCCCTGTTAAAGCTGCACAATACCAGAAGAAGCTTCCTATTATTACTATGGTACCAGTTGTGATTTAGGATCAGTGTCTTTAATTATTCAAATGTAATGGAGAGTGAAGGTGCTTTATTGCAGGGAGAAATCCCATTTGTATCATTTCACTAATTGCAACAGCTTCTCGATTTCCCGAATGACTAAATGAAGAGTGAGAAACTAACTAGACAAGATTATACTGGATAGAAACCAAAGAGCAAATCTTTTAGAAACCCTACATATTCAGTCAGACTTATAAACATCTTCCCATGTTTTCAAATATGAAGAAATGACTAAAAATACATGCAAATTGCCCTGAGGTAGTAGATATTCTACATTTACAATTGGAAAGCTATACCTGTACGTACAGAAGGTTTTCCAACCATACAAAAGCAATTCAGGGATCTCTAATGGCACCAGAGAACATTTCATCACATTTCTTTATCAGTACTAACTTTCCCTTGTCAAGCCTCTTTATCAAACCGAGCAACTGGAAGGCACCAAGGCTTAGCTATGGTCCTGGTCTTTACATCTGACCTTACCTCCACAATTGGGACCAGCATCTTGGTCATTGAGGAAAGCAGTCTTTAAGTGAGATGTCACATGACCACTCTGCTCAACAACTGCAATCCAGGTTGCAGTCATTAATTGATCTCAGGGGTTATTAAATGGACTTGCCTCTTTGTTTTGGGTCTGAAAATCTTGCTTGATTTTGGCATGGATCTTATTTAACCAGCCTCCAGAGACTGGGACTCCTCTTGGCAGATGGCAGAAGTTTGTAACTTCCCTGAGGGCTTCCCCATTGACTTTGCCAGAAAGGAAGAAAGATTACAAAGGGCAATTACATGATCATGGGGCCCTGGGCAACTCATCATCAGTGCAAATGGGTTACGGGGTGCAGCAACAGGCATAACGTCTGTTACAGTTATGAGTCCCTACATTCAGCACCATCAAAACTTTGAACAGTTGCTGAACAATGATCATTAAGTCGAGGTCTACTTGTACATATGACCCAGAATTATCTGAAATGTATTGGAATTGTGCCTTACACCCTCACACACACAAAGTAATGCGCAGAAAGCCATTATACATAACAGAAAATGCTTCTGCAAGGCTCTAGCCCAGTGGTTCTCAACCTGTGGGTCGGGACCCCATTTGGGGTCTAACGACCATTTCACGGGGGTCGCCAAACAACGCAGTCCGCCATTTTTCCCCCTTTTCCTTAGCTGTGCTACTCCCTTTTATTCTATTGGCTTTTGAAAGCCAATAGAATAGACTCTCTTGAATAGAGTCTAATTCTATTGGCTTTCAAAAGCCAATAGGAATTGTCCAGGCTGTCTCTGCCCTGCTGAGCCCGCCAAAAGTCCCATTCTGCAAACGGTGCTGCACCAGTTGAGTAGTCCTCGACTTACGACCGGTTGAGTAGTCCTTGACTTACAACCGGTTGGGGGTTGCGGCATTAAAAAGGTTGAGAACCACTGCTCTAGCCTTTTTTGTAATCTTGGGGCAGCAAGGGAATGGGATCATCCCAATATTTATACCTGAATCTTCACATGTTCCAAGATTGAAAAAGCAATTGAGTTTTCAGCCATAGCATGATTCACATGTTAATTTCCTTAGACAATGCTGGACTCAGACTTCCAGGCTATCTTTTCATTTCCTGCAGCAGCGACAGCTAGAGATCCAATGATTGCAGGAGACAGAGACAAGAAGGTAGAAAGATTCTGATATTTAATCTGATGATCAACCAAGGGGAAAATAATATATAAGATTAACTCTTTTATTGGCTTTTCGTAATTAAAAAAAGAGATTGAACAGGGCTTTCACAGACACTATTTACACCTCAAAATTGTGTTTTCCCAATCAATGTACGAAAGGATCCTTGAAAGCAAAAGAATGACAAAAAAAAAAATTACATTTAAACCTACAAAACTGTATCTAGGCAATATCCCGTTATGTAGCAATGTGTACGGGGAGCCAGGAGTTAAGTATCTGAGGGACAGTAAGTATATTAAGCGAACCAACAAGTCACCTTCTGATCAGTCATCCAAAGAGGACAAAAAGGAGCATCAATTAGAAGTCCACCAAGCTAAGGGTAGATGAGAATTGTGGGCAAAAAAAACCCAGCAAGCAGAAATCTCAGTGTTAAATGACAAATACCCACAAGATACTCATGAGAGCAACTTTGGCCTAGTGGTTAAGGCACCAGACTAGAAACCAGAAGACTGTGAGTTCTAATCTCACTTTACGCATGAAATCCGGCATATTGTGAAGAAAACAGGCGCAGAAAGGAGCATTAAGTAAGTTTGCTGCCTTGAATTATTTATAAAAATAATAAAATTGGGATACATAAACAAATCAACGAATAACACACCCATCAGCTGGAAAAATAAAATCAATAAGTGGTATGTGTTTGCCACATTCCATTATCACCTTATGAGTTTTATAACACTAGGCTGAAGTCTGTATACAGAGGTTCTGTATAAAAAAAATAGCACATAACACTTGTGTGCCACAAACTATTAATATACCTACAAACAAAAACAAGAAGACAACAAAACTACTTACTGCTCAGCATATCTATACTCTGCTACTGAAGAACTTGGCCTGCTAAATTATTTAATGTCCTACTGGTGCAACTGTGAGTAGGACAATAGCTGTCCAGTGCCATCTTATCCACATTTACTCAAGTAGGCTGTCATGAGTTAAATGGGTCACACGTCCCAGGCAGAATGCAATATTATGCAACACCTCCACTGAAGGTAGAAAATCTGCAATTGGAAGAAATTTCTTTCAATATGCCTTTCAATGGGATTTTGGCCCTTGTTGCTCAAAGACCACAGCCTTAGCTAATATTTCATCCTGGTCAGCATTTTGTATAAATAAAATGGCTTTTAAATTTCCAACCAAATCCTTTGCTTGAAAATCTCTATGCTTAGAGACACATAAAATATATCAGGACAGTTATTGTTATCCTATCTTCTTACATATATAAAACTTTCCTCCAAAAGACACCTTGAAAATCAAATTTAAATTCTTTTTTCATAAATGGATTGCATGAAGCTACTTATGCTTTCAGCTCTTTGTATGACATCTTGCTAACCTACAGCCAACATGGTGTGATATTTTAGGCATCGGGCTAGGACTGAGGAGGTCCCAGTCCAGGTTCATCATCTAACCCAAGGGTCTTCAAACTTGGCCCTTTTATGACTTATGGACTTCAACTCCCAGAATTCCTCAGCCAGGCATGCTGGCTGAGGAATTCTGGGAGTTGAAGTCCACAAGTCATAAAAGGGCCAAGTTTGAAGACCCCTGATCTAACCTGAAGCTCAGTAGATGACTTTCTTAAAGGGTTGCACTTGTAGAGAAAGAGGCAAGGAGTGATGTTGCATGTGTTGGGTCACGCAGAAATGCACAAAGTGAAAATACCAAACTTTTGACCTGGACTCTAGTGAGGAAAATGGCTCGGACAGAATATGGCAAGCACATTTCCAGAGGGTTGCAGAACGTTATTACATTCCGTACCCTGGCTGTGCTTCTTAGCATCATTCAGACTGTCACACTGCTTGACATATTTCAAAAACCCCTAATTAGTTTAAAGATCTCTACTTTCAAAGCACCAACCAGCCTTTAGATTCCAATCACCAGCTGGCATTTACAGTTGTAGCAGGGCAAAATCCCTAACTTTGTGAATCAAAGAAGAAGCTGAATGCCGTAATTGCTGCTTCCTATCTGCATATACTTCATTCAGTTGAATTACATTGTAATGTTTAACAAAAATAGCTGAAGAGCTATTTCAGGAAGCTGTGTTGAATTCTATGCAAATTAAAAAGAGAAAATAGAAAGTTACTGTTTAAACCAAGTTAAGGGATCTTTATTTGCTAGGAATAGAGGAATCTGTATTACTATTTCCACAGCAGCATTGTATTTTGCTTATTATTTTCTTCAAACATTTCAAACACTGAAACATTTGCTCAAACACAGGAACTTCTGGGGCGAAGCACAGTTATTACAACTATAATCCTAGCCTAACTTTAACATTAACCAAATCATTAAATTAAATCCACTGGGCGCACTTCAGAACAAAATTACCTACTTACCCATAACGTTCATATCATGTTACAGCATAACAAAGGAGGGCAGTGCAATTTCCCAACCCACAGGCCAGAATGCTGAAAACCAGGAGTCAATCAAAGCAAGCTATCCCTAAATCAAGAGCCTGCACTCCATCACTGGGTTTCATCCTGTCTACTCTAGACAACTGACAGGCAATGCAAGTGTTAAGTTTGTGCAGGTCATACAGAAAAGGGTCACTTTGAGCAAAAGAGTATTTGAAATTATAGAATAAAAAGGACATATTTCATAATTCATTCTTGTTGTTTTAAATGTTATATACTGCTTTTATAATTCAATGTTATATTTGTGTACCATCCAGAATCCCTCTGTGAGAGAGAGATGGGAGGTTTTAAAATTTGATAAATTGATTAGATTAGATTAGATTAGATCAGATTAGATTAAATGTTTGTTCTTAACATATATTGCACTTCAGCTCACACTGGAATTTGTTTATGCTCCATTCAGAAGAAAATTTTCCCAGGACTATTTTTTTTTATTCATTTATATCCTGCCTTATTTTTATAAACAATTCAATGCAGCAAACATACTATACCTCATACTCCTTCCTCCTCCTATTTTCCCACGATAACAACCTTGGGTTGGACTGAGAGGGAATATCTGGCTCAAGGTCACCCAGCTAGCTTTCCTGCAAGGCGGGACTAGAAGTCACAGTCTCCCAGTTTTTAGCCTGGTGCCTTAATCATTATATCAAACCTGCTGTCAAAATGTCCAATTCTCAAAAAAAAAAAAAAAGCCAAAGTAAAATCTCTTAAAATAGTTAAAAATTATCAACAAAAGCAGAGAGCACTGAAATAAATGAACAATCAGACCAACTGGAACACCACTGCATAATACAGGCAGTCCTCGACTTATGAGCCAAAATTGAGGCCAACATTTCTGTTGCTAAGCAAGACGGTTAAGTGAGTTTTGCTTTACTTTGCGATTTTTCATGCCACGATTGTTAAGTGAATCACTGCAGTCATTAAGTTAGTAACACAGTTGTTAAGTTAATCTGGCTTCCCCAATGACCTTGCTTGTCAGAAGATGATCACATGACCCTCGGGACACTGCAACCGTCATAAATACATGCCCGTTGCCAAGCCTCCAAATTTTGATCACATGACCAGGGGGAATGCTGCAACGATCCTAAGTGTGAAAGCTTGTCATAAGTCCCTTTTTTCAGGGCGGCTGTAACTTCAGGTCACTAAATGAATGGTAGCAAGTCAAGGACTACTTGTAAAATACATGGGAGAATAAGAGTCTGCTTGCTTCCAGAAAGACAGTGAAGTCCTAGGGAAGGTGTTCGGGACCTGGCAACCACCAGGTCTGGAGCACCTTACCTGGGAGCCTGCTACAACTCTGCAAGGGACTCCACCTGGTTGGAACAATTAAGGGCCTTGCAAGTTAATACCAGCAACCTAAATTACAACCCAGAACTGATATTATATGAAACTGGGTATTTATGGTTCTTAACATGTAGCTCCAGGCAGTACCCTTGTATTTTTTTACAAACTGAAGTTTCTTCAAGGACAACCCCTCATAACCTATATTACAGCAACCAAGGCAACAGCTTGACATTAAGATTAACTGAAGTGAAGCTGTTTCTATCCAAGTAGGCTTAGCTCCAAAGAAGATACTTGAGGCTCAGATAGAAATGGCTCTAAAGCACCCCCTAAGCTCCAAACTCAAACCTTTAGGGAGAATGTGACCTTTTCCAGAACTGGATGAATGCTATTGTACTGCTGTAAGGATGTTGATCCCCAGAAAGCTAAGAAGAGTGGGAAAATGAAAAAGATTATTATGTCTCTGAGCAAAGATATGAGACACTAGCATTTCCTCCACTGAAGGAAAAAAAATGAGTGCTCAATTTTTTTCTATTATTTAATACAATGAAGAATGATATCTCGTATAGGGCCACAAGGAGGGCCAACTTGATATGACATTGTGAATACCTCTGATAATTCACCATTTACCTAAAAGTTACATCTGTAGCAGACAGTTGTTACACCTGGGTCTCTGGGGGAAAGTTTTAAAAACAAAGGTATATCTCCAAGCATTCATTACACAGCCTTAATTACTCAATGAATTGTAAACTTGATGTTATTTGCAACTTACAAATTGCTTATAGAGAACATGTAAGGATAATTACTATGAAATATGGTAATTATTCACTGAAATTGTTATATGTACAATATACACATACATATTTTTGTTGTTGCATTGCTTTTTCTCTTTTCCATTTCTTTTTATTATTTTTAATTCTTTGTTTCTTTTTTTTAAGATAAGATAATGTGAGCACATTGGCACACATTAAAAATGAAATTCTGTTGCCCACTCTAAAAAAACGTGTTTTTCTGTGTGTGTGTGTGTGTGTGTGTGTATTGCTCCTAGAAGCACGAAGCCGAAAACACCAGCCTGAAGATGACGAATGAGATTTCGTCGAAACGTCGCCAAGACACTTCCAATTTGACACAGGAGAAAACCCAATAACCAAAGACCTACATACACACACACACACACACACACACACACACACACACACACATGCTATATACATACATACTGTATACACACATACACACACACATATATATATATACACAGATATACATGTATACATACACTTACACACACACAGAGATACATATACACACACACACACACACACACACATATTAATCACTGTCCATTTTGACTACATAATGGAAAGAGGAAATCTGAGAGTTCACAAGGTTAATACTATATGGAACAAAGCTGTGACTGAATCTAGATGTTCTGCTTCGGATACCATGAAACCTCCTCCCAGAAGGTAACAAGGAAAACTAGTAATGGAGAGGATTTGTAGCATCCCTGACAATACTGCAGACCCTATTCAAGCAGTGCCTATATGATACGTCCTGGATAGAAAGAAGTAAACTATCAATAAACTTTTCTGCTGTCCTTACCACTCTCTGCACTGCCTTCTTATCTGAAGCAGTAATGCTTCCAAACTAGACAGTAATGCAGTATGACAGGATGCTCTCGATTGTCCCTATATAACACGGGTGTCAAACTGCTGGCCGACAGGCCGGATACATCATAGTGAAACCACACCCACCCCATTACCGGCAATGACAAAAAAATTTTTTTGTTTTTGTTTTTCCTACATTTAAAACAAGGCTATTTTTTTATTTTACCAAACCCTCTACCTCCTTGCGGTAAGCTTTCTCACTGTCATCCTGAATAAGATCCACTACTGTTGTATCATCCACATACTTCACAATATGGTTTGTAGCAAACCTTACATAACAGTCATGGATCAACAGGATGAACAACAGATTAGACTTAGGATATAGCCCTGAGGAGAACCTGTGCTCAAGAAAATGGTGTTAGAAATATTAGTCCCAACTTGCACATACTGGGGCTTAATAAGAAAATCAAGAATTCAGTGTTAAAGCCTATAAGGCCCAGTTTTAAAGGACTCATTACACAGCAAGACAGTTTTCAAACAACACCAACTGGCTACATTCTGTTGCATGTGTGGCATATGAACTTCTCTATATTTTCCTTTACATTTTAAACAGTTTGTCACAGAATAACATTAGTTCGTAGAAGTTGAAATTGAAGGGTCAATTTTATGTACAATGCAAAATACTGACTTAGCTAGAAGCACTGTATCTTAACTCTCTTTGCAGAGAGTGGCATTCTTACACAATTTGAATACAGAAGCAAATGCGTTAAGAAACAAGGAGATCCACTGAGATCAATGTGGTTCCCTAAAGCTTACTCTCAGAAATATATACACAAGGACTTGCTTCCAGGTTTTCCTGACCTCAGGAGGTGCTCTGCAGATGTTTCAATCTGTACCTCTCTGAAGCTTTCTCAGTGCAACAGTGTCCTCCTTTTGAACCATGGGAACCAAATTTAGTAGAAGTATCTTGTGCATATGCCTTGACTTGAATAAGAACCAAATTTTAGAGCTGCTATGCTAAAACTTTAAGGAGCAGAGTAATATTTCATTCTCACTGAATTATTTGCACGGGCCCACTAGAATCAATTTTCAATCAAAAGGCACAATACAAATCCAGACACAAGGATTTTATTCCGGCGTTCATCATGTCTTATTCCAAATTTGTTTACACAAAATAATTTAAATTAAAAATCAAAAAGTGGAACATGAAAAGTAGTAGATATAAATTACAGTTCTTCCAATTAACACTAATGTCCTTGGTATTACACAAATCACAAAGCAGTTAAATTATAATTTTGGAACAGTGCTGTTAAAACAACTAAGCAACAGCATAATCCTACACAGAATTGATCCCTAGCAGTCCAGCCAACAGACACTGTTTTTTCATTTGTATACTTCAAATCACTTCCTTTCCCACTCTCCAAATGCATTCTTAAGGTTTTCATCCTCTTACAATTGCAAAATAGCTCACTTCTTCAACATTCATTCCATCCAAGCAACTGACAGCTTAAAATTCATTAACAAATTCCCCAAAAACTGCTAGAGTTAATAGTAACTGGAACACTGAGCTGTGGTTTTCAAATGATTCTATTTCCCATAAACTGGGCAAGTTTCATCTCTCTTGCTTGAGACAAGAGGTTTATGGGCACTGTCAAGATGTACATGAATGATATCTCGCAATTTCAGTCCAGCAGAGGTTATTTCATTGTTACATTTAGGTCATAAAACAGCCTCCTCAGTTTGATGCCGTCCAGATGTGCTGAGACTGCAACTTCCAAAATCCAGTCCAGACTTTTCCTGGAGTAAACCCTTTAACGGATGGGAAACTGAGAGATGTCCCAAAATTTTCTGTTGACACTTGGCATCCCCCAAAATGAACATATCTAAATGGCCTGGGGAAAGTAATAGGTAAGTATTGTTTCCCTTCCAAATAATCTATGCCCTGGTTTTGCAATCAAGAATACTAATGATCTGCAAAATCAAATCAAAACGACTTCAACAACTTCCTCTTACTGAAGGAAGGCAAAAGTAGCTGATTATGTTTTAATCCACACAAAGAATGTGACAACACCCTTTACTCATCCATCTCATTTTGATACACAAGCCACATAAAACAAAGAAGAAGCAATGAGCAAAGTTGTAGTGACAAAGGTAAGAGCTGACAGTCACGACTACAGTGTTATTATAGGTGGCATAGTCAATTTCTTCAGCAGACAGATATTTGATCAGAAATGATTGGGTTAGAAATCTTAGTATGGAGAAAGAAGGATAGATTCCCTTTTCATCTGAATTCCATTTGTATCCCCCACAAAATTACCATCAGATGAATTATTTGCCAAATTATACTCTACGGAAGGGATTCTGTCTCAACTGGCATTGCATGTTTAAAGTCAGCAAAACAAAGAGCCACTGTTCTGTAATGCACAATACCTTCCTTTCATAGTCAACATGTTAGTGCAAATTGCATTTACACATTTACAAAAGCTGGACTGTACTGAGCTGTAGCCTAAAGGCTTCTTGAGAGACTAACATTTTTATTTGTACCGCTCCTACCATAAAACTAATTTAGGACAGACTGATGCAAAGCATCTCTCTCTACATTAGTGCCTATTCTTGTATTTGCAAAGGAATGTTTCAAAATTGTCTTTACAAGCATCAGGAAGGCTGTAAAGTTTCTTATAGAGTTCATTCAACAGATTTCTGGAACCTTTACCAATGCACATGTGGACAATTGATTTAATGACTGACCGTTCAGCAATCTGCTTTAAAAGTGGGGTTAAAATACAGGTATGATAAAGTAGAGAGTCAGTTTGGTGTAGTAGTTCAGGCACCAGCCTAGAAACTGGGAGACCATGAGTTCTTGTCCTGACTTAGGCACAAAGCAGTCAACCTTTCTCAGCCCAAGGAAGAAGACAGTGGCATTTCTGAAAAAAACCTTGCCAAGAAAATTGCAATCTCTTCCCCTCTTTCCCCATTCCATTTCAGCAGGTGACCCCAAACCCACGGGATAGGACTTGGGAGAATGTTGGGCAAACCTTACACATAATCTGGTGGTGTAAATAAATGTATCTTGATTGTTTAATGTAAAGTGCAGATAAAAGTTATCAGAATGCCCCCAAAATTTAAATAAAAGTGGGGTCTTAGCAGGATAGGTAAGATACGGTACCATAGTTGTTTTAAATTCGGAAAATAAACTACTAGAAGCAATTGCACATTTTGCTGGAAGCCTAGTCTAATAAAAACTGCATTAAAAATTCAAAGATGGGTACAGACAAAATAATAACAAAAGAACTAGATTATAATTCATTTAGTATCTTGTGTGAGTAAGGAAAAATCCGAATGATTTGCATGTGGTAAGTTTATGGTAGGTTAGCAGCAAGGATCAAATATAATATAGCGAAGTTTTAATTATATCACATACAGTGGTCCCTTGGGAATCATTGTTAATTGGCTCCAGGAGATATGATGAGTACCAAAACTGATGAGTACCAATTTTTCCCTAAGGAATAATATAGTGAGTCACAAGGCAGCCGACACCACTAAATTCTAGTTTGTGTGTTGAGTACCAAATAAACAATGAGTACCAGGACAAAATATTCATGTCAGAATGCATTGAGTTTGATGTGTTTCAAAGCAATTGAGTACCAAGGTACCAATGTTCATTGTTTTCCAGTAAATAAAAGAAGTTATGATGGACACTGAAATGGTTTCTTATGGCAAATCTTTTTGTTGAATAGTATTTTCCTATCCTAGAAACTCTGTCTGTTCAGGATTTGGGGAACTCTGAAGTAGTATATCATACATTAACCTTGAGACTAGGTAAGAATTTTGCCTGATTTGCCTTTTTCAGTATACTGACCTACTCAGTATCTCCCAGACTAGCATGGGCATCAATATAATTGCCATTCTGGTGCACATTTCTCCCCACTTTGTATTGCAGCCTCTGACTCAAATGTCATACCAAAATAGCCACATTATATAAAGCTCCATATGGAAATGAGGATGACTTTTCACACAGTTAACCAACAGACCCAGAAATGCAACAATACAAAGTTATAGCAAGATACATGTGAAATTATCATGGGCCAGACACAGATTGACTGATCCATCTGGAGTTAACCTAAAATGAAATTAAGAGCTCTTGTCAGTTGATCTGAATCCTATAAAATCTTTTTGGGACTGCTACGACAATTATTTTGCTTTAGGAACTCATTCCAATGGATGCCATATTTT
Organism: Crotalus tigris; assembly: GCF_016545835.1. Lineage (NCBI taxonomy): Eukaryota > Metazoa > Chordata > Lepidosauria > Squamata > Viperidae > Crotalus > Crotalus tigris. Next base: position 99,351 of record NW_024100591.1, on the reverse strand, counting down.
TGACAAGTGTTGGCAAGTTATTATGCCACTAATTCATAGCTTCTTATTCATTTCTAAAACAGTTTCTAACGCTTAGCCCAGTTCCTTTAAACTTCTTTATACTCTGAGCTACAGCTCCCAGAAATCAAAGGTGGTAAATAAAATATTATTCTATTAATCAATAAAATGATTAATATTACTACCAACCATTTTAAGGGTACAGGCAGATCATTTTATAATGGTGAAAAACCATCTTAAATGCCATGCCTTTAAATTCTTCAACACAATTGATTTAACACTGAACCATCTACCATAGCAGACAGCTTTGCTTTAAAATTAGATTTAGAAACACCTATTCAGTCCGTGACTATTTGAATCATCTCCTGGACTATAATCTGAATGTTTTCAGACCCACAGTTCCCAAGTCTGTCTTCCAAAAATAGAGTAGAAGACATTCTTGGCACAATGCCTAGCAGGGTTTATTTTTAATTATTTTTCCTGTTATTCTGAGAATCCTATCACATGGACTCTGACAGTTGACAGTCAAAACTGACTTGCCAACGAACAATTCTTTTGAAAGCATGTCTAAGTAGATCGCCTGAAAGGCATCACTGAAACCGCAAAAGGTACTGCTTTACATTTTTCATTTTATCCACTGAGAGACAGTTTTCATGCCACATATAATTTTATGTGAGCTAATAAAGAGATATAAGAATTGCAGTTCTGAATACATACACTACGGCAAACAGCTCATAGCTGACACAATCAAAATAAGAAAATCTTAAAGGCAGAACTGGGAGGAATGAGATCCCAGTTGATGATGTCAAATGTGATTTATGCGTTTTATTTCATTTATATTTTAAAGCATATGCTTGACCATACCTCAGTTGCTAGAGTATTATATCACATTTAATTCAATGCAAAATTCCAAAAATATAGTCAAATTGTTTCTGGCCTGTATGTTTACACAATTAAGTTCCTTATTATCAACAAATAAGGATAAGTTTATCTCAAGGGCAAGTTCAAGTCTAATGAGCTAAAAAAAAAGCAAGACTGCACTGGGAAAGAAACATCGCCTATACAATTTTAGTAGTGATATTATGTATTACCGCAGTTTGTCTTCATTGTGTATTATTCTAATTTCAGCTTAAGGCACCAGGAGACTGTGAGTTCTAGTCCTGTCTAAGGCACGAAAGCTGGCTGGATGTCTTTGAGCCAATCACTCACAGCTTATCACATCTCACAGGGTTGTTGTAGTGACAAAAATAGGAGGAAGGAGTATCACATATCTTTATCACTTTCAGCTATTTATAAAAATAATAAAGGCGGGATATAAATAAATACTATCATACATATGTCTACTCAGAGGCACACATCACTGGGTTAAATTAGAATAGAATAAATTGGTGGTGGGGCGTTTAACCCAAAATTTAATCCTGCCCCCCCAAAAGTGTGGAAAGGTTGCCTTGAGCATGCACATTTTACCATATAGCGCTGTCTCTTTTAAACAGGTAAGGGATCACAAAGAAGAATGATCTTGGAGCTCTTGGAGATAATTAACACACATCATTTTGCCCTTTCTGAAAATATTTATTCAGAGCCAAATTCCTACTTTTTCAACACATGAGCCTAGTGACATGTTAGCACCAACTTGAGAGTTTTCTGAATTGGCAAGAAGATGGCCTTTTCCATTCTTTCAGTTTGATAGTTCTGCCAAATGTGGGTCTCAAAGACTCAATTATTTTTCTCCACTAATAATAAGACCTAACGGTACTTGTTTGTTTGTTTTTAAATTTGTTAATGTTTTCTGAATCACAGAGAGCTGCAGTTTTGTTTTGTTTTTCTTTAAATGCAGATTACCTGTGTCTTTCATACAATAATGCCTTAATGATAATTCAGTGAATTCAAACAGTTAAGTAACAAGATGGATATTTTAAATGCTAAAGGATTCAAGATGAAGAAAATGGCTTTACAGAAGAACAAGAAGGAGGAACATCTGAACATATTTATCCTATAAAGCTTTTTGTTTTATGCAGGTTTATTTCCTCAGAATATCCTAACTCAACAAGAATGCTGAGTAGTCTCAATTAGAATATGATGGTTCCTCTTTATTAGCTCACATAACCATTCATTACAATGAATACACACTTACATTCAAATAACTATTAGCTCGTCTACCTGATATGTAAACATTCAGTGTAGTAAGGACTAGAATCCAACTTAATGTAGGATACAAAACATTCACGGCAACTAAAAGGGAAATATTTAAAATACATGAATAATATACTCAATAAATTAATAAAGCAAAGCCACCAGAGTCACTTTGTAGGGGAGATGGGAGGCATAGAAATTTAATAGCAATAGCAATAGCACTTAGACTTATACACTACTTCACAGTGCTTTAGAGCCCTCTCTAAGTGGTTTACAGAGTCAGCATATTGCCCCTAACAATCTGGGTCCTCATTTTACCAACCTTGGAAGAATGGAAGGCTGAGTCAACCTTGAGCCAGTCAGAATCAAGCTCCTGGCAGGGCAGAGTCAGAGTCAGCCTGCAATACTGCATTCTAATCATTGCGCCACCATGGCTCTTAATATATGAATAAATACATAAATAATAATAAATAAAATAAATACCACCTGACCTATCAAGCCAATTTTTTTTTGCATCAAAGATATGGAAAATATTTTTTACTTGCCAGCAGAAGAGTGAGCTAACACAAATTCATTTGTCAGAAACTGCTTCAAAAAGTCATCAAAAATTGTCCCCTAGATTTCTAACCCTATACTTTGATGATGCTATATCTTAAACCAGGAGACCTTAAGGAAGAATATTTTTTTTAATTATCTTATTTCCAAGTCAAATATTGATTTACAATTGATTAACAGTATATTAACTAGTAGCCAATGTAGTTATTTAAATAGCAGGTGTATTCTTTACCATCACATCTGGCCAAACATATATTTCCACCATTTGGGGCCAGCTGGAACCCAAAACAACAATACCACATCAATGCTTTTGGGGTGCAACTGAAGCTAATGTTACAATGGTCCAATCTAATTATCTCCATGAAGAAGAAGCACTGCTATACAAGAAAGATATATCACCGTGCAATTTGTTTGATTAAATTTTGTGTAGATGTTACCTCGTTAAGAACGTTAGAGCAAACACTTACAGATAAAAAGGATTATCACATTCCACTTTGAGAACCATGTGCCTGAGCGCCAAGCAAGCATATGTCAAATCACAAGCTTACACAACAATCCCATAGAGTCTACCAAAAAGCAAATGGATTATGTGGAAGGGTGAATGCATCACCTGGAGTGATCAGCCGTTTTTTTTCTTTTCCTGGGATCCAGAGGTTTGACTACCTGGGAAGGAAGTGCTGAGAGACAAAGAGGAAAACTGAAAACTTTGACTGCAAAGAATATAAATCCTTCCATTCCCTACCATTCAGCCAGAATCGAAGAAGTTTCTTGGATGAGAAGTGAAACGTTTTCAAGGAAAAAAACAGGAAAGTCCAGTTGCCTTTTGGAAAAGCACCTTTGGGGCAACCATGAACTGGATGACTAAGAGTCTCCACAAACACAGAGAGAAAAGTGCTGACTATACCTGAAAACCCAAGCAAATCCAAAAGCAGAGAAGCCAGTTACAGAGTTCTACAAACCAGCTTCAGAAACAGACTATAAGTGCTGTAGGGCAGGGCTCCCCAACCCCCGGTCCGTAGACCAGTACTGGGCCATGGCATGCCAGCAAACGGTCCACACAAACAAGCAAAGCCCCATCTGCGAATGCAGGTAACCCACAAAACAACACACCTTCCCATCCGCGGAAAAACCTCTCTCCACGGAACCTGTCTCTGGTGCCCAAAAGGTTGGGGACCTCTGCTGTAGGAGATAGAAAACCCATTTGTAAGTATATAAAGGAGTGAAAAGTATTTTCAAATACAAACAGACTGAGATTGACAACAAAACCTGACGACTGGGGAGGCGGGAGGGGCAGAGGAAAGATTTAAACAATAGTTAAGACAACATAGTACTAATGTAGGGATGGGAACATAGAAATAGAACACAGATTGAAATGTATAGATTAAATAAGAATAGAAATATAATGGTTGTAAACTTATAACAATAAGAAGGTAGAATAAGATTTTGTGCAACAAAACAGATATGTCTGAGAAAAATAAATAGTCTGTACTATTTTGTTAGCAATCCATCTAACAATCATTTCAGTGCAGCCCTCAAATAACATGCACATCTCACTTGCATTAAAAGCCTCTTCAAAGTGAGGTGCGCATGTTAATTGTTGGCTAATTTAAGCAAACCATTATACCCAATGGCCATTTTTTTACTAGAAACCAGAAATAAATGTCGGGTTTCGCCAAAAAATGTCATAAATCATGGTTACATGACCGCAGGATGCTGAAAATGGCCATAAATACGAACTGGTTGCCAAGCATCCAAAATGCAATCATGTGACCACAGGAGGTGGGGGCGGCCACAAGAATTTCAAAAACAAGTTGTAAGTCTCTCTGGACAGATCCATCGTAACTATAAACAATCCCAAGCAACTGGCTGTAAATCAAGGAATATATATATATTCATTCTGAGGTTTTCACGGGTGTTTGTATGTAGGTCTTTGGTTATTCGGGTTTTCTCCCGCGTAAAATTGGAAGTGTCTTGGCGACGTTTCGACGAAGTCCCATTCGTCATCTTCAGGCTGGTGTCTTCAGCCTCGTGCCTCGAGGAGCACGAGGCACGAGGCTGAAGACACCAGACTGAAAATGACGAATGGGACTTCGTCGTAATGTCGCCAAGACACTTCCAATTTTACGCGGGAGAAAACTCAAATAACCAAAGACCTACACACACACACACACACACACACACACACATATATATATTGAAATGATAATGGGTAATGAAATGCCTGCAAACAAACAAGCAAGCTCAGAGAGCACCACAGCATAGGTATATCCCAGAACTCTTTGAAATGCATAAAGATTCTGCGGCAGATACTCAGAACATTTCTTGGAAATCAGGCAACAATATTCTTTCAAGACACAAGTCTGAAAGTCATGGGCTTAAAACGATAAGACAACCCCCTGGGAAAAGCTGGCAATATAATTAGTTTGCAAATATGATTTTTAAATAAGACCAACATATCACTAGCGCTACAAAAAAAGCATGTTTGACAACGCACTAGAAAAACACAGTAATTGCATCTCAAACAGTGGGAGGGGTTTTGAAAGAGATTCTAAAGTAGCAAAGAAGAACATTTTTACCTACCGCAGATTATATCACAACAAATCATGTCATGTCTTAAGTACTGGAACAGAAATATTAATTGGCTTGGTTGGCAAGCTGTCCTGCATACTAATCATTACTCCTGCTCTCAGCCTATCCTCTGGCACCAAATGGCAAAACTCCTACACTTGGTTTGGCCAGGTCAATCCCATTATGTGTTGAAACTTCTGAGAAGCGAGGTGAACTCCGAGATCAGGAAGATGCTTCCTTAGAGGAAGGGACAGTCTCTGTGGTGAGTGAATTTCAGGGCCCTTGACAACAACACATTCTTTCAATTGTAAGAGAAGTTGAGAACAATCAGTTCCAAAGCTCATTTACAGATGGAATCGTACCAAAAGCCTCCCACCCACTCCCAGGGGACAAACAGAGAAATTAACTGAGTGTGGTCCAGCTGCATCCCAGCAGATATATGAATCCCAGTCAGTTTAAAAAAACAGGATCACGTTGTTGGAATTATATATTTACAGCTAACTCAAGCTATCAGCTCCATATTTAAATTGTACAATTTCTATAATACAGACCACCTGCTTTTGCAAAACAATGTTAGTAGATGTTAGTGGATAAAGATTTCCAAGTCCTCTCATGAATGCCAATGTACTGTTTACACGCCACACACAATCTTAAAATAAATCCAACAAATGCTCCTGATGCTGGAAGAAAAAATTAACTAATGACCCTAAGACAAAAAAAGGTATGCAGCAAACAAACTTGGTTAAAAAAAAATAAAATAAAATGGAGTACAACGACCAAATTTGCAATTGAATTTAAACCCGTGTTTCGGGGAGAATGACTTAACTTTATATATTACTCTTTTTCTTATGGTATACTTAACATTGCCATCAATGTTAACAGATGTCGAAAGAATCAATAATAACAGTGATAATCTCTTCCCACAGAGAATGAGCAACATTTCCTTGCTGTGTTAATGGATGCAGTATGCTAACACAGGCAAAGTTCAAAAATTCTGTAAAATATAGTTTTATTTAAACAAACAAAAGGTAGATGGCATTCAATTTGCTTAGTAAGCATTGCAAAAATCTATGCTTGGATTTGAAAGAATTAAGGTTGATTGGAAATATATCACACTCTACTTAAATTTTCTCTCCTTTATTTTTTTCTTTTTATTTATTGTATCTTTATTATTTTTACAAATAACTCAAAACAAATGTATCCAATACACCTTCCTCCTCCTATTTTCCCCACAACAATCCTGTGAGGTGAGCTGGGTTGAAAGATAGCGACTGGCTCAAAGTAACCCAGCTGGCTTTCATGGCTAAGGCAGGACTTCAACTCAGGCTCCTAGTTTCTAGCCTGGGGCCCTAACTATTAGACCAAATGGGCTTTTTAATGAACATTTTTATGAACATTTCTATCAAGTTTGCCCAAAAAAGCTTTCCAGAAGGCTAATCTCACTACCTGAGGAAAGTCAGCAGCACTAATCTCTCATAATCAAATGCATACCCTTTACTTGCCTCCATACCAGCTCTGGACCCAACTGTGGAATGAGTTTAGGATGGCCATTTTACTGTCCTTTCGTGATAAGCCCAGGCTTTCTGGAGAAATGCTTTGATTGAATGAAAAGGGGCGTTGACTTACCTGAACGCCTTTTCTCAGCACGGAGATGGATAATCCACGCAGTGGGTTGAGACTGTATTCCTGGCCAATCAGATCAGTCAGCCAAAGTTGCCACGCCCCGTCTTGGACCATGATCCTTTAGTCTTGACTCGAGCGCAGCCATTGACTGACAGTAAGACGTTTTGGCTCCACTAAATATACCCTATTATTCTAGTCTATAAGGGTGGGTGTGGATTATCCATCTCCGTGCTGAGAAAAGGCGTTCAGGTAAGTCAACGCCCCTTCTCCAGCACTGGAGATGGATAATCCACGCAGTGGGACATACCAAAGCCTATTGTCCCTTGGGTTGGGGAATAGACTGGTCCCGTGTGCAACTTTGGTCTAGCACCTGCTGGAGAACCCTCCTACCGAAGGAGGCCTCTGCAGAGGAGTACCTGTCGATTTTGTAATGACGAATGAATGGAGAGGGCGAGGCCCAAGTGGCTGCCCTGCATACCTCTTCAATAGAAGCCTGCATGGCCCATGCTGCTGAGGTGGCAGCACTCCTTGTGGAATGGGCTGTGATATGCTTGGGGACTTGCAAGGACTCCGCCTGGTATGCCCCCGTGATGCATGCCCTAATCCACCTACCGATGGTAGAGGACGAGACCTTCCGGCCCCTAGTAGCAGGGTGGAAGGATATGAAAAGCGCTTCCGAGCGTCGGAATTCCGCTGTGCGTGAAATGTAATGTCTTAGTGCCCTGCGTACGTCCAAGGTGTGCCATTGTTGTTCCAGGGGATGAGCTGGGTTTGGACAGAAGTCTGGTAGGACTATTTCCTGTGATCTGTGAAAAAGGGGTTAGATGGCTCTTTGGAAAGTTCACCGAGAAGCCGTGGTCCTGCAGCATTTTTATCACTAACTTTAGGTCCGCCCGAGACTGCTGGGCGGACGATGACTGGATTAGAATATCGTCCAGGTAGCACTGGACTCTGACTGGTACGTTTCTTAGTTGTGCTGCCAGAACCGCCAGAATCTTGGTGAACACCCTGGGCGCTGATGACAGGCCGAATGGAAGTGCCCTGTATTGAAAATGGTGCCCCCTGTAGGCAAACCGTAGAAAGCGGCGGTGAGCCAGAGAGATAGGGATGTGCAAGTATGCCTCCGTGAGGTCGATCGATGCCAGAAAATCCCCTTTCCTTACGCTTCCAAGGATGGAGCGTAGTGTCTGCATTTTGAATTTGCGGTATTTTATGTAGAAATTTAGCCTTTTCAAATCCAAAACGGCTCTCCAACCCCCTGAGGGTTTTGGGACCGCGAAGAGGATAGAATAAAACCCCTGGTCTCTCTGGTTCATAGGCACCGGCTCTACGGCCCGTATGTTTAGAAGGTGCTGAACGGCCTCGTTCATGAGCCTTCTCTTTGTTGGGTTTGTGGGACAGGGGCACGGGCGGAAGCGGTTCGGGGGCTTTGAGAGAAATTCTAGAGATAGACCATGACGTATGGTGTTCCTGACCCATACGTCCGTGGTGGTCTCTTCCCACTGGGGAGCAAACCCTGCTAGTCTGCCCCCTATGGGAAGGTCTGGGCGGGAGTCATCTGGTACGGCGGAAGGGGCGGTTGTTCCCCCGAAAGGGCCGTCTTCCCTGTGTTTGCCTATGTCTTGTGTTCTGTCTGTCCCCCTGTCTTTCCCTATCCTGTCTAGCTTGGAAGGGTTGGGAATTTTGAAAGTAGTTGACCCTGGCTTCCGTACGAAAGGATTGTTTCCTTCCCCAGGAGCCGGGTCTCTTGTCCTGCCTTTTAAGCATGTGTTTAAGGACCTTGCGCTTGTCCTTGTTCTCTGTCAGGTATGGCGTTAGTGCCTCACCAAACAGCTTTGCCCCTTGGTACGGAGCCGAAGCCAATTTCCACTTGGATTTGGTATCCGCCTGCCAGTTCTTTAGCCAGAGGATGCGCCTGCTCGTGTTGTTTGCCGCCATTGCCTTGGCTGAAAACTTGGTCGCTAACAGTGTTGCGTCCGACGCATATACCGTGGCCGCTACCATTTTGCTGAGTTCCTGGTGAGTGCGTATATCCTCCATGGGAACCCGGCCCTGTAACTCACGGAGCCAACAAAGTGTGGCTCTGGAGAAAAAGGACGCAGAGGTAGACGCCCTGGTAGCCCAAGCTATTGCCTGGTGCGTTCTCCTGTAGTTGGACTCACTCTTTCGGTCCTCGGCTTTAAGAGCCTCAGCAAAATCTCCTGATATGGCCGTGTCCGATATCAGGGGACCTATGGGTTCGTCCACCACCGGCACCTCCAATGTTCCCTCTAGCTCCCTTGCTACGTTAAATAGCTTCCTCTCCGCATTGCTAGGAAGCGGTAGGGAGGTTGGCGCTGCCCACTGTTTCCTTATTGTGTTTAGGAACATGGTCGGGCATGGTATGCGGTGTTGAGTGGTTACCTTTTCGGCGAACGTCGGCTCAGCCTCCGTGTCAACTGTGACAGGCTCCGCTGGTGTCCCATGCCCCAGATGGGCTGTGGCCTCAGCCTTGCGCAGAATAGTAACAAAAAGAGAAGGGTTAAACAGGCCGCTGAAGGACGGCCCTTGAGGTGAGGTGTCCTCCTCCTCCTCAGACATTTGAATCCCTTGTGACGTACCTGGCTGGTCCAGGTAAGCTTCCTCAGAGACCGACGAGTCTGAGATGGAGGAGAGGTCCTGATGGTCCTCCGTTTCCTCCCGATGCCTCGTTCTAAGTCCTAGAGGCTTGGCTTTTGAAGTTTGAGCCCTGGCCTCAAATGCACGGTCCACTGCCTGTGCTATTAGGGTAGCTAGCAGATCCCCTGTCAATGCAGGAGGAGTGACCATTGCCTGCGACCCTGCAGGTGCTGTGGTTAGCATGGTCCTCGGGGTTTCCTGTAACCTCCGTGGGGAGGGGGATCGGGAGAGCGATGAGAATTCGCCTATCCCACCCTCTGTTTGGGACTGTGATGAGTTCCCTAATGACCAAATGGCCCGTGGGGATGAAGGGAGACCCAGCGGTAGGTCAGGACCTATTCCCCCATTCTGCCTATTTTCAATTCTGGCCCTTTTCTGGGCTCTGTCGAACTCTTTTTCTAGGGCTTGGTGTCTTCTGATTGCCTGTTTGTCAGCCTTCTTTGATGACTTCCTTGCAGCCTTTCTAGGGGCTGCAGAGGATTCCGAATCCTCTGAAGCAGGTGCTCCAGAGGATGAAGGCGGGGCTCCAGTGGAGGGAATGATTGCTTCCTCCATTCTCCACTAACGCTGGGCCGCGATAGGGGGGACCCAGGTAGTAGGAGAGCTCCAACTTTGAGTAAGGACAGGCGCACTACTGGGGGCGTCTGGAACTCAGGAGCAGACTCTGCAAAATTGTCAGAGTTAGTCACTGTGCACGGATAAGAACAGGCACGCTAATGGGAATGCCTGGAACCCGGCTTGACTATGGTGGGTAAGGACAGGCACGCGACTGGGGATGCCTGGAACCCACCACTAAATCCAGAGGCGTACGGGCCACTAATGGGGGACCCGAAGTCTGGGAGGAGCCAAAGGCAACTAAACACAGTTAGTTATGAAAGGTTGTTATTTACTTTAGTTAGAAGACACCAAGTCCTGGAACCAGTAGCTATGTGTCTGATTTGAATGTCTCTGAATGAATAATAGATGCTTTAGTACCCCAGTACTGCTTGCCTATTAATTCACTCCAGCGGCTCAACCTAGCTTTCTTAAGGAACTTTAATTCCCCTGTTTGGACAAAAAATATGGCCGCCGCTGCCAGGAAACTACTGCGCATGTGTTAACAAGGCTGCCTATGCCACGTGCGGTTGTAACAAAGAGCTGCGCGTGCTTCCAGCTGTGCAGACAATGGCGCCTCGTTTAAAAAATCCTGAGCAGCCTGGAGTGAAAAGACTGCTCCTTCGCACGCCAGCTGTTTCCCTTAATCAATCTCCCTCCCAGCATGCGTCCCCTTTGTCCTCCGCTTCCCTTGCTAACTGCTTGCCTTTCTGTCTTTTTTTTTTGTTTGTTTGTTTTAAACGCGAGGGGTTGCCCGAGCCTCCCCGTTTGTTTAAGGCGGCTGCCGGCTGCTGGAAGGTGGCTGGGGTTGGTTAGGGAGGGGAGTTAGGGATTTCCCCCTTTTAAGTGGGGGTGGTTTCCCCTGTAGGAATCTGACTTCCTGAGTTTTACAATTTAGCAAGGAAATTTTTGAGTGGTCAATTAAATTGAATTAAATTATCTCTAATTAACTTTTAAACTAAGCAATTTCAGCTACTAGAAAAAATCCCCCCTAATGGAAAGGAACTATACCTGCCCAGGAGCCAAAAGTTGTAGATGTCTCGCATGGCCAGATCAGTCAAGACTAAAGGATCATGGTCCAAGACGGGGCGTGGCAACTTTGGCTGACTGATCTGATTGGCCAGGAATACAGTCTCAACCCACTGCGTGGATTATCCATCTCCAGTGCTGGAGAAGTTGTTTGGTTTCCTACATTTGGATTTTAGGTATGTGCAAAACAAATCAATGAGTACATTTTAAGAATGTTCTCCATCAAAAGGATACTTTATCATGCAGAACGGGCAGAGAAAGTAATATTATTGATATGCAATCATTTACCCTATAAATGCCAATCAGAAGTGAAATTTTCACAGAAAATGCTGCTGTTGCAATACTGAACCAAAATTAGCTTTGCTACCAATGGGAAAAAACCACTATTGAATACACTTGGCAGAGCTTGCATCAGCATGATTTTCTTCAGTAGCATTTTATCTGGTCTTTTGCATTACTTCTACCCCTCACCAATATTTTTTTTTTTTACGATCCTGTAATCCCTTTTTATTGGGGTGGAGTTGGGGCGACTGAATGGAGCTGAGCGTTTACTGGCCGGATGCCCTTCCTTATGACTGTGCATAGTTAGCAGTAGATATTTTCTCTATGTGCCCTGATAGAGAAACATCTGCCACTGCCTAGGACTGAACTCTCAACCTTTCAAGTGGGAGGTGAGCATCTTCACTTCTAGGCCAACCACTCCACTCTACTTATACCCCTCACAAATAATATATCAAAACCAAAGTATATGCATGTTTCCTGAAAGGAAATTTTACTGAAATCAAAAAGTTATGAAACCCAGTTTTCTGTTTACATGCAGTCCCCATGTAAGAAGGTTAAGAAGGTCCAACTTACAGATGACTAGTACTTATGAATGGATTGTTATAAAGCCTATACTAGAAATTGGGGTTACGTATCATGGTTTGTAGTAATAAATGCACACACTACCTTATAACGCTTATGAAAACATTGTGCAGCTTCAGGTTCTGTCAGCTGGAGAAAGGAGAACGCCATCCACCATTTTAAATTGGATCACACTGCTGTTAACATTGTGTTGAATGTGTAACATAGTACTTGATCTACATTCTTCTCTTATCTATCCTTGTAGCCATGCCTCTGACTCATAAATCCAATGCAAGTGCTGGGGATGTATTAAAGAAAAGGCAAACTACGATGACTGAAAATTACAGAAAAAGTGGAAATAATAAAGCTATCAGAAAGAGGTGAAACATCATCAGTCATTGGAAAAGTGTTAGGTTATTGTCAGGTAATGATTGGAACAATTCTAAATAGTAAAGTAAGAATAATGGAGCATCAGAAATACCCTGCCTTGATGAAAGCTACAGTTATTAATAAGCAACAAGTGATTTAATTATTGGAATGGAAAGACTATTGATAATTTGGTAAGATGATCAAATCAGAGTAATATATCTGTTAGCCTTATTTATGCTCGACACCTTTTCAATTATTTAAAAGCTACATGTGCAGCAAGTGAAGATGACTGTAATGAAGAATTTGTTTCAGTCGGAATTGGTTTAATTGTTTTAAAATGAGGGCAACTTTACGTATTATTAAAGTGCAAGGTGAAGCAGTGAGTGCTGATACAAACGTTCTATGTAATTTTCCTGAAATATTGAAAAAAATATTAAGGAGAAAGATTGTCAGACACAAATATTTAATGTAAATGAGATTGACTTATTTTGGGGGGGGGGAGTACCTGAAAAGACCTACATTTTGTAAGAGGAAAAAAGAGATCCAGGGCATAAGGCATTAAAAGCTAGACTAAACTTATAGCTTGGGAGTAACGCATCCAGGAATTTTAAGATCAAGCCTCTGCTGGCGTATTGCTCCCTAAATCCAAGGGTATTTTGGCATTTCATTACGGCAGCTCTTCTTGTTATTTAGATGACAAATGCAAAGGCTTGAATTACAATGGCCATCTTTGAAGAGCCTTGAAACATTTTGTCCCTGCTTTGAATGTTCCTGCTTGACTAAGAAAATTGCTTTCAAGATTCTACTTGTCTTTGACAATGCATCTGGATATCCAAGAACTCTAGATCAGGGGTCCCCAACCCCCAGTCCATGGACCGGTACTGGGCTGCCGCATGCCAGCAACCAGTCCACACAAACAAGCAAAGCCCCATCCGTGGATGCAGGCAACATACACAATCACACACTCTCTGGTCAGTGGAAAAACCTTTCTCCTTGGAACTGGTCCCTTGTGCCCAAAAGGTTGGGACCTCTGCTCTAGATGATTTTCAATCCATGTAAAGCTCATATTTTTACCTTCCAATACCACATCACTACTTCAGCCAATGGGTAGGGAATCATAGCCTCCTTTAAAGCCTATTATTTATGGCAGACCTTCTCACAAGCAGCCAAGGCTAGCCAAGAGGTTGCGATGAGCTTAAAGGAATTCTGGAAGAATTATAACATCTATAGTCTATCAAAAATATTGTTAATTCTTGGGATGGAATGAAACAGTCAAATACGAAAGGAATGTGGAACAAACTGGGCCTCCAGTTCATGCATGCTTTTCAGGATTTTAGAACTGACATTGCCAAAGCCAGGCAAACTGTAGTTGATGTTGGTAATCAACCACAATAGAACATCAGTGAAAACGATGTTCCCATGCCAAAGAATTACCCAGTGGAAACCTTATGCAACTAGAGCAGCAGATAATAGCATTTGAGGAAGGCAACTGGAAAACTCCAGAACCAAAAAAGAAAGAGTTACTGGAAAACTTTCATCTCATTGAAGCAGGGAAGGCAAAGTCGGAAGAGCAAAACTGTAATACAGAGAAGTTCACTGCAGGGCCTCAGCTGCTACAAGGCCATTTATGATGAGAAAAAGAAAAGCTCTGTACAAACCTTCCTTGGTGACAATAATAGTAATAATAGTAACTCTCCCTTCCAACACCAAGTCCATCCTCTCCAACAGTAGCCATCTCATCATCACCTTCTTCTGCATCATCCTGTAATTATTTTCATGATGTGACCTTACAAATGTCCCTTGCGATAAGCAAGACATTGATGGAACTGGAGTGTTAACCTATAATCATGATTTTTTTTTCTTTTTTCTATCTAAACTTTTTTCTATCTAACCGTTTTAACTATATTGCATACCTATACAGGTACACAAAGAGATTGCCCCACTCTCTCTACAATACAACATCATATGTAGTTATTTTTATTTCTATTATACACTATATTATATTTAAGATGTCAGTGTATTTGGAAGTGTTTCTTGAGTGTTTTATATGGATGGGAGGTAACATATATACTGTATACTGAGACAACAGTTGATTAACTAATACTAAATAACTGTTCTGACTTACTGTATCTACACACATTTGACTTAGAAACAGAATTAGAAATAGGTCTCATTTGTAACTCAGTGACTGCCTATATTCTATGCTCAATCGTCACTCCCAAATGATGGATAATTTTCTTCTTTTTATATTTTATAAGCTGCTTCGTTTTTAAAGAGAAAGTGGGCTACTGAATTAAGCCTAGATCATATCAAAGTGTACACTTATTTACAATTATATTAGGATGTATGGAGGCTCTAAGACTCTGTATGGAGAAGAAAAGGTTGAAATGAAATCACAAGTTAATTTATCCATAAATTAGCTGACACTCTAACTCAGTGGTTCTCAACCTATGGGTCGTGACCCCATTTGGGGTCGATCGCCCATTTTTGGGGGGTTGCCAAAGGCAGCGATCTGCCATTTTTCGCGGCGCCGTGCACGCGCACCGCACATGGGGACGGTGCCGCGCATGCGTGCCACGCATGGGGGCCCCGCCCCATGTGCGCGGCACCGCGCATGCGCGGAACGTTTGTGTGACGGGGGTCGCCGTCACACAAACGTTGAGAAGCACTGCTCTAACTGCTCCAGTGAGTATAATGAATGTAGATATGTCATCTTCCTGCATCCCCCCCATTTGTAATACTGCTGATAAATTGTACCAATATCTGGTCATTAACCATAATAAAGGATTTGATTTTACCCAGTGAAATTTCATCCAAAACATCTAAAAAAGCACAGATTCCCTCTGTTTGCCATGTTCAATGTAAACAGTATTGTACAGTAGCCCTAAAACAATAGTAACCACATCCTTATCTTTGAAAGCAACTACTACTACCTAGCTCGATATTTTTTAATATAATACTCCTGAAACAGCAAGGAATATTTTAGCAAGGAGTAAGATTATATAATGAAAGTTTTCCTTATGAAATTATTATTTATTAATATTTATGCCACCCATCTCCTCTATAAGACAACTCTACTCTTGATGTTTGCAAAAGTAAGCTAACGGGTTAGAAAAAACAAAGTTGTAGGGATGCTTTTTCTCTTATCTAAGGTATCCTACTTTTTCCCTTCCCATCAGGGTGCTTTATGAAAGCAGTCACAGTTTTTGAATACTTTAAACTATGATTTTTTTCTTCTGACAAATCCCCCAAAATACCATTCAGACAACTCCATAAGTTTAAGAAAACTCAGACCATTTGTACATAAACTACTCTGACCCCCACCCCATTAAGGGAAAGAAGTGGCAAGTGGAATCCTAGACTTCCTAAGCGTAGCTTGTCCCCTTTTATATGACAACTACGGTGCTCCACTGTCCTCATCAAAGCAAAAACACAACTAGCCAAGTGCACAGAGTAATGCCAGTTGAAACTTTTTGCAATAAAGCACTTGTAAAACAGTAAATGAACTACATCACTATGGCAAGAGACTTCAAAGCCAAATTAGATTGTAGTATCATGGTAACATGTAGTCACTGAAAAGAGAAGGCTTGGCAAGGTTTTTATAATCTCTCGAGTCTGGAACGCAGTGCAGAGAGGAAGAACAAACTTAATGCACTGGAGAGCTCACACACTTCCATTTCAATGGCCAACAGCTTAAGGACTGCAGCCAGCAGCAGCCACAAAAGTCAGCGGTTTATTTCTAGTTCACAAAGAAACTTAAGCAAGAAAGATTACTATTTTCAGGAGGGATATTATTCATATTTTCTTGCTTTTGACCTTCTGCCCTCCTTTTCTCCGGAAATCAAGGCTATACATCCAAAGTTCACATCTGATCAGCCATTTGAGGCACAAAACAGCACACCTGTAACCTATACCCTGGCATTTAAAATCTAAGTTATGCACTTGGGTCTTAAAACTCAGAGAATCATTTACTAAATTGGTAATAAGTTGGAATTAGTCAGCACCAATACTGAATGAATACCAGTAATAATAATATTCTATGGTTCATCACACAGTCAGCCAGATGTTCAGACTGGATTTGGCATTTTTATCCACTTATTGAGTCCTTCCTAGGGACCTAAGATAGGCAGATGCTTTTGTCTGATGGTGTTAAAGCTATTGTTGCATGATATAAGCTGTTCCAAGTAAAGCTGCCTTTTACAATTGACTGATGGTAATTTTGTCAATTCCGATGGTGTTCAAGTAGTGTGCCAGATGTTTTGAGATTGCATACAAGGCACCTATTACTGTTGGTGCTATCTTTGCTTTCTTTTGCCTAGTTGTTCTATTTCTATTTGCAGGCCTTTGAATTTTATTATTTTCTTTGGTTCTTTCTCATCTATTCTGCTGTCTCCAGGTACTGCAATATTCACTATCCAGACATTTTTCTCTTTCTTATTTACAAGTTTGGGGTATTATGTGGCAGGTGCTTATCTATTTGAATTCTAAAATTCCAGAGTGCTTTAACTTTTTCATTTTCTATTATTTTGTCTACTTCTTGCTTGCAGGCAAACAATATTTCTTGCAGATATTCCAATGCACCAGTGTCACTACTTTGTTGTGCTGTATTCTGTAGTCAATCTGCCGACTACAGTCCAAATTCCACCGCAATGGCTATGTATACAGATAGAGCAGAGATTCTATTTTTAGTTGTGTCTGACTCTTTGCGACCCCATGGACCATAACATACCAGCCCCCACTGTCCAGGGATTCTATTTTAATGGGCTTTTTTCCATATTGCTTCAGATCATACATGTAAAGGACGTGGGATAGACTGGCAAATGGTTTTGATGTTTGATAGCCATGGCCTGAGTTATTCAATATTATTGTCAGAGGTATCAGTGCAATGACAAACAGTAGTGGTGATAGTGAGTCTCCTTGAAAGATTCCACACTTGATATTAATCTCTCCCAGTCTATCACCGTTGACCAACAACTGTGTTTTGATTGTGCCGCCGATCTTTGCACAAAACTTCTATGTTTTTACTGACTCCTGTTATTTCTAAGCACTTGATTGTCCAATCATATGGCAGGGAGTCAAATACATTCTTGTAATTGATCCACGCTACATTTCAATTGGTCTTCCTTTTCTTGCAGTTCATTTTGTCAGTTAGCAGCTGATCTTTTGTTCCTCTGCTGTTTGGTAAGTTTCCTTTCTGCATAGCTAATCATAGTTTAAAAATCCAGGCTTAGTGTATGAATATAGTCTGAAATTGAAGGCTTTCTTAATGGTTCAAGAGATGTAAATAAGTTCCAGCACCAAAGCCGGACCCTTTGCAACTCCTTCCTCAGCCCCAAAACATAATGGAATGGATCTGGTTTCACGGTAGGAAATCAAGCAGACCACTATAATTAAAACTATCTCATTACATATAAATGTAATTGCCAGATGCTATATGTTCCAGTCTCAAGTGGAAATATTGATGTCAATCATTAATAAGCACAGCCACACCCGAAATAGGTAGGAATATTAGAATGACTGTATATGTTCAACCACTCAACCGTTTTTCATCCTGCCTTCCTGTTTCAATTTTATTATTAGAGATATAACATGTCTTTTCTCCAGGAGCTCAAAGCTCCTGGAAAATCTCCTTTCATTATGGACCAGCAACAATAATTCTATAAGACAGGATGGACTAAGGAAAGTATGGTTGGCTCAAAATCATTCATGAATTTCCATTGCTAAGATGAACTTGAACTTGGTGCCCCCAGTCCTAGCAAAACCTTTTAACTACTATGAGGTAACATCTTAGAAGGGCCATCATATAAAATAGAAACTAAGACTTTTCCAGGGGAAAAAAAACCATGCAAAGGAACACTAGAACCCATGAAATGTGTGCCATTAAATTGTACCTTTCTTCCAAACAATATCAGCAACAGCTTCTCTGCTCTTGTTATTTGCTACTCTTTCTCTACATAGCACACTCCACCTAACATCATTTGAACCACAGAAGAGACATAGCAAGAAGCATAGTAAAGTTTTTTTAAAAACCACAGAAAGATTTTAGGCCACTCTGAGCAGCAAGAAAAGCCTAGGAAATAAATTAATAAACTGAAAGATCAACTCCACCAGCTTCATAGTGGTCACAGTTAGTTCTGCCAATATTCATGTGATCTGTTACTTTTCCCATGATTTAGTCTCCTGCAAACATATAACTTTTTCTGCAGATCTTTGGCGTTGATGAGGGGATGAGGTTAAGCGTTCATATCTACTATTCAGGAAAAGAGTCTGTGTATGCTTTGAAAACTCCTCCACAGAGGCTTTACTAAAAGCTTAGCTTCTCAGACTGCAGAGTCTGATAGATAGGAAAGAGCGCTACTTTGGAGATCAGCCTATTTGCTATCCAGGGGAGCTTTATTTTGACAGATGTGAAGCAATTAATGCATACATCTGCCTGTCCCAGTTAAACTTACCTCCTAATGGAACAAAACTAGATGCTAATGAGGCTGAAGAACAGCTACCCTTGTGACCCTGCTTTTGGCCCTGGCAGTTGGTTTACAATGGGTGAAGTCAAGCAAAAGGGAACCTCTGCTGCTCTAGTTTGGACAAAGAATTCCGACTGGCAAACGGACCAGGTCACACTGTGTCTTTTGTTTAAGGATATTTTTAAAACAGGAGAGTATTCCTTTAACCTTGCAGTTCTCACAACGATGGCTTCTTCACCAAACTATAGAGGTCAAGGACTGATTTTCCCTACTTAAAGCTTTGGGGAGAAGGGCTGAGAAAAGTTTCTCTTGCACATGTACTGTTGTACTAATTTGAGGGGACATGGTGGAAGTGCTTGCCCTTGCTTCTGCTAAAATTGTCTTTGCAATGCTGCAATGTTCACAGATCAGGAAGTCTTCCTGAAAATACCATGCAGTTGATCTGAAGAACGAGGATAACTTTGTCATACTTTACTCTCACTGAGGCTTCTGTCGCTGTTGTCACTGAACCTGATCCAACTGGGAACTGGAAATATTGGCAATCCAATCATATCCCCCCGCCTTTTGTTCCAACAGCAGCAAACATAGAAATCAGCATTGTCAAATAAAAATAGATACAGTAATTGGGGTTCTTGTGACATGCAAAAATTTTCAGGGAGCCCTGGAATGCCTACTTCCAATTAAACTATCTTTTGCCAACGGCTAAATTTTCACTGCAACCCACTCAGATGTAGACTGCAAATTCCATGCATGACTGTTGCTGCCTATCTCCTTTTTTTCTTATTGAGAAATGCTTAGCTATATATTAAGTCATTCTTGAAGGCATTGGATTTCTTCTATAAAAATCTGAATTATGCCGTTGTAATTGACATCTATGCATTCAGCAGATTAATCCACATTCACTGAACACTACAGTTAAATCTGCTACTTTAAAAAAAAGGTATTAATAAGCACTTTGAAATTCTTGCTTTGTTTTTTATCCTGGCAAAGTAGGGCAAGAGTTACAATGGAAAGCTGCAATTTTGATTAGGAAAAACTGCTGAGCAAGGAGGAGGGTTAAAATCAAGAAAGTGTTTGTTTTTCTGTAGAAAAGTTCTTCCATGCAAGGAATAAAAAAGCCCCCACTTTAATTCAATCTAACCTCACATCCAGAAAACACATTCTGGATTAGGCAAAATGTCTGAATGTAGTCAAGGTAAAACAAGCATCAGAACAGTCAACATGTAATTGATCTGTAAATTAAAACATCAAGTTTAATAGCTGCCACTTCCTTCAGAGATAGAGAACTCTCAGTATTTGAATTCCAGCTGCTCTGAGTGATTTCTGTTTTCTACTCCAAAATACAATTGCCAGAGTTCTTGGAGATGAAACTTACAATTAAGCTATCTTGCATCTGTAAGTGCAGAATGATATGCTTCAACTGTTTTGAAAACAAGTGGCCTTGCCTTTATTAACTGCAGCAGAATTAATCAACCTCTAAGATTCTCCCAGTTGGATAGAGCAGGCCTACAGAGTCTAGTTGCTTTTGATGAGTAAAGCAAGGCAAAAGGAACTTTAAACCAACGAAGCAGGCACAGTATGGATTTGGTAAGAAAATATTTGAAAAATTAACTTCACAGCACACAATCTCATATGATTCTTAACACAATGGTGAAGTGAAAAAAACTAAAAGGGGAAACCAAACTACTTATTCGTGTACAAAAGTTGCATGAACATTAAGGTGTGCCCCTCAATCCAGGCACATTATCAATCTACTTTATAGGTTCAGTTGCTATGTTTTGTATTATGTAGGAAAGTCCTTGAAGCAACTTGCTACAACCCACAATCAACCAACCAATAATACAATATTATAATTCATCCAATGCTCTATCACACCAAAAGGACTAGATTATCTTCCATAGTTGACTGACAATGTGCCTTCCCCAATTCTTTGCCATTTAACCATGGATTGCCTTGAGCAAATCCCTTAAGCCAGAGGTCTCCAACCTTTTTAGCACCAGGGACCGGTTCTGTGGAGAAACATTTTTCCATGGACAAGAGAGGGCGTGGTTTTATGTGCTGCCTGTATCCCATGGATGGGGCTTTGCTTGTTTGTGCGGACTGGTTGCTGGTATGCTGCAGCCCGGTACCAGTCCATGGACCGAGGGTTTGGGACCCCTACCTTAAGCAACTATAATGTCCACTATCTCCCCACCTGTAAATATTGGTCCTAAGAGATATAGCTAAGGTTAGAAAATAGCTTCAGCAAAGTGTCCCAAAGCATGTTTCATGTAGGTACAAGAAGCAAAACAGCACCACAGAAAATTCTGTTTGTAAAATTTCCATCTCCTCTTTACTTAGAACAGAGTATATTTGGGGCGGAAGATGAAGGAGGGAGGAGATCCCTTAAAGATACTGTTATGTTGCTTCTTATCATTTGCCTTCATTTCGTAACAAATTCTGCAACAGCCAATTCTTCCATTCTTCACCAGCTACTAGCATTGCTACCTGGCTTTCACTCAAAACGGCAAGGCCCCATTTTCTTTTTAAGCTGAGATTCAATTATGCAGATTTGCCAAAATATAAAACAAAGTGAACTTCTGCACCTTTGGGCTGGCATCCTGTTTTTCAATGGAGCCACAATAACAAATCAAAGAGGGGAAAAAAGGCATTCTAATCAGGCCTTCTCCCTGACAAGCTCTTTTCCGACATGCAGGGATTTATTTCATGCAGAGCATACTGCCAAGTGAGCCAGGCCTCCTGTAGCAAATGCACAGAAAGTCACTAATTCAGTGATCTCTATGCTGCCCATTAAGGAAACGAGAATATCTTGAGTAGGTAACCAACCACAGCAAGGAATTTTAGTTGAATGAAAAAGCATAGGCTTTGCATGTATAATTCTCAGTTTTTATTTACTCTACTCCTAGTCAGCCAGGTGACTTAAATTACCCAGGGTAATAAAGGCCCACCAAATTATAATTTGTATTGTGGTAAAGGGGGTGCTATGGCTCAGTGGGTAAAGATGCTGAGCGTATCAGCTGGAAAGCTGACAGCCCGGGTTCAAAACCCAAACGCCACACAATGGAGTGAGCTCCTGTTTGTTGCTCCAGCTCCTGCCCACCTCGCGGTTTGAAAGCATGCAAATGGGAGTAGATAAATAGGTATCACTTTTGTGGGAAGGTAACAGCGTTCCGTGAGCTTCAGCATATAGTCACGCTGGCCACATGACCACAGAAGTGTCTTGAAGACAATGCTGGCTCCCTTGGCTAAGAAATGGAGATGAGCACCACTCCCTAGAGTCAGATAAGACTGGTCAGGGAAAACCTTTACCTTTATTGTCATAAAAGGGAAGAAATAGTACATAACAAGAGACAATCATATACATTAGTGGTTCTCAACCTTTCTAATGCCGCGACCCCATAATACAGTTCCCCATGTTGTGGTGACCCCCAACCACTTATACATCACTGGGTGCCAGGGGCGTGGCCAAAGAAAAGGGGGAAAAATGGCAGACAGCCTTGTTTGGCGACCCCCGTGAAATGGTCGTTTGACCCCAAATAGGGTCCCGACCCACAGGTTGAGAACCACTGATATACATCATACTTAATTTTAATTAACATTAAATGAAAAGAAAGGGAATCTAACTTGATTTTCATCTAGTCCACTATTGTTGCCTCTCCTGTCCCTCAATAGCCGAGTACAACCATCTATTTTTCATATATCTGAGAGTATTAGGTTTACATTTGGCATAAAGAAAAATCTGCATGATGCCCCCCCCCCAATCTCTTCACTCTTTAAAGTTGCAGTTGGACTCTAGAATCTAGAATAAAATATCTTAACCACATCAATCTGCTTTTGACAACCTCCTACAATCATAACTATCTGTTCCAGAACTTGGTCCTGAGAATCGCACCATTTCAAAGCAGCATATGAAGCATATTTCCAAATATCCTTTCTACAATACCTTAGTGGCAAATATGCACTGGCTTCACTTACTCTAAATCTGGCTAGGATGACTACAGTAGCTGTGCAATTTTCATGATCTATGAGCTTTTAATTACGTCTATCAGCACAGCATAACCAGGAGGTATGTTAGCTTTCCACAGAAAATAAATAGAAGAAGGTTAAATTACTTCATTGCATTTTTAAAAGACTGTGGTCAAAGAAAATATTTTCTTCCAAATTTTAACGGTCCACTTCATCAAATAGCTGAACTTCAGCATGTATTCTTTTTTTTTAAATCACCATACCACTATGATTTGCGTGTTAGTTCACAAAAAACCCTGGATCTAAAAGAATTAAAATTATTCTAGAGATTGTATTTTTTAAGAAAACTGAAAAATAATAATTTAAGAGGATCACCAACAAAACCTGAATGATTAAGTACTATCTGGAGTCAAAGAACTGAATGCTGACATCATAATAGCTTACCAAAAGCTACTTGTGGTCTTTCAAAAATATACTATTTTGTATCCAATCAAGGTAGGAATACAAAAACTGGGGGGATATATACTCTGCCTTTGGATGGCAAGTCAGAGTTTACACTGCAAAAAGTAAACAGAGCCAGTATAAACACTAAATTCAATTAACTTAGTTAAATACAAATATTAATGTAATGTTATGGGCCTAGTTCTCAGGTAATTTCTTCCATTTATCACATTAAAAATTACAATTTGGTAATAGATTTGAGGGTTTGATGGCTGCTTGCAAAGCTTTTGATGATGAAATATAGGCATATAGCCTCATTTGTACACCTGACTAATGAGCTGAGAATTTCAGGAAGAAAAGAATTTCAAAATATGAACTTCTGATATAGAAAAAATTTAAATCCTTTCATAAAATTATTTTTTCAAAACAATTCATACCTCCCCCCATTATATCAAAATAATTTTCTCAACAACAATTTGCAATATAATATACTGTGCCATAAAACAAAACAAATTACGCCCAACCTAGTTCCATGGCTTTTAACCAGATCCCTTATCTTATTATTGGGAAGTATGATAGCTTAGCAGTCAGATAAAGATCAGTTCTTCTTCCTAAACAGGTGATAGTTGTTAAGAGCAGCAGATACTTAAGAACATAAGCAGTGTCCTGCTGAATTGGACTCCTGGCCCATCTAGTCAAGCTCTCTGTTCTCACAATGGCCAACCAACTGCACAAGGAAGCCTACTGGTTTCCTGGGTAAATGGCCTTCATACTGTCAAGACTAACACTATAACTCCCATGAATTAGTCTATCTCTTTTCTGAAGCCAGCCAAGCTGATAGCAAGCACATTTCATAGTAGCAAATTCCAAAGCTGTATTACACACTGTGGGAAAAAAGATCCTTTCATCTGTCCTTATTCTTCCAGATTTTAATTCCATTGGGCAACCTCTGTTTCTAGTACCTACAACAGTTCATGTAGTGACTGTTCGAATTTACAACAGCACTGAAAAAAGTAACTTATGACCATTTTTCACACTGACCATTGTAGCATCCCCATGGTCATGTTATTTACAATCAAAGACTTGACAACTGGTTCATATTTATGACAGCTGCAGGGTCCTGGAATCATGTGACTATCTTTTGTGACCTTCTGACAAGCAAAGTCAATGGGGAAGTCAGATTCACTTAGCAACCATGTTATTAATTTAACAACTGCAGTGATTCACTTAACAAACGTGGCAGGAAAAGTCGTAAAATGGGACAAAACTCACTTAACATATTTCTCATTTAGCTACATAAATTCTGGGTTCAATTGTGGTCGTAAGTCGAGGACTACCTGTATTTGGAAAAGGGGAAAATAGCTTCTCCTTATATACTTCAATCATATCCCTTCCCATTCACCCCCTTTCTAAACTAAAAAGTCTCAAATATTACAATTTTCCTCAAAAAGAAGGGGCGTTGTCTTACCTGAACGCTTTTTCTCAGCATAATGATGTAGCATCCACCGGTGGGTAATCTCAGCCTTCCTGCTCAGTTGAGACTAAGACAGAACTTTAACCACGCCTCCTGGGCAGTGCCTTTCCCAGTTTTTGACGAGGCAAAGTATCCATGACTATGTCTGACGCAACAGCTCCTCCTGTAACACCTCTGCCTAGACTGCCACTAAGGGAGGATGTGGATGCTACATCATCATGCTGAGAAAAGGTGTTCAGATAAGACAATGCCCCTTCTCCAGCATGATGAATGTAGCATCCACCGGTGGGACATACCAAAGCCACCCATGTCCCTACCGGGAGGGAAAGTCTAGGCATGCGGTCCATGTGAAGAAACTACCTGCTGCAGGACCCTTCTGCCAAATGAGGCATCCGACGCAGCAAACGTGTCAAGTTTATAATGCCTTATAAATGAAGAGGGGGAAGACCATGTGGCTGCCCTACAGATCTCCTCAACAGACGCCTGGGTAGACCAGGCTGCTGATGTGGCCGCACTACGTGTCGAATGAGCAGTAATGTTGGTAGGCACCGGGAGAGACTGAGCCTTACAGGCATGAGCGATACATGCCCTGATCCATCTTCCAATGGTTGAAGATGATACCTTCTGTCCCATGGAAGAAGGTTGGAAGGACACGAACAGGGCCTCCGTCATGCAAAAGGTTGAAGTTCGCTTTATATAATAGCGCAAGGCCCTGTGCACGTCTAATGTATGCCACAGCCTCTTCAGACGATGTGACGGTTTGGGACAAAAGTCCGGAAGAACCAAATCTTGGGACCTATGGAACCAGGTATTGACTTTCAGAATGAAAGAAGGGTCCAATCTAAGGACCACTCTGCCATCCAAAAACATACACAGGTCACTTCTGACCGAGAGCGCGGCCAGCTCCGAAATACGTCTTGCCGATGTGATGGCTACCAAAAAGGCAACCTTCAGAGAAAGAAAGTGAAGTGAGCAAGACCTGATGGGTTCAAACAGTGACCCTGTGAGGGCTTGCAACACCTTTGGTAAGTCCCATGAAGGATAACGATGCACCGCAGGTGGTCTAGTGTTAACCGCCCCCTTAAGGAAAGCAGTAACTGCCGGGTGCTGTGATAACTGGACTTGATTGTCATATGTGAGTACAGTAGATAAGGCTGCAACCTGCCTGCGAATGGTATTATGAGACAGACCCTTGTTCAGGCCCTCCAAAAGGTATTCTAATATGACAAGGATGGTGACCGCCAACGGATCAATGTTCTGTGTGGTACACCACGTACAGAAATGCTTCCACGTGGCATCATAGGTCTTCTAGAGGCTTGAATTATGGAGATCAGATGAATAGGCCTGCCTAGTTAGACTCTCCCACTCAAGTGCCAAGCGGCTAATTGAAGCCACTGGGTTCTGGGTGCTGAAGTCTCCCCTGACTGAGAGAGATGCAGTCTGGTGGAATCTTCCACGGGGGGGGATAGCGACAGATCCACGAGGTCGGCAAACCACGGTCGCCTTGGCCAGTATGGGACAACTAAGATTACCTCCGCCCTCTCTAGAAGCAGCTTTCGGATGATCGCTGGAATCAGGGGAAGGGGGGGATGCGTAAAGTAGTCCCCTGGGCCATCTGCTGCTGAGAGCATCCATTCCCTCCGCCCCCGGCGACGGGAACCTCGTGAAGTACCTGCGAAGTTGGGCATTTGTCGGTGAGGCGAACAGATCCACCAGAGGATGTCCAAATCTGGCCGAGATTTCCCTGAACAGGGCTGGGTCCAGACGCCACTCCGAGTGGTCGACCATGGCCCTGCTCAGTGAATCGGTTTGACGATTCGCCTCCCCGGATATGTGATCTGCGCTGATGGATTTCAGGTTGGACTTGGCCCACAAACCCAGGTCCAGAGCCTCCTGCATGAGACCACGATTGGGTCCCTCCCTGCCTGTTGACATGGGCCTTGGCCACTACATTGTCCGTCATTATCAGAATGTGTTGTCCCGTCACTATGGCAGAGAATTGATGAAGTGCCAGGTGCACTGCCCTGAGTTCTAGCCAATTTATGTTGTGTGCGAGGTCAGCTTGGGACCACTGTCCCTGAGCCATGTGCGTCTGTAGGTGTGCGCCCCAGCCGAACAGGCTGGCGTCCATAGTCAATATGAGCCTGGAAGGTTCCTTGAAGAGGGACCCCCTGTTCACAGCTAATGACGTCCACCATTGGAGTGACAATAGCGTGTGATGCGGGACCCTCACCTTCCGTGTGGAGGCACTCACGTTCCGCTTCTGATAGGGAAGGAGGAACCACTGGAGAAGTCTGGAGTGTAGTCTGGCCCACGGTACTATTCCCAGACATGAGACCATCTTCCCCAACAGCTGAGACAGCTGGACCAGTGGAACTATCTTTTCTCTCTGGATCTTGTGAACGAGGGACCTGATGCTGTCCTTGCGTTCCTGGGAGAGATAAACTTTGCAAAGGTTGGAATCTATTACTACTCCTAGATGTAGGATCCGAGTAGAGGGGGTCATGTCGCTCTTTTTGAAATTTACTGAAAAGCCATGCTGCTGAAGTGTATCGATAGTGATCTGTAGGTCCGATTGGACGGAACGGAATGAACTGGATTGGATAATTATATCGTCCAGGTAACATTGCACGTGCATCGGCATCAGTCTGAGGTGGGCTGCTAAGACTGCCAGTATCTTTGTGAACACCCGAGGGGCCGAGGAGAGGCCGAAGGGTAGAGCCCTGTATTGATAATGCCAGTGCGCATAGCAAAACCGGAGGAATCTGCGGTGTTGGGATGGGAACGTGGAGGTACGCTTCTGTCAGATCTATGGAGGAGAGAAAATCCCCCTTCCTGATGCTGGCCAGAATGGATCTGAGGGACTGCATCTTGAACCTCCTGTAGGTTAGGAAGTAATTTAGACCTTTCAAATCTAATATCGCCCTCCAACCCCCCGAGGCCTTGGGAACTACGAACAGGATGGAGTAAAATCCCCTTCCTCTCTGGTCCCGAGGTACTGGTTCTATGGCCTCTATTTCTAACAGATGGGATATGGCCTTGGATACCAATTCAGCCTTGTCTGCGTTTCTTGAAGTGGGGCACTGCATGAAGCGGTCTGGGGGGGGGATGGATATGAATTCTAGGGCTAGACCGTATCTTATGATCTCCCTTACCCATGCATCGTTGGTGGTGGCCTCTCAAATGTCGCTGAACAGTGCCAAGCGACCACCTATAGGAGGATCCGCCTTGGAGTCACTTGGACTTCCTGTAGGGGCGGCCCCCGACCCCGCGGAAGGGATGCTTGGATTGGAATTGACCCTTGGTTCTGAAATTTTGGCGGTCCTGTTGCCGATCCTGTCTGGGGGAGAAGGATCAGGAACCCCTGGTCTAATCCCAGGACTGCCCGGCTCGAAAGGGCTGCCTCCATTCCCAAGAACTTCTGGCACGAAAATTCCTGCTGGGGCCTCCTATCCACCTTTTTGGAGGGATGAGCCAAAATCTTTCGCTTGTCCTTCCCCTCTATAAGATACAGTTCCAGCACCGGACCAAATAGATGAGTACCACTGTATGCGGCAGTTGACAGGCGCCACCTTGATTTTAAATCAGCTTTTCACAGTTTAAGCCACAGCAGTCTGCGGGATGATACGGTGGCCACTATGGATCGAGCGGAATATCTGGTTGAGTGGAGGGATGCATCCGCCGTAGCCACTAACTTCCCCAAAGTCTGGTGTGCACGCACCTGGTCAGGAGGAAGCAGGGCCTCTAGCTCACGAAGCCACATAATAGATGTCCTCGTGAAAAAGGACGAAGACGTTGCCGCCCTGATCGCCCATGCCGAAGCCTGGTGAGCTCTGCGGAGAGAAAACTCAAACCTTTTGTCCTCTGCCTTTAGAGCTTCCGCCATATCTCCAGGAATTGTGGATGTGGAGAACAGTGAAGTTAAAGGAGTGTCCACTGTAGGTACCTCTAGGAGGGAAGCAAATGAAGATGAAATGTTAAAAAGTTTCTTTTCTGTGCTATTGGTGGAGGCAGAGTGGCCAGTGAAGACCATTGCTTCTCCACAGTAGTGCGGAAGACAGCAGGACAAGGAACCTGCTTTTCCTCCACTACTTGTTCCACAAACAATGGATTAGACTCCTGTGCAATGGAGGTAGATGGTTTAGGCTCCTGTTCTGTAACCAGCTTGGCTGCAGTGCAGGCCTTCATTAGTAACGACCTGAACAGGGAAGGATCAAATAGACTCGATGTCGGAGTCGGATCTGGAGCCACCTCCTCATCCTCTGACATAGGGATTTCTGTTGTCTCCAAGTCCACAGACTCCCTTTCATCTAACTAAGATGAAGTCTCAGAAATACCCGAGCCCGCTAACTGGACGTGTCCAGTTTGACCTGTGGCTAAGGGTGGAGGGGTTGGAACCTGTGAAGACCTCTGACCCATGGAAGAGGCCATAAATTGATTAAATGCCTGCTGCATGAATGCCTGAAACTGCTGTGACCATAGGTTTTGTTCTGCGGAACTAATACCAGCTGCAGTTGGAGAATACATGACTTCATGAGTTTGTGGAGTGATGGAAGCAGAAGAAACAGAGGGAGGAGGAGGAGAAGGTGGGGGAATAGGAAGAGGGGAACCAACCTGTTCAGTTCCCCCTTGAGGAGACCAAGCTCTGGGGGCTTGATAAGACGGCACTAATGGGGGCTCAAATGGTGAGCTATCCAGCAAAACAGGGGGAACCACTTCAGCTTCGCTAGACCTGAGCCTTTGAACTCTGGAGAATTCTTTCTCCAGTGCCTGATGTCTCGCCGAGGCCTCTCTCTCAGCAGCTTTGGAGGGTTCTTTGGTGGTTAAATGCTTAGTTTTGGCCTTTTTCTTTCCCCCTGCGTCCAATTCAGAAGATCTGCGTTTTGATTGTGCAGGGGGGACATCAGAACCCTGCGATGTCTGAGGAGTTTCACTATCTGCCATTGCGTGCTGGATATTCCAGATAGGACATGTCCAGGAATGGGGGGAAAAATCACACAGATCTTGTTGTCAGGGGGGGAAGCTTCCTGCGCCCTAAATAACCGCAATGGAAAACAGTCAGACAGTCCACTAGAACTGCCCATTTAGGCCCTGCTGGCACAGCGCCGCGAGCTAATAGGAACAGGTAGTTCAAATTCTCCCTCAATTAATGCAGAAAATCAGATTGTGTATGGGTGATCAAATAATGATCCTTCAATGAGGATCGCACCTCCTTCCTTTATATCCCTTCAGGATAAGAATATGCAAGGCAAGTAATATAAACCTCCCGCGAGAGCCTAACACAGAAGGCTACAGTTGGGAGAAACGGCCTGATAGCACACTTAAATTCAAGGTCCTTCAAAATGGCGGCCACACCCAGTACCGCCACCAAAATGGTGGCCACGAGTCTCCTTGCCACTGAAAATGGCGCTGCCCCAGAAAAAATTCCAAGAAGAAACAGTTCTGCTAAGGGAGCCACAAGGGAACTTAGAGCAATTTCGACCTCTCTTTCCCCCCTTATTTATAAGGCATAAACTTGCGGTTGTGCTGCGCAGCCCACGCTGCGATCCGATCGCTGCCTCAACCTCGTGGCCACGAGGTAGGAACGAGGTATTAAGGTCGTCCAGCCAAATAGCGCTTCGATGCCCCGACGATCCAGCCACGCTTACACGCTCAGGAAAACCTCCATTTTTGCATGAAACAGCTGATGGAAGCTGAATTCATCAGCTCCCCGGTGCGGCTTCGATCATTCCACGGAGGCCTGCAAGGCCCCTGGGAAACGACGACCCTAAGCTGCTCTGAAAAACTTTTTTTTAAGTTTAGACTAACAACAGCTGAATATAACTAGAAAACAAAGATTAAATTAAAGAATCCGGCTTCTCTAACTGTCCTAAATGCAACTATTTTAATTATCCTAACTGAGGAGCTACAAATTTTGCGTCCTACTGAGCTGAGACTAAGACAAAAACTGGGAAAGGCACCGCCCAGGAAGCGTGGTTAAAGTTCTGTCTTAGTCTCAACTGAGCAGGAAGGCTGAGATTACCCACCGGTGGATGCTACATTCATCATGTTGGAGAAGCTTCTCCAGGCCCTTGATCATTTTAGTTGCCCTCCTCTGAACCTTCTTTAGCTCCACTATATTCTTTTTTGATGTGCTATGGCCAGAATTGCACAAAATGTTCTAGATGCTGTTGCAGCATTGATTTATATAACGGCATCATGATACTGGCAATTCTATTTTCAATAATTCATATTATCCCCAACATGCTGCTGGCCTTTTTGACAGTGAATTCATACTACGTCAATGACTTCATTGAACTGTTTATTGTTACTCCTCACTATTCTTTCCTATTGCTAGCGCTGATCTCATTAGTCGGTATATGTAGTCAGGATTTTGGGGACCATAAGCTCACATTGAAAGAACATAACCCCTTTATTGTTTTTGCCATTTTGAACAATTCAGTGTCATCAGCAAATTTAGCTATTCTACTAGTTATGACTGATGCCAGATATTTTATAAATATGTTAAAAAGTACTCATCCTAGAATGGAACCAAGGGAGACCCGATTAGTTACATTCCTCCAATCTATTCTTGCTTTCTGTTTTTTAACCAGTTTATTTTATTTATTTATGACAAGAGGTTCTGCTTTTTTAATTGTACAACAATTCAGTTTATTGAGAAGTCTTTGATGGGGGGGGGACTTTATCAAGGACTTTTTCAAAATCTAAATAAATGAAGTTGCCAGAAGTTTAGTAACACTTGCAAAAATCTTCTGATAAATTAATTAAGACAGGGCCTTCCCTTAGTGTAGCCATGTTAGGTATTTTTGAGCAAGGCCTGTGTCTCCAAATCTGGTAATGTTGTCTTTTGTAGCGCTTTCTATTATCTTCCTCAGAACAGATGTTAACCTGTCAGGCCTATAATTTCCTGGATCTCCCTCTGAGCCATAGAGTTACATTGGCTACCTTCCAGTCCTCAACCTGAGGCAAATAGCAGAGAGAGGTTGCATATTTTAGTTAAAAGGTCCACAATCTCAGCTTTAAGCTCCTTAATAACCCTGGGTAGATGCCACTGAGGCTTGGTGATTTGTTCAGGATCAATTTGTCAGTAAGGCCTAGCATTTCTTCTCCACATTTTATAGCTCAATTCATCCGATTCCCTTCCTGAGAACAGGAGCTCAAGCTCACAGAGCTCTCCAATTTTTCTCTTATGAAGATGAAAACAAAGAATTCATTCAGCTCCTCTGTAATTTCAGTTTTTCCTCTTAGTGCACTTTTGACTCCACCCAAGGAACCAACAGCCTCCCTGAGTGGCTTCCTGCTCTAATGTATCTGACAAATAATTTATTATCTATCTTCACAGTTTTGGCCATATACTGCTTAGATTTTCTTTTTGCCTCCCTCACTGTCTCTTCGAATTTCTTTTTCCAGTTATTTGTTTTCTTCATTAGATGTCAGCCCTTCGAGGTAGATCAGACCAACAAACCCAAGTTACGAATACGAATACAATTTTTATTATAGGGTTACAGTAATATAAACTTGCAACTCTGTGCCTCCTCCTCTCTGTCTTACTTTTAAGAATACCAGGAACAGTCAAATCTGAGGTATTTTCTCAAATTACATTGGTGCTTTGGACTCAAATTTCTTTTATTTGACTTTTAACTTTCATCACAATCTGAGCCTGGATTGTGGCGCTTCCTAATGTTCCTCAAGGTTATTTTTACAGCCCATTACGTTAGGTCAGGCAGTCTTACACTTCGTAAATCTTATTTGTTTGGTCCTAACAGCTCCTTTCACAGCATTAATCATCCATGCATCCTCTTTTCTTAGACTTTGGGGCCATGTTCTTAATTTTAGGAATACACTGTGCCTGAACTTCTTATTGCAATGGTTTTAAATAAGAGCCAAGCTTTGTGAAGGGACCTTGCCTTTCCTTTCCACCTTCTCTTGAGAAGTCCCCTTTTTTGAAATCAAACATGACTGTGTGGGGCTTACTATGTAGGTTATAATTTCTCTGCTTTAATGCACAAATCTTCTTAGTGTCTGGTGGAAGCAGCATAAACCTGGCAGAGATTAAATGACATATGGCAAGTTTATGAATAAACA
The DNA here is from genome assembly GCF_016545835.1 of Crotalus tigris. NCBI lineage: Eukaryota > Metazoa > Chordata > Lepidosauria > Squamata > Viperidae > Crotalus > Crotalus tigris. The sequence continues at coordinate 66,552 of NW_024100591.1, read as the reverse complement.
ATGCATTTCACTTCAGCATCTTTTTCATCAGCTGGGCTACTGCTGTGGAGTTCCGCCAGAGAAAAAGACTATTTGATTGGAAATATATCTTGATTGTTCACAGGATACAGCAGCCTCATCTGACAATCTTGGAGAAGGCAGGAGAGAGGTTACATGATTGATGTCCAATCATACTTCAAATCCCATGATCCCTTTTACAGCACCACCCATAAAAGGAGAGGTTTTAGGCTTCCTTTTCTTATTTATTCCTGTCTCCTTGATTGAAGATGGTAACATACCTAGAATCTATGCACTGCTGTCAAAGGCAGGAAGATACCAGGCTAACAAAATCTGGAGAGTTATGAGCACATCAATCCTTTTTGTGCAACAATAGGTCAAGTGGTTCCATTTCAGCAATGAAAAACTTTAAAAGGCAAGTGTGATCTAGGGAAACTAGTTATTTAAGGTCCAGATCAATGCATCATTGCTTATGGCATGTGAGCTGTTACCTAGCAGAATATCTGAACTCATTCTATCAAGCAGTATAAATTCTTTCAGTATGGCACTATTTCAAAACACATAAGAACAAATCCAATTTAATTCCTGTTCCATACAAAAATATAAAGGAGACTATCTTGTCAAGTCAATCATTTCTGACTTAATGTATTCCACAATACAATGTATTCCAATGTAATCCCTCTGTTCATGCGATTTCAACAGAAAAAGTGATTCAAAGTCTTTAAAATTTATCATCTATACCTCTCCTCCAAAATGGAACAATCCCTTCAGGAATACAGAATCAATGTATATTTACTGATTGAGTAGAGTGATAAACAGGAGCATAATCATTATCATTAGACTCTAACTACCTTAAACTATTCAAATACCTTTAAATACATATAGCAGCATTGATGTAGGCAAAATGTTTATTTTTTTCACCAGGGCTTTCTAAATGGAACATAATTCCCACCTGAGAAATCTCCATTTTATAGGCACAGAGAAGCACTGTGGGTTTTCAGAACTGAATTCCAATTTACATCAAAGAACCAATGTTACATCCAGAGAAATGTTTGTTTGTTTGTAATATTTATATAGCTACCCATCTTTCAAACCAACTCTGGGCAGCTCCCAATCAAAAATTAAAAGGCATATAAAATCATTTTAAAACTGTAAAACTCAATTGATACATTAAAACATTAAAAACAACAAAAACCTGGCACCAATCCATTGTAATGTATGATTATCTAGTCTTCTCCCAATGCTTGGGGGGAAACAAGGTCTTCAAAGCCTTAGGGAAGGATAAAAGAGTGGAGGCGTACCAAATAACTGGGGGCAGAGTGTTCCACAGGGCAGAGGTTGCCACGGAAAAGGCATACTTCCTACCTCCTATCAGATGACAATATTTAGGAGAAGAGACTAGGAACATGCCCACCATATCTGAACTGGTATCCTTAGGGAAGGACAATCAGCAAATAACCTGACCCTATGACATAAATAAATAAATGTGGGGCTTTTAAAGGAGATGATCAGCACCTTGAATTGCACTCAGAAAGAAACTGGAAGCCAGCGCCTCTGTACATCAGAGGTGTTATATAGGGGCAAACCTAGGAGGGCCCTTTACTTTGCATCCTGCTGTTTTCTGGACCAGTTGAAGTTTCCAGATGATCTTTAAGGGTAGCTCCATGTAAAGTATATTGCAGTAATCAAGACAGGAAGTGACCAAGACATGAGTGACCGTGAGCAAGGCCAAGGCCAATTGTTGCCTTATTCACTGTTGTTTCAAGCCTAATTAGTACGGAAACCTTTATGTTCAAACTCTACCAATATTTTTTTCTTGACCAAAAATTAAAGGCAGCACACTACTGCTAAAACTCTGCAATGTAGCTTGCTCCAGTTTTCTCAATAGCACCATTATTAACAGAGAAATTGCGTCCAAATGAAAAATCAATAACTGTGTCTATGAAGAAGTTTTTAGAAAAACAAATGCCATTAGCATGATGTTAGCATAATGGAACCATAATTTTCAAAGGCAACCCAGCACAGCCTAGCTCATAAGTCAACTCAAAGATATATAGATGTGAAAAGTGATTCCAAGTAGAAGATGCTTCTGTATTTCTAAGATATAAACAACATTTCAATGCTATTTTTATTTTTCCACTGCCAAGCTATACACAAACTACAATGTAAAGCTAGTAAATTAGACTCAAAGGGAAAAATACTGCATTTGTTACAAGTCAAAATGCTTATAAATTGCATCACACTGCTCGCTTTTATAGATAGCAAGAACTACCTAGGCCATTTGTAAAGCAACTTCAGCATGATAGTCTGGTATCTGGAGAAAATGAAATCACACAATAAAATTACTCCGCATCTCTATGCTTGACAAATAACTACTAAATCCTCATCTTTTACTCAAGGATATAATCAGAAAAATCATATTGCTGCACTCCAATCCTTTAATTGTTCATGTTACTAGGTACCTAAATCAAGAGTAAAATTTAAGCATGTCAGCAGCCTCAAATGCACGTGCGTGCACATACACACACACATAAAACAGCATTACCCTATCAATGCTATAGATACATGGGGAGAAGTTTTGTATTTGATTATATGATTGTATGAGAAAAGAATAATATGAGGGAGAAGAAATCTAATACATTCACAGGCAAATGATTATACTTTCAATTATCCCCCTACCACTTATAAAAAATTTAATCCTTGGGCAAAGAAAATTAAACACCAAGCAAAAGCATATCTGCACAGCCACAACAGTTAACTGCTTTGTGCTCAGATTGGCCCATGAGTGTAAGGAAGTAATCATAACAGTTCACACTGCTATCTGTGAGTCTCTTATGTCCTCATAGTTCATTTTAAACAGAAAAGAAAAAAAATGAAATATGATAGACCTCCTGCACTTTCTCACATATAAAAGCATATGCAAATCTTCCAAAGAAAAGCCATACATCTTAGATTAATTTGCCATCCCTAAAAAGAAGGACATACTTACTCTAGTTTTTAGGGAGGGGTTCTCAGTAGGTGGCAGCACTTGAGGGACCTTCTCTCGGCTTAGAAGGTCTGTAGACTCAAGTCTTGTCAATACTTGAATTCCAGTATCAGCCAAAAAGACATCCTGGAAGAAGATAAAGGCAAACAACCTACATACAAGAGGTATGAAGAAAATACCTCAATTGGCAAGAAAAAAAAATGCTTTCATATAATCACCAGAAGTCCAGCTCAACTCAAAAGCATCTTTACCTTAAAATCAAAAGACTTAAGTCACCTCACTTTTCTGTAGGTGAAGGTAAAAGTGTCTCTGTCCAGTCATGTCTGACCCTAAGCCACATTGCTCGTCTGCATTTCTTGGCCGAGGGAGTCAGTGTTGTCCAAAGACCAGCATGGTTATATACCAAAGGTGCATGGAACACTGTTACCTTCCCACCAAAGTGGTACCTATTAATCTACTTGCATTTGCATGCTTTCGAACTGCTAGATGGGCGGGCATCTTTCTCTAACTGTAGCCAAATGCCATAATTGATGGAAGGAAAGTCATTTATCCAAGTAACAAGTTTCTGAGCTACCAAGGAATGTATCTCTGTAAATCCACTTGAGACTAGCAATATGCCGTTACAAACAGCTTTACTACAATAAATTGCAAAACATTTAAAAATACAGAGGTTTATTTTAATGTTCCATTTCCTCCAAGATTCAAGAAAACTAATACATGAAATAATTTACAAATAAATAAGAAAGCAAAGTACATCACAGATATGGTTGTTAAAATACTGCTTGTAGCATTATGAACTTTGGAAACTTATGTTTTCTCTAGTTTTCTTGGGAAAATTTCAGCCTTCTGCACATGAACAACAGCCCCCCCCCACGCACACACATTTTCTGTCTCTGGCATAACATATTAAAGATTGAATGGGATTCTAAATGTATCAAAACAGCAAATTCATGCCAGATGTTATCAGCCAAAATGAATTTATCCAAAACTAGCAAGACCTTGGTAAAGATGTGATTTAAATAAGAAGATATCATAAAGTGAATTTAGTGACTCTTGAGTCACTTTCAGGAAGAAAGTTCTTATGCATTTAGCTATTGCATACAGGTAGTCCTCAACTTACGACCACTATTAAACTCAAAATTTGCATTGCTAAGCAAGGCAGTTGTTAAATGTATTTTCCTCTATTTTAGGGGTTTTTGGTTGTTAACCAAATCATTGCAGTTGTTATATGAATCAAGCAGTCATTAAGTGAATTTGGCTTTCCCAATTGACCTTCCGTGTGAGGAGTCAGCTGGGAAGGTTACAAATAGTGATCACATGACCCTGGGACAGTGCAACCATGAAAAATACATGCCATTTTGCCAAGTGCCCAAATTTTGATCACATGACTGTGGGGATGCTGCGATTGCCCTGCATTTAAAAAACAGTCATAAATCACTTTTTCAGCATCACCGTAACTTTGAACAGTCACTAAATGAATGGTTGAAAGTTCAAGACTACCTACTTGCAGCCCTATCAATACATATTTTGAAGGATTATTGCTGTATGCTATAAAAATACATTCATAAAAGAACATTATTCAAAAATCTAAAATATAAATGTATTTCAATCCATTCCAACTCTATACTTCTTAGTGTTGTATCTACCAGCTGCCTTTGTTGATTCACTGATAAAAATGATTGTGTACCTTCCATCTGTTATATGCTTCATATAATTCATCCGTTTCTTAACAGCTTTGTCTCAAAACCTATGCAATAAAAATGAGACTGCACATTTTGTATGTGAAGCAGGAGGAGGTCCTGGATAATTGAAAGGGGCAAAGGAGAATGATATTCAATATGATTTAATATCATATATGATTCATTTATTCATCACCTATTACTTCACCATCACAGGTGATATATTCACAATTAACAATCAAAAAATAAAAGCCAAATCTTCATGCCATCCACCATGTATTAAATACAGCGGGGGGGGGGGGAGAGGATATTTGTAACTCCCTACTAGGCACTGCCCATAGGGAATGATGCCGAGAACTATATATTAACAGTATCTGAAGGGCCCTAAGCCTCCAGACTTCGCAATCTCAGCAGTCCACAAGTACCACATATAAATCGGAAAAGTTCGCAGTTCATCTACCTGCTTATGAAGATTGTCCAAAAGCCAAATGAAGCAATCAATGCACCTGAGGTCGAAAACGATAATTACCTTTGAATGCAGTAAGTCAACAGTCAATTGCAGAGAAAAAGGAGGCAGCAGGGAACGAAACAGGAATACATTTATGGGATATTAGTGTCAACCTTGGAGGAAGAAGTAATGTCGCCATTTGTCATAAACTAGAGGTAAAGCTTAAAATGACTCAGTACAGTATCCGCAGCTTGCATTTAACAGAGCTGTGGAATTTTTGCTTAGATAAATTGGAAATAAATCCACAATAGAAGTGATGTTTGAAATTCTAACTAGATGCTGTAGTCCCAAGTGCAACATGCATATATTTGATATACAATAACCTGCAAGGACAGCAGTACCACGCTGCAATACCTCCAGAGAGGCATTCAAGTAGTAAATCAGGAAAATGAAAATTAGAAAGCAGCAGTTTTTGAAATATAAATTTGACCTGTAGGACCTCCTAGCATGGGTTGCTATCTCTTTTTTCCCCCACTATCAGCTACTGTGGACTAATTATAAGCAGGGATTCCAGCTATTCAATGAAGTACACCTTTAAATGACCAGGTAATCACTCACCATATCATTATGCTTTAATAAGATCCTAAGAATATAGGATGAGACAGGAAGCCAATGAGTTCACTAATGCTGCTCCTTTCTTTGCAGCAGAGCCCATCAAGTTAGGGCTCTGCAGCACTTCAGACCAAAAAGGCGATCTGATCAGCTACTAACAACTTTCTAAAAGCATCTGTATCTTTTTCCAGGAGCAGACAATGTCAAAAGATATATTAGGTTTACTGGGTTAAAAACAAGTGCTACATCTGGAAGTACCATTTTGCCTTCAAATCTGAAGTGCTACACACCCCAATATTCATACAGTTAAAAGATGTTACACATTCATACAGTCAGTAAATGTGTATCAGAAACTACAATAACAATAAACTACAGCAGGCGTGTCCAACCCACGGCCCACAGGCCGCATGTGGCCCTAGACAGCTAGTAATATGGCTCCACAAGATAATAAAAAAGTACTAAAAATAAAGGAGGTTGTATACATTAACTATATGTTATATGTGGCCCAAGACAATTCTTCTTCACTCAATGAGGCCCAGGCAAGCCAAAAAGCTGGACAACCATGAGCTACAGCTATCATTTCTTCACATCAAAAGAAAACAGTTGCAAGACTTGTGTGAGTTTTGTTCCCAAATCTCTAGATCCCACCTAAAGAGGAAAAAACATCACACATCTCTGCAAGAGAAGCATTAGGAGGATACTGGAGAGAATACTAAATGAAAACATATTAGAAGTATGCTAGCATGACCAAATAAAACATGAATTGGCGAGGAAGCTATGTACAGTCAGCAGCCATGAGAATACAAACCAGTGTGAGAACTATTTCCTGTATATTGCCTTGGGTCTTACAGGGTCATAACTGTGGAAAATGCATGAATTAATACATATAAGCTCAGAGCAGGACATTCTGCTGCTTTGCAAAAGCAGGACTTGAACTTCTCCAGGTGTTCCTGTGCCAAAAAGGGCTGCTTTTCATCTTCTTCCTGGGCTTCCCATAAGGACAAAGAGATCAGTATTTAATCCAAAACATTTTCTTGCCTCAGTTAGTGGAGTAGTTTCCCAGTTTTTAAAAGGCGCATTTGAAAATTTTAATCAGAGTCAGTTGAAACTGCCACAACATATGGAGCTTTTCTATGGAAATTTTTCTACTATATGAAAATTGTATTATCAATTCCCCAAAGCTACTTTTCATAGAAATTCTAACTACATTTTCTAGTGCCAATTTCTAGCGCAAGATTCTGTGATTCTTAAAAATAATTCTGCAGAAAACAAAAAAATACATTGTCTGAGAAACAAACATTCCGTTTTTACATGAAAGTATCCTGAAACTTAAAGAATTGGTATTTATATATCTGTTGCCATATACGAAACTTTGTTATGTGGATTCAGAAGTAGATTTCGACAGAATTGTAGTTACAAGTACAGATAGCATTAACAGATGCGATAAATGAGAACACACCTGATAGCTGGGAAGAAAAACCCCCTCAAAGTATTAACAGTATTAACTTATTTTTAAGAAACAAAATGCAAAGTAAGATTGTGTATAACTGTCACCTTTCTCAGTCTGTAACTATTAATTTATTTAAGAGTAGATTCTGGTAAAGTACCTCCATTTGGAAGTGATTTCATTCTATTGTGTACTAGATTTAAGCTGGACTCAATTCTGGACTCTCACCAATCTGGAATTAAAGGTGATCACACAGTGCCCCCCATTAAATTAACCAGAATCCAATATCCATCAAAACCTGCAGATGTATAGATAGAACTGCAATTCCCATATTCCCAAACAATATTCCCATGACAATTGGGAATTTTTGAAGACGCAGCCCCAAAACATTCAGAACAGGAAAGCCTAGCAGATTAAAGAGAAATCTAAAACAAATGGGCAGTTATGAGATGCTACATTCCCAAATAATCTGAATAAATACAGCTATAACCCAAACAGAAACAAGTGTTTGCACTACTTAATATGTGCCATGCTAAGGCTATGTAGTTAACTCCAATACATTTTAAAATACAGGTAGTCCTTATTTACTGACTATAATTGGGATCGGCAACTCTATCACCAAGCAATGCTGATGTAAAGTGAAGCATCATGTGACTGCAACCAATTTGTGACATCAGTTCTGCCTTGTTAAGAAAATCACGCATGGTCATTAAGCATGACATCAGGTGATCAAAACTTGCAACTTCCTGCTAGCTTCTCCACTGACTCTGCTTGTCAGAAGCCAGTGTGAAGGTGCTCACATGACCACAGGATGTTGTGACCATTGCAATTGTGAACTGGTTGCCAAGTGACTCAGGGGCATTGCAACAGCCGTGATAGGGCCAGTTGTAAATCTTTTCCAGCACTGTCATAACTTCGAATGAGCAGTCGGTAAGCAAGGATTACTTATAATATAACTTTAGTAAAGTTGTTCTACAGCAGGCATGTCAAACTGCCGGCCCACAGGTTGGATGCATCACGCCAAAACCACCCCATTGCCGGCAATGGGGAAAAAGTCACGATATGTCACGCAACATCACATGACATCACAAGTTTGTTCTATAGGATACTACAACTTGATCTTAGCCAAATGAAAAAGAAAAGCATTGTTTTTTAAACTCATCATAAAAAGATGTCCCTCAAATTCACCAAGAAAAGTTTTTCAGTGGCCTAAGACATTGTAGAAAAAGGGTTTTTTAAAAATCAACACAAAAATTTACATTTCAGCTATTTCAATTTACTTATGTGCCTTTAATCTGATTAAGAAATTCAAGTACCAAGTACAAGTTTGTATCCATAAAAACTTGGTCCTCAAATGGTAGATGGAATAAATAAATAAAACATCTATGTAAAGCTTCTCTCATTATTGTCAATATGTAAGAGTTAAAGGTACATTATTTAAAACACTGAAGCCCCATTTGGGGGGGCGAGGACTCTTTTGCCACAAGATTATAAATATAGCAAGTCACCTAAAATTATTGGGACTTTGTGTGAAAAAAAAGAATTTTACAAAAGTTTAGGTTTGCGTTCCAAAATATTCTGCTGATACATTTATTCTATTTACCCGTCTGTTTTTTGTAACTTGTGCCCTATAAAATGTGTTGCTTACACAATTTAAAGGACGTTTTCTTCATTATTTTAATGTATTGGTAAAGAGGGAATTGAACACTGTAATACATTTCAGATGGGGCACACAAAATCTCTGTGCCTGATTACTAACATCTCAATAGATGAGTTCAGGTAAAAAACTATAAAGAGCAAAAACAGTCTTTTCACTTTCAAATTTTAAATGGAAAGGTGAGAATTATTTGAAAGGTATGTTACAGACCAAATTAAGGACTTCATTTCTGATATGCTAAATATAATGCACGCATTTCAACCATAGCAATTTCTAACATTAGCCTTCTATTGCTTTTGTGGAAAGTCCTATGGTATGTACTCGTAGATGAGTAGGCATAAAAGTAGAAAGTGCTTTAACTGGAAAGTACTTTGGCTTGACTGGTTTGTAGTTCAGGCCATCCTAAATCAGAATGAACGAAACAGAGTCTACCCTACATCTTCCTTACCTTAACCAAATCATATTAGTTTTCATCAAAAATGCAACCATGACAAATCTAAACTTGCTACAAAATCATTTAGCAGAAGGAAACTGCTCTATAATTAGCTGGGGTTTTTTTCCTAAAAAAATGTAAATGTTTTTACCAAGCACCTTTGCATCAGGCAATTGGTATTATTTTAAAAGAAAGCATTTCCACAAATTGCATTGTCTCAAAATCATAAACTGCGGATAAGAATTACACATATTTTAATACTTAAAAGGAAATGCACATATTAACATGTACAGATTGCCAAGGCACTGTTTGATACTGCCCCCTTTTGCCAAGCGAAGCCAACAGCCAAGGCTTACATTCAAACTTTTCCTAGTTGTGCAAATCCACAAAAATGTATTGAACAAAATGTGCAGCCATGACAAAACTGCAGAAAAGGATAATAAATCCAGTTAAACCTGGATATGAAAGATTTTTATCCTTTTATTGTAGTTCCAGATGAAGTCCCTTCTCGCTGCCCACAGCAACCAAAGATCCCACTGTAATTTAGAACATTCTGCAAAGGTTTCATTATTGCATTTAGCCCACCCTTTCCACTGAAGTACCAAATAAGGAAGGCTATTTTTTCAAATACTTCACTGCAGTCTGGATGTGGCAATTGATGCATGTATGCCTGGAATGAAGTCCCACTGACTATAATGGCATTTACTTCTGCACTAGGTGGTACTTGCAGCTTGTCTCACTTGAATGTCTTGAACAGGATTAGAATTCACTCAAACCATTATTTCTTCCAAAGTCATATAAGTTCACTGTCACCACTCCATAAACAAATATATTTTCTCCACGTTCAAACAGTTACATCAGATGCAAGGAACCTGCGGCCAACCAGATAACACTGAATTTTAGTTCTCAGCGTTTGGTTGATATTGGCCAATGCGGCTGAAGCTAAAAGTCCACCACCCATACTTATTTTTAAAGAAAGCAATGAATGCCACATACAAACCTATGGAGAACAATCCCTTTAGCACCAGTTACGTGTCAAAGCACTTTTATCAGATTACAAGTCTGTAGCAGTCATTTATTAATTGCAAAGACTGAGCAAAAGTAAATTTATTGAATGCCCTGGTTAACATTCAACTGGTCAACATTATACCTCATATAGAACTGTCTGCAGGTATGTTATAAACATGAAGCCAAAAGTTGCCCTAAGACCCAAACAAGCCTCATTTCCTAGTAGAACGTTTGCAAGCTTGTTTCACCATAAAAATCAAATTCCAATGTTTCTCAATCTCAGCAACTCTAAGAAGTCTGGACTTCAACTCCCAGAATTATCCAGCCAGAAATATAATACTTCCAGTAAGGAGACTCAGAGGTTTTGGGAACCATACCATATTCCCAAAAGCAAAACTGTCTTCCTTCAAAGTCAAGAGCACAATTGAGGAAAATATATTTTCAGATATTGTCTAAAGTTGTAACTGAAGTACAAACGTAAAGATGCGCACACACTCCTGTTAAAAGATCCTATTGCATCTTTTAACAGGAGCATCCCAAATAATGTTTGCAGTGACTATGACACCACCATCAAAAAATAAATTTTATACTCACATCTTTGTATTATTTTCAGTAATAAGGATCGAGAGGTATGCAACTTTTTTTAAAAAAACACACGCACAAAAGACTAAACAAAACATTAAGAAAAAAGCTTTTCAATCAAGCTATACACTAGTCAACTATTCATCTTGCTTCATGAAATGTATAAACTTATGCTATGGTGATATATACAAGAAAACAAATAGCTGTTGCTTAAAAAATTAAATTAAAACAATCAAGCTTTCAGTGTTGTCAGAAGCTGCAGCCTTTATTCCATGTAAATACCTTGAGGCAGAGTAGCACTGGCACTGAGGTATTATGTTTGGGGCTAAGAGCTATCCCTTTAAAAAGCAGCATTCCTTAAAGCAACTTTTAACACAGAATGTCTATGTCAATAGGCATCACCTTCCAATCCAGAGTAACACTGGCACTGAGGTATTATGTTTGGGGCTAAGAGCTATCCCTTTAAAAAGCAGCATTCCTTAAAGCAACTCTTAACACAGAATGTCTATGTCAATAGGCATCACCTTCCAATCCATTCCTCAAGACAGTCAAAGCATCCTAGCAGGAATGTAAGATCAACCACAGCCTAAGATACCTGGGATACTCTAACACAGTCTCTGCTATTCTCTGTTTCATCAACATGCTGCAAGGCTGAACACACAACCTGCCCTGAACTAGTTTATTCTTTAGAGACTATTAATCATAAAACTCAATCTGAAAGGGAAGGGAAAAGTTATCATCAGAGGAGCCAGTAAGAAAAACAAATGATTCAAATTGATGCTGCATCTATTTTAAAACTCTGAGTAATTTGTTTGAGCATTAGCAGAATTCACTTCCAGTGTGTAACTGCAATACTTTTCCTTGGTTGCCTTATTGATCTGACATAAGCAGCAAGTTAACTCTTCCAGGAACAGTGTGGATGAAAAAAACCTCATCAAGTCTCCCCCCCCCCCCTTTATAGCCATCAGGAGCCTTTCTTTCCAAGATCTCTCTCCTGGTTCAATGGCCATGGTTTTAAAAAGAGATGGGGAAGGGCTCAGCCAGGTTAGCCCCTTGCTCAAACTTCAGAAGCCCTAGGGTGGGAAGGAGGGATTTTTTACTTTCCAATCAGAAACAGAAAAAGGAGGTTAATTTGGAACAGAGATTGTTTCGCCACTCCTGGTCAGAAAAAAAAAAAGTAAAATAAAATCAAGGGCTGGGACTGAAGGAGACAAAAGCAATGAAATGTTAAGAATTTTAAAAGCAGGATTCATATTACCTCAACTTCCCACTTTCTCTCCCACCATTCCAATCAACCAAGTCTGGGGGGGAAAAAAGCAATTTATTTTTCTGCAAGAATGGAAAGCCCTTAACTGTTTGCCCACCACCAGGCATGGTGTGCGACATACCAACAAACTGTTCAGGAATCAAGACCAACAGATTTCTTAGGTGAGGAGTTAGGGAAATAAAAGGCACTTAGAGCTGTGGAGGAGGACATTGTGTGTGTGTGTGTGTGTGTGTGTGTGGAGTGGGAGAGGAGTGTGGTGCATGTCTTAAATGTATTAGACTCCATTTGAGGTATTTTCTTATCCCTCTCCCCTCTCCAATTCCCCTTCCTCTTATTTCCAACAATGCACGAAACCAGAGAACCATGCAAGCTTCTCTGCTTCCCTCTGCTTTTGATCTTCATCAGGACGTGAGCAGAAAGTTAATGGGCCAGCCCTACCACAAAGGCAAATTACCATCCGAACACAACACAACGAAACAAAACAAAAAAAGCAAAGAAATTGTTATCTCCTGCTTCAGAGCCGACTTTTCTCCCTCAAAGGTATTCCTCTCCGCTCAGCATCCCCCCCCCCGCAAGCTTTCTTACTGCTTGCAGCCCCCATTCACAGACAGAGAAGGAATGTGATTTAAATGGAATTAGGCAGCGCTAACCAAGCGGCCGATGATTTCGGAGCCTTAACCGCTGCAGGATCACCACCACTACCTTTTGCTAAACCCGAAGGGGAATTTGCCACGGGGCCCCGTTGCTCAGATGCGTTGCACCCCCGGATCACAACACATCCCAGAAACCGTTCAGCAGAAAGAAAAATGAAAGAAAAAAACCCTCCCTCCATCCATCCCTTCCGCCTCCGAAGCCTTTGTTCCCAGCGATCCGAACGGAGGCAACATCCAGCAGAAAGAACAAAAACGGCAGCCACCTTTTTCAAAGCCCAACTCGCGCTTCAGACAAAAATGCTTCTTCGCGCCTCCATCCTTTTCAGCGACAGACTACGCCTCCCTTCCTCCTCCTCCCCCCAAACTCAAGTTTCTAAACTTTACAACTTCCTCCTCCACTTTTGGGGGAGTGAGGGGGGGGGAGAGAAGACGAAGAAAAGCGAGAGCTTCCCCCACCCCCTTCCAGCCAAGAGGGGATGGCATGCAACTCACCCTTTGTGATGTCTCCCGGGCGACGGTGCAACTGTTCACCCGCACATCTTTGCACGGAAGCCTCCTCTCGCCAGAGCTGAGAAGAAAAAGGAGCGAAGAAAAAGCAAGAAAGTCCCGGCAAAGCGGCGGCGGCGGCGGCGGCGACCGTGTGCTCCTAAAAGCCACCTTGACGTTCCTCCGAAGCAAAAAACCCGGAGCGAGCGGGCAATAATCCCACCGCCAACTGCAGACACCCGGGAGTCGCCGTCCTCCAGTCCTCCTCCTCCTTTCGCTCCCTCGCTCGCTCCCTCCTTTCCAGCCAGGAGCCGTCCACTCTCCTATCAGAATCGCTTCAACCTTCTCCATCAGGAGGGGAGGAGACGGAGAAGGAAGGAGGGAGCAAGGCAGGCAGCCAGCGAAGGGGCTGCCTGCCCCAACGCGGGCTGATGACAACTCCCCTCTTTAGAGTTAACGCGGCACTTAGTCGCACGCTGCTCCCTTCCAGCTAAGCCGAATCGGGACGCCTGCGAAATGTTGCAGTTTCCAGTGCTGGCCTTAGAGGCAACCAACAAACTCTCCGTTTGGAGACCTACACACATCTATATATAAATATAAACTCTTGAGCTTACCTCTCACAGCTTTATTCCCACAGAGATTCTACTGTCGTTCGCTCGATTTGCCTTTTCCCGCTTCTGCGCCCTGGAAAGATCACTTCGCCTGTGGAATTAATGCTGTAAGCTTCCCTCCCCCCCCCCAAGTCGGATCGGTGCGGGCTGATTTATCGAGGGGCGCGCGCCCGAGGGCAGAAACGCGCGAGGAAAGCGAGGGAGAAGCCGCTGGGGTGCTTCACATTCCACTCCTCGAGCGGGCGTGTGCAACGTGGATGGCGAAGGGCAAAGCTTTAAATGCGCTGAACTGCCGAAGCAAAGCGGCGTTTAAACCGTTTGTGGCTGATTACATCTACCTGTCCCGTCAGGTCCGGCAGAGGGACACACTGCGGGCCCCATCTGCGAAAGATTTCCATCTGGCGGGAGATCCAAGGCGGGCTTTTTCTGCTCCCCCCCCCCGCATCTGAAACAGCGTCTTTCCCGAGGGGAGGTTTAGCCCTAAACTTTTTTTTTTTTTTTTTAGGAGAAAAAAGCCCTCAAAACATGCTTCCCCCCCCCCCAGCAAGCCCGGGGAACCCCTCGTAACGAGCCGGCATGTAGGTTATTATTATTATTAAATGTAATATTTCTCCCTTCGCGGTCTTGCTTTACTCCGTTGTTTTATTTATTTATTTAAAAAAAATAGTTTTACAGAACGTTTTTAATTAATGGGTTTTATATTACGCCTCACGGAGTCGCTCCGTGTGAGGTGGGCGGCCATATAAATTTGACAAATAAATAAATGCCTAAAAACCGAAGTCCTCAATTTCCAGGGAGTGTAAATGTGAGCCTTGCCAAAGGAAGATGGTGGTGGTAGTGGGGGGAAGTAAGCGGGGCTCTTCTGGTGCCCTAAGAGGCACTTGCAGAAAAAGTTTAGACAAACTCCCTTTCGTGGCTTCTTTGGTGCACGCGCAGGTGGGCACCGTTGCAATCCGTTCGCAACGGGCAAAAGCCGAAGATTTCAGGCTGCAGGAGAAAGCTGACCCGTAGAGGGCAGTAAGGGACCGAGAGACGTCCGCTCTCGGGTCAGGTTTGGAAATGGGATGGAAAGAGGAGAAAGGCCACTTTAAAGAAACTTAAGAGGAAATGCTGGTCAAGAAGTACGGTACAAATCAAAGGGCTTGATATTGAAAGACATATTTGACTGGCCTTCAAATGGCATTTTGTGGTGGAAGCTAGGAGGAGGAAGGAGGATTAGATGCGTTTGCTCCCTTGAGTTATTCATAATAATGAAAGCGGGATAAAAATAAACAAATTTTTTTTACTCTTGGCATTGCACCAGGAGGCATTTGACAAGTAGCAAATGGACTATCTGACCCCTAGAACTACTATAGCATTCCATACTGACAAACATCCTAACCGCATCCATTCACACGCAAATCCAATTGTGTTGAGGGTAGCAGTTCTGGACAATCCCTACCTCATTTTAACTTGGACATAAATTTTCCTAATTTCAGATTGCCTTACTAAATCAGGAATGAAATTGTAATTGAGAGAGATTATTTCCTGCAGATTTGCGGGCCGAGGGTTGGCCATCAGTGTAAAAACACGAAGGAAATGAAAAAAATGTATTTTGCTCCATGAAGCAAACACATTGTGCTTTCAGATTTTGATATGATTTGCAGTGGGTCGTGATCCAGCTAAAGCGAAACCAGACAATTATGATTGATCTAGGGAACCACTGAGGCAAATCCAAAGGCATTTTAAAGGGGAAATAAGGTTCACAGATGCTACATTTCACCACCACCTTGTCTTGTACCCACCCAGTCACTTTCCCCTACGTCTCTGCGGGAAGTACTCTGATTTCCTTACCACTTGCAGGTGCCCCATGGACCCCTTGCCTCTGCTGCCATACATGGCCTTTTCTCTCTACCGTTTGTCAATCCAAAATACCTTTTCCAGAATACACTGTCCCTTGTCTTTACACAGACCAAACACAGATGCTCCAGATGCAGTGCTGCCTGATCCCTGTGCAGAACATTTGGCACCTCCCTGAATTGCTGGGCAGATAGCTTGTATTGAAAGATTTTTCCATACCAGAAAGAAGCAAAACCAAACAGTCAACTACAGAAGTACAGATATACCTTGATTAACAACTGTAATCAGGACCTGCTACTCTGTCACTAAGCAGCACAATGGTAAAGCACAATGACACAACTTACAAAAGCTGTAATGACAACAGCTGTCATTAAGCGAATCCCACACAGTTAATAAGCATGATATCACATGATTGCCATTTGCAACCTCCTACTAGCTCCTTCGTTGACTTTGCTTGTTGTGAAGCCAGCAGAGAAGGCTGCAAATGGCAGTCACGTAACTGGGCTCTGCTGCAACAGCCACAACTTTGAAGACTAGCAGAAGTCTCATTCAGAACTATAATACATCACAACTAGCCCAAAATTTATGTTGCTAAGTGAGACATTTGTTAAATGAATTTTGTCCCATTTTATGACCTTTCTTGCCACAGTTGTTAAGTGAATCACTGCAGTTGTTAGTAATGTGGTTAAATGAATCTGGTTTCCCCATTGACTTTGCTTGTCAGAAGGTTACAAAAGGGGATCACATGACCCCAGGACACAGCAACCGTCAGAAATATGTGTCAGTTGCCAAGCATCCAAATTTTTATCACGACCATGGGATGCCGCAATGGTCATAAGTGTGAAAAATGGTCATAAGTCACTGTTTTCATTGCTGTTGTAACTTTGAACAATCACTAAATGAACTGTTGTAAGTGGAGGACTATCTGTAACTTTGAACAGTCATTGAATGAATGGCATTAACTGAGGACTACAAGGTTTAGATTGGATTAGATTAGATTAGATTAGATTTATTGTCATTTTTTCCTGTGGGCACAATGGCACACATTAAATGGAAGACCAGGAATTCTGCCCTCCCTCTAAAAAAACAAAACTCCCATGCACAAAAACAGGGCCAATATCTCAAGCACACAATCCCATCCACAGACTACACACCTTGGCAATGTGTTCCAGCTGCCAAGCCAGAAATTCTGCTTGATAAACTAAATTGGCTGATTCACTTATCACACTACGTCAAAGCCCCACAAATCATATTTTGGCACGCTATGTTAAGCCAATCTATAATTTTTAGATCAGAAGGAAGTTCCTTAATTAATTTTTCTTTACCTAATATGAAGGAAACTGCAAACTGAAAACTCAGATTCTAAGATTTCAAAGCAGAGGAAACAATAGCTTTTTTTTATTATTATTCTTTTGGGATATAAAATATTCAGGTGATATGGAAGGTAGTTAAAAGAAAATACTAGATGGCATTTCATAGCTCATTTGCTAAAATTTCCAAGGATAATAAAAGGCCTCAGAAGGAGCAAAAAACTTGTCCCAGTTTTTTTCCCCTATATGTTTTTTCCCCTATGTGTTATCTATGTGTTTTTTTCCCCTATGTGTTTTTTTTTTTCCCCTATGTGTTGAGATAACACATAGGGGGCAAAAACTGGGGCAAGTTTTTTGCTTCTTCTGAGGCCTTTTATTATCCTTCGAAAACTAAGGTTAGAAAGACTGAAGGACTATAACCCAGGAGACAAGTGGCAAGTATAATGGATTATGGTGCTTCTTGGCCATTTGGGGACAGCAGGCAAAACATCAATTTCCATATGTTCTCATAAAAATAAAATGCTTACCTATTTTACACATAATAGGGTTCATCTAACACATTGAACCAAATAGTAAAAAAAGACCTGGGGACAATATTTATAGAATATGCAAACTGTTAAGTACTTCGCATGCGAATGATGAAGACACATGGCGATGTTAAATAGTTCTTTATTCTTCTTCTAACAACACCCGAACAACAACAAAAGGTGCGCAGGCCTTTTTATATGGCCAGAAACCCGGACAACATCCACCAATAGAATAGAGCGTTTTCGCACCTTGCACATGCGCACAAGGCTGCCGCCGCTCTGTCTGGTCCTGGGCAGCTTTTGGAATGCCCGGGACCAATGCAACGTCCCGAGCCTGCTTTTGCAGGCTTGGGGCACAACACCCCTCCCTTCTAGATGGAACATAACCTGCGCACACACATCTACGTCATACATCGGAAGAGTGTTATATAGTTTCATTAATCAAATGCAAGGAATGTGGAATACTCGAGTCTGCCCTCAGGCAAAACTCCTTCAACTTTATTTATACAATAAGTGTATCCAAAATCAAAAAATAATACAAAATAATCTACCCAAGTTACTCTCGTTATTCAGGAGCCTCATGAATAGAACCCTCATGATTTGACAGCAACTTCACAAAGTCTCTCAGATGTTTGGGTGGGCACTTGGCCCGCTGCGACCTTCTAAGGGCCGGAAAGATTGCCTGGCCCACCTGCTCGCCTACCAGGCTAGGCAGGCCAGGGCGTTGCTGCCCTAAATTCCCAGGTGACCCCGGTGAGGGTGCCTGGCCTACCTGCTCGCCTACCCGGTTGACCTGCCCTGCTGCTGGCTGGCTGGACTCTCTAAGTCCAAGCCAGCATACCATGGAGGGGTGAAATTTCCTGAGTCCACAATGGACCCCTCTTGGGAACACTGTCCCTCGAGCCCAAGGCCAGCAGATGGAGAGGACTGGGTAGTGGAAGTGCCCCAATACTCTGTGGCCCCTCCGCACGTGCCCAAGGTGCCAGAGTCAGGAGTCGCCTCCATGGCAACCCCCTTTGCTGGTGACCTCCTTTTGGGAGCAATTGCAGAATTTGGCAAGTGCCCCTGATGGAATTCTTTTTCTCTTGCTGCTTGTGATTTGTGTGGATACCCCCGGTCAGTCTCCCTGTCTGGAGCACTATCTGACATATATGAATACTGTGGATATCCCCGGTGTGACTCCCTGTCTGGAGTGATTATGGATGTGTGGGATGACCCCCTATCCCATGAATTCCTGTTAAGAGTACTTGCGGAACCTTGGGATGAATCCCAAATAGCCTCAGTAGCAGGTAGTGATGGCCTGTTAGCCCTGTGAAACTGTGACCCAGAATGCATGTTATGGTCCTCCTCCCCCCCCCCCCAGAGCAGAGCCAGGAGCGGAAGGATGAGAGTCCAGTCTCCAACGCAGTTGGTCTATGTGTCTGCGAAGAACTCGGCCATCTCCCAAGGCAACTTCGTATGACAACGGCCCAGAGACCTTGCAGACCACAGCTGTGACACAGAGATGACCAGGCCCATAGTTTCTTGCCCAAACCGGATCGCCCACCTGGAGTCTCCTAGGTGCCCGTGGTTGTGACACCTGTTAAGCCACCTGGTCAGGGTGCAACCTGTCCAGTTTAGTGATGAGGCGGTGACCCCAGCGGAGTTCAGCAGAGCTCTTTCCTGTGGCAGTGCATGGTGTGGTGCAGTGTGGAAGAAGGAAATCTGCTAACCTGTGATGCCAGTTACTGTAAGTCAGTTTCTTGAGGGCATCTTTCGTGGTACGCACCATTCTCTCTGCCAGTCCGTTGGAGGATGGGTGGAAGGGAGCCGATGTTGCATGCCGGATCAGATTGGCCTGAAGAAAAGCCTGGAACTCAGAAGAGGTAAATTGAGGGCCATTATCTGAAACCAGAACATCTGGAAGACCGTGTGATGCAAAAATTCCTCTCAACACCTGGATGGTCCTGGCAGTAGTAGTGGAGGAAACAGAAACAACCTCTAGCCACTTGGAATGGCTATCAACAACAACCAGGAAGAATTGCCCCTGAAAGGGCCCAGCATAATCTATATGCATCCTAGATCATGGGGTTTGAGTTTCCTCCCACCTATGTACTGGGGCCTGAGGCATTTCAGGCAGAGACTGTTGGCACACTTGGCACCCGTGTGCTTTATCGAGTCCAGGCCACCAAAGATGGCTGCATGCAAGCGCTTTCATCCTGACTATGCCAGGATGTACCTCATGCAGAGAGATCAAGATTCTAGACCTCAATGAGGCTGGGATCACTACCCTGCTACCCCATAACAGGCATCCCTTGAAAGTGGAAAACTCATGCTTCTTGTGCCAGAAGCTTTGGAACTCAGTATCTGGGCACTTGTCAGGCCATCCTGACAACACACATGTCAACATGCGTGTAAGCGTGTGATCAGTGGCAGTTTCTGCAGCCACATCCCTAGCATTGAGGGGAGACTCAGGCAACTCCTGAATGGACAGAATATTAATGGCTGGAGCAGAATCTGGCTCCAATTGATTTAGGGGTAATCTGTTCAGGCCATCTGCATGACCCATTTCTTTTCCTGGTTTGTGAACTAATGTATAGTCATATGCTGACAGGAAAATGGACCATCTCAGCATACGAGGAGAAATGATATGTGGGGTCTGTTTGTTAGTGGTAAACAAACCCAGCAGAGGCTTATGGTCAGTATAGACCGTGAAATGGTGGCCATATAAGAAATCATGAAATTTCTTAATGCTAGCCATTATGGCCAAGGCTTCTCTGTCAATTTGAGCGTAATTCCGCTCTGCAGAAGACAAAGTCCTTGAATAATAGGCCACAGGGATCTGTGTTCCATCAGCCTTCAGATGGCTGAGTACAGCTCCCACCCCATAAGGAGATGCATCACAGGCGATGCAAACAGGCAGTTGCTCATTGAAATGTGATAAAACAGCATTAGAAGTGAGCAAGGCTTTAACCTCATTGAAACTCTTGTCATGGACTTTAGTCCACTGCCAAGGAGCCTGCTTGTCTAAGAGCCGGTATAATGGCTCTGCCACTGCAGCCTTATGTGGGAGAAATGCATGGTAAAAATTTAATAGCCCCAAGAAGGCTTGCAGCTCACTCTTAGACTTAGGGCTTGGGGCTTGCTGGATAGCTTGCAATTTAGTCTCAGCAGGATGAATGCCTTGAGCATCTATCCTGAATCCTAAAAAGTCAGTAGAAGTGACTCCTATCTTACATTTATCCTTCTTTAATTTAAGGCCTGCTTTTCGAAAACGAAGCAAGACTGCCCTTAATCTCTCTGCTAAATTTTGGGATGACTCCCCACCAATGAGGACATCATCAAAGTAGGGACCGACCCCAGGAATACCCCGAAGTGTGCTCTCCATGACACTTTGGAATATGCCAGGGGCTACATTTACCCCAAATTGCAGTCTCTTGACCTTGAAGGCCCCCCTGTGAGTTACAATAGTCTGGGCCTCTGCAGCTGCCTCATCAACAAGTAGCTCTTGATAGGCCTGTGCCAGGTCAAGCTTCGGAAAAATGCGTCCCCCCTTGAGGGAGGCCAGAATGTGACTTACTACAGGTACTGGATAAGCGTGCTGTTGCAGCACCTTATTCAGTGTGCACTTGTAGTCTGCACATATACGTATGTCCCCATACGTAGCCTTTAGAGGCGTTACTATGGGGGTTTCCCATGGACTTGAGTCCACAGGTTCAAGAATGCCCTGCTGGAGCAATTTGTCCAGCTCAGCATCAATCTTGCCTTTGAGGGCAAAAGTACCCTCCTAGGCTTAACCCTGATGGGCGTGATGGTAGGTTCTAACCGTAGTGAAATTGGAGCCCCCTTGTAGGATCCTAGCTCTGAACTAAACACATCTGCAAACTCCTTGCAGACTTCTGCGAGGCTTAACGTTTGCAAATGGTGCAGTCCAGTTACCTGGATTCCCAGAGCCTTGAACCAATCGAGTCCAATAAGACTCGTACGTTCACCCCCAACAACCACCACAACTAGGGGACCCTCAAAATCCTTATGCTGTACTCTAAGGGTGGCCTCCCCCTTAACACACACCATAGAATTCTGAAAATCTGTAAGTATTAGATTGGATGGCCTGAGTTTAACTCGAAGGCCACTGCTGCTGCATATCCTTTTGAATGTGTTAATAGAAATAATGGAGAGAGCGGACCAAGTGTCCAACTCCATTGATAAGGGAACCCCTTGCAACGTTACGTTAATGGACAGTTTCTTCTTAAGGGGCTTTTGTGTCCCTGTCCTCAAAATACTCCTGTGTGATGTGCAGAAACCTACCCTATGTTGGCTGGGGACCCTGGTACCTTTCAGATGCAATTCTTCACGAGGTTGGACCTTCTGGCGACCCAAACAGATGGATGCGATGTGGCCTTGCTTGCCACACGCTCTGCAAATGGCGGAGTAGAACCTGCAGTCAGCTCGCTTGTGACGTCCTCCGCACCCGAAGTATTGAAGAGATGCTATGGCCTTGTCCAGACGTTCCTTCTGCCTCCTTTCAGCTGGCTGGTGAAGCCTATCCACCTCTTCTTCAGGATCCACTTCCAATCCTTCTCAAGCATCCTCTTGATGGATGGTGGCTGTGTCAGGAGGGTTCTTGGTGAGCTGTAAGGTCTTCACAGCCCCCCCTGCTGCTTCCTCAGCTGTCACCTCTCATAGCACGTCTTGGAAATAGACATCTTCTTTTGCAAAAATCTTCTGTTGTAAGTCTCTGTTCCTTAAACTGCATACGAAGCGATCTCGCAGCCTCTCTTCCAGATCCTTGAACTCACAAGGTCTGGCTGCTTGTCTTAAGGCTGCAATAAAATCCGCAGCAGATTCACCCAGCCTCTGGTCTCTCTGCTTGAATGCGTGCCTCCAAGCAATGATGGATAACTTTGGCTGGAACATTTTCTTCAAGTCAGTATATGTTACTGACTCCAGAGGTGCAGGGACCACCAGATTCTCAGCGATTTCAAAAGCTTCCTGTCCACATACACACAAAAGAGTTGCAGCCTTCAAGCCATCTTCTCTAATTTGATTTACTCTGAAGTAATTCTCCACCCTTGCAATGTAGGAATTCCATCTCTCTGGGTGTGAGACATCAAAATCAGACGAACGGCCGATCTTCGCCATCTTAACTATTACGACTTTCACCACTCGCTCCTCTGCAAACTGCCTTTGGGGAAAGGGTCCTTTAGCCGAGCTCACCTTCCAGCGATGCTATACTGGCAGGCTGGGATGCTGATTCAGATGCCGTCTTCCCCTCTTCAGGGCTTCCTGGGTAAGTCCTTAAAGCTTTTTCTTCAGCTTGCAAAGGATCCCACCCTCGTCGCCAGTATTAAGTACTTCGTTCATGTGTGAATGATGAAGACA
The DNA here is from genome assembly GCF_016545835.1 of Crotalus tigris. Classification (NCBI taxonomy): domain Eukaryota; kingdom Metazoa; phylum Chordata; class Lepidosauria; order Squamata; family Viperidae; genus Crotalus; species Crotalus tigris. Next base: position 43,649 of record NW_024100591.1, on the reverse strand, counting down.
CATGGAGATGTTAAACAGCTTTTATTATTATTCTAACAATACCCGAACAACAACAAAAGGCGCGCAGGCCTTTTTATATGGCCAGAAACCTGGACAACGTCCACCAATAGAATAGAGCATTTTCGCACCTTGCGCATGCCCACAAGGCTGGCGCATGCGCAAGCTCACAAGGCTTTTGCAGGCTCAGGACACAACACAAACCATGGTTAGTTTTAACCATTTTGTGTGTCGTAGCTTGATAAACAATAAAGTCAAATTCATTGGTTTGTATATGAACAATACGTACTGGTCTCCACTATACATTCTGGAATGAAGCCCATGCCAAGATAGGAAACTGTGAGTTCCAGTCCTGCCTTAGCCATTAAAGCTGCTGGATGACTTTAGGCCAGTCATTCTCTCTCACCCCAACTTACCTCATTGTGGGGGAAACGAGAAGATGTGTTAGACATGTTCACTGCCTTGGGTTATTTGTAAAATTAATAAAGGCAGGATACAAACAAACAAATAAAACACAAGTAACTGGAGAATTATCTTTCCATTGACAGTAGGAGCACAGAGTCATAGATAATGGTTTTTGGTGTGTCTTGAAGACATCATATGGTGAGTGTCTGGACTAGTTCCTGCATTTTTCCTGACAAGATTTCAGAAGTGACCTGCCCTTGTTGCTTTGTAGGGCTAAGAGAGAGTCACTGGCCCAAGGTCACCCAGCTGGCTTTGGGCCTAAAAAGGGCAGGCCTAGAACTCACAATATCTGTAGCCTGATGCCCTATCCACAACTAGAAACTGGCTATCTCGTCACAGAGTAGCAAACTGTAAATGACTGCTTTCTTTGTCTCCAGGCTTCAGGTCTCAGAACATATGGACAGGCATCTTGTCCTGAAGCACCTGGCAGCACAGCTGTGAATGGTTAGTACTTACTAATGGCTTTTCTCATCTTTCTCTTCATAGCTGCCATGAGGTCTGCAGCCATGATGCTTATTCCTTACTAATGGGAAAATGACACTGCTTGCACCCACACTGGATTTTACTGATATTTTACTCATTTCCAATTCAATGTTTTTAAATGGAACAAAGAGCTAAATGAAGTGTGTCAAATAAAATTTAGAATTTCACAAATTAAAAAGTGCAGTGGGGTCTTGTCATGTTTTTGAACTCTGGTGTTGGAAAAGGCTTCTGAGAATACCTTGGATAGCCAGGGAAACTAACAAATCAAAATTCTTCCTTGTAGCACAAGTGATCAGGCTCCAATGATCATATTCTGCACACATCATACGAAGATCTACCGGTAGATCATTCAAAGACTCTATAATGCTGGGAAAGATAGAAGGGAAGGGAAGATAATGATCAGATGCAAGGTGACAATTCAATTACAGTCAGGAGAAGTGTACTGTTGGAAGATCTGAAGGACCAGGATGGGGAGAGATGATCTGGAGAAGATTCATCTGAGGTCACTAAATCGACATTGATCTGATGGCACATAATCAGTCAGTGGTGCTTTAGGAACTTATACGAGCTACCTCAGGCTGTTAAATTACTAAGTGTGGTACTTAGCTGTTGAAAGGTATATATTGTATTTTAAATAATGAATGTGCCCTGAAACGGCATACAAGCCAATAAAAACAAGGCACATTTGCAGGAATGAGAACAGTTTTCTCACTATGCATTTGCTCGGCAGTTGTATGAATGCAATAGCATATTCATACAAGCAGTTTGACTCCACTATTACAAATGTACCTTTTGTGTCCTGAAAACAGATTTTTGACCATAAATGTTTGATTTTTTTATTTAATTGATTTCTCCTTTTTTATTTCATGACTTTCCCATTATGTGTACCAAATTTTGCTTTAGGACTTGGGTGATATCATTGTTTCCAGGCACAAAAGCATATTCATTTGCCCAGGCCAATAATCCTATTTATGGAAAGAAAACATTTATAAATAAAGATGAGATTCAGTTTTTCATCCACAAGATGGAGATAGTGTGTCCCTTTTCTATTTTCCAGAGGGGGGGAAAAGTCATTTGGATATTTTATGTTAGTTGTTTATTTTTGTTTTACATTATTTCACACTGTTACAAAAGATCAGCAAACCTATTGGATAGTGTGTGTGTATGTGTAAAAAAAAACATTTCAGGTACAGTTAAATTTAAATTCTTAATTTCATCATTCATTAGAACCTAAAAACATAGATTTGAGATTGCCATGCCTTTAATAATAATATAACATATGCAATATATACAAGTACCTTCAATTCAAAATTTAGGAACCATAGACTTTAGTAGGTATTAAAGGATGAATACAATTATACAGTATTGTATATATTATATTAATATTTATATTATATTAATATATATATAATATATGGTATGTACTATACTATACTATACTATACTGTACTGTACTGTACTGTACTGTACTGTACTATACTATACTATACAGTACAATTAGAAAATTAGTTCAAGTAATCACTAAAGGCAGTGTTACAACATAGTTCTCATTTGCTCATATTTTTTTAGGACATTCTGACTGTTCGTCCAGCACAATCCATGAATCCCTAAGACAGAAAGAATTGTAAGATGTCTTACTGAGGGTCCAAACAGCAGCCTCTCTGCCAGAATAAAGAGGCTTCAGCCGAGAGCTTTTTACACTATTATCTGCAAATTAATAGGAAAAATTAGATATCTTGAAATTTTGATAGGATTAATCTTCCCAAGTTTGTATTGATTCCTTACAAAGAATTCAAAGAATCAGTTGAACAGCCCCATATTCTAAGAAGCATCTTTAATGAACATTAGAAAGCTTGGCACACAGGCTAAGCCCCAGGGATGGCCAATTAGTCACCATTACAAGGCAGTAAACCCAACTCAATCTGTGCCATTTCCAAATAAGTGCAGGTTGGCTCATCCTGTGTAAGGAGAAACAAGGAGGGATTACCAGCTAAATCTTTTCCTTGCACCACAATACATTGAACAGGAAAGTTAAGCCTTGCCTGTTATAGAACAAGACACTGTATAATAGAGAAATACCACTGTAGCACAGAAGAAGGGGTAGGTGCCTTTTCATGGCCAAAGAGTACTTGTCAGATTGTGGGACTGGGCATGAAGCAATAATGGAAAATGCAACCATGTTATCTATATGTGAGGGTGTGGTGTTTTATTCTTTGATATTCCTATATGAAGGCTTTAGGGCAGGGGTGTCAAACTCGCAATGTCATGTGATGTGTCACAACTTTTTTCCCATTGCTGACAATGGGGTGGATGCGGTTTCAGCATGACACACACAGCCCATGGGCCGGCAGTTTGACATCCCTGCTTTAGGGGGTTCTTTTTACATGTTTTTACCTTTATTTATGATACATAATATGCATTTTTGTGTTTCCACATCAAATTTCCCACAAATCAGTGGTATCTAGCAGTTTGCTACCCAAATTCAGCAGTATAATCTCCAGGAGGCCATTAAAGAAGAAGGAAAGATGCACTGTTGCTCTGCAGCATGGAACAACTCCCATGCAGGAACACCTGTGCAATAACACTCTTCTATTTAAGCTTGCTTGGATGGCTGCAGTTGGGTCAGCTCTTTCAATACATCTGGTTACCAGTTGTGGTCATGCCAGGGTTTCTCTGACCTTGGCAATATTAAGATGCATGGACCAACTCCCAGAATTACCCAGCAACTATGGCTGGCTGGGAGATTCTGAGACCTGAAGTCTATGCATCTTAAAATTGGCAAAGTTCAGAAATCTTGGGCTATGCATTTGAGTAACACTCTGTGCAGGGAGGGAGGGAAGGAGGGAGGGAAGGAGGGAGGGAGGGAGGGAGGAAAGAAAGAAAAAAAGAAAGAAAGAAAGAAAGAAAGAAAGAAGTAAGAAAAGAAAGAAAGAACAAGGAAGGAAGGAAGGAAGGAAGGAAGGAAGGAGAACAAGAAATAAATAAATAAAGAACAAGAAGGAAAAAAAGAAAAGAAAGAAAGGAAGGAAAGAGAACAAGAAAGAAAGAAGAAAGAAAGAAGAAAGAAAGAAAAAAGAAAGAAAGAAAGAAAGAAAAAGAAAAAAAAGGAAGTCAATAATTGCATTTGAAAATACAACAAGCCCTAAAATGGCACAACCAATGTATTGCTGTGATATTTTATTTTACATAAAATCAGCTGGTGGAAAACATAGCCCTATCCTAAGCAACATGTCTTTATACCTGGGACCTGCTACTTGGGTTCTGAATATACAGAGGCATAAAAGTATTCTGTGTCAGAGGTCCCCAACCTTTTGGGCACCACGGACTGGTTCCACGGAGAGAGGTTTTTCTGCGGACCAGAGGGTGCGTGGTTTTGTGTGCTGCCTGCATCCCGCAGATGGGACTTTGCTTGTTTGTGCGGATCGTTTGCTGCCATGCCGTGGCCTGGTACTAGTCCATGGACCGGGGGTTGAGGACTCTTGCTCTATGTAATACAGATCTGTGCAAAGCAATCCTGCTGCAAGTTATCACAATTTTTATCACTAACCAAATGTTACAAGGCACCAAACTCTAAATAATTTTATGACTGTTTATAGCCCTTCTATACATGGCTGCTCTGATCCCTCAGGCAATCTCTAAGATGACTTTAGTATGGTATTCTTGCTCAGGATTTCAGAAGCATAGATTTGTTGATTGCATTATATATATGAGAACTGCAAAACTATACAATCTATGTAAGGTAACAGTTTCTTTAAGATATAAGATATTTTCAAAACGCTCACAATAGGTATTAGGTTATTAATTATGCTCAAGCTTCAGTTCCCCATTCAAAAGCAGTTGTGTAATTTTAAAGCATTCAATTTACACAGATAATAATTTAGAAAATTTACATGCCATTCACTCCTAGCAACCCTGGGTGGTTCACAAATTGTTCAAACTATTTAAAAACAAGGAAACAACAACAAAAAACCTCCAAAAGATTAAAGAAGGCAGAAATTGAAGGGGGAAAAAACTAGATGGGAAGCATTAAAAAGTCCCTTTACATGGACTTGATGAATGAAGAGGAAAAGAAAGCATAGCCTCTTAATGGCTGCCTCTAAATTTAGAAACAATGGCATGTTTAACAAACATATTTAATCCATCTATTCAAATATAGAGCTCTATGTTTAAATGCCACTCTTCTAAAAAGTGGGAGAATGGTTTAGAAGCAAGTATTTAAGTCACTATTGATTGCCGCAGGTAAAAAAAAAACTGAATGAGCAAAATATTCTCTGACAGGACAATACAATTCATTCTAAGCACTGAACACCTTTTGACCATCACTGTACAGATAGCTCTTGGTTAATAACCACACATTCAGTGACCAAAGGTACAATGGTGGTAAAAAAGTAGTACTTATGACCAATCCACAAACTTCTGGCCATCCCATCATTGTGGACATAATATTGTAACCTTGATGCTTAATAACTGGCTCACACTTAGGACAATCACGTGATCACCATTTGTGACCTTCCCTGCTGACTTGCCACAAGCAGTCAATGGGGAAGCCAGCAGGAAAGATTGCAAGTCACTCTGGTAAGTGCCCTGCACTCAGCAGTAGCCAACCCAAGCCGTTTCCCCTCCCACCGCTCTCCTGTTACAGTTTTTTTTTTAAAAAAAAACTATACCAAATTGGATTGAACCAGATTAAAGAAGGAAAAACAACAACAAAAGCAATAATCCCAGGACAGATGGCTTTTTTTTTGTATCTTTGTACAAGGGCTGGGTAGATGTTTTATTTTGTAAGAACAAACATATCTGAGGACTGTCAAACTCCCTAAACCAAGAAAAACACACTGAGTTTCTTCTAAGCAGTTTCCTTTATTTTCCTCACCCAATTTTAATCAAAATAAAATTGATTACTTACACCAGACCTGGGCATTTTATGACCCGTGGGCCACATTCACCCCTCAGGTAGTCCCAATCTAGCCTGTGGCATCGGTGGCATCTGCAAGAGAGGTGGGTAGCAGTGCGGCATTGGGGCAACAGCATCCAAGGCAAGGTTATGGCAATGATGGAGGTGGCATGGCAGCTCTCCACAACAGTTCCAATTTCTCATGTAGCCCCTTGGAAAAATTAATTGTCCCACCCATGACTTACCTTGACCATTAAATATATACTCTGAGAGCTCCTAAGGGGGAGCTTTTTTGAGTTTCTTCTTCTAACCTTCATAGACTTTTGCTCCCCTGGAATGCACTCCCTCTCTCTTCAGAATCCAGACAATATTCCACAACACTGCCTATTCTATTCTATTCTATTCTATTCTATTCTATTCTATTCTATTCTATTCTATTCTATTCTATTCTATTCTATTCTATTCTATTCTATTCTATTTCTATTTTTATTTCATTGCTGTCTATAACAATAGAGTTTAACATTACTCTTCAATTACTATTATAACACTGTTTAACATAGTCGATTCAACATATTATTGTCTGTGTTATTACTATTCAATTACTATTACTGTTAACTATTACTCTATTACAATTATCTATATACTGCACTCTTACTAGTATGCATCTTTTTCTTTTTCTGAATGGCCAGCATGCAGAGTTCTTGCACATTTGTTACACTATCTTTTGTCTTGATGGGCTACTATACTTTTTTTCCGCTCTTTTGAACCGTCTGCTCCTTCTGAAGGAAAAATGCCTTGGCTGCTATAATGTTTGCTGTTTGCTCCCTGCAAAGCTCAAAATACACATCCCCTCCATTCTCCTCTCCACACCTGTGTCAAGGTTACAGCTTTATTGGCAACTCTGCCATGCTGAAGCTGGAGAAAAGGTTAAAATAGGAAGGAAAGGCAGCAGCAGCACAGGTGCCTGCAATTTTGTTCCAGCAGTCTGCTCTTCCATACCTCCCCCACCCAGCAGCAACCACTTGCCTACCTGTTGGTCTGACTGCAAGCCACTTGGGATTTGCAACTTCCTGCTGGCATCCTCTGACTTTGGTTGTTGGAAATGAGGAGGAGGTCCTAGCTTAATGACCCCCCACAACCTCCTTTAACAATGACATTGGGCACTCCCAGGGTTGTCATTGCTAAATAATGGAGGCATGCTTTACAATTGCATAGCATAATGACTGAAACACCAGTCTCCATTACGGTCATTAACCTGCATTATACATTTAAAGAACAAGAGTAGGCTTGACGCTCCACACTAATAATTTCTGGCCATTGATGCCTATGCAACCCTAGGAGTTTTTCCCACATCTGATGCTCTTGATGAGCATGAGTGTACCAAGGGAAATAGCATGTTATTTTCATAATAAAATAAGATAACCTTTTTTGTCATTTTTTACTGTGGGCACAATGGCACACATTCAAAATGAAATTCTGTTGCCTGCTGTTAAAAGTATACATATACATAACACATACAGACATGCTATATATAACATATGTACAAACCTACCCCCATACACATAAATAACATATAAATATTAATCACTGTCCATCTTGAATACATAGTGGAAAGAGGAAACTTGAGAGTTCACAAGGTTGATACTGTATGGAAGAAAATTGTGACTGAATCTGGATGTTCTGCTTCGGATACCACAAAGCCTGCTCCCAGAGGGTAACAAGGAAAACAGGTCGTGAAGAGGATGTGTAGTGTCCCAGACAATCCTGCGGACCCTGCTCAAGCAACGCTTATATGCTTTGTCCTGGATAGAAGGGAATGAACTGCCAATAATCTTTTCTGCCATCCTCACCACTCTCTGCACTACCTCCCTGTCTGAATAACATGGGACCCAGGAAGCAGACCTTCTCTAGCAGTGCCTATCCTATGGAATAACACCACCCCAAAGGTCTCCATGGCCCCCACTCTGACTATCTTTAGAAAATCTCTCAAACCAGACCCTGGTGAATGGTGAATCATTTCAGAAATTCATATTATATGTTACTGTTTTTTCCAGATACTCATAGTTCTTTTATATTTTTGGTTTCCATTGTTTTTAATGTTTTACAATGCCCAGAGCTACTTGGAGTGGAGTAGCTTTCTAAATTTAAAAACTGTTTAAATTTAAACAATGCTTTATAAGTGAAGAAAATTAAGGGTACTCAACAAATGGCTTGGTTATGACCATCAATCAGGCGCTAAACACATACACAAAATAATATTCTTTGGGGATGTGCAACTTGATAAGCATTTTATCTAGTTGTATATTTAGAGCTCTTCTGCTGATTATCGAACAAAGCAATATTGCCTGCCAATATGTCTCTAGGCAGTGAATAAAGCTAATTGGAAAAATAGATGCAGAACAGAAATTTGATAATAGTAGAGTTCTGATGAAATTAAATAGGCAGTCAACTTCATATGCAATTACAAAACATAGCAGAAAACTTGTACTACAACAAACTGGAACCCAGGACTTCAGCAGAAAAAAGATTAGATGAATAGGTTATTAGGGTGGTATTTGAATACTCTAGTCCTCCCTTGTTTATCAACCATTTGAAGTTACAACAGTGCTGAAAGAGTAACTTTGTGGCTAATCCTCATACTTATGTCTGTTGCAGTGTCCCTCCAGACCCTTGATCAAGATTTGTGTATTTGGCAGCATTTATGACCATCATAACTTCCCACAATCACAATTAGGCTCTAACAAGCAGAATCAATAGAGAAGCTGGTAGTAAAATCTCAAGTCATGGTCATGTGGTGTCTTGCTTAACAACCATGGATGATTTTTTTTAACAACCATATGAGAACTGCATCTACATGGAGGGAAGTGTGTAGTGGGGTGCCCCAAGGCTCTGTTCTAGGCCCAGTGCTCTTCAACATCTTCATCAACGATTTGGACGAGGGGATAGATGGGGAACTCATCAAATTTGCAGACGACACCAAGCTGGCAGGAATAGCCAACATTCCAAAAGATAGGTTTAAGATACAGGAGGATCTGAACAAACTGGAACACTGGGCGCTATCTAACAAAATGAAATTCAATACTGAAAAAAGTAAAGTTCTACATTTAGGCAAGAAAAACCAAATGTACGGTATAGTATAGGGGGTACCTTGCTCAATAGTAGCAACTGTGAAAGGGATCTCAGAGTCCTAGTGGACAGTCACTTAGATCAGGGCTTTTCAACCAGTGGTACGGGTACCACCTGTGGTACATTGGCACCTGGCAGATGGTACGCGACCATCCTAGAAAAGTGGTAGCGGGGGAGGGGAATGAGCTGAATTGGTGGCAGCATCACACAAACCTGAGCGAGAGATGTCTGGAGCTGCAGGGCTGTCAGGGCTCAGCGGAAGTGCCAGGATCAGCGCCAGGCTCCAGAAGCACCAATCAATTGGAAAGCAGCACTGATCCTGGCGCTTCTGCTGAGCCCAAAAGACGCACTGATCAGATGGAATGTTGCAGCATCTCCAGGGTCTTGTGATTTACATTCAGATGGTTGGCAACTGATTCATATTTATGATGGTCACAGTGTCCCAGGGTCATGTGAAGTGACCAAAACCTGCTGCAACTACCCAGCAGATGGGGGGAATAAAGACCAAACACTCCCCACCCCACCCCTGCTGCCAATCCTGAACAGAAATGCTCACAACAATGAAAACTTCAGATAGATGGGCGGGCAGGCAGGTGTCTTGCTCGGCTGTGGCTTGGGGGGCACTTTTTTCAATGCCATTGTAACTTTGAACAGTCACTAAACAAACTGTTGTAAGTCGAGGACAACCTGTACTTTATCACTTTTTTCCTTTTTGGGGGGGGGTCATCAAGTTTTTGATACCTTGCTAGGCAACTGGTGGTACTCGGATGTTGCCATATCCTAAAAGTGGTACAATGGGTGAAAAGGTTGAAAAGCCCTGACTTAGATATGAACCAACAGTGTGCTGCAGCTGCCAAAAAAGCCAACACAGTGTTAGGCTGCATTAACAGAGGGATAGAATCAAGATCACATAAAGTATTAATACCACTTTACAATGCCTTGGTAAGGCCACACCTGGAATACTGCATCCAGTTTTGGTCACCACGATGTAAAAAAGATGTTGAGACTCTAGAAAGAGTACAGAGAAGAGCAATAAAGATAATCAGGGGACTGGAGGCTAAAACATATAAGGAACGGCTGCTAGAATTGGGTATGTCTAGTTTAATGAAGAGAAGGATGAGAGGGGACATGATAGCAGTGTTGCAATATCTCAGGGGCTGCCACAAAGAAGAGGGAGTCAAGCTATTTTCCAAGGCGCCTGAAGGCAGGACAAGAAGCAACGGATGGAAACTAACCAAAGAGAGAAGCAACCTAGAACTAAGGAGAAACTTCCTGACAGTTAGAACAATTAACCAGTGGAACAACCTGCCTCCAGAAGTGGTGAATGCTCCAACACTGGAAGTTTTTAAGAAAAGACTGGACAGCCATTTGTCTGAAATGGTATAGGGTTTCCTGCCTGAGCAGGGGGTTGGACTAGATGACGTCCAAAGTCTCTTCCAACATTATTATTATTATTATTATTATTATTATTATTATTATTATTATTATTATTATTATTATTATTATTAATATAGTGAGATTTTATATCTGTCGTGTTCCCTTGATGTCTTGCTTAATAACTGTGATGCTTAGTGGCAAGAGTTGCTGGTCCCAATTATAGTTGTTAAGTGAGAATTCCCTGTAAGAAAAAAACAAGCTGTAAAGATTTTTTTTTTTTTTATTGAAAATTTTTAAATTTTTACAAAAACAAATCCCCTTCCCATACCCCCCCCAACCCTACCTCACCCCCCTCCTCCCCAACCTCCCAAACCCTCCCCTAGACTTCCCAGAGCTGAATACAGGCTTAATTGAGAAAAAAACTTAAAACACTTTTAAAACCTAAACAAATTTAAATACAATCATCATTCTATATAAACTCCCTCCAAAAACGCAAATTTAAACATTACTTTCTTTGAATATCTATAGCTATAATGTAAAATCTAATTTCTCCCTCTTTCTTTATCCTAATACAAAAAAATAAACATATAAACCTTTGTTGTACCATTAAAACTAAATACTCTTAGAAAACTTAAAGTAAATACATATTTCCTTCAATCTTCATAATCTTCTCACCTATCCAAAAAAAAAAAAAAAAACTTAAAAATCCTAAACAAATCTAGACACATTTAGTTAAACAAATTATTTTCTCTTAAAAATATTAATAATAATATTTAAAAGCTTGAAACACTTTTAAATCCTAAACAAATCTAAATACAATCATCATTCTATATAAACTTTCTCCAAAAACACAGATTTAAGCATTACTTTCTTTCCTAAACAAATCTAGACATTTAATTAAGCAAATTATTTTCTCTTAGAAATATTAATAATAATATTTAAAAACCAAATTTAAGCATTACTTGAAACTTAAACAAATTATACTCCCTTCGAAACACAAATTTATTAGAATCCCCTCACTGAAATAAACAAATTATAATCCCTTCAAAACACAGGTTTAAACAATATTATCATTAAAGGTTTAAAACTTAAAACTGAAATATATTATTATCCCAAAACACATATTTAGACATTACATAAGACATTTTCCAAAAACGATATAAGTTTTACTTCTCCCACAATCTCAATAGTAAACTTCTTGTCTAAAGTTCTCATTCAATGTCCATAATTTTCTGTCCAATAACCAGTTGCACCCACTATAAACACAAACTTCTTATCTAAAATTTTCATTCAATATCCATAATCTTCTGTCTAATAGCCAGTTGCATCTACTATAAGCACAATCCATATTGGTCTCTCTTGCCCGCAAGCATCGAAAAAAATGCGTGGAATTCTGCCCTTGAAGATCGCTCCAAAGAGTTTGTAAGTCCTGGTTGACCCACCAGCTCAGGAATCAGTACCTGTGAAACTTCCTCAACCTCCTTCTTCTGTTGGTCTTTCTCTTTACATTTATATGTTACTTTTTCTTTACATTTATATGTTGCACAAGTCTCAGGGACCGATACCTGTAAAACTTCCTCAGTAAATTCCTCCTTGTGTTGATCTTCACAGTTGTAAGTTGTACAAGTTATCCTCTGCCCGTTCCTCTCTTGTTGGTGCCCCTCAAGCTGAAATTTCCCAATTTCGATTTCAGGCAGCAATTCCACCCTTGAAGATTGCTCCAAAGACTTTGTAGGTCTAACTTCTCCCAGAGCTACCCTTGAAGATTGCTCCAAAGACTTTGTAAGTCCAACATCTCCCAGAGATTCAGAGACCGCTGAATATGAAACTTCCTTAACCTTCTTCTGTTGCTGCTTTTCTTTGGAGTTATGTGCTACACAAGTTGTCTTCTGCTCCTCAATCTGGACTTGTTGAGACCTAATAGATGGCGATGCACATACCCCCAGGACCGAAGTATAAAAATCTTTTGCTTGAGAAACAGTATTAAGTCTATGACATGTCCCCAGGTAGTTCACCACCATTCCAGTCGGAATATCCCATCTGAATAGAATTTTTCTCTTTTTAAGTTCATTTACTAGAAAAGCAAACTCCTTTCTTCTTCTTAAAATTTTAGATGGGATCTCCTTAAAAATTATGACATCTTGTGAAGCAATTTGAAATCTCTTCTTATAATAGGCTTGCACAATTTGATTGCGTAAGGATCTTTTACCAAAGTAAATTACCACATCTCTTGGCAGATTCTTCTGTGCTACCACCACAGAGTTAACCCTAAATAATTTTTCAATTTCACTAAGTATTCCCTCTTTTTCTTTATTCAAAATCAATGCAAAGTCCTTTGCAACCATTTCTTTCAAATCTTCTTGCAAAGACTCTTCCAGGCCTCTGATTCTTAAGGCATATTCCATTTGTCCATATTGAAGCATAAGAATCTCATTTTCCATTTCTTTTTCCATACTTTCAATTTTCCCCTCCATTATGTCCACTTTTTCAGCTACCTCTTCCACATGGGAGTTCACCTTTTCAAGAACAGAAGCAACTCCTTCTAAAGCCAAAACAAAATCTTGTCTCAAGATCTTATTATTTTCCTCTAAAATCTTTTTCATTTCTGCCCTAATTTGAATTATAACATCTCCCATCATGTTTTGCAAATCCTTCATAGTTATTAGCTGACCCCCAGAAGAGGGTGAAACTGTTGATTTAGAAGCTGTAGAAATCCCTGGACGCTTTGGAGCCATCTTAAAGAAAAACCTTTAGCCCTTCTTAAAAAATTATAAAAATTCCTTCAAAAATCATAACTCCCTCCAAAGAAGGTCATTATAATAAAAAGAAAAAAGGGAAAAGAAAAAAAAAAGGAAGAGAAAAAGAATTAAAAAAAGCTTTACTCCTTCTTAAAAATTGCAAAAAATTAAACAGAAAAAAGTCCTTCAAAAAAGAGTCATTACAATATAAAGAAGGGAGAAGAAAAAATAATAATAATAATAATAATAATAATTAAATAGAAAAAGTCCATTCCAAAAAAAAAATACTTAGAGATACCAAAAACAACCATTCCAATCATAAGAAAATAAAAAGGGAAAGGGAAAGGAAAGAAAAAGAAACACCAAAAAGCCTGCCGGTCAGCATTCTAACTTCAAAAAAAAAAAAACACCGAGAGATTTGCCGATCGCCATTTTACTTTCCCTTTCAACAGAGAAAAAAAAAAATAAAATAAAAAGAGAGAATAAAAATAGAAGCAAGTCTTAAAACTTAAAATCCAAATAAATCAAAGAAAGCAAAAACTAAATCCTCTACTCAGCTCTGTCCGTTTATAAAAAAAAAACTCACCAGTTCTCTTTAAGCACGGAGGTGTTTGCAGCGGCTCGTTTTGTCCCTGAGGACAAAAACAGCTGGGAAGCGGAGACAAGTCTGAACTCCGTGGGAGCACTCCTTTCACCCCCCCCAAAAAAAACTTGGGGGGTGCAAAAGAGGCTCTACCACTATTCAGACACTCTCTACCCCCCCCTTTGCCCGGGAGGGGGATTTTGAACCGCTGAACAGCTGGTGTCTGCTGTTCATAGCGGTTCTTACACTTACCCAGGAAAGACGGCTACAAAGTAGCCGCCATCGCGCGCGCAAAATCCACCGGAAGTCCAAGCTGTAAAGATTTAACACACAACAGGTTACAGCTTTAGCCAAAGCAATTGAGCTACACCTTTTTAAGTCTCTGTGTGTCCTAATTCAATGGACTGTGGTATAATAGTCCTCCAAAAGAAGATGAGGCAACAGTGCCCCAAAGACTGTGAGGCCCACAATAAGAGTCTAGTTTCCCACCTTTCTTCAGAAATCAAAGCGTTACATTCTTCTTGTCACAGTTCAGATTCTTATTGCCTCCTCTTCCAGCAAATGGCACCAAAGTTTCTAATTGGGTCATATGCACACCTAATCAATAAAAAAAATGTAGAAATTTCTTATGAGGCAACTAGTATATCATAGAAGCAGTTTTCAATGCCACGTTGTCCTTTCTTCACATGCAACTTACCTGTTCGCTTTTTTGTTTGAATACAAGCCAGGAGTTAGTGGTTGGGTCACTATTTCTATTTCGTTTTCAGCCTTACAGGTCTGAGGCAGATTGTGATCTTGAGATTGAAATGCTAGTAACATAATTTCAGGATACAAGCCCTGTGGGCTTTATTTCATAATAAAACAGCCATTAGTATGCTGAGAATTGTTTTGGACCACAGAACAGTTATAATGAATTATAATTTTGCCAGAGAGGAAGAGAACTGGTGCTTGAAAATGAGAGCGAGACAATTTTCATAGGAGACAAACAACTTGAAGCTCACATGTTCTCCAGGGACATATGACTCAGATTTCACTCTTTGACATTCATTCTGAAGCTGGGAATTATTGTCAATCTGACAAAAGGGCAAGTAAAGTAAATGTAGGGGCATCCTTTATGCAGTAACACTGTTTCCCCCCCCCATTTTTTTATTAACTATTGTATTATACAAATACAACTTATACAGCTATGGGATAAAAATGCATTAAAAAAGAATATATGTGTGTGTGTGTGTGTGTGTATTAATTATATACATATAATTAATTAATTATATACATATAATTAAATTAATTAATTATATACATATAATTAAATTAATTAATTATATACATATAATTAATGTATAACGTAATATATATATTTGTTTATAAATATATGGTCTTGGTGTAATCGGGTCTTTTCCCATGTAAGATGGAGCATATCTTGGTGACGTTTCGACGAGGTCCCACTCGTCATCTTCAGTCTAGGGCCTTCAGCCCTGGACATCACATCACAAAACTCAGAAGGTTACAACGCCAAAGCTCAGGATGTTACAACACAGCCAACCACCCAGGATGGTGCAACACAGAACTCAGGATATCACTACACTAGATCTCAGGATGTCATCACACAATCCATTACCCAGGTCGTTACAACACAAAAGACTAATGGGCACACAGCCAACACCTCAACTACTCAGGATGTTATGAAACAGCCAAACAATCCACAAACAATAGCTCCTACACAGCCAACCAATCCACCTACAGCAACTAAGCCAGCACTCGACACACCCCCACCAATATATATAGAGAGAGACGGCAGCTCCGATCACACTTTGCTCACACAAGCACGAAGCCGAAGACCCCAGCCTGAAGATGACGAGTGGGACCTCGTAGAAACATCGCCAAGATACTCTCAATCTTACACAGGAAAAGACCTGAATACACCAAGACCTGCATACATACACACACACACACACACACACACACACACACACACGTATATATGTACGTATATATTTATACACACATCCACAAATACATAAATTAAAAAAGGATGTAGAAAAAGAAAAAGAGAAATCTCCCCCTTCGTCCTAAGCAAGTATAATCATCATCACTATCTCTTAAAATATAACCAAACATCTTTTCATTCCATATATCATTTCGATTTCTATAATCTCATTTCTAGAACATTATCTCTCCCTATTAAACAGCAAAACTCCAGTAAGACTTATCAGAAATAATAAGATCAATATTAAAAATGACATCTATTATCGCCAAACTGAACCTATCTTTCCCATATAAAAAGATCTTCCTATTTCTTTTCTTCAAATAATGTAAGTTCACTTCCATGAAAAAAACAATTAAACATTACTAGACATAATCATCATCATCCACTCCTGGCCAAAACATAGTTAAACTTCCCCCAAAACAACAATCCGTTATTTTAACCTTGGTTGAATAAACCTATTCTGTATTCCTTCTTTTTGCAAACAATTCTTCCAATCCTCAAAGAAAATTCTAATATCTACTGTCTCATACTCTTTTCTCTTCGGGTTCTCGTCTTCATATTTACCAAGTCCGCTTTATACACAAAATATCTGCAAATCCCTTTTATAAATCCAGTATAAGCTAATAATCCAGGTTCTCCATCTGGTTTATTAATTGTATTTCTTTTTCAATTTTTAAGTCATCTTCATCATCATTCATTTGTAGCCCCATTGTTTTGATCTCCCTGTAAGCTGTAATATTTAATTCACCTGTAAATCAGTTTTATTCAGTGGGGCTTGTTCCTCTGTAATTATACCAACACATCACTACAAAAGAGTTAAATAGTTTTTAAAATTTCTGCAGCTGTTAATCAAATGCTTTTATAAAACAGCCATCTGATGCCCACTAGCATCTGATCTTTAAAATATTGTTATGTTTCAGAATGTAAACAAAAGTGTTTTCCCACAGGAGAGGATCTTTTCAATTAACTACAATACAAAGCCTCAGATCAAGTCCATCTGAGCCCTTAACCATATCAAGTTTTCTAAGTCCAACAGTATTCACCCTTTTGCTCTATACTCCAAAAATATAAACTATAATTAAACTATATTTGGGTTTTTTTAAAGGTTTGAAGGAAATTCACTCTGTGACTTCAATAAAACTTCCAAGTCTGAAAGTTTTCAATCATTAAAGAAAGCCAAATAATTAAATAATAAATAAAATCCAAAGTGATTAAAAGATGAGCCTAACCAAACGTAGAGTTCCTGAAGGTAACATTAGCAGCCATAAGCACAATGGAATCCTGCAACTCCCGGTTCTTGCCGTCTGCTTGTAAAAAAAAAAACCCCAGCTATACAGGATACTGTACATGTGGATAATCTGACAGTTTCTCTTTTTCTCCAGAGAGATTGCAGCAGCCCAATTCCTGCAATTAGGCATCTTTTTGGCTTTAATCTCCAAAAAATGCTCACTGAAGAGCAGCAAAAATATTCCTTTTCAAAGCAATCAGTGAGTGAGTGTCCTCCATGCCTCAAAAATAATGTTAGGATTTTTACACCACAGGCACAGACTTTATAAGGAGCTACTGCTCAGGAAATGAAACTTCTGACCAGCAGGCTTTTAAACAGAGTAGGCCACCAGAAAGACTGAAAATAACTGAACTTTCAGTGTAAATATCTTTTTCCTTCAAGTTCTGAATAAAAAAAAATTAACAGATAAGAATACTTTTTGCTGGCAGCTAACATGTCATGCATTTGGCCACAACTCACAGATGAATTATCAGAAAAAACAAAAAAAACAAAAACACATTGAAATGATATTTAGCAATTCTCTACTCTACCCTTCGGGGGGGGGGGAACCTGGAGCCATATAGAATATCAAACAAAATAAAGCAAATCTGAGATACAACTTTTATAAAGCATAGGTATCAAGGGGATAAAGAATATGCATCAAGAATCAAGATAAATTCTGAGGTCATCAAAGGCTTGGGAGAAAATAATACTTTCTTGTCTAGAGCCCAAATGACAGCTAGTATTATTGGCCAAGAACAGCTCATAGAAATTCAGCAGCAGAAGAAATCTTCTTATCCCTAATTCACTTATTCGTTGGATTTTTAGACCATCATGAACACCGGTCTCTAAGCAACTTACAAAAAAAAAAAAAAATCCACACTACAAATTTTATAATAATAAATATGTCACAAAACATTCATTGTTAATTTAAAACCAGCAACCCATAAACCTAAATAAATGAATACATTCATTCCTGCCGAAAAGTCTTCTGGAAAAGCTAACTTGCTTCCATAGAACCAAAAGGGGCAATTATAATAGATAGATAGATAGATAGATAGATAGATAGATAGATAGATAGATAGATAGATAGATGCTTAATAATCAGCAATGTTCACTCCACTTCCTGGCCCAAATGCCTGGGAGGAACAGACAAATTTCAGAAGGCTAAGAAGGCCCAGGGCTATTTGGATCTCCACAGGGATCCTGTTTTTATAGGGGCTGCAACAGAGAAGGCACAACTTCTGGGTCTAGCTTAACATGATTGATGGACGGAGGGAACCCAGAGTTGGTTCTCCATGTTAGTTCTGGCGAGACAGGCAAAAACAATTGAAAACTAATCACATAAATAATTGGCCGCCTATCATGCAGAGCTTTATAGGTGATAACCAACCCCAGTTAGCCATGATTTGTTAGAAAACTGGCTAAGTTTGCATTACATGTAAAGTCGGTAACTAGGGCTTATAAAACACAATACCTAGGTACAGATCCAGACCACTTACATGTTATTTATTTATTAAATACTGTCCATCTATTTGGCTTGACTCTAGCTAGCTCACAATAATAATAAAAAATAAAGATTAAAAAAGTATTACAAAGATTAAAACTGTTTAACATTACAAAACATTACATGCAGAGTAAAAGACTATGCATTTAATGTTTTGTAATGTTAAACAGTTTTAATCTTTGTAATACTTTTTCAACCTTTATTTAACCTTTATGGATTACTGCCTTGTCGTGGCGAAGGGGCTTGCGTAACTCAATGAAGCTATAAGCTATGCCGTGCAGGGCCACCCAAGACGGACAGGTTATAGCAGAGAGTTCTGACAAAATGTGATCCACTGGAGAAGGAAATGGCAAACCACTCCAGTATCTTTGCCATGAAAACCCCATGGACAGTACTAAAAGGAAAAAAGATATGACGCTGGAAGATGAGCCCCTCAGGTCGGAAGGTGTCCAATATGCTACTGGGGAAGAGCAGAGGGCTAGTACTAGTAGCGCCAGAAAGAATGAAGCGACTGGGCCAAAGCCGAAAGGACGCTCAGCTGTGGATATATCTGGTGGTGAAAGGAAAGTCAGATGCTGTAAAGACTTTTTCTCCATAGGAACCTGGAATGTAAGATCCATGAATCAAGGCAAGCTAGACGTAGTCAAAAAAGAGATGACAAGACTGAATATCAACATCTTAGGAATCAGCGAACTAAAATGGACAGGAATGGGTGAATTTAACTCAGATGACCATCAGGTATACTACTGTGGGCAAGAATCCCTCAGAAGAAATGGAGTAGCCTTCATAGTCAATAAAAGAATAGGAAAAGCAATACTGGGATACAATCCCCAAAATGACAGAATGATCTCAATTCGAATCCAAGGCAAACCATTCAATATCACAGTAGTCCAAATCTATGCCCCAACCACTGGTGCTGAAGAGGATGAAATTGACCGGTTCTATGAAGCCCTACAGCACCTTATAGAATTAACACCAAAAAATGATGTCCTTATCATCATGGGGGATTGGAATGCTAAGGTAGGAAGCCAAAAGATAACCGGAATAACAGGCAAGTTTGGCCTTGGAGTACAAAATGAAGCAGGGCACAGGCTAATAGAATTTTGTCAAGAGAATACGATGGTCATAACAAACACTCTTTTCCAACAACCCAAGAGACGGCTCTACACATGGACATCACCAGATGGTCAACATAGAAATCAGATTGACTATGTGCTCTGCAGCCAAAGATGGAGAAGCTCTATACAGTCAGTAAAAACAAGACCAGGAGCTGACTGTGGCTCAGATCATGAGCTTCTCGTTGCAAAATTTAGGCTTAAATTGAAAAAAGTAGGGAAAAGCACTAGGCCACTCAGGTATGAACTAAATCATATTCCTGATGAATATACAGTAGAGGTGACAAATAGATTTAAGGAATTAGATCTGATAGACAGAGTGCCTGAAGAACTATGGATTGAAGTTCGCAACATTGTACAAGAGGTAGCAACTAAAACCATCCCAAAGAAAAAGAAATGCAAGAAAGCAAAATGGCTGTCTGAGGAAGCTTTGCAAATAGCTGAGGAAAGAAGGGAAGCGAAAGGCAAAGGAGAAAGAGAAAGATACACCCAATTGAATGCAGAATTCCAGAGAGTAGCTAGAAGAGATAAGAATGCCTTCTTAAATGAACAGTGCAAAGAAATAGAAGAAAACAACAGAATAGGGAGGACCAGAGATCTCTTCAAGAAAATTGGAGATATGAAGGGAACGTTTCATGCAAAGATGGGCATGATAAAGGACCAAAATGGCAGAGACCTAACAGAGGCAGAAGAGATTAAGAAGAGATGGCAAAACTACACAGAAGAACTATACAAGAATGAGCTTAACATCCCAGATAACCACAATGAGATGGTCACTGACCTCGAACCAGACATCCTAGAATGTGAAGTGAAATGGGCCTTAGAAAATCTGAGCAACAACAAAGCTAGTGGAGGTGACAGTATTCCAGCTGAGCTATTCAAAATCTTAAAAGACGATGCAGTAAAAGTGCTACACTCAATTTGCCAGCAAATTTGGAAAACTCAACAGTGGCCACAGGATTGGAAAAGGTCAGTTTACATTCCAATTCCAAAGAAAGGCAATGCCAAAGAATGTTCAAACTATCGCACCATTGCACTCATTTCACATGCTAGTAAAGTTATGCTTAAAATCCTACAAGCTAGACTCCAGCAGTATGTGGATCGAGAACTACCAGAAGTACAGGCAGGATTTCGAAGAGGCAGAGGAACTAGAGATCAAATTGCCAACATACGCTGGATCATGGAGAAAGCTAGGGAGTTCCAGAAAAACATCTACTTCTGCTTCATTGACTATGCAAAAGCCTTTGATTGTGTGGATCACAACAAATTGTGGCAAGTTCTTAAAGAGATGGGAGTACCAGACCATCTCATTTGTCTCTTGAGAAACCTATATGCGGGTCAAGAAGCAACAGTGAGAACCGAACACGGAACCACTTATTGGTTCAAAATTGGAAAAGGAGTCCGGCAAGGCTGTATACTGTCGCCCTGCCTATTTAACTTATATGCAGAGCACATCATGAGAAAGGCAGGGCTAGATGAATCAAAAGTTGGAATTAAGATTGCCGGGAGAAATATCAACAACCTAAGATATGCAATGATACCACTCTAATGGCAGAAAGTGAAGAGGAACTAAAGAGCCTCTTGATGCGGGTTAAAGAAGGAGAGTGCAAAAGTTGGCTTGAAACTCAACATTAAGAAAACCAAAATCATGGCATCCGGCCCTCTCAATTCCTGGCAAATAGATGGGGAAGAAATGGAGGTAGTGACAGATTTTATTTTTCTGGGCTCCAAGATCACCTCAGATGGGGACTGCAGCCAAGAAATTAAAAGACGCTTGCTCCTGGGGAGGAAAGCTATGGCAAATCTAGACAGCATACTAAAAAGCAGAGACATCACCCTGCCAACAAAAGTGCGTATAGTCCAGGCCATGGTTTTCCCAGTTGCAATGTATGGCTGTGAAAGTTGGACCATAAGAAAGGCTGAGCGCAAAAGAATTGAGGCCTTTGAACTATGGTGCTGGAGAAGACTCCTGCGAGTCCCTTGGACTGCAAGGCGTTCAAACCGGTCAGTCCTAGAAGAGATCAACCCCGACTGCTCTTTAGAAGGCCAGATCCTGAAGTTGAAACTCAAGTACTTTGGCCACCTAATGAGAAGGAAGGATTCACTGGAGAAGAGCCTAATGCTGGGAAAGATTGAGGGCAATAGAAGAAGGGGACGACAGAGAATGAGATGGCTGGATGGAGTCACTGAAGCAGTAGGCGTGAATTTAAATGGACTCCAGAAGATGGTAGAGGACAGGAAGACCAGGAGGAACGTTGTCCATGGGGTCACGATGGGTCGGACATGACTTCGCAATTAACAATAACAACAAAAAAGACTATGAGTTTTTAAAGTGGAGCAGCAGTGGTCCCTTCTCTGCTACTGTATCTCCAGCCTATAGCATCTCCATCAGGGCCCCATGCCAACCGGCAGAGCCAGGTTTTAAGGCTCCTCCCAAAGGCCAGAAGGTTGGGGGCAAATCTCATGTCTTGGGATGTTACAAAATGTGGGAGCCGTGGCAGAAAAGGCTCTTCTCCTGGACCTCACCAATTCCTTGGCTGATGGGGTGGCGCAGCAGTTAGAGTGCAGTACTGCAGGCCACTTTAGCTGACTGTGTTCAGCAGGTCAGCGGTTCAAATCTCATCGGCTCAAGGTTGACTCAGCCTTCCATCCTTCCGGGGTAGGTAAAATGAGGACCCAGATTGTTGGGGGCAATGTAAATATATATATACATTGCTTACTGGTGTACACTGCTTAGAGAGTGCTTGCACTTAAAGCGGTATATAAATCTCATAAATAAATAAATAAAAATAAATAAATTTCTGCCATAATGAGTGAGATGGGCTGATTCGATTGGGGCAAAATAATTCCTCAGATATTCTGGCCTCATGCCTTTAAAGATTTTTTATAATAAGTTACATCTAATAAGTTATATAACTTACATCTAGACAGTTCTCAAGTAAAAAAAAGCATATAATTGTGAAAATAGATCCAGATATTGAGATCCCGTCCTGCAGTAAATATTTCAGAAGTTGTGACTGATAAGAGCACACCAAGAAACACAACAGCGCTCAATTCTTAACATCCCTCTTTTGCTTCTGCCATTCAAGATGTGTGTGAAGGCAATTAAGGAAAGGCTATATGGAAAACTGACCTTTAGTAACCATGGTTAAACCACTCACATAGCTTTCTTTCATTTCTTCACACACACACAAATGCATATAAAAATACACGCACTTGTAAGAACTGACAATATACCACCATTGGGGGAAGGGGAGGGATCATGGAATAATGTAGAGAAGAAATTTTAATCATAGTCCTATAGGCTTCCTTTTTAAAATGTTTAAAAATAGATTGACCTTTAAAGCCCTACATGGCATGGTTCCTTGTTATCTGAGGGACCACTTCTTCTCTTACCATACATCTACCTGTCCCATCAGCTCTGGCAAGAGAGGCATGCTCTGGGTCCCATCTGTGAAAAAGTTCCATCTGAAGGGACGCAGGAGGTGAGCCTTTTCTGCCCTGGCACTTGCCTTCTGGAACATCATCCTTCCCTAGGTCAAGTGAACCCAACCTTTATTGCTTTCTGGAAAGTCCTTAAATTGTGTTTTCTTTTTCAATAGGCCTGGGGGATCGCCTGGTGGTAGAGAGCCCATCTGTTGGTTTTATTATGTGTGATATTCTCCCAGTATGGTTAGTTTTTAATCTATGTTTTAATTGACTTTAATTGGTTTCATAATATTTTTTAATACTAGGTTTCACTGTGTGAGATTCGTGGCTATATAAATTTCCCAAATAAACAAATAAAGCCTCCTCCAGAATTAGTTTTTTTTTTTCATAATGTGTTCAAATTAAAAAAACAACAACCAGGGGGTCTGATTACTATTCAGTTCATAATAATTCTCCAAAACATCTACATAACACTAGAACCTATGAAGTTGGGGCAGAATGCCGTATATTATGCATAATCTTAACAAGGTGTATTCAGTGATCACAGTCTCTGATAAAGAAAAATGATTGCCGCAAAGTGTGGAATTCAAGCAGGAACAGAGGTCTCCCGCTGTAATATTCAGTGATTAATAACATGCAAAATTCTCTACACACCATTATGCCCTCTATTCAACACGACATCACAGCACATGATTTTTTTTTAAAAAAATTACATCCTGCCTTTTGGACATGCTACAAAAAAGAGAACCCAGCAGCTTTCTGATGCCCTCACTTCTTTCTTTTTTTTAAAGTACTACCTTTTAAGAAAATGGCATTCTTTGTGAGCACATCATATAGCAATATCAGTTGAACAATAGAACCCTTTGAGTGGATTACAGGAATTTTGAGCAGAGAATACTTTGAACAATGAGACCAAGTTTATTGCACCGTTGAACTCAATTAAATGGGAAGGTGTTTCTGAGATACAATTAAACTGCAATACAAGACACTTGCAATTTGTCTTCAGGACAGACCCATCCCTCTCAAGAATTCGAACTGAGACATCTGCTTGGGTGGAAGTTCAAGAGGGGTGGTATATTGTGCCCAGGCAATCTATCTGTCACAAATGCCTGCTTCCACTGTCATCACCACAGGTACTTTAACTCAATTGCAGCTTTACTCTTTTCCGCATCTGCTTCTTCTGTGTGAACTACAGGCCAACCAGCTGGGTCCTCTCATTCATTTCTGATGTACTTTATGAAAACAAAACCAAACAATGCAAAACTGGACAATAAAAATTCCCTTCACTGTTGGCAGGCTTATCTGTGCTAGATTACTATGGTTCACTCTCTATCTGGATTCTGGCATGCTGTACAACTGTTGAACTCGGCTAATATTCCTTTGGGGAAGCACCAACCATACATTTTCTTGCTAGCTATATCTATCTCATGAAGACAGTTGGTTGTGGCTTCTTCTGAATGCAAAGACACTCTTTGCTTTCAGCCCTAAAAAGCCAGCTGCTTTCCAATCACATCATGGCTGAGCCCAGCAGGAACATAAGTACACTTGATTTAGTACCGGTATGCTTTAATTCGAGAACAGCCTCAAGCTCTAGACACCGTGCTCTCTGCTCTCACTATTGTTCTAAGCGTTAATCAAGACATGATTTTTACAGGCACAGCTTCAAAGCAGAGCCACCCTTTTACTAAGGACATACCACTGGGGAAGGCAGGAATCAAAACATGACATAACATCTTCCTCAGTTCAACCTCAGCCAGCCAGCCAGCCAAGGCAAATGCCACCTGAGTTTTCTGGGCCCATATCCCAAATAGACTTTTCTTTCTTGAGTTGGCTTAAGCTGTGCTGTCCATTTTGCAGGCTGCATTCTGATTCCTTGTAATCCAGCCCTGGTATACAGTATGCCACTGTGGTCCACAGTGGGAAAACACTCTGCTTCTCTGGCCACTTTGTGGGGTGGGTGGGTGGGGCGGGCAGATCCATTAGTGGAGCAATGCAAACATGGATTGGTTTTCCTCTTTATGTAATGGACAAGAATTCTGCCACTCTCTCATTTTAACCCATATGACAGGGAAAAAATGGTAAACTCTAGCCTAGCTGTTTTGTGTTTTACTAGTTTAGAAGGGATAAAGTAGTAGAGCCCACAATAAACACATGTAGGAAGACAGTACCCCCCCCAGAAAGAAATATTTTGGGAATGTTAAAAGGACAGAATATTATACTTTCCCAAAGGAATAATGGAGAAGATCTTAAAAAGGCAAAAACCTCTCCCTCCCCTAGCCAGAAACTCAGCAGAAACCAGGTCTATAGAAATGCAGATGTGATAATCCTTTCAGAAAGGCTGGAGCCAGGAAGCTTAGAGCTGATGGGATTAGAAAAACAAAAGATCCCTAGAATCAACAAGCCCTCATCCAAGAAATCCAACACAGGAAGTAAGCCATCAGCCACAGCCACAGAGAAGCAGGATGTGATCTTTGGGACATAATAGGATTAACTCACCACCATTAGAATACCAGAAAGGCACATTTAACCTCAGGTCAAAATTCATGTCACAGGAACAACTCCAAATACAAAAGCCCAAGAAGATATAAAAACCCACCACTCCCAGCTACATGTGACCAGCTGCTCCAGAGCTTCATGTCTTGTGGTTCTGCTCTTCAATAAACTACAACCTTCTTTCTAAAGCAGTTTCCATTTTGTTTATTCCTGGCTTGGACTGGACCCTGATGAAGATTTTTCTTTCAACACACAGTTGGCACAGAGTATCAAGCCATCCCTAGAAACAGACTTCTTGAGAAAGCTTCATTTCCTTTATTTTAGGTGTAGGAAATAATTAGCTGAAGGTTGCAGCTCCTCTAAATTGGGAACTTATAAATGGAGATAAGGGTCCTTATTTTTTGCCTTGTTGCCTGAAAATAAACTCACCTTATTTTATTTACTTATTCCCACCCTTATTATTTTTATTACACAATATTTCTTCCTCCTACTTTCCCCCGCCTCCCAACAACAACCTGGGAGATGAGTTAGGCTGAGAGAAAGTGACTAGGCCAAAGTCACCTGAGGATGGGTCCAGTACGAGTCTGAAAGCTCAGAACACTAAACCTTTGGTCCCAGTGACTGACCCAGATTGGATCCTGCAATGCATTGAATAAGGTTCTTAGAATGACTAAGTATTCTAAGGTTACTTTATAAATATTCAGGGTTTGGGGGTTAAAAAACAAAACAAAATACCACACTTATCTTTTGTAACTAATAAGGGTAGATGATAACCTTTTCTAGTATTCCTTCAGCATCCAGAATCTCTGGAGAGCTTATAAATAACCAGTGAACCTAGGAGGTGTCAGGTTTATATACATTTACTTAAGAATAAAGACTAGAAGGAGAGAAAGAGATTACCAGCAAATGAAAATAGATCAATGCACATTGTAGCCACCATTTATTGTGATTGAGTCTGTCTTCAACAGATTTACATAGGGTTATCAAAATATTTAACAGACAATAACTCATTTGAGCAGCCAAGTTCCCCTCCTGTCTAGATTGTGCCCAAATTCTTTCACAAAATGCATCACACAGCAGAATTCAAGCAGGAATACATACAGTTCAAGCAGTATTAAAAAATACCAACGATATAGTTCAAAACGAGAGTTTAAACGCAGCTCAAAATCCAGGGATTCAGCCATCAAAATAACTCCTGAAGCCTATAATACAATACAATATTGCTTCAAGCAGGAAGAGGCTTAGAACTGATTCTTTTACTGTCCAAACTCTCTGGGCATTGCCCAAAGCTCAGTTGCTGGCCATTGGAAAGGCAGTAACTCTGATATGGGCAGGCCTTTACTCAAAGCAAGACTGTGTTTGCATAAAGCACTAGTTGTTTAATCATGGCTTGCTAAATTAATTCAGGTGACTGCATTCAGATAATGTCCCAAAATATAAATTAAAGTTCTGTCTCCAACAAGATAGAAAATCATTTTATTTACTTATTCATTCATTCATTCATTCATTCATTCATTTATTAAATTTATTGGCCACTTATCTTACCACGGGCTAACTCCAAGCAGTAACTTTTGTTAACTTCAAGCAGATGAAGGAGAAAAAATAATAATAGGTTGTACTGATCTTCAAAAAGAATAAAAGACTCCAGAAATTCTCTCTGCAGCCCTCCATTTGCAAAGGACGAAAGGTTTGAAGGGGACTGGAAAACAGGATTGATCAAGCTACAAAAAAAAAAAACCAATTGATCCTCTTTTTTCCATTGCCTGGAAACATTTGGATGACATAGAGCTAGAACAGGGTTAGAAAGAAGCTTGAGAAGTCGGTATTCTCTTCTAGTCTATGTTGTTAGGATCACAGCTAGGATATTGTATAGTATTATTCTGGGTACCACCTTTTAGGAAGGATATTAACAAATTAAAATAGGCCTGGAAAAGAACAGTCAACATTATTAAAGTCCAAATTTAGGAGGAATGGTTGGAGGCACTGCATTTTTAACCTAGAGAAGAAAAGTCTGAAAAGGCAGATGATAGCTGCCTTGTGAAGGGCTGTCATGTAGAAGTCATGGCAAAATTGTTCCAAGAGACAGAACAAAAATTTTAAATTACAAGGAAATAGATTTTGCTTGGACAACAGGAAAAAATCCCTAATATAAGAGCCGTTTGACAATAAGATGGCCAGATGTCAGGGACACGGTAACAGCAAACTTTGCATTGGCGGAGGGTAGGGGTGGACTAGATGACCCAAGGCCCCTTCCAACCCTTACATTTATAGGATTATATATCATATGACTCCTCATCACAGCCCCAGTTATGCCAGTCCCAATCAGGCCACTATAGAATGATGATTTTTTTTTTGTTTTGCCTAACAGGAAGAAAAAAGAAATAGGAAATGACAGAGTGCCAGTCAGCCACTTTGAAGGTGTTCTCCATATTTCTAGTAGTCATCTCATCTGCTGCCAAGATGGGATAGCCCTAATGAGGGACCATTTGATAAAACCCTGAAACATTAGTATTACTAGTCAAAGTGAGATAAAGACTATGTTGTGTGTGTGTGTGTGTGAGAGAGAGAGAGAGAGAGAGAGAGAGAGAGAGACAGACAGACAGACAGACAGACAGACAGACAGACAGACAGACTTTCCCTAGGAGCGCAAGGGGGTTTACAATGCATGGGAATCTCTCTTCCTTTTTTTCTCACAGCAGTTCTGAAAATGATTGGCCCAAAGTCACTAGGGAGTTTTGGTCTGAGGCTAGACTTGATCCTGGATTTTCCCGGTTCTTAACCCAATACCTCCATCACTACATTAAGTTAGACTGTATTGTATGTCATGAAATGGTGATAAAGTGTTAGTTACTATTGTCATATTTTCACTGATGGGGAAGGAAGAAGCATTTGTGAGTCTTGCTTTGAATGCTACATAGGTATGATACAACATGATTTGTGTGGAACAGGAGGGAAGAAACATTTATTGCTTTGCCTCAGGTAGCAAATATCTTCAGCCAGTTCCAACCCCAGGATCCTATTAAAATGAGTGTACTGTAACAATGTAATGCGAAATTGTAGCGGTTTAGATGGATAAATATTTATTAATGGTGCAAGGCCATAAATACAAGCAATGAAATTATTCCCTGAACTTTAATTTCATATCACCTACTAATACCTAAAAGAAGAGATTCTGAGGCTTAAATCAGTTCCTTATTGATCTGTCCCGACTTTCACAGAGAGAGTCAGACTGACACCTATAAAGGATTATTAATTTTTCTTTTATAGCCCCATGAAGTATATTAATCTTATCTGCTGGAGGAGCTTTATAGATGCAAATATCTATCAGTTCCATGTCTGAAAGTCTAGTCCATTTACCATAGCAGTTCTTAGCTTGGTTTGTTACCACAAGCTAGATTAAAATATTGTTGTGTAGCTGTCATTCAGGGTATTGTGTGAATGGAGTCAGGATGGTTAGTTTATGGTTCAGGGGTTTGTTTTGTTTTTTGTCAACAGGGATGTTGAGGAGGGAGCAGGAGGTTGTGACCATGCAATTTAAGCCCTGCTCTTTTCATCCACATTGTGTTTGATACATAACAAGCAGCAGAGAGTCAATAGTATGATTGTAAACACTTTCTTGACTTTTTTGAACCATCCATGGAGATCCTGCATTTGTAAACTTGTATACGTATATTGTGGGATCACAATCTTTTAGTCACACTTCTAGCCTCCTGCAAGATTTCACTGTCAAATATGTGCAATTTTTCTTTTTAACTATAGGTGATAATTTAGTGCTGCAAAACTTGCCATATGTACAACATTACATGATGCACCACAATTTAACTCTTATCCCTAAGCTATATTTGGTAAGACTGCCACAAAATTAAAATGTGCAAAATACACTCACTGACATCTCAGGTAAGCTAACTGCATTCATCACTGAGGCTGTATTTCCCACCCCCCAAAATTAATAATCTTTCTCTCTAGAGGTATTTGTATGTATCCACAGTGACTTTCTTCAAAATACAGTACATTTTTCTTTATTGATTGACATTAATAAACGTCAGGAATATGACAAGGCTTCAAAGCACTCTCCACACAGAGAGAAAAATCAGAACTTGCAGATCTTTGTCTAGAGTGCCTATACAAGCTCTGTGACCTATACAAGCTCAAGTAAATAGGTCCCTTGTTCACCTAAAAGGGAAGGACATAAGGATATTGGGGCATGATGACCTTGGCATATACTAGATGCAATGGTACATAGGACTGACCTTGAAAAATAGGGTGAAGAGATGTTGCATAGGGAATGGACGGATAAGAGAGAACATAGCCCACAACTGCATAATGGGAGGAGCAAGAAGCTCAGGAGGGACCTTCCTTAAGTTCTCACGCTCTGAAGGGGGACAAAAAGCAAGCATATTCTCATGTGACCTCATGCTTCTGCATCTTGAAATCTATATTTGACATTAAAGCTTTCCCAGGCTGTAGAGTGGGTTTTTTTTTTTTTTTTTTTTGAGAAGTGGCTACCTGAGCCTGAAGACGTTTATAAGCCTTCCTAGCTGTGCAGAATCTGGGTCAAAGCAAGGAAGTCATGTTGGCTCTGATGTGTTTCTAGAACTTGTCTTTCTTCTGAAAATCTGTCAGGTAAGTTTTGACATCTCTGCCTTTGTACAGGTAATCCTTGACTTACAACCATTCATTCTGTGACCTTTTGAAGTTGCAATGGCACTGAAAAAAGTGATTTATGACTGGTCCTCGCACTTATGATCCCCACGATCACATGAACAAAATTTGGGCATTTGGTAATCAGCACATATTTATGATGGTTGCAACGTTCCTGGGTCATGTAATCACCATTTGCAACATTCCCAGCCGGCTTCCAACAAGCAAAGTCAATAAGACTAGCTGGATTCGTGTAATGACCACATGATCCATTTAACATCTGCAGTGATTTGCTCAATAGCCAGGACAAATAAGATCATAAAATTAGGTTCAACTCACTGAATATTCAAATATTTAGCTCCCCACTTTTCTCAAAGTGAGTTAAGAGGCAGTATATTTGCTTCATGCATTAAAAAAACTTAGCATCGCATTTCACATTCTAACTCCGAACTAGCTCACATATCCAGCCATTTATTGAACACATGAAGTGCTTTCCCATTAAGATACTGGGCAAAACTGTGGCTGAGTAGTTTAAGGTCTAATGTATCAAGCAAACTCAGTCTACATAATTCAGTGTGCTACTTGCTATCAAGCAACTAGCAGAAATCTTTCCACCCAAGACATAACCCAATAGCATCCATTGCAGAGGCATACACGGACATTAATTCTTCCATTATTCTTTGGATCCTGCCAGTTAGTATCTTAAGAAAGAAAAATAAACAGAGGACAAAAGGGCAAGAAACAGAACAGGAGCCGGGAAGCCCACATTAATTTGTGGAAGCAATAATAATTTTACTAGTCATCTGTGCTTCCTGAGGGGTGTAACTGCAATGATTCAAAGTCACAAAGGTTACATTTGCTTTTGCTTGTCCTCAGTTAGGCTTGTTCAGCTCTTCTCCAAAGCTTCAAAATCACCTGACCTTTGCATCCGTCCATCATTCCTTTACATGACAGTATTCAGCCTAGGGATTTCTCAGCCCCAGACGCCAGCATTAAGCCATGTTTTTATTTCCTTTGGTCGATAATCACCAAATGTTTTCCACAAAGGTTAAGAGTCTTTGGGGCACCTTAAAGACTGACAAATTTATAACATGAATATAATGCTAACGTAAAGATATTCATTGTTGCCCAGGTTTTTGTGGATCATAACACACTTAGCTGATGTATTAAAATGTTATTATGAATTTCATTTTTTAAAAAAAAATCTAGCATTTATGGAAGCAGACCTAAATAGAACTGAGAAAGCTAGGGGAAAAAATGAAATATAAGAAGTATAGTCAGTGATAATTGCATTATTAACAAAGGTCATTCATGTGATTTGCTTCCTCAGGGACATAAGTGGCAAGACAGGTGGATATAAACACAAACACCTCCCAATGTATCTTATTAGGACTCTCAGTTGAATACAGGGTTGTCAGTTTGTTGAATGGATCACTTTTTACAGCTCCTTTGCAGTCTTCTGGCTAAAAGGACACAACAATCTTTTCAAGAATCTAGACAAAGAGGAATGTACATTGCAGGGCTTGTAATTCAGACCCTCATTTTAGCTTTCTTAATAAGCAAACACTTAGAAGTATTTTTATGTTGGTGGTCTAATTGACAAGTAATATAATTTTAAAAATCCTTTTCAAGTATAGTAATAGAAAATAGAGATGAATTTCTCTTGATGTCAATAAGATAATTACCCATACTTTAAACATTTCTTATCACATTGACCCTACTATTTATTAACCCAAATATATGAAAATCAGGATAGCAATTCACACATCTAATGACTGGTCTATAGTTCTGTCAAGGTATTGATTTAACAGCTAACCATCTTATGTAATGTAAGATGTAATGATGGGAATGACTCAGCAAGGTCTGTATCTTTTTAAGAGCCTTTGTATAAAGGGAAGGCCCTGCTGATGTGTTCTGTTTCTTCCGTTTCTGCTGTAATTGTGGTTTGTTGGATCCGGCTGTATGTATATTGTTCCTGGTGTATGATATTGTAAATAGTGTAAGATAAAACTACCATTTAATACAAACCACTGTTTACTGTGTTTACTCCTGGGTTATCTTGCACAATAAGACTGTGCACACTTTGACAAGTTCTCAGAACCTAGTGGTACAAGAAACTTTAAAATGGACAGAATAACTGGAGTTTAGTATCCAAAATGAATGCCTCTCTGGAAATTGTTATAAAAGTTAACTGGCTATCTACATAGAATTTAGTGAATTTTCTATGTTTTATCTAAGGGACTGGTTTGGACAAAACTCAGCAGCACTTTTTCTTTTTCGTGCGGCTGCTGATAAAAACAAGATCACCAACAGGATCGCCAACGTCCGATAACGGATATGGCACAAGAAGAAGAAGATGTATAATACAAGGAAATTTGGCAGAATGTGATGCTTAATTAGCAACAGTGCTGAGCTAACTTCTTATTCAGTATTATTTGCATGCCACATCTTCCTTGTGCATCATTTCCCAAATCATTTCATGTCTTGTTCTCGGATGTCCTTTCATAACATTGTCCTAACTCAATCTGCCTTGCAATTCTTGCCAACTAGAAATATCCTTATTATTGAACATTTCAGCTTCTCAAATCCTAGAGAGATTATCATTGGTCTTTGGAAAAAAACCACATCCTTTCCCCCATCTGTCTTCCTTGACTGTTATTCATTCTATAACTGGATTGTTGGATTAAAAACTGGCACGCATGTACACGAAAAATGGGATCAGGTTTCTCTCAGTGACACATTTTCATTTCATTCATGAAGATTGTTTGTATCTTCATGAGAGGATGTGAGATCTATACACAAGGGATCCCTTGGCCTTAAAATGAAAGAATTCTTCTTTACTTATAAAGATAATAACATAGATGATAAAGACCCACACATTTCTAGAACCTTCTTATACTGTTCGACTGACTTGATAAATATCAACTGAATGGCATTCGATGTATATTAAATGAATAAGAATTGCTGATTAAAGAGAACGTCAGTACTGTTGCAGTACTGTTAGGAAGTTTTCCATGATTTTGTCTCATACACACTTATGTGGGAGTAAACAAGCCAAGGGATTAATGGCTTAATGAGCATGCATAACAGTGTACTATCACACTCTGTGAGCAAATCTAAGTAAGAGTGTTTTCACACCTTCACAATCCTGATGATCCATGTTAATTTCTCATTCCTTCTTCCCTGGTTATATCTGTTGTTTCCTTTTCTCTCTCAAGACGGTTCCCTGGGCTTCTCACTCATCTCCCTGCCAGCTTTTATTCCTTGTCTGATATTCATCCCCAAATCTTACATCTTCTTGGGGTTTGCCCAACACATTTTGCTAGCTGGAACAACAAATGATATTTCCCTCCTTCTACAGAGGAATACGCATTATATTTAAGACTGGCCAAGATAGGTTGATACCCCTAACAACAAATCCAGAATCGCTTCTCCTTGCGAGTAAAAATACAGTTTTTAAAACATCCAGCCCTTTCCTAATACCTAGAATCAGCTGTCTGGAGTGGTTCTCTCACTTTGTTTGAAATCAGGGCTGATCCTGGTGAAGTGTCCTGTCTTTGTTCTTGTTCTACCCATCTGCCAGCTTGTCATATCAGACTGATGTCAAGCATCAAAGCAGGCCCCCTTGTCACATCCCCTTTATATGCAGCCCCTTGGGAACTGCAGAGCTGTGGGAATCTTCCCTGATGGACATTAGCTATTAAAAACTCCTGGAATCTATCACATTCACCTGCCTGTGCAGATAGAGAGGCAATCAATTTGTGCTGTTTAAATTTGTCCAGATAAAAGAAGATGCACTCCATTTTCCCCCCTACTCAATAGAATATTGGAAATAAATTACATAAAGGGTCTTGGGCTTCTCTCTGTCTATCCATTGGTAGGATAATTCGCTGAAAATGGAACAGAATAGAACCAAATTTGATATGGTAGGAGAAGCCAGCAAAAGAAATTTTGAGTTAAAAATGGGGTCAATTGGGTCTGAGCTGCAGAGAAAAATATTCCAGAAACAATGCATCAATGCATCCCTGTGGGAGAGGCTAAGATCAGAATTTTGGTAATTGTTCCATTCTAAGCCTCCCTCGTTCTCCTTCCCAGTCATGTGACTCAGGGTGGAGCTCTTATCTATGGGTTGAGAAAAATTCCCACAGATATCATCAGACTCCTATCTATATCACTTGAAAAAATGGGATTGGGATAGTTAATCTGGAATTCCCCAGGAATCAAGGAAGTTGAAATGTAAAATTTCTGAGCTGGCATCAGGAGCTGAAATCCACATATGTGGAGCATTAAGTTGGGCAAGGCTAAATGTAAAATACAAAGAGAGTACACATGCTTTCAAAATTTATTTCTTTATTCAATTTCTAAACCATTGGCAGACATGGGGCCAATGCACTAATATGTGTAATATAATTTTTTTGTGGGCGTTCTTCTCTCACAGGGAATTCCTCATTGCAAGCAACAGAAATGTAACTTTTTTCAGTTAATATTTTAGAAAAAATGCAGCAGACGTTATTATTTGGAAATGATTCATCTAAATTAATTCATCCTTGACCATTATTTTATGATTGTGGCATTGTCTGGTTCCTGGATTTGATTCATTACAATAATAAGATCAGGGTATGATCCAGAACTGTAAAAGTTTTCATTGCCCTTCTCTACTTTGGAAGTTACATTTCCTGACACTTCCGACATTTGTAAAGACTGCCAATCATGTTTTATCCCCCAATAAATCCTTACATCCCTTATATATCCCTCTCTCTATATTGCTTGTCTTTAGAAAAGCTTTTAAGGTCTAGCTTTTTCCCAGGCATCTGAGTCCAGTTGAGCAGAGTTCCCCCTTTGGTTGCTTAATTCAGTGTTTCTCAAGCTTAGCCACTTGAGATCGGTGGACTTCAACTCCCAGAATTCATGCTGGCTGGGGAATTCTGGGAGTTGAAGTCCACCATTCTTAAAGCAGCTAAGCTCGAGAAACACTGATCTACAGTAATTCTCCCATTTGGTCACAATTTTATGTTTAGGTTGTTCTTTTTTTAACACTGTATGGTTAATTGTCGTTATTTCCTTTGTACATTACCCAAAAACGTTTTGTTTAAATTGGGTGACCCTATAAATCCATGAAATAAATACATAAATAAATCCACCCAAACTTCAGGATACAAATTAGGGCTTTTTTCCCATTCTGTGTATTTTTGTGAAATGCAACTTCCAATCTGATTCTTTTTTTCTCCTAGTGTCTTGTTTTACCTCAATCACACATAGAACCATTGAACTTATTCCAGCAATCTATGTGGATGCATCTGCACTCCATTCTATTGTTCTATAAGATTTCAGCTGATCTATACTTCGTTACTATCTCAAGGTT
Source organism: Crotalus tigris (assembly GCF_016545835.1). Taxonomy (NCBI): domain Eukaryota; kingdom Metazoa; phylum Chordata; class Lepidosauria; order Squamata; family Viperidae; genus Crotalus; species Crotalus tigris. The sequence continues at coordinate 8,185 of NW_024100591.1, read as the reverse complement.
GTTCGTGGTTTATATTTCATTGGATCTGACACTTGTGCATACCATACTATTTTGGCTGTCTCTATCCCGTAGCTAACTTTGCTTCTCTTTTTAAATCATCTCAGAGAGGCCATGCATTAATGGCAGTTGCATATTGTAAGTTTCTAATTTCTAACCCTAACCCTAACCCTCAGAAAATGTCCCACAAATCATCTAAAGTGCAGTTGCATTCCTATAACTAGAATAAAGTTCTACTTTTCTTTCAACATATTTTCTTTGCAAAAAAGTCAAGTAACTTTAAGCCAGGGGTGTCAAACTGCCGGTCCACGGGCCGGTTTCATCATACCAGAGCCACGCCCACCCCATTGCTGGCAATGGCAAAAAAGCTTCGATACGTTGCACAACGTCACATGACGTCGCGAGTTTGACATGTCTGCTTTAAGCCATTTGTCAGTTGCCTGGAGGAATCTCTTGATCAACTAACTATTCATGGAGTTGATGCTGGAAGAACCTTGGCTGTGGGGAAAATAGAAGGAGGAAAGTAGACATGTTCACCACCTTGAGTTATTTGTAAAAATAATGTAGGATTAATAATAATAATAATATCTAAATCCCTTATTAATTATGTGTTCAAACATTTTTAGATAGAATAACCTTCAACTTCTTATAGAAACAACCTAAAACAACCAACTCCCATTTTGGTTGGTTTCCACTGTAGCAAATGACAAAAACAAATGTGTAGATCTAACTGAAGAGTTGGTGCATGTCTGGAACAGAACATTTGCAAACAGACAAGAGACATCTGGATAGCAAGGCAGATGGAAGACCTGTCATCTGGAAATATAGGTTTTATGGTTTCTTGGAGTAGCAAATCATGTTAAGGTGTCCAGAAAGGAGGAAGAACAGTAAAAGGGTGTAACTGACATAAGTAAGCATAAGCACAGTGGGAAGGATCAGTCTCAGTTTAGCTAATTGCTTTCTGTTTTTTAGTCTGGAATGTATTCAAAGTGTACTAAAATATGCATGGGATACGCATTTTGGAGATTGCTTTTTTTTAGTTTGCTTTTTAAATCAACAGCAACATAAACTCAGGAATGTACACAAATCTGATTCTTAATTGGTCCATTCCCTATATTCTTCTACACTTAAATATATTAGCTGATAGCATGCTGAAACAAGGATCATCTGGTGTGTCAGTTTTACAAAATAACAACTATGGCAGGTTTGCCAAAATGTATGCTGTGCTAGGTTAGCCAGTCATGAAACATGCATTTCTTAGAGAGCTAAGTAGTGAACTAGCTTCCTGCAACTTCCTATAGTATTCCTGGCTATTTTCCTCCATTTAGCTTATTTTTCAGAGCGGTTTGGCATGCTTCCAAGCGAAGGACTAGGCTACAATAAGCCATCCTTTTTAATTTTCCAGGGAGGCCTGAGGAAAGAGAAGGAGGGCCTTCTTGAAGGATGCCAACGGCTATTATTTGTTTTGCAGCCCATTTTGTATGTAATATCTGTTCATTAAAAGCAACTCTTAAAAATTAAATCAGGTGAGGCAGAAAGACTGACAAGTGCCAAGGGAAATGATTGCATCTAACATGCATCAAACTGCCTACTCTTATTTTATAGGAGCACCTCCAAGATGGAAATAAAGCATGGAAGAGGGACATTTGTATTTTGTAGATTAATCATTTAATGATTAATTAAGTGTAGGTTCCTCATCATATGACGATGAATTGTAAGATATGGATTTGTGTCACTGGTAACAAAAGCAGTCTATAGTGATTGTGCTTAGAAATGAAAAAATTAACGATGTGAGTAAAAGATGATATAATATACAAGGAAAAGTCAGTGAATGTATATGTTGTGATTGCAGAAAAATGTGATGAATCAAAAACATATACAGATAGTCCTCAACTTATGACTGCAATTGGGACCAGATTTTCAATTGTAAGTCACTATGGTTGTAGTGTTGAGATGTCCATGTGATCAGACTCGATTTTACAATATTTTTTGCAGTGGTTGTCAAGCGAATCACCACACTCATTATACAAATCCACTGTTGTTAAATGATGTTAAAAAATATTACAAATCACAGTCAAGTGACCACAGAACGTTGCAACTGGTCATAAAGACAAGCCAGTTGCCAAGCACCTAAAATGTGGTCATGTTACTGCAGGTGTGTGTGTTATGTACGTGGGGCAACATTTAATGACAACCATTTAATGATGTGCTTTCCAGACTGTAATTTTGAATAGGAGTCATACATAAGGGAAATGAAAAAAGAATGTAATTAAATGTAATTACTCACTTTTTTCTATATAAAACACAGAAAAGATTTCCAACATTAGAAATAAAATCTGACAGCAAGAAGTACAGTAATAACTTTCACAGAAGGTTGCCCACCAGCGATGCTCTGTTAACTTCCTGAATTGAAAGTATAATTTTGCATTGTTCCAGGGCTGATGTTGAAACCCCAGGTAAATGTAATTTTTATTACATCTGCATTATTAGCCATGATTGTATTAATAAGTATGATTATAATGAATAACAATAATAATTACAATATTATTACAAGGGCTTGACCATAACACAGGGAAAAATAATTAGGCGTGATGAAACACTTTGAAGATGGTAAATATTGTTATAATTTGTGCAGTGGCTACCATCAGATTGGTTTTATAGATATCAGGGTTTAGTTTAGTTTAGTTTAGTTTTTAATCCTATAATATGTGTCCTGCTAATGCCATATGCGTATTCTCACTTTGTTTTACTGACCAGGGAGTGAAGAACAGAACCAAATTTAATGTCACACACTGCTGGAACCCAATCTGACTGCAATTGCTAAAAACTGCTGTATTATTTTCTGCCATTTCAAACTGGGAAACGCATGAAAGGAATCATATAACTCCCAAATATGTGTGGCATAGTGTAAAGGACAAAGGATAAATGCAAACATTCCTCTTAGGAAAAACATACACACATACAAAAACAACAACAACACCCCACTTGGCCCTACACATACACATGGCACAATTCCATATACTTTGCATTATTGGCCAAAAAGTTAAGTATGGACTCTGGTTATCCAAATGTTGCTGATCCTTCTGTTTTCTAATGCATAGTGGTCTGCATCTAGAAACAAGGTTGGTTTCTGAGGGGAAATTGAGCTTTAAAGGAAATTTTAGAAGTTATATTACCTGAGAATACAGTGTGACCTATGCTTAATGACTAGAAGAAGAAGACACATCCTTGCATAATACTGTCATAAACATTCTGTTCATTGTTAATACTACCTCTGTCATTGCAGTGTAGTAGAAAGGTTCACAAAATAGCCAAGTCAAGGAACCAATATGGCATTAGCAATGCAAATCTTTTCCCCCCAAAAAAGTAGTAATCATATTGATCATATTAAGCAGATGTATCACAAAATTATGGAAAACCAATCACGTAATACGTTGCTGGAGTAGAATAGCAAAATAGAACAGCCAAAGCACAGTACAATCAAGAAGGAATATTGTTGCATAGATTCAGTATGTGAAGATGGTAGACCTATTGAAACATGTCTTTAAGAGCACAGGAACAGAAACCATTATAGTTCTGTAAGAATGTCTTTTACTTTACGGCACCCTCACAACCACAGCTTCTTTAGATGAGGTCTACAAAATGTTGCTATGCATTGCAGTAGTAATTTATAGGAATGTTTAGATCTTAGCTGAACTTGAACAAGTAAAGCAAGGCCAGACCTACAATGAATTCAGAAAGTCTTCAGGCCCCCTTCACGTTTGTCTTCAGGCCCCCCTTCATTTTGTTATGCTGCAGCCTGATTCTACAGTTGTTGAAATTCATTTTTTTCTCATTAATCAGTACCCCATAATGACAAAATGGAAACAGAATTTTAGAAATGTTTGTAAATTTATTATACTATTAGCTCTTTTGTCTACCTTAAATCTTTGTACTAATTGTAAAAGAGAAAACCACTGGCAACTATATCTCTCTAACAGAAGTTCTTCTCTTGATTTTATTTTGTATTCCCCTCGACAAAATTCTAGTATTTCATAATAAATTAGCCATTTCTGTTGGTCTATATTTCTCATCTGCAAAATGCTTCTCAAGCTGAGAGCCACAAAGATGTTCTCGGGCACAACCTGGATTTGTTATCTACAATGGTACCTTGTACTCAACTGCTTTGAAAGTCACCAAATTTGATACTCAATGCATTTTGACGTGAAAATTTTGTCCCGGTAGTCATTGTTTGTTTGGTGTTCAATGCACATTAGAACTTGTGGGTATTGGCTGCCTTGTGACTCAATACATTATTCCTTATGGGAAAAAATTTTACTCATTGTTTTTTTTTAATCTCATCACACCTCCCAGAATCAGTTAAGGATGAGTGCTGATATACCACTGTATTCCATATTTTCAATATGGCACATCTTACATAATGATTTTTAAAATCCATATTAACCTTGGCTTTGTTGTACCCCAGATATCCATGCCATGGGTTCCAAATGAAGATTAGCTGGCAAAAGCCAGAAGAGAAAATGAAATGTTGCTAATATCCTGAGAGCTAGTTTGGTGTAGTGATTAAAGCATGATTAAGCCACTGGAGCAGAAACAGGAGACTGTGAGTTTTAGTCCTGCTTTTGGCACAACATCGGCTGGGTGACCATGGGCCAGTCATTCTCTCTCAGCCCTAGGAAGAAGGCAAGGGCCTTCTGAAATTTTGCCAGGAAAACTGCAGGGACTATATGCACTCACCAGAAATCAACAGTGACTTGAAGGCACAGACACACACACAAAAAAAACCCCTGTTTAAATAGGCATGGTATTTCAAGTTCTTACTGTTTTACTGTTGGAGATCACTGTGGGTAATTTTCAATTTAGTTTCTACCCAGCACATGCCAAAAAATTCCCCCCTCCAGATCAGATTAAGTATACAAGCCGTCCATAATAGCTAGCAGAAAGTATAACTTGATGCTTATTTATAAATCATCAGGAAACATCTATAGCTCACTGGCAAAATGGGACATAAAGCAGGGAAAAATGACAAGAGAAAGATAGGAACAACAGGCAAGAATCTTTATTAGGTATATACCTTAACTATATCAAAAGCTATATCAGAGCCACCAATACTGTGGGTAATTAGCATGAAGGGTTTCAAATAACCTTTGGTTATTTCAGCTTTAACCCTTGTATACACTTAATATTAGCAGAAAAGAGGTGGATAGTAGGACACAAGGTGATCCCTCTTTTATGCTGCACCAGGATTTCTTTCATTATACTTCATTAAATACATTATAGCAGGGGTCCCCAACCCCCAGGTCGTGGACTGGTACTGGTCCGCGGTCTGTTGGGAACCAGGCTGCATAAGCAGCGGGCAAGCGCAGGAAGTTTCATTTGTTCATGTGCAGGATTAGGTTGCACACACAAAACCATCCCCTTCCCCCCCCCAATGCCACCACTTCTGCTGCTGCCAGTACATAAAGCCAGAAAAGTTGGAGCATTAGAAAACAGAAGGATCAGCAACTTTTGGATAACCAGATTCCATACTGGAATTGTGCCATGCATATGTGTAGGGCCAAGTGTTTTTTTGTATGTGTATATATTTTTTTTCCTAAGAGGAATGTTTGTATTTATCCTTTGTGTTTTACACTATGCCATACATATTTGGGAGTTATACAATTCCTTTCATGCTCTATAGGAACGCAACATTGTGCAATGTGATAGAATCAGCAAGTAAAATATTTGCATTATTCTTTGAAAAGGTAACCTGGCATCTGGTTATTTGAGGTTCACTTTAGACAGACTAAATGTGTTTCAAATAAAGAATCCAGGGATGTATTAAATGCTTACAAAACTATAGATTCTATTAATGTTATATGTCTCCCTAAGGTGCCTTTGGACAAATAGACAAAAGCAAGTATAAGATGATATAACAGATTAAAACCAAGGTAGAAATCAACAATAAATGCAAAAGAATCCCAACTCTTTGCAATAGTAATTGACAACACTCCAAAATACCAAAGGCACCTAGGCAGAGACTAACTATATAACAATAATTATTATACAACTCAAGTACAATAATATGATATTGTGAATACTTGGACAATACCTATTAACCATTAGGCACATCAATATTTAATATGAACTGAATTACAGGTTGTCTTTAAGTTATGATAGCAATTCAGCCCTCAAGTACAATCATAATTTGTGATAGTTGTAATTAGGTCACTCACATGATTGGCAAAAATGTCGTAAAATACGGTCATGTGATCATAGGACACTGCAAACAGCCGTAAATGCAGAATGGCTGCCAAGCAACCAAAATACAGATACGTGACTGACACCAGAACTTCATAACTAGGCTGTAACTTTGTGTGTGTGTGGGTGTCTGTTGTAATGTCAAATGACACTAAGTGACCAATCATAAGACAAGGATTATCTATGAAAGACCAATTCTGTCTCACACAAACACTCCCCACTCCCCCCATTCTATTTTTCTGTGTGTTCGGGTTTTTTTTCTCTTTCTGTCCGTCTTTCTATCATCTAATATAATATTTATCATCTTTCTATCATCTCTGTCTCTGTCTATCTATCTATCTATCTATCTATCTATCTATCTATCTATCTATCTATCCATCCATCCATCCATCCATCCATCCATCTAAAGTTGAAACTATTTGGTGATTAGTTCATTTATGTTTTGCTTTTTCTGTTATCAGCCAAACAAGATGCATTTCCTCAGACATGAGACTTTAGTTTCATGGTTAGTCTGATTTTACAAGCTATGACACTGAAGCGCTAATGTGACAACCCCAGACGTAAAATATTTCTCCCAGTCTGCTACGTGCAACTGCAGTAAGCTTCAAAACACTCCAGCCTCAACTAGGTAGAGCAATCAAAGTGCCATAGGAAGTTTCCAATTTCATAAATATTCATTTGAAATAAAAAGATTCAACCTCTTTCCTGAGGTGGACAGGGATGGCAGACATTTTGTTACCTTTATATGGGGTATGTCTCATATGATATGATATATTTCTCCCTAGGATAACAAACCCTTTCCCTTTCCTTGTCTTAAAAATCAAATGTCCCAGTGCCTCCAAAAGCTTGTGCATGGCCCCTCCAATTTTAATTTTAATGTGACTGCATACAAAGAAATATACACTATATGGGATTATAACTATCCAATTCATTTATGGATACAGGTAGTTCTCAATTTATGACCCCAACTGAGCCCAACATTTCCATTGCTAAGCAATTGCTAAGCAATTAAGTGAGTTTTGCCCACTTTATGACTTTTGTCACTGTTATTAAGCGAATTGCTGTAGCTGTGACGTAAACCACATGGTTACTAAGTGAATCCAGATTTCTCCATTGACTATGCTTGTCAGAAGCTGGCTGGGAAGGTTATAAAATGGCAATTACATGACCCTGGTACAGTGCAACCATCATAAATATATGCCAGTTGCCAAGTGCCTGAATTTTGATCACCTGATGGTGGGCATGAAGCAGTGGTCATAAGTGTGAAAAATGATTACAAGTAATTTTGTTCAATCCATTGTAACTTCGAACAGTTACAGGAACAATTATGAGATATATGAATTAATGGAGGACTACCTGCATAACCGATCATATTCATAGTATTTGATTGACTTAATCTAAATTAAATAAACTTGAACTCTCCTCCTAGCCCTACATCCGTTATTGCTCCGATCCTACCTATTATTTGGTGAGTGGATTCCAGCCTTTGGCTAAGAGTAGCCCTATGGCCCAAATAACACTGCACACTCAAGTTTCAAAATAAACGTTATGCATCTCCTTAGAAACCAACTTTTGTAAATTAACCATCGGCTTTGCAATCATTTATTCATTCTCTCTGTATGATGAATTCCTTTCTCCTTTCTTTTGTCAGCCTTCACCTACACAAAAGATCATTGTGATGTAAGCTTCTTCCTTCCTTGGCTAATTAGAAAGATTGCAGAGCATAGAAAACCCCCTACTTGAGGCTTTGGCAAGCTGATACCAATTAAGGGGAAATATTGGACTTAGAATGGTCATTTCCTTATTGGAAAAAGCCAAATGCATTTTTTTCTGAAAACAAACTATGCATGTGAAAAACTAAGGACAAAAGACAGCGTAGTTCACATACATATTCATTCGCTAACATCAGTGTAGAAGCAGAGTTACAATTTCTATAAGCTGAATAAAA